>NC_057810.1:314709988-315309988 GCF_018294505.1 Triticum aestivum
ATTAGACCTGTCTTTTTGCATATGCGTTTGACTAAAATGAATCCTTATGCTAAATACATGAAATATATTGTTACAAATAAACGAAAGATAACGGGAGCTAAAATTTCCACCATGCTTGCTAATTATACTTTTAAGGGTGGAATACCTAAGAAACTAGGAGATCTAGGAGTACCAACTATACCATGCTCCATTAAAAGAAACTATGTTAAAACTGCTTTATGTGATCTTGGAGCCAATGTTAGTGTTATGCCTCTCTCTTTATATCATAGACTTGAATTGAATAAGTTGACACCTACTGAAATATCTTTGCAAATGGCTGATAAATCAACTGCTATACCTGTTGGTATTTGTGAGGATGTGCCTGTTGTGGTTGCAAACGTTACTATTTTAATGGACTTTGTTATTCTTGATATCCCCGAGGACGATAGTATGTCGATTATCCTTGGTAGACCCTTTTTGAATACTGTAGGGGCTGTTATTAATTGCAACAAAGGCAATGTCACTTTTCATGTTAATGGTAATGAGCATACGGTACATTTCCCGAGGAAACAACCTCAAGTTCACAGTATCATTTCTATTGGAAAAATTCCATCAATTATTATTGGAGGTTTTGAATTTCCTCTTCCTACTGTCAAGAAGAAATATGATATTCTTATTATTGGGGATGTACATATCCCCGTTGAGGTAACCTAGTATTATTCGAAATTTCTCCGGTCTCATGCGATTCGGAATGAGTTTGTTAACAAGACTTGATCAACCTTGTTAGTGGATTCCTTTTGATGAGCATGAGATGGATGAAGTTAGAAAGCACAACTCTCTGTATCCTCCTTCTACTTTCTGTTATTTAGATTAAATAAAGCAAAAATAGTATTTCTGTCTGTTTTCTGAATTATCCTTGCAATAAGAAAATACCCCGAAAATAGAAGTTCTCCAAATGCCCTAAAAATGAAATATGATTTTTTCTAGAATATTTGAGAATATCTGGCACTAAGAACATAGCAGGGGGACCAGCACCTGGCCACGAGGGTCTAGGGCGTGCCCTACCGCCTGGGCGCGCCCCCTGCCTCGTGGGCCCCTGGTGGCCCCCCTCCGTCTATCACCGAACCCTACCCTAGCGTGGTTGAGAGATCCCACGGCGCATGGACTGGCGATGGTGAGATTCCTTCTCACCTCCCCATGCATGGCAGTATTGGCAGGATGATACAGGCTAAAATTGCTTCTCTGTTGTTCCAAGTGGCTACACGTACTGCACATCTGCTGCACGTTCTTTTTCTTTTTCAAGAAATTTGTTTCTTGTTCAAGAAACAATGAGAGGATCTTACACATCTTTTTTACCTCAGTTGTGCTTGAGTGATTATGTATTGGGGGTACCTAGAGTTTATGGCAGCACTTGGATTAGTGACTATTCAATACTGCTGGTCAGACCTCGTGTCTCACACATGATTTGGAGTTACATCAAGTACATTTGGTTGAAAACGAGTGACTAGAACAGATCCCTCTGTTTGTCCTGTTTCTTTATTTGATGACAACTTATACAGTTTGCACTCTCTGAACCTTATTCAGATCGACAACATGATCATTATTGCTGACCTTGAAGTTTTTGGGGAGGAAGTTGAAGTTCATGTATAACATTGTATCATAGCGGCCCAGAATATCATTCTTTTAAGAACTTACCCATTCATTTTGGTTCATGTTTATATCAAGGGGGTGATGTGCACGGCGTTTGTGCTGCAGGCAGTGCTGCACCTGATCACTGTGCTGGGGACCGACGATGCCGACGGGGCCACACTGGCACACCCTCGTCATCAAGATTGTCATCACCTTCAACATGATGTTCGTCACTTGAACCGTCGCCACAGACTCGATGTTGGTACGTTCACCAATCTGCCAGAGATCCCCTGTTTTTATTTCTTAATTTTTACTATCCTCTTGGTGGGCATCCTCTTCTTCTCCATGGTGCTCAAGCAACTGCATAAGGAGGTTGGGTATCTCGGATTGGATGTGATGGAGGGCGCTGCGCAAGAGAGGTCATGTTTGGACGACATTTAAATTTCGCCATGCTACTGCATGAACTACCTCCTGGCCAGATAACAGTTGTTACAATAGAAATCTTGAATGCATAAGCAACACTAGCACAAGAGTTTAGGGAAAAGGTTGTGTGTATACAGAGTTTCTAGTTTTTTTTGGCTTGGCGTATTCTCAGGCCGTTACCTGTCCAAGCAAAAGGAACAAATTGTGGAAATAGATAAGGTATTACTAGATATTATATGTGCCCGAATTAAAATACTAGCTCTTTAAATATTAGTCTAACAAGTATGCATATTCATTGCTTTGTCTATTCTGATGCACCATGGTTACTAGTTTGTCACTTAGTTGCACTTGATGTTTAAGTGATATATAAATGCCAATACAACTTTGTTAATCAAACCGATCAAATTTTTGCGTTTGCACCTTTTCTGCGAACCATTTTGATAATGCTTCACGAAGGATAGAACTAACATGATTTAGTTGTCAGTTCTCTAGTCTCAACTAGCAAGGAAGAAATGTTCTTCAAGCATAGAACTAACATAAAAAGTATATTTGCTTTTGCTCATGAAACCTTATATTACTATATAAATTCCCACCGGTTAAATGGATGGGTGCGGCAACGCGCGCCATCAATGATCTAGTGATAAATATATTATCGATCTCACCAAAGGAACAAACCATTGATCCCGAGAACATGGTCTACACCTGGCTCGACCAATTATTAGTTACTTTTTTTGTTTGTCTCCCCAAAGGCATATACCATCGATCCAGAGAACATGGTATACACCTGGGTCGACAATTGCAATTTTTTAATATAATTAACTCCTATTCGATCCAACCAGATTTCACAAGCCATCGATCCAGGGAACATGACATGCAGCTGTTAGGTAGATCAAATAATTATTGATTATAAGATATACCAATTTTGAAATGAACAAAAACAAGAATCATCACTCAACCAAGTCTGGTTCACATGCTACCGATTCAGGGAACATAGCATGCTAATCCATAGTGGTGAATGATTGCTTTGAATGGGAACAAACTTGGCACAAATTCAGCATCTAACACTTGACGATCTAGGTGTATCAAAGTAAATGCAGAAAATGACGAAGTTTATTAGTGTACTAGGGATTTGAGCACTGAAAACTAATAGCTTTCACTACTTTCAGCAAAGCAAGCATTGTGTAGATCACTAGTTTACAAGGCATTCAAGAATCAGTTCACATATTCATATCAAGCACAATATGTCAAATAAAATTCATTGGGACAACATTTAAGAAATGGCTCAAGCAACCAAAATATCAAATGGTTTCAGCATGTTTCAATGGATGATAGTATTCAGAGTGGGGTCATGAAACAGCTCACTGGGCAATGGGGTAGTGCTAGTGAACCTCACAAATCTGAATTTAAAGATTTTCTTGCTAGTATCAAAGTGGGGGAATCTAGAGAAATAGCACAAGCTACCATAGGGAGCATTCATTTTCCTGCTATACATTGTTTTTCTCTCTTTATAGGTAGATGCATAAATGGCAAAGACGAGGCATGTCACATGTGTGTTCTAGATCTTAGTGTTCTCAAGAGTGCTGTGCTAGGAGATAAACAATATAACTTGGGGGCCATTGTTGCATGTAGGTGCATAATATTGGTTTAATTGGAGACTTGTTTGGTGGTATTTATGCAACCCGTGTGGCTAATTTTCTTGAGATACCCATACATGAAAATGATATGGAGTTGCCTCCTACTTATCTAGATTATAATGCCATGGTTAGCCATCAGTTTATAGAGAGGAATGAACAGTTCCTCCAATACAGACTAATCTTTGACAAACGTCGCACTATCCATATTGCTCTCCCTGCTCCTGATTTCTTTGACTTTCAGGCAAAAAGGAGATATATTATAACAAGGGAGGAGGCGAACGAGTACGAGAGGAGGACGGAGGCAGCTCGCCTCCAAGCTACAGCCCATGAGGCAATAGCTGCTGCATCTCGGTACAACCCCAGCTACAACTTTGATCCATGTGCATAGACCAACTTAGGCCAAAAGCCTAAGCTTGGGGGAGTACGTATTTCTCACCGACATTACATTCATGTTCACACACTCATTCTAGTTGTCGGTGCTCATACTTTTTCATTGTACTATCCATGCTAGTTTAATTTCCCTCTTTGCTTTCTTCTTGTGTGTTTGATAAACCTTAAGAAAAACCACAAAAAATTAGTTATAGCTTTTAGCTAGTTCACTTTCCATGCCTGTAGTAGTATTAATTAAAAGAAAACCCAAAAAGATTTCTCGTTCTTCTTTTGCTTGTTGGGAGCTTTCCCGTGTAAATAGTTTTATTTCTTTTCTTTTCTTTGGGGGTCGAGAGGAGAAGACCACGATGAAAATGTTGAGTGGCTCGCATATGCATTATTGTTGATTTAACCAAGAGCCCATATTACCTTGTCTTCTCCCTTAAATTGAATGCTTGCAGATTCCAGCTTAGTCCAATGCACGTGCACTATTATTATTATCGACACTGTTCGGTCGTGCAAGTGAAAGGCAATAATGACGATATATGATGGACTGATTGAGATGGGAGAAGCTGGTATGAACTCGACCTATCTTGTTTTTGTAAATAAGATTAGTTCATCGTTCCTGATTTAGCCTATTATGAATAAACATGTTTGCAATGACAATTAGAGATTATAGTTTCTTATGCCATGCTTAATTAGCTAGGAGTTTATAATGGTTTACCTTGCGTGCCAACATGCTATTAAAATGGTTGTGATGTGGTATGATAGGGCGGTATCCTCCTTTGAATGATTCGAGTGACTTGACTTGGCAAATGTTCACGCATGTAGTTGAAACAAAATCAACATAGCCTCCACGATATTTATGTTCATGGTGGATTATATCCTACTCATGCTTGCACTTAGTGTTGATTAATTTTAATGCATGTTCATGACTCATGTCGCTCTCTAGTTGGTCGCTTCCCAATCTATTTCTAGCCTTCACTTGTACTAAGCGGGAATACTGCTTGTGCATCCAAAATCCATAAACCCCAAAGTTATTCCATATGAGTCCACCATACCTTCCTATATGCGGTATCTACCTGCCGTTCCAAGTAAATTTGTATGTACCAAACTCTAAACCTTCAAATGAAATTCTGTTTTGTATGCTCGAACAACTCATGTATCAACTAGGGATGTCTATATCTTCCATGCTAGGTGGGTTATTCTCACGAGGAGTGGACTCCGCTCCTCACTCACGAGAAAATGGCTGGTAACCGGGATGCCTGATATGTCTCCAACGTATCTATAATTTTTGATTGCTCCATGCTACTTTATCTACTATTTTAGGCAATATTAGGCTTTATTATCCACTTTTATATTATTTTTGGGACTAACCTATTAACCGGAGGCCCAGCCCAGATTTGTTGTTTTATGCCTATTTCAGTATTTCGAGGAAAAGGAATATCAGACGAAGTCAAAACGGAACGAAATCAACTGGAGAAGTTATTTTTGGAAGGAAAGCAACCCAGGGAACTTGGAGTGCACGTCAGGGGAGATACAGGCTGCCCACGAGGGTGGGGGGCGCCCCCCCCCCCCCCCCGGCGCCCCCCTGCCTCGTTGGGCTCCCGTAGCTCCTCCTATGTACCCCCTGCACCCATATATACTCTTGTACCCTAAAACTTCAAGAACAGAAGATAGATCGGAAGTTCCGCCACCGCAAGCCTCTGTAGCCACCAAAAACCTCTCGGGAGCCCGTTCCGGCACCCTGCTAGAGGGGGAACCCATCACCGGTGGCCATCTTCATCATCCCGGCGCTATCCATGACGAGGAGGGAGTAGTTCACCCTCGGGGCTGAGGGTATGTACCAGTAGCTATGTGTTTGATCTCTCTCTCTCTCTCTCGTGTTCCCTCTATGGCACGATCTTGATGTATCCCGAGCTTTGCTATTGTAGTTGGATCTTATGATGTTTCTCCCCCTCTACTCTCTCGTGATGAATTGAGTTTCCCCTTTGAAGTTATCTTATCGGATTGAGTCTTTTATGAGAACACTTGATGTATGTCTTGCCGTGATTATCTATGGTGACAATGGGATATCATGTGCCACTTGATGTATGTTTTGGTGATCAACTTGCGGGTTTCGTGACATTGGGAACCTATGCATAGGGGTTGGCACACGTTCTTGACTCTTCGGTAGAAACTTTGGGGCACTCTTTGAAGTACTTTTATGTTGGTTGGATGAATCTGAGATTGTGTGATGCATATCATATAATCATGCCCACGGATACTTGAGGTGACAATGGAGTATCTAGGTGACATTAGGGTTTTGGTTGATTTGTGTCTTAAGGTGTTATTCTAGTACGAACTCTTTTATAGATTGATCCGAAAGAATAACTTTGAGGTGGTTTCGTACCCTACCATAATCTCTACGTTTGTTCTCCGCTATTAGTGGCTTCGGAGTGACTCTTTGTTACATGTTGAGGGCTTGTTATATGATCTATCTATGTTATTATTGTTGAGAGAACTTGCACTAGTGAAAGTATAAACCCTAGGCCTTGTTTCCTACCATTGCAATACCGTTTACGCTCACTTTTACCACTTGTTACCTTGCTGTTTTTATATTTTCAGTTTACAAAAACCTTTATCTACTATCTATTTTGCACTTGTATCACCATCTCTTCGCCGAACTAGTGCACCTATACAATTTACCATTGTATTGGGTGTGTTGGGGACACAAGAGACTCTTTGTTATTTGGTTGCAGGGTTGCTTGAGAGAGACCATCTTCATCCTACGCCTCCCACGGATTGATAAACCTTAGGTCATCCACTTGAGGGAAATTTGCTACTATCCTACAAACTTGTGCACCTGCAGGCCCAACAACGTCTACAAGAAGAAGGTTGTGTAGTAGACATCAAGCTCTTTTCTGGCGCCGTTGCCGGGGAGGCTAGGTAAAGGGCACTCGCTCACACCCCGTCAACTAAGCTCTTTTCTGGCGCCGTTGCCGGGGAGGTGAGTGCTTGAAGGTATATCTTTAGATCTTGCAATCAAATCTTTTTGTTTCTTGTTTTATCACTAGTTTAGTCTATAAAAGAAAACTACCAAAAAAATGGAATTGAGTTTGTTTGATACGCTTCGTCTTTTTAATATCTTTCGTGAAAATGATGGGAAGGAAAATTATGCTCAAGTACTAGAAGAATAATTACATAGAATGCTTGGAATACAATATGTGAATGATGAGCATGATTGCAATGTTATTAGTATGAATTCCTTGAATATCCATGATGCTAATGATATGCAAAGCCACAAGCTTGGGGAAGCTATGTTTGATGAAGATGATATGTTTAGTCCCCCAAGCTTTGATGAGAAAATTTACTATGATGAAAGCATGCCTCCTATCTATGATGATTATTGTGATGACACGTATGCTCTAAAGAATAATGATAACCATGAAACTTGTCATCTTGATCTTAATTTTCAATCACATGATAGTTATTTTGTTGAGTTTACTCCCACTATTCCGAATGAGAAGAATTTTGCTTATGTGGAGAGTAGTAAATTTTCTATGCAAGTAGATCATGAAAATAATGCTTTAAGTGCTGGTTATATTGTTGAATTCATTCATGATGCTACAGAAAATTATTATGAGGGAGGAATATATGCTTGTAGGAATTGCAATAATATCAAGTTTCCTCTCTATGTGCTTAAAATCTTGAAGCTATGCTTGTTTTACCTTCCTATGCTTGTTGATTATTGTTACCATAAGTTGTTTGCTCATAAAATCCCTATGCATAGGAAGTGGGTTAGACTTAAAAGTGCTAGTCATATGCTTCATGATGCTCCCGTTATGTTTCAATTCTTATCTTTTATGTGAGCATCATTGTCGTCATCATGCCTAGCTAGAAAGGCATTAAAGAAAAGTGCTTGTTGGGAGACAACCCAATATTTATCCTTACTGTTTTTGTGTGTCCACATGATTATGCTACTGTAATAATCATGTTTTATAGCTTTTGTATCAATAAAGTACCAAGTAAGACCTTTAGGATAGCCTACGGTGATAGTTGTGTTGATCCTGCTGAAAATCAGAAACTTTTGCACCCAGTAATTTAGTTTTTTTAATTCACATAAACATGCTTCTGATCTGATTCTTTTTGCTTTGGATTGGTGCTCAAATTTCTAGGGACTTCCTAATTTGATAGGATTTTTGGAGTTCCAGAAGTATACGTTTGATACAGATTACTACAGACTGTTCTGTTTTTGACAGATTCTGTTTTCTATGTGTTGTTTGCTTATTTTGATGAATCTATGTGTAGTATCATAGTGTATGAACCATAGATAAGTTGGATTACAGTAGATATTACACCAATATGAATTTAGAATGAGTTCATTACAGTACCTATGTGGTGGTTTTATTTTCTTATACTAACGGAGCTTACGAGTTTTCTGTTGAGTTTTGTGTTGTGGAGTTTTCAAGTTTTGGGAAAGGATTCGATGGACTATGGAATAAGGAATGGCAAGAACCTAAGCTTGGGGATACCCAAGGAACCCCAAGGTAATATTCAAGGACAACCAAGAGCCTAATCTTGGGGATGCCCGGCATCCCCTCTTTCGTCTTCGTTCATCGGTAATTTTACTTGGAGCTATATTTTTATTCACCACATGATATGTGTTTTGCTTGGAGCGTCATGTTATTTCCTTTTGTTAGTTTTTGCTTGCTGTTAGTTAGAATAATGTTTTGCATCTTTAGTTTCAATAAAGAAGTCAAGGATAGCCTTTGCCATGCTTATTTTGCTAGTATACATGTTGCTGTTTGAAAAACAGAAAGTTTACTACTGTTGCAAAAATTCCCTAGAAAAGTAAGAGAATGATATAATGATGAAACCTTTTGCATAATGATATCTGATAAATTTATTACAGTGTGAATTTTAGTTCATAATTTTTGGAGTTAGGGAAGTATGACGACTCTTGCATTCTTTACAGACTGTACTGTTTTGACAGATTGCTGTTATGGTTGCATTGTTTGCATATGTTTGCTTGTTTAATGATTCTATTTGAAGATAGGAGTATTAAATATGAAGTGGAATTTAGTATGCAATGTTGAATAATTATTTAAGTGATTTGTTACAGTATAAAATGATAAGGTTTTGCATTGGTTTATACTAACCTATCTCACGAGTTCTTGTTGAGTTTGTTGTGAATGAAGCTTTTGATAAAAAGAGAAACCATGATACAATAGGAATTAAGGAGACACAAAAGCTCAAGCTTGGGGATTGCCAAGGCACCCCAAGATAATATTTCAAGAAGTCTCAAGCATCTAAGCTTGGGGATGCCCCGGTAGGCATCCCACCTTTCTTCAACAACTATCGGTTAGTATCGGTTGAGCCTAAGTTTTTGCTTCTTCACATGAGTTGTGCTATCCTTGCAATGTAGTTTTATTTAGCTTTGCTTGCTGTTTGAATAAAGTATCAAGATCTGAAATTATTAAATGAGAGATAGTCTTCGCATAGTTGCATAATTATTTAGCTACTCATTGATCTTCACTTATATCTTTCGGAGTAGTTGTTGTTATTGCTCTAGTACTTCACTTATATCTTTTAGAGCACGGTAGTGGATTTTTTTAAAGAAACTATTGAGAGTCGTTAATAGCATGGTAATTTGCTTAATATTAATATACTTGGTATTCAAGATATGTGAAACTTTCTTATGAGTGTGTTGAATACTAAGATAAGTTTGATGCTTGATAATTGTTTTGAGATATGAAGATGGTGATATTAGAGACATTCTAGTTGAGTAGTTATGAATTTAAAGAATACTTGTGTTGAAGTTTGTGATTCCCGTAGCATGCACGTATGGTGAACCGTTATGCGATGAACTCGGAGCATGATTTATTTATTGATTGTCTTCCTTATGAGTGGCGGTCGGGGACGAGCGATGGTCTTTTCCTACCAATCTATCCCCCTAGGAGCATGCACGTAATACTTTGCTTTGATAACTTCTAAATTTTTGCAATAAGTATATGAGTTCTTTATGACTAATGTTGAGTCCATGGATTATACGCACTCTCACCCTTCCACCATTGCTAGCCTCTCTAATACCGCGCACCTTTCACCGGTATCATACACCCACCATATACCTTCCTCAAAACAGCCACCATACCTACCTATCATGGCATTTCCATAGCCATTCCGAGATATATTGCCATACAACTTTCCACCATTCCGTTTACTATGACACGCTCCATCATTGTCATATTGCTAGCATGATCATGTAGTTGACATTGTATTTGTGGCAAAGCCACCGTTCATAATTCTTTCATACATGTCACTCATGATTCATTGCATATCCCGGTACACCGCCGGAGGCATTCATATAGACTCATACTTTGTTCTAAGTATCGAGTTGTAATTGTTGAGTTGTAAGAAAAATAAAAAGTGTGATGATCATCATTATTAGAGCATTGTCCCAAGTGAGGAAAGGATGATGGACACTATGATTCCCCCATAAGTCGGGATGAGACTCCGGACTAAAAAAAAGAGGCCAAAAAAAGGAAGAGAAAGGCCCAAATAATAAAAAAATGAGAGAAAAAGAGAGAAGGGACAATGCTACTATCCTTTTACCACACTTGTGCTTCAAAGTAAGCACCAAGATCTTCATGATAGAGAGTCTCTCATTTTGTCACTTTCATATACTAGTGGGAATTTTTCATTATAGAACTTGGCTTGTATATTCCAATGATGGGCTTCCTCAAAATGCCCTAGGTCTTCGTGAGCAAGCAAGTTGGATGCACACCCACTCAGTTTCTTTTGTAGAGCTTTCATATACTTATAGCTCTAGTGCATCCGTTGCATGGCAATCCCTACTCACTCACATTGATATCTATTGATGGGCATCTCCATAGCCCGTTGATATGCCTAGTTGATGTGAGACTATCTTCCCTCTTTTTGTCTTCTCCACAACCACCCTTCTATTCCACATAGTGCTATATCCATGGCTCATGCTCATGTATTGCGTGAAGATTGAAAAAGTTTTGAAGATGTTAAAGTATGAAACAATTGCTTGGCTTGTCATCGGGGTTGTGCATGATTTAAATATTTTATGTGGGGAAGATGGAGCATAGCCAGACTATATGATTTTGTAGGGATAACTTTCTTTGGCCATGTTATTTTGAGAAGACATGATTGCTTTGTTAGTATGCTTGAAGTATTATTATTTTTATGTCAATATGAACTTTTGTCTTGAATCTTTCGGATCTGAATATTCATATCACAATTAAGAAGATTTACATTGAAATTATGCCAAAGTATCACTCCGCATAAAAAATTCTTTTTTATCATTTACCTACTCGAGGACGAGCAGGAATTAAGCTTGGGGATGCTTGATACGTCTCCAATGTATCTATAATTTTTGATTGCTCCATGCTACTTTATCTACTATTTTAGGCAATATTGGGCTCTATTATCCACTTTTATATTATTTTTGGGACTAACCTATTAACCGGAGGCCCAACCCAGATTTGCTATTTTATGCCTATTTCAGTATTTCGAGGAAAAGGAATATCAGACGAAGTCAAAACGGAATGAAATCAACTGGAGAAGTTATTTTTGGAAGGAAAGCAACCCAGGGAACTTGGAGTGCACGTTAGGGGAGATACGGGCTGCCCACGAGGGTGGGGGCACCCCCCGGGCGCGCCCCCTGCCTCGTGGGGCCCCCGTAGCTCCTCCGACGTACCCCCTACACCCATATATACTCTTGTATCCTAAAACTTCCAGAACAGAAGATAGATCGGAAGTTCTGCCGCCACAAGCCTCTGTAGCCACCAAAAACCTCTCGGGAGCCCGTTCCGGCACCCTGCCGGAGGGGGAACCCATCACCGGTGGCCATCTTCATCATCCCGGTGCTATCCATGACGAGGAGGGAGTAGTTCACCCTCGGGGCTGAGGGTATGTACCAGTAGCTATGTTTTTGATCTCTCTATCTCTCTCTCTCTCTCTCTCGTGTTCCCTCTATGGCACGATCTTGATGTATCCCGAGCTTTGCTATTGTAGTTTGATCTTATGATGTTTCTCCCCCTCTACTCTCTTGTGATGAATTGAGTTTCCCCTTTGAAGTTATCTTATCGGATTGAGTCTTTTATGAGAACACTTGATGTATGTCTTGCCGTGATTATCTATGGTGACAATGGGATATCATGTGCCACTTGATGTATGTTTTGGTGATCAACTTGCGTGTTTCGTGACATTGGGAACCTATGCATAGGGGTTGGCACACGTTCTTGACTCTCCGGTAGAAACTTTGGGGCACTCTTTGAAGTACTTTTATGTTGGTTGGATGAATCTGAGATTGTGTGATGCATATCATATAATCATGCCCATAGATACTTGAGGTGACAATGGAGTATCTAGGTGACATTAGGGTTTTGGTTGATTTGTGTCTTAAGGTGTTATTCTAGTACGAACTCTTTTATAGATTGATCCGAAAGAATAACTTTGAGGTGGTTTCGTACCCTACCATAATCTCTACATTTGTTCTCCGCTATTAGTGGCTTCGGAGTGACTCTTTGTTACATGCTGAGGGCTTGTTATATGATCTATCTATGTTATTATTGTTGAGAGAACTTGCACTAGTGAAAGTATGAACCCTAGGCCTTGTTTCCTACCATTGCAATACCGTTTACGCTCACTTTTACCACTTGTTACCTTGCTGTTTTTATATTTTCAGTTTACAAAAACCTTTATCTACTATCTATTTTGCACTTGTATCACCATCTCTTCGCCGAACTAGTGCACCTATACAATTTACCATTGTATTGGGTGTGTTGGGGACACAAGAGACTCTTTGTTATTTGGTTGCAGGGTTGCTTGAGAGAGACCATCTTCATCCTACGCCTCCCACGGATTGATAAACCTTAGGTCATCCACTTGAGGGAAATTTGCTACTGTCCTACAAACCTGTGCACTTGCAGGCCCAACAACGTCTACAAGAAGAAGGTTGTGTAGTAGACATCAATGCCGAGTCCCATGCTCAAATCAAATCAAAATAATTGCAAACAAAACTCCCCCAGGATTGTTGTTAGTTGGAGGCACCCATTGTTTTGGGCAAGCCATGGATTGATGCTTGTTGGTGGTGAGGGAGTATAAACTTTACCATTCTGTTTGGGAACCGCCTATAATGTGTGTAGTATGGAAGATATCGAGATCTCTCGGTTGTTATGTTGACAATGAAGTATACTGCTTAAAATATTATTTATCTCTATTTCAAAATCGAGCTCTGGCACCTCTACAAATCCCTGCTTCCCACTGCGAAGGGCCTATCTATTTTCTTTTATGTTGAGTCATTATCCTCTTATTAAAAAGCACCCGCTGGAGAGCACCGCTGTCATTTGCATACATTACTATTAATTTATATTGAGTATGACTTTGACATGATCTCTTTTACCATGAATTACAATGTTTAGTCAGTCCTTGATCTTCAGAGGTGCTCTGCATTTATGTTTTGCGGTCTCAGAAAGAGCTAGCGAGATACCATCTTGTTATGTCATATTATGATTGTTTTGAGGAAGTGTTGTCATCCGAGATTTATTGTTATTGCTCGCTAGTTGATTATGCCATTGATATGTGTAAACATGAGACCTAAGTGTTATTGTGAATATGGTTCGTTCATAATCTTTGCTGAAAACTTGAATGCTGGCTTTACATATTTGCAATAACAAGAGCAAACAGAGTTTGTAAAAGTTTTTCTTTATCACTTTCAGTTTGTCAATTGAATTGCTTGAGGAGAAACAAAGGTTTAAGCTTGGGGGAGGTGATACGTCTCCGTCGTATCTACTTTTCCAAACACTTTTGCCCTTGTTTGGACTCTAACTTGCAAGATTTGAATGGAACTAACCCGGACTGACGCTGTTTTCAGCAAAACTGCCATGGTGTTATTTTTGTGCAGAAATAAAAGTTCTCAGAATGACCTGAAAATCCACGGAGCAACCTTTTGGAATTAATAAAAAATATTGGCGAAAGAGTCAACGTCAGGGGGCCCGCATCCTGTCCACGAGGGTGGGGGCGCGCCTACCCCCCTGGGCGCGCCCCCTACCTCGTGGGCCTCCTGGTGCTCCACCGACCTCAACTCCAACTCCATATATTCACGTTCGGGGAGAAAAAAATCAGAGAGAAGGATTCATCACGTTTTATGATACGGAGCCGCCGCCAAGCCCTAAATTCTCTTGGGAGGGCTGATCTGGAGTCCGTTTGGGGCTCCAGAGAGGGGAATCCGTCGCCGTCGTCATCATCAACCATCCTCCATCACCAATTTCATGATGCTCACCGCCATGCGTGAGTAATTCCATCATACGCTTGCTGGACGGTGATGGGTTGGATGAGATTTACCATGTAATAAGTTAGTTTTGTTAGGGTTTGATCCCTAGTATCCACTGTGTTCTGAGATTGATGTTGCTATGACTTTGCTATGCTTAATGCTTGTCACTAGAGCCCGAGTGCCATGATTTCCCATCTGAACCTATTATGTTTTCATGAATATATGTGAGTTCTTGATCCTATCTTGCAAGTCTATAGTCACCTATTATGTGTTATGATCCGACAACCCCGAAGTGACAATAATCGGGACCACTCTCGGTGATGACTGTAGTTTGAGGAGTTCATGTATTCACTAAGTGTTAATGCTTTGGTCCGGTACTCTATTAAAAGGAGGCCTTAATATCCCTTAGTTTCCAATAGGACCCCGCTGCCATGGGAGGGTAGGACAAAAGATGTCATGCAAGTTTCTTTCCATAAGCACGTATGACTATATTCGGAATACATGCCTACATTACATTGATGAACTGGAGCTAGTTCCGTGTCACCCTATGTTATAACTATTACATGAGGAATCGCATCCGACATAATTATCCATCACTGATCCAATGCCTACGAGCTTTTCACATATTGCTCTTTGCTTAGTTACTTTACCGTTGTTGTTGTTACAATTACTACAAAACTGCTACTGTTACTTTTGCCACGGTTACCGTTACTTCCATACTACTTTGCTACTAAATACTTTGCTGCAGATACTAAGTTATCCAGGTGTGGTTGAATTGACAACTCAACTGCTAATACTTGAGAATATTCTTTGGCTCCCCTTGTGTCGAATCAATAAATTTGGGTTGAATACTCTACCCTCAAAAACTGTTGCGATCCCCTATACTTGTGGGTTATCATCACCGTGATCAAGCTGCTTCAAGCGGATAGTTGTGGTTGTTGGCCCTCAGCCTCTTAAAATGTGCTAGTTGTTACTATGTTAAGTATGTAGATATTTACAACATGGTTGCCAAAATTGTTAAGTACCGTGTTACCAAGATCCACCTTTTGTTGAATAGTGTCACCACTATATATATGTTACTCAAATGATGTTAGCCAAGTTCTTAAATTTTCAAAGAAAGTATTAGTATCGCACACAGCTCATTCAGTTTAAGCGTGAGCCCGGTAGGGTAGAGGATGTCCATGTTTTCAACGTGGCGATTGTCGGTGTCAAAACCGGCGGATCTCAGGTAGGGGGTCCCGAACTGTGCGTCTAAGGCTAATGGTAACAGGAGGCGGGGGACATGATGTTTACCCAGGTTCGGGCCCTCTCGATGGAGGTAATACCCTACTTCCTGCTTGATCGATCTTGATGATATGAGTATTAAAAGAGTTGATCTACCACGAGATCGTAGAGGCTAAACCCTAGAAGCTAGCCTATGATTATGATTGTTGTTGTCCTACGGACTAAACCCTCCGGTTTATATAGACACCGGAGGGGGCTAGGGTTACACAAAGTCAGTTACAGAGAAGGAGATCTACATATTCGAATTGCCAAGATTGCCTTCCATGCAAAGGAGAGTCACACCCGGACACGGGACGAAGTCTTCAATCTTGTATCTTCATAGTCCAACAGTCCGGCCAAAGTATATAGTTCGGCTATCCGAGGACCCCTTAATCCAGGACTCCCTCAGTAGCCCCTGAACCAGGCTTCAATGACGATGAGTCCGGCATGCAGATTGTCTTCGGCATTGCAAGGCGGGTTCCTTCTCCGAATACTCCATAGAAGATTTTGAACACAAGGATCGTGTCCGGCTCTGCAAAATAATTTCCACATACCACCGTAGAGAGCACAACATTCCACAAATCTAATCTGCTGATAATTCATAGCATGACATCATGTCGCGGCCTGGTCATTACGAACCGTTTTCCCAGCCTGCCACTGCACGTGTTGCGAGGCAATTTTATTGGCACGTCTTGTCGAAGCAGAGATCGTGTTTCCCTTATTAAGGGATTCTCATCAATACAGGTGTGGGTAACCCAACCATGCTTGTTAGTATGACTCCTCAATTTTAGGCAAGTTCCAAACGGCCACGTGGAGGACGCTTGATATTCACCCTCTTTATAAAGGGGCCAAGGCCTGTACTTTTCTTCCCACGCTCGATCCTTCCCTTCCCCCACCTCGAGTTCCAACACCCAAGGCTCAAGCTAAGCGCTTCGGACCTTCAACCATGTCCGGATCCAACCTTCAAGGCTGGTGGATGGCCTCCGCTATCATAGAGGAGGACATCAAGAAGCTTAGGGAGGCCGGGTATCTTACCGCCGAAATCCCGCACACGCTGCCTGCTCAAGGGCAGGTCATCCCCACTCCCGAACCCAACAAGAGTGTCGTATTTGTGTCACACTTCCTCCGAGGGCTAGGTTTTAGTCTTGATCCCTTTGTGAGAGGGCTCATGTTTTATTATGGGCTAGGCTTCCATGATCTAGCTCCCGATTCCATCCTTCACATCTTGTCGTTTGTCGTCGTGTGTGAGGCCTTCCTCCGCATCACCCCACACTTTGGCTTATGGCTCAAGACCTTCAATGTGAGGCCGAAGATGATCGATGGGCGACACGCAGAGTGCAGAGGTGCTACAATAAGCAAAGGCACCGACGCCCCATGGCCAAAGGGTTCCTTCCTGGAGGCGTCCGATTTATGGCAACGAGAGTGGTTTTACATCACAGCTCCCCGAGGTACCAAGCGGGCGGCCTCCCCCGCCTTCCGCTCGGGCCCTCTGCTCCAACTGGCGTCATGGGTCAACAAGGGGCTGGACTGGGAGTCGGTTAATGATGTGCCGACATTGCAAAGCCGCATTCGAGATCTCCTCAAGAGGGATGTCAGTCTTGTCAAGGTAATGGAAGTTATGTTAGTTTGTCGGATCCTGCCATGCCAGCGTCGATCTCTCCGTATGTGGGAGTTCAACCCGGAAGGACCGCGAACTATTCAACAATTCTTCAGCGTGACGCTCAAAGGGATGTATGGATTGTTCTTCAGATCACGAATAAAGTGTCCGGACACCACCGAGGATGCGGGTCTCAACTGCAACCATCTAGATACTCAAGTAAGTAATTCGACCAAACATGCTGTCTTTTTATTTGTCTCAACATTATTCTGAAAATTGCTCTCTCACAGGACTGGATAAGAAAGGCGGAGAGGATCAGGTGTTCGGCCCCCCTTCCCGAAGGCTCACCGGATCATGTACTGACTAGGATGCTTGAGCGCGCACCTTATCAAGTGCCATCAGGAGAAGATGAAGGGAGGAATAAGGAAGCCGAAAGTGGGCTTCACACATTACACATCCAAACCGGGGGAATTAGTGTTTCCGCGAAGGAGGATAGTCGGGAAGGTGAATCCAGAATCCCCTCCCCCCAAGGAAAGAAAAGGGTCGCCTCTGAAGACTTGGAAACGGAGGCTTCCAAACGAGGGAAGAAAACTTTGCCAGGGGGCCCTGCCCCGGAGGGCGTCCTTTCCGCACAGCGCCCGCAAGGGGGCCAGCCCTCAACCGAGCTATAAGTGAACCAAAAGTACTTTGGTAAATATATCCTGTTTTTATCTCTGAGATCAATAACCGAGACATATATCTTGCAGTCCGGCTCGCAGCCCTTCTCGACAGAGTTCGTCTTCGGGGGATCTTCTTCTAGAGATGATGGAGAGCAAGATGCCTCTTCCTGCCTCCCCGCCTCATGGGGTGGACGACCCTGAGGTGTCGTCATGGAGGGTTTCTCCTGATCCGCAAAGGCCAGAAGTTAACTCTTCGGCCGCCTGAAGTCCGGAGTATTCGACTCCAAAGGGGAGTGAGGGAGTCCTGTACTAGGGGGTGTCCGGATAGCCGAACTATCATCATCGGCCAGACTCCAAGACTATGAAGATACAAGATTGAAGACTTTGTCCCGTGTCCGGATGGGACTTTCCTTGGCGTGGAAGGCAAGCTTGGCGATACGGATATGTAGATCTCCTACCATTGTAACCGACTCTGTGTAACCCTAGCCCTCTCCGATGTCTATATAAACCGGAGGGTTTTAGTCCGTAGGACACAACAACAATAACAACAATCATACCATAGGCTACTTCTAGGGTTTAGCCTCCTTGATCTCGTGGTAGATCCACTCTTGTACTACCCATATCATCAATATCAATCAAGCAGGAGTAGGGTTTTACCTCCATCGAGAGGGCCCGAACCTGGGTAAAAAACATCGTGTCCCTTGTCTCCTGTTACCATCCGCCTAGACGCACAGTTCGGGACCCCCTACCCGAGATCCGCTGGTTTTGACACCGACATTGGTGCTTTCATTGAGAGTTCCTCTGTGCCGTCGCATATAGGCCCGATGGCTCCTTCGATCATCAACAACGACGCGGTCCAGGGCGAGACCTTTCTCCCCAGACAGATCTTCATACTCGGCGGCTTTGCACTGCGGGCCAAATCGCTTGGCCATCTGGAGCAGATTGAAAGCTACGCCCCTGGCCGCCAGGTCAGATTCGGAAGCTTGAACTTCATGGCTGACATCCGCGGAGACTTGATCTTCGACGGATTTGAGCCACAGCCGAGCGCGCCGCACTGTCTCGATGGGCATGATTTAGCTCTGCTGCCGGACAGTGCCCTGGAGGCCGCACGAGTCCGCTCCGACCCTTAATTCGGAGCCGACTGCGCAGATCGAGGATGGGTGGCTAGACACCGCCTCGGGGGCTGCTACATCTACGGCGATGGAGCCAAATACCGACCTTGTCCCTTGTGAAGCTCGTGACTCCGAGGTGTCGGACTCCTCGCCGGACTCCGAACCTCCTGCGCCCCTACCAATCGAATCCAATTGGGCGCCAATCATGGAGTTCACCGCCGCGGACATCTTTCAGCACTTTCCTTTCGGCGATATCCTGAATTCACTAAAGTATCTCTCGTTATCAGGAGAGCCCTGGCCGGACTGCGGTCAAGATGGTTGGGATGCGGACGACGAAGAAATTCAAAGCCCACCCACCACCCACTTTGTAGCCACTGTCGACGATCTAACAGACATGCTAGACTACGACTCCGAAGACATCGACGGTATGGATGACGATGCCGGAGACGACCAAGAACCAGCACCTATTGGGCACTGGAAAGCCACCTTGTCATACGACATATACATGGTGGACACCCCAAAGGATAGGAATGGCGATGGAACAGTGGAGGAGGATCCTTCGAAGAAACAGCCTAAACGCCGGCGTCAGCGGCGCCACTCTAAATCCCGCCACAACAAGAATGGAGATTCCAGCATCGGGGACAATAACACCCCGGACAGCGCCGAAGACAACCCCCTTCAGCAAGATTCAACACAGGAGGACGAAGAAGCCAGCCCTCATGAGAGAGCGGCAGACAAAGAGGTAGAGGATGATAATTACATGCCTCCCTCGGGAGACGAGGCAAGCCTCGACGACGACGACTTCGTCGTGCCTGAGGATCCCGTCGAACAAGAGCGTTTTAAACGCAGGCTTATGGCCATGGCAAATAGCCTCAAGAAAAAGCAGCAACATCTTAGAGCTGATCAAAATCTGCTAGCCGACAGATGGACCGAAGTCCTTGCGGCCGAAGAGCATGAACTCGAACGCCCCTCCAAAAGCTACCCCAAACGCAAGCTGCTCCCCCGATTATAGGAGGAAGCATATAAACCCACATCACCAGTGCACAATACGGCTGACCGACCACCTCGTGGCCGCGACAGAGAGGCCTCTAGGCCCTCCACTAGAACCGTACCCCGGCATCGCTCAAAAAGTACGAAGCCACAGGAGAATGCGCCGGACTTGCGAGACATATTGGAGGATAAGGCAATACAATCAAGATCGATCTATGGATCGCGTGGGTGCCCCGACGACCGTCGCACCGGATACAGCAACTCCGGTAGGGCCGAACACAGTAGACAAAGCTCGCTTGAGCTACGTCGTGATATAGCCCAATATAGAGGCGCCGCACACCCACTATGCTTCACAGAGGAAGTAATGGATCATCAAATCCCCGAAGGGTTCAAACCCGTGAACATCGAATCCTACGATGGCACAACAGACCCCGTGGTTTGGATCAAAGGCTATCTCCTTCATATCCACATGGCCTGTGGTGATGATCTTCACGCCATCAAATACCTCCCACTCAAGCTTAAAGGACCAACTCGGCATTGGCTTAACAGCTTGCCAGCAGAATCAATTGGGTGTTGGGAGGACCTGGAAGCCGCATTCCTTGATAACTTCCAGGGCACATATGTGCGACCACCAGACACCGATGACCTAAGCCACATAATTCAGCAGCCAGACGAATCGGCCAAACAAGTCTGGACACGGTTCTTAACAAAGAAAAATCAAATCGTCGACTGTCCGGATGCAGAGGCTCTCGCAGCCTTCAAACATAACATCCGCGACGAGTGGCTTGCCCGGCACCTGGGACAGGAAAAGCCGAAATCCATGGCAGCCCTCACATCACTGATGACCCGCTTCTGCGCGGGAGAGGACAGCTGGCTAGCCCGCAGTAACAACCTCAGCAAAAATTCTGGCAGTCCGGATACCAAGGACCGCAATGGCAGGTCGCATCGCAACAAGAACAAACGCCGCGTTAACGGCGATAACACTGAGGATACGACAGTCAACTCCGGATTCAGAGGCTCCAAACCCGGTCAGCGGAAAAAGTCATTCAAAAGAACTACTCCGGGTCCGTCTAATTTGGACCGAATACTTGACCGCTCTTGCCAGATACACGGCACCCCCGAAAATCTAGCTAATCACACCAACAGGGATTGTTGGGTATTCAAGCAGGTATGCAAGTTAATTGCCGAAAACAATGACAAGGGGCTGCATAGCGATGACGAGGAAGAGACCCAGCCGCCGAACAATAGAGGACAGAAGGGTTTCCCCCCACAAGTGCGGACGGTGAACATGATATACGCAACCCACATACCCAAAAGGGAGCGGAAGCATGCACTCAGGGACGTATACGCGATGGAGCCAGTCGCCCCAAAGTTCAATCCATGGTCCTCTTGCCCGATCACTTTTGATCGAAGGGACCACCCCACCAGCATCCGCCACGGCGGATTCGCCGCATTGGTTTTAGACCCAATCGTCGATGGATTTCACCTCACCAGAGTCCTGATGGACGGCGGCAGCAGCCTGAACCTGCTTTATCAGGATACAGTGTGCAAGATGGGCATAGACCCCTCAAGGATTAAACCCACAAAGACGACCTTCAAAGGCGTCATACCAGGTGTAGAAGCCAATTGTACAGGCTCAGTTACACTGGAAGTGGTCTTCGAATCCCCGGATAATTTCCGAAGCGAGGAGTTAATCTTCGACATAGTCCCGTTCCGCAGCGGCTATCATGCTCTGCTCGGACGGACCGCGTTTGCAAAGTTCAACGCGGTGCCGCACTATGCATACCTCAAGCTCAAGATGCCAGGCCCTCGAGGAGTCATCACGGTCAATGGAAACACGGAACGCTCTCTCCGAACGGAGGAGCATACAGCGGCTCTCGCGGCAGAAGTACAGTGCAGCCTCTTAAGGCAATTCTCGAGTCCGGCCGTTAAGCGACCGGACACGGCTAAACGCGCCCGGAGTAACCTACAACACGACCACCTGGCACGTTCCGAGCACGCGTAGCAATGCGGCCCCAGCCCCAGCCCTTGCAAAATTGCGAGACTGATCCTTCGTGTACATCATTACGCTCTGGAGATATCATGGGCATAGGGGGAGGGGCACAACCACGACAGGCCCAGAGTGCGGCTCAACCACACCAGGGGCTCCCAAGTGTGTCATCTTTTTCTTTTTAATTTTTCTTTTTTCTTACCCACAGGACTCCGTTCACCAGAGGCCCTGTCCGGCAGTAGACCCGCCGAACTCACGATGCAACAGCCAGGGAAGGAGAAAGGCTACGACGAGTATCCAGGTGGTCTCCATTACGAGCATTAAATCTGTTTTATACACCATTCCGCAGCCTACCCCTGGAGGGGGACATGTTTAATAGTCCCATCCCTTGCTTACCGCACTATTTGTATCGTTCTGCATTCATGGCAGTACTTCTTGAATAAACAATGCATCGCCTTTTTTCTCGTAATTGCATTCCTTTCTCATACATATGTTTATGACATGTTGCATCCGTACACTTTGGTACGGCCAAATACACCAGGGGCTTAAGTTCCCCATATTATGGTGTGATAAGTCCGAACACTTTCACAAGTGCGGCACCCCGAACTTATAGCATTATATGCATCGGCTCCGAATCATGTCTTGGGTCAATAGTTGGGTTTGCCCAGCTCCCATGTTTTGGTACCTTACGTTCCGTTGTATCGGCTAAGGTAGCACTGGGAGAACCACTGCGATTGCGCCCCAGTTGAGCTAGGCGAGCGCCTCAGTGGAGAAAGCTAAAACTGACCGTCATGATGAGGCGAGAGCCGGTCGCTGTTCGAGAGGTTTTTTCGAGTCCCTAAAAACTTATGCCACTTAGAGCGAGGAACTGGCTTTGTCCGGTCCGGCGTGGATAGCGCCCCGAATTCAGCCTTCCGAACACTAGGGGCTTCGCCGAAATTTAAAATTATAGAATTCTATGGCTAAGTGAGAGTGTTCAAGCACTATAAGTCCGGTTGCCTTGTTCGTTGTGTTGAACGCCTCCCTAGATGGACCCAAAAATGGGAACAAGAGCGCTCAAGTTTTATCCCGAACACCCCAGCACTCGTGGCATGGGGGCTGAAGCCGACGACTTGCCATCTCTCAGATTTGATAAACGGCTGCACAGAAGGTAATATTTTAAATTAACAAGCGTTGCTTAGCGCATAGGAACAAAGTTTTCAGCGCACAGGATAACAAAATGCGTGTCTACTCAAATATTACATCTTTGGAGCACTCACCCGCAATAATGCGGGCACCCTTCAAGACACCCTTATAATACATCTCGAGTGTGTGATACTCCTTGCCCGGCGGTGGCGCGTCCGTCACAAGCTTCTCAGCATCCATCTTGCCCCAGTGCACCTTAGCACGGGCATGGGCCCGACGGGCACCTTCAATGCAGGCGGAGTGCTTGATGACTTCAACCCAGGGACACACATCCACCAGCCGCCGCACCAGGCCGAAGTAGCTCCCAGGCATGGCCTCCTTGGGCCACAGCCGAACTATGAGGCCCTTCATGGCCTGTTCGGCCACCTTGTGGAGCTCGACCAGCTGCTTCAGCTGGTCGCTAAGGGGCACCGGATGTCCGGCCTCAGCATACTGAGACCAGAATACCTTCTCCGTCGAGCTCCCCTCCTCGGCTCTGTAGAAAGCGGCAGCATCGGACATGCTGCGAGGCAGATCTGCGAACGCTCCTAGAGAGCTCCGAATTCGGGTAAGTAACAGGTAATTTACTTTGACATGCTTGCTTTGCATGAAGAATGCCTTACCCGCCGCTATTTTCTTCACATCCTCGATTTCCTGGAGGGCCTTATGGGCATCGGCCTTAGCGGCCTTGGCACTCTCAAGAGCCGACGCAAGCTCGGACTCTCGAGTCTTCGAGTCACGCTCCAAACTCTCGTGCTTTTCCACGAGAGCCTGGAGCTCTTGCTGTACCTCCGCCACCCGCGCCTCCTGCTTCTCTCGCTCGGCTCGTTCCGCGGCCGCATTGCGTTCGGCCGTGGACACCGCCTCCTTCAGGGCGGCCACCTCGTTCGTGGCCCCTGGAGTACCCACGTTATCCTTGTTATTTCTCTTGCAACCAAATCCTTTTCTGTAAGGTACAAATTTAATACGGTGTTACTCACCTTCCTTGTCCTCGAGCTGCTTCTTGGCACGGCCGAGCTCGCTCTCGGACCGCTCGAGGCTCTGCTTCAAGGTATTGACCTCCGCAGTCAGTGCGGCAGAGGTCAGCAGCGCAGCCTACATTCCCATATTGACATATTTTTTAAGACTCCTGCATATATCTTTTTAGATCCTCAGTTCGGCTTTTCTTTACGAACACCAAACCGAGCATTAGGGGCCACTGTCTATGCGGTATTATATTACATATCTTAAAATTCTTACCTCAAAGCCTGTTAGAAGGCAGCTGCAGGCTTCGGTCAGCCCGCTCTTGGCGAGCTGAACCTTCTGAATCACCGCACTCATGACAGTGCGGTGTTCTTCTTCGATGGAAGCGCCATTGAGCGCCTCCAGCAAGTTATCCGGCGCCTCCGGTTGGACGGAGGCCGCCGGTGTCATAGTCTTGCCTTCTTATGAAGGGGCCGCCCGCCGGACTCTGGAACCACTGCAGGTTCCAGTGCAGAGTCTGGTACAAAGTCTGGGAGGCTGCCCTGCGGCACCTCCGGGGCCTCCTCCTCCTGGTGGGTCCCTTCCTGGGATCCCACCTCGGCGTCGTCAGCATCACGAGGGGTGGAGGCGATCGGAAGAGAATCCATATCCGACGTACCCAATGACTCGCTCGACGAAGCGGGAAGATCATCCTTGGGCGGACTACAGGGTTGTATGCGGCATTAGAAAGACACCATGTGACAAAAAGAAAAATTATCAATCATCTAGGAGTCCGGATACTTACGATCTCGCCAAGGGCTTGGCCCTTGAGGGCCACTCCCCGTCGCCATCGCCGACGTTGGCGGAACAGCCCGGGGGAAGGGTCCTTCCCTTCTTGGACCCTTCGGCCTCCCCCGTTGGGGAGGCCTTCCTCTTCTTCTCTCCCCCCACTGGGGGAGAGGCCTCTTTCTCCTCCTCCTCGTCCTCGGGGGAGGAGTCCGCCTCGGAGTCATCGGACGATGAGTCCGATACCACCTGACGCCCGGAACTCCTTCGGGTTCCCATGGCCTTCTTCTTGGCCTTCTTCTCTGGCACCACGTAAAGTGCCGGGACCAGCAGCCCTGTCAAACGGGCATCCGCTGGGTCTTCTGGAAGGGGAGCCGGACAGTTAACCTGTCCGGATGTCGTCTGCCAGGCCTATTAAAGGTATTGGGAGTTTAGATCCCGCATAAGGTCAAAACATGAAAAGCAAGTGTCCCATAAAGGATAACATGGCTTACCTCGCCAGCTGGACGCTGCGGGCTGAATCCGCGATCTTCGGTAGCGGATGCGGGAGCTTTGACGCCCTTGAACAGCACCCTCCAGGCCTCTTTTGTACGTAGTGTCAAAGAGCCCGCTCAAGGTCTGGTGATGTGCCGGATTAAACTCCCACAAATTGAAGTCCCGTTGCTGGCAGGGAAGTATCCGGCGGACGAGCATGACCTGGATCATGTTGACATGCTTGAGCTTCTTGTTCACCAGGGTTTGGAGACAGGACTGGAGTCCGGTCAGCTCCTCCGAACTACCCCATAGCAGGCCCTTCTCTTTCCAGGAGGTGAGCTGCATGGGGATGCCAGATCTAAATTCGGGGGCCGCTGCCCATTTAGGGTCATGCGGCTCGGTGATGTAGAACCACCCCGATTGTCACCCTTTGATGGATTCCACGAAGGCACCCTCGAGCCAGGTGACGTTGGGCATTTTGCCCACCATGGCGCCTCCGCACTCCGCTTGGCTGCCCTTCACAACCTTCGGCTTAACATTGAAGGTCTTTAGCCACAAGCCGAAGTGGGGCTGGATGCAGAGGAAGGCCTCGCACACAACGATAAACGCCAAGATATTGAGGATAAAATTTGGGGCCAGATTGTGGAAATCCAGGCCGTAGTAGAACATGAGCCCCCGGACAAAGGGGTGGAGTGGGAAGCCTAGTCCGCGGAGGAAATGGGGAAGGAATACCACCCTCTCATGGGGCCCGGGGGTGGGGATGAGCTGCCCCTCGTCGGGGAGCCGGTGTGCGATGTCGCTGGACAGATATCCGGCGCTGCGCAGTTTCTTGATGTGCCCCTCCGTGACGGAGGAGGCCATCCACTTGCCTCCCGCTCCGGACATGGCTGGAGAAGGTCGAGGTGAGATGTGCGGACTTGGGCGCTGGAGCTCGAGTGCGTGGAGATGGATAAGCAAAGGAGGAAGAAGGCATGGGTAAAAGAGGTGGATCCTTATCCCCTTATATATGGACGGACGAAACTGTGCGTCCCCACCGGCCTGATAAAACTCGCTTGTCTCCCAAGCGCCACAATCAATGGCGCGGTTGGGTTACCCATGTCCGTATTGATGGGAATCCCGGAATAAGGGGAACACGATCTCTGCTTCGACAAGACGTGCCAAGGAAATCGCTTCGCTAAACGCGCTGAGGTGGTATAATGAAAACGATTCGAGTAAAAGCTTGGTTGTGGTGTGACGTCACGCCACAAAATACGTCAGCAGATTGAACTTGTGTAAATATTATTCTCTCTACGGTGGTACGTGGAATTTATTTTACAGAGCCGGACACTATCCTGGTGTTCACAATCTTCTATAAATTATTCGGAGGAGGAACCCGCCTTGCAATGCCGAAGACAATATGCGCGCCGGACTCGTCGTCATTGAAGCCTGGTTCAGGGGCTACTGAGGGAGTCCTGGACTAGGGGGTGTCCGGATAGCCGAACTATCATCATCGGACGGACTCCAAGACTATGAAGATACAAGATTGAAGACTTCGTCCCATGTCCGGATGGGACTTTCCTTGGCGTGGAAGGCAAGCTTGGCGATACGGATATGTAGATCTCCTACCATTGTAACCGACTCTGTGTAACCCTAGCCCTCTCCGATGTCTATATAAACCGGAGGGTTTTAGTCCGTAGGACACACAACAAACAACAATCATACCATAGGCTAGCTTCTAGGGTTTAGCCTCCTTGATCTCGTGGTAGATCCACTCTTGTACTACCCATATCATCAATATCAATCAAGCAGGAGTAGGGTTTTACCTCCATCGAGAGGGCCCGAACCTAGGTAAAAACATCGTGTCCCTTGTCTCCTGTTACCATCCGCCTAGACGCATAGTTCGGGACCCCCTACCCGAGATCCGCCGGTTTTGACACCGACAGGGAGCAACAGAAAGAGTCCGGGACTGTCTGGTGCACAACCGGACACACTGATGGGTCTTCTAGAGCAAGCGGCTATCTCAGAGGTGCATCATACCTTAATGGGTATGGTGGTTGAGAGGATTTCATCCGCCAAAAGTGGGTTGAATGAAGCTTTTACGAGTCTGCTAAGAGGCTTTGAGGTACGCAAAATAATATACGTATTTTTGACGGTACCGCACATGCTAGGTGTGCTCTGTATAGGTAGTAGCCCCTGAGACTCTGGTTGCCATCCAGAGGTGGCATGTCACGCCCAAGATGCGACCCTATCCTACAGGAACTCGAAGGTCCCACCAAGGATAGAAGCGCATCTTGAAGACGCTTTTGCAAGGTGGATATCATTACATCAACATTACATAATAGATGGGGATACATACATAAGGCATACAATGCCACACAAATACAACATCAACTTACATAAGAGAACCATCCGACTATAGATGAAACACAAACAGAAACTCAAACGACATCCACCCTGCTAGCCCAGGCTGCCGACCTGGAACCTATCCACTGATCAAAGAAGAAGCAGAAGAAGAACTCCAAAACAAGCAAACATCGCTCTCGCGTCATGATCATCGCATAACCTGTACCTGCAACTGTTGTTGTAGTAATCTGTGAGTCACGAGGACTCAGCAATCCCATTACCATGGGTATCAAGACTAGCAAAGCTTAATGGGAAAGGAAGGGGTAAAGTGGTGAGGTTGCAGCAGCGACTAAGCATATATGGTGACTAACATACGCAAATAAGAGCGAGAAGAGAACAAAGGAACGGTCGTGAAGCTAGCAATGATCAAGAGGTGATCCTGAACTCCTACTTACGTCAAACATAACCCAAATACCGTGTTCACTTCCCGGACTCCGCCGAAAAGAGACCATCACGGCTACACACACGGTTGATGCGTTTTAATTCGGATCTGGTGTCAAGTTATCTACAACCGGACATTAAAAAATTCCCATCTGCCACATAACCGCGGGCACGGCTCTCGAAAGTTTATACCCTGCAGGGGTGTCCCAACTTAGCCCATGATAGCTCTCGCGATCAACGAAGGATATTCCTTCTCCCATGAAGACCCGATCAGTCTCGGAATCCTGGTTTACAAGACATTTCGACAATGGTAAAACAAGACCAGCAAGACCACCCGATGCGCCGACAATCCCGATAGGAGCTGCACATATCTCGTTCTCAGGACAACACCGGATGAGACAGGCTACGAGTAAAACCAGACCTCGAGTTTCCCCGAGGGGGCCCCGCAGGCGGCTCGGTTCGGACCAGCACTTAGACAAGCACTAGCCCCCCGGGGGGGGGGGGGCTAAAATAAAGATGACCCTCGGGTTGGCCGACCCAAGGGAAAGGTATAGGTGGTGGTGAGGCAAATGGTAAAACCAAGGTTGGGCCTTGCTGGAGGAGTTTTATTGAAAGCGAACTGTCAAGGGGGTCCCATAAATCACCCGACTGCGTAAGGAACGCAAAATCCGGGAACATAACACCGGTATGACGGAAACTAGGGCGGCAAGAGTGGAACAAAACACCAGGCATAAGGCCGAGCCTTCCACCCTTTACCAAGTATATAGATGCATTAATTAAATAAGAGATATTGTGATATCCCAACATAATCCTGTCCACCATGGAGCAATCTTCAACTTCACCTGCAACTAGCAACGCTATAAGAGGGGCTGAGCAAAGCGGTAACATAGCCAAGCAACAGTTTGCTAGGAAGGGTGTCAAAGGTTAGAGGTTCATGGCAATTTGGGGAGGCTTGAAGAACAAGTGATAGGAAGCGCAGCATAGCGATAGAACGAAGCAACTAGCATAGCAATGATAGTAGTGAGATCCAGGGTGACGGTCATCTTGCCTGAAATCCCTCTAGGAAGAAGAACGAGTCCATGAAGAAGATGAAGCCACGAAGACGAACCAAGCGTAGACGAACGAATCCTCACGATAGCAACGATACGGGAACTATCGAGAAGAAGCACACAACATGGTAAACACACCACACATATACATGACATGATGCATAACCAAGCATGATGCATGACAAGGCTACATGAAGCTACTCATGGCAAGAGATGAAGCATACAAGAGCAACACATCAAAGCAAGTTTAAATGAGGCCGAGAACAACATATAACAATTCCGGTAAGTCCTCATATGAAAAATTTCGAAATTGGTCCAGAACTGAATAAACCTTATGTTCAAGTTGTTAAACAGCAAGTTAAGATGCACCAAGATGATCTACACGAGATTCTAGTCAAGTTACATATAAAGTTCATTTAATTCGGAGCTACGGCCTAGAAGATATGAGCAAAACAAGTTAAACATGGCATTGATGCAAAATGCATACAAACATCAAGCAAACACCTCAAAACAAGGATGCAACATGATAATATGAAACTACATGCAAAATCAAGCAAGTTTCATATAGAGCACACTCAAAACGGAGCAACGGTTCAACACATACACTCTATACAAGTTTAAAGGACAATCTGTCCAAAACAGCAACTAGGCATCTAGCAAGCATCAAAACAATATGCTACAGCACCTCAACATAAGAACAAAAGGCATGGGCATGATGTACAGGTAAAGCATGACAAAAGATGAACACTAAGCTATCTCCAGAAATCACTACAACATGCTCAAAATGACATGGAAAGATTGCAAATAATAACAGTTTACAGGCTTAGCAGAAATAACATCAGGTTGCAATGTTTAGAGCTATCAAACAACATGTTACAGGAACTTATCATGGCAAACAAAGGCATGTCATGAATCTACTAATTAGATAGAACAAAAGTCCCTTACTGACCATGATCCAAAAAGGCACAGAAAATATGATGGCACCCATGTAAACATGGCAAAAGATATGACAGATTCATACATGGCAGGAACAACAATAAGTAGGCATGTTGGTGAGCTTGAACCACTCACCACAGAGCAATACATGGCATGTCAAGGCAACCAACAGTAAGAATACATGTTTATGAAGCTAAGCATGGCAAGAGCAAGTTCATAGGGTGCATGGATCACTAGCAAAACACATAGCAAAACTGAACTTAATGTTAACAGACTGACAGCAACATTATTTAGCAATTTGAGGGCAAGATTACAACAAGCTACAGCAGCCTATAAATGCAACCAGGGGCATTAATGGATATAGCATGACATTTATAACAAAACATCCTTAGTTAACATCTCCATATTATGGATAGAATGACTTGTAGAAGCAGGTTTACATAGCATCATAATATAACAGAATCAGCCTAGCAAAACAGTAACAGCAAGTACCCTATTTCGAGAGCTCGATGCACTCACTACAAGAATCACAAAAATACATGGATGGCACCACTGTGAAGATGGCATGACATAGTTCAAAATAGGGCTCAAGCTCATAAGATGCACACATCATATGAAACAAAAATGACAAATCATCAAGTTATAACAGTTTCAGCAGGTTAACATCACATAGCACTCTTTCAACGATGATTAGGGCATCAAGATGGACTCAAACAAGCATGGCATAATGGAATGAAAGAAGAGCATCTCACAACGAACAATTTGATATATCATGCACGCAAAACAGAGCAGTATACATGGAGTTATGATGCGATGAACATGGCATAAATTATCACAGATTCGGGGACTTAGCAGAAAATTGAACCTCGTGGGAAAGTCAACGGGCACGGGAACCGAGGCTCGCCGGAGCGGGGTCGCCGGAGCTGTGGCCGGGAAAGACGAGGGAGGGCCAGAGATGGCGGATCCGGACGGATCCCGGCGCGGGGAGGCGGAGGAGGCGCGGGCGAGGCCGGCAGCGGAGGCGCGGCGGACGGCGGAACCGGCGGCAGCTCTGGCGCACGGGGTCATCGGCAGGGAGGCGCGAAGGCGGTGGGGTTCCGGGGAGGCGCCGGGGCGCGAGGCGGCGGCGGTGGCCCAGGCCGGCGCGGGCGGGGAGGCGCTGGGCGCGGGGTCGCCGCGGGCAGAGGCGGCGGGGCGCGGGCGGCTCCGGCGGGGCAGCGCCCGCGCGGCGCGCGTGGGTTGGCCCCGCGAGGCGCGCGGCGGGCGCGACCGGGCCGGATCTGGGTCCGCAGCGGGCCTGCAGCGGCGGGGACGGACAGGGCGACGTGGCGGGCCCTGGTTGGCCGGCGGGCGGCGGCTGGACATGTCCGGGCGGCGGGTGGAGGAAGAAGCTAGGGTTTCAGGGAATTCATCCGCGAATTTCGGGGGAGAGGGCCTATATATAGGTAGAGGGAGCTAGGAGAGTCCAAATTAGATGCGGTTTTCGCCCACACTATCGTGATCGAACGACTGAGAGCATGGAGGGGGTTTGGATGGGCTCAAGGGCTGTTTTGGAGGGGTGTTGGGCTGCAACACAAAGAGGGCTTTTACGGTTACCCGGTTAACCGTTGGAGTATCAAACGTTCTCCAAAAGGCACGAAACTTGACAGGCGGTCTACTAGTGGTGTACCAAGGCCGCTTGGAAACCTCGGTCCATTCCGAGAAGGTTTAACACCCGCACACGAAAAGAGGCAAAAGGGGGCGCCAGGGGACATAGGAGTGCCGGATTGCAAAACGGACAACGGGGAAAATGCTCGGATGCATGAGACGAACACGTATGCAAAATGAGATGCACATGATGACATGATAAAATGCAACACGCAAGCAAATGACATGGCAACGACGGCGAATAACTGGCAGACACCTGGCGCATCGAATCCGGGGCGTTACAACACTCCTCCACTAACAAGAGATCTCGTCCCGAGATCTTAGGACCGAGACGGAAGGGAAAAGGGATGAGGTGAAAAAAAAATTCAAGAGAAGAAGCAAAGAATCGAGAGCACTCGAGAAGAAGAGAGGAACGACGAGAATGACGAGAATCGAAAGCTCACGGAATCAGATAGACTATGAAACCACTCCGGTTAGAACGAGATAAGAAACGAATAAGACTGAAAGGATTTAGGCAGCACTCCGGCTGAAACATGGAGGAATAGAACACGAGCTTGAGAGGATGGAATGATACTTGATGAAGACATGACACAAAACCTCCGGAAAGAATTGAAAGAGTTGAATGAAAAGAACGGAGAAGAAAATGACAACTTGTGCCACGAATGAAATTGAAAGCATCTTTAGAAGGAAGGTTTAAACGGAGTTGTTGAGAAAATCAACAACGAAAAGAATAAGCTTGTTGTGGTCTTATAGGTAACATCTCAAGATCATAAGGTGATAACCGGCCACAAACGGAAATGATTGGATAGCTGAGAAGAACGAAGAAATGCAAAACTCCACTTCAAAAGAATACGGAGAATTAATTGCACTTCGAGACGCAAGAAGAAAGATACTTGAATTTCTCCTCCAACAAGAATCTTGATGAACTCTTGAAGAATGAATTAAATCATGAAGAACCACCATGAAGAACTCCGGTAACAAAAGGATGATGAGATAGAATGAAGGATGAAAGAATAAGATGAGCCTTGCGGTGATTTAGATGGAGGTTCCGACGAAATGGCCGAGGAAATTTGAACTCCGGAAAAGAAAAGATGAAAACACTTGGAACTAGAATTTATTCATCAAGAACAAACTCCGAAGGAAGGGATTACTCACTTTGAGGAAATAAGAATAAGATTTATTGTATGCCTATCCTTCATCAAATTAAATTGATGACAAGCAATGGATTTTGCATACTACTTATTCTTCTTGAGAAGGATTAAGGAGTATATGGCGCCAAACTTGAGAAAGTCTTCTTGAACCACCGGTAGGATGGGAAAGAAACGAATGAATTAATAAGATAATCAAAGAAATAGAATTTTGAACGAACCACCGTAAGAATTCGAAAATGACTGATGAAAGGGAATGAATCACCAGGGAGAATCAGAAGAACCAATATGCTCGAGGGTCTTTAGATGCAAAAGAACAAAGAGATCATGATCTGATTAAAGAACACTTGAACGAAGCACCAGAAGGATACTGAGACGAACGAAGGGGCACGGATATGGAATAATTGGAGAACGAATTTGAAAAACTTAGAACGGAGAGATATTCCGAGAAGATGCCCTCCGGATGATCGAGAGAGAAGCAACTCCTGAATGCTCCGGATGGATGAAAAGAATTTGCATGACTTGAAACAATTTGATAGGATAACATCGAGCTAGCACCACGAATCTCCGGGGAGCGGACAAGATTTAGAGGAAAAACTCTTCTTCGGTCTTCAAATGGCGACGGAAAACAACACCAAAATTACTGAGATACTCCGGGAGAATGAAAAAGTGAAGAGGCTGAGCCAACAATGAAATGATTTGAAATCGATCTTGGAAAAGGCATGTGACTGATGGAATCCGTTCTTACGTCACACTTGAAAAGAATTGAGAATAACTCCAGGGAAATTAGAAGAGTCAGGTAAGATCCTGGGAAAATACCTGTGGGTTAGGGCCCACTAAAAGAAAACACCATTGGAAAGGGTTGTTGAAGAGATAGATGATGCACCGGAACAATTGAAATATTTGAATGAGGTGATAACCTCGAATTAATTCAAACATAGACAAATCTCTTGAGATGTCTTGAGCACTCCGGAAGGATAAACTGGCGAGAGGCAAACGAGCAGGGAAACACTTGAGCCGAGGGAAAGAATATAATCACTACCAAAAAACTTGAATCAAATCCACCGGAAAAGAAATGAAGAATGTCAAACAAAAGAGAATTCACCGGTTGAAATAGTTGACGAAAGACTGAAGAGGGTCCACACGAATGAAATTGATGCTTGAAAAAGACTCAAGCTCTGGGAAGAAGAGGTTGGGAGGGCAGAAAAACAAAGGCAACTTGGAACGAGAAATCGATGAATAACTTGAAGCGAAAACACCGGTTGAAATCATCGAGGAAATAAAGCAAAGACTTCGCACGAGTAGGATGGATACTCGATTATGGACTCAGGTTCCGAGAAGAAGAAGGGAGGCGGTGGGAAAAACAAAGACAACTTCGGGCAGGGAAACAACATCGATCTTAAAGAGCTGAGGATTGATCTCCCAAAGACAAAGATGTTCGAGTCGACTTGACGAGAGATGCACGGGACAAAAGGGGATGGACAACTCATGAAACTAACTACGTGATCCTAAAGAAAAATTTGAACGGGAAGAGGAGTAATTCAAAACACCTACGTCAAGATTCCTCACCAGAGCGACGAAGGGGCTGAGGAGTAAAAAGAATTCCTACTCTCCGATATAACTAGACTCCGAAAACAGTTTTCTTCTAGACTCAACAACGGCCAAACTACACGATCAATCAAGGGGGCTCCTAAGGTCGGTCGAGGCTCTGATACCAACTTGTCACGCCCAAGATGCGACCCTATCCTAAAGGAACTCGAAGGTCCCACCAAGGATAGAAGCGCATCTTGAAACGCTTTTGCAAGGTGGATATCATTACATCAACATTACATAATAGATGGGGATACATACAAAGGCATACAATGCCACACGAATACAACATCATCTTACATAAGAGCACCATCCGACTACGGATGAAACACAAACAGAACTCAAACGACATCCACCCTGCTAGCCCAGGCTGCCGACCTGGAACCTATCCCCTGATCGAAGAAGAAGCAGAAGAAGAACTCCAAAACAAGCAAACATCGCTCTCGCGTCATGATCATCGCATAACCTGTACCTGCAACTGTTGTTGTAGTAATCTGTGAGCCACGAGGACTCAGCAATCCCATTACCATGGGTATCAAGACTAGCAAAGCTTAATGGGAAAGGAAGGGGTAAAGTGGTGAGGTTGCAGCAGCGACTAAGCAATGTATGGTGGCTAACATACGCAAATGAGAGCGAGAAGAGAAGCAAAGGAACGGTCGTGAAGCTAGCAATGATCAAGAGGTGATCCTGAACTCCTACTTACGTCAAACATAACCCAAAACCGTGTTCACTTCCCGGACTCCGCCGAAAAGAGACCATCACGGCTACACACGCGGTTGATGCGTTTTAATTCGGATCTGGTGTCAAGTTATCTACAACCGGACATTAACAAATTCCCATCTGCCACATAACCGCGGGCACGGCTCTCGAAAGTTTATACCCTGCAGGGGTGTCCCAACTTAGCCCATGATAAGCTCTCGCGATCAACGAAGGATATTCCTTCTCCCAGGAAGACCCGATCAGTCTCGGAATCCCGGTTTACAAGACATTTCGACAATGGTAAAACAAGACCAGCAAGACCGCCCGATGCGCCGACAATCCCGATAGGAGCTGCACATATCTCGTTCTCAGGGCAACACCGGATGAACAAGCTACGAGTAAAACCAGACCTCAAGTTTCCCCGAGGTGGCCCTGCAGGTGGCTCGGTTCGGACCAACACTTAGACAAGCACTGGCCCGGGGGGGGGCTAAATAAAGATGACCCTCGGGTTAGCGACTCCCAAGGGAAAAGTAGGTGGTGGTGAGGCAAATGGTAAAACCAAGGTTGGGCCTTGCTGGAGGAGTTTTATTCAAAGCGAACTGTCAAGGGGGTCCCATAAATCACCCAACCGCGTAAGGAACGCAAAATCCGGGAACATAACACCGGTATGACGGAAACTAGGGCGGCAAGAGTGGAACAAAACACCAGGCATAAGGCCGAGCCTTCCACCCTTTACCAAGTATATAGATGCATTAATTAAATAAGAGATATTGTGATATCCCAACATAATCCTGTCCACCATGGAGCAATCTTCAACTTCACCTGCAACTAACAACGCTATAAGAGGGGCTGAGCAAAGCGGTAACATAGCCAAGCAACGGTTTGCTAGGAAGGGTGTCAAAGGTTAGAGGTTCATGGCAATTTGGGAGGCTTGAAGAACAAGTGATAGGTAAGCGCAGCATAGCGATAGAACGAAGCAACTAGCATAGCAATGATAGTAGTGAGATCCAGGGTAGCGGTCATCTTGCCTGAAATCCCGCTAGGAAGAAGAACGAGTCCATGAAGAAGATGAAGCCACGAAGACGAACCAAGCGTAGACGAACGAATCCTCACGATCGCAACGAAACGGGAACTATCGAGAAGAAGCACACAACATGGTAAACACACCACACATAGACAAGACATGATGCACAACCAAGCATGATGCATGACAAGGCTACATGAAGCTACTCATGGCAAGAGATGATGCATACAAGAGCAACACATCAAAGCAAGTTTAAATGAGGCCGGAAACAACATATAACAATTCCGGTAAGTCCTCATATGCAAATTTAGAAATTGGTCCAGAACTGAATAAACCTTATGTTCAAGTTGTTAAACAGCAAGTTAAGATGCACCAAGATGATCTACACGAGATTCTAGTCAAGTTACATATAAAGTTCATTTAATTCGGAGCTACGGCCAAGAAGATATGAGCAAAACAAGATAAACATGGCATTGATGCAAAATGCATACAAACATCAAGCAAACACCTCAAAAAAAGGATGCAACATGATAATATGAAACTACATGCAAAATCAAGCAAGTTTCATATAGAGCACACTCAAAACGGAGCAACGGTTCAACACATACACTCTATACAAGTTTAAAGGACAAGCTGTCCAAAACAACAACTAGGCATCTTGTAAGCATCAAAACAATATGCTACAACATCTGAACATGAAAAAAAGGCATGGTCATGATGTACAGGTAAAGAATGACAAAACATGAACACTGAGCTATCTCCAGAAATCACTAGAACATGCTCAAAATGACATGGCAAGATTGCAAATAATAACAGTTTACAGACTTAGCAGAAATAACATCAGGTTGCAATGTTTAGAGCTATCAAACAACATGTTACAGGAACTTATCATGGCAAACAAAGGCATGGCATGAATCTACTAATTACATAGAACAAAAGTCCCTTACTGACCATGATCCAAAAAGGCACAGAAAATATGATGGCACCCATGTAAACATGGCAAAAGATATGACAGATTCATACATGGCAGGAACAACAATAAGTAGGCATGTTGGTGAGCTTGAACCACTCACCACAGAGCAGTACATGGCATGTCAAGGCAACCAACAGTAAGAATACATGTTTATGAAGCTAAGCATGGCATGAGCAAGTTCATAGGGTGCATGGATCACTAGCAAAACACATAGCAAAACTGAACTTAATATTAACAGACTGATAGCAACATTATTTAGCAATTTGAGGGCAAGATTACAACAAGCTACAGCAGGCTATAAATGCAACCAGGGGCATTAACGGATATAGCATGGCATCTATAACAAAACATCCTTAGTTAACATCTCCAGATTATGCATAGAATGACTTGTAGAAGCAGGTTTACATAGCATCATAATATAACAGAATCAACCTAGCAAAACAGTAACAGCAAGTACCCTACTTCACGAGCTCGATGCACTCACTACAAGAATCAAAAAAATACATGGATGGCACCACTGTGAAGATGGCACGACATAGTTCAAAATACATGTAGGGCTCAAGCTCATAAGATGCACAAATCAAATGAAACAAAAATGACAAATCATCGAGTTATAACAGTTTCAGTAGGTTAACATCACATAGCACTCTTTCAATGATGACTAGGGCATCAAGATGGACCGAAACAAGCATGGCATAATGGAATGAAATGAAGAGCATCTCACAACGAACAATTTGATATATCATGCACGCAAAACGGAGTAGTATACATGGAGTTATGATGCGATGAACATGAACCTCTTGGGAAAGTCAACGGGCACGGGAACCGAGGCTCGCCAGAGCGGGGTCGTTGGAGCTGTGGCCAGGAAAGACGAGGGAGGGCCAGAGATGGCGGATCCGGGTCGGATCTCGCCGGATCCGGACGGATCCCGGCGCGGGGAGTCGGAGGAGGCGCGGGCGAGGCCGGCGGCGGAGGGCACGACGGACGGCGGAACCGGCGGCAGCTCTGGCGCGCAGGGTCGCCGACAGGGAGGCGCGAAGGCGGTGGGGTTCCGAGGAGGCGCCAGGGGCGCGAGGCGGCGGTGTGGCCCAGGCCGGCGTGGGCGGCGAGGCGCTGGGCGGCGGGGTCACGGCGGCAGAGGCGGGGGCGCGGGCGGCTCAGGCGGGGCAGCGCCCGCGGGGCGGCGGCGCGGGATGGGCCCCCGGGGCGCGGCGGCGGGCGCGACCGGGCCGGGGAGGGCCGGATCTGGGTCCGCAGTGGGCCTGCGGCGGCGGGGACGGCCAGTGCGACGTGGCGGGCCCTGGTTGGCCGGCGGGCGGTGGCTGGACATGTCCGGGCGGCGGGTGGAGGAAGAAGCTAGGGTTTCGGGGAATTCATCCGCGAATTTCGGGGGAGAGGGCCTATATATAGGTAGAGGGAGCTAGGAGAGTCCAAATGAGGTGCGGTTTTCGCCCACACGATCGTGATCGAACGACCGAGAGCATGGAGGGGGTTTGGATGGGCTCAAGGGCTGTTTTGGAGGGGCGTCGGGCTGCAACACAAAGAGGGCTTTTACGGTTACCCAGTTAACCGTTGGAGTATCAAACATTCTCCAAAAGGCACGAAACTTGACAGGCGGTCTACTAGTGGTGTACCAAGGACGCTTGGCAAACCTCGGTCCATTCCGAGAAGGTTTAACACCCGCACATGAAAAGAGGCAAAAGGGGGCGCCGGGGGACATAGGAGTGCCGGATTGCAAAACGGACAATGGGGAAAATGCTCGGCTGCATGAAACGAACACGCATGCACAATGTGATGCACATGATGACATAATGCAAATGATGACATGGCAAAATGCAACACGCAAGCAAATGACATGGAAACGACGGCGGATAACTGGCAGACACCTGGCGCATCGAATCCGGGGCGTTACAACACTCCTCCACTAACAAGAGATCTCGTCCCGAGATCTTAGGACCGAGACGGAAGAGAAAGAGGAAGAGGTGAAACAAGAACTCAAGAGAAGAAGCAAAGAATCGAGAGCACTCGAGAAGAAGATAGGAACGACGAGAATGACGAGAATCGAAAGCTCACGGAATCAGATAGGCTATGAAACCACTCCGGTTAGGCCGAGATAAGAAACGAATAAGACTGAAAAGGATTTAGGTAGCACTCCGGCTGAAACGTGGAGGAATATAACACGAGCTTGAGAGGATGGAATGATACTTGATGAAGACATGACACAAAACCTCCGTAAATAATTGAAAGACTTGAATGAAAAGAACGGAGAAGAAAATGACAACTTGTGCCACGAATGAAATTGAAAGCATATTTAGAAGACAGGATTGAACGGAATTGTTGAGAAAATCAACAACAAAAAGAAATAAGCTTGTTGTGGTCTTATAGATAACATCTCAAGGTCATAAGGTGATAACTGGCCACAAACGGAAATGATTGGATATCTTAGAAGAACGAAGAAATGCAAAACTCCACTTCAAAAGAATACGGAGAATTATTTGCTATTCGAGACGCAAGAAGAAAAGATACTTGAATTTCTCCACCAACCAAAATCTTGATGAACTCTTGAAGAATGAATTAAATCATGAAGAACCACCATGAAGAACTCTGGTAAAAAAAGGATGGCGAGATAGAATGAAGGAAGAAAGAATAAGATGAGCCTTGCGGTGATTTGGATGGGGGTTCCGACGAAACGGCCGAGGAAATTTGAACTCCGGAAAAGAAAAGATGAAAACACTTGGAACTAGAATTTATTCATCAAGAACAAACTCCGAAGGAAGGGATTACTCACTTTGAGGAAATAAGAATAAGATTTATTGTATGCCTATCCTTCATCAAATCAAATTGATGACAAGAAATGGATTTTGCATACTACTTATTCTTCTTGAGAAGGATTAAGGAGTATATGGCGCCAAACTTGAGAAAGTCTTCATGAACCACCGATAGGATGGGAAAGAAACGAATGAATTAATAAGATAATCAAAGAAATAGAATTTTGAACGAACCACCGTAAGAATTCGAAAATGACTGATGAAAGGGAATGAATCACCAGGGAGAATCAGAAGAACCAATATGCTCGAGGGTCTTTAGATGCAAAAGAACAAAGAGATCATGGTCTGATTAAAGAACACTTGAACGAAGCACCAGAAGGATATTGAGACGAACGAAGGGGCACGGATATGGAATAATTGGAGAACGAATTTGAAAAACTTAGAACGGAGAGATATTCCGAGAAGATGCCCTCCGGATGATCGAGAGAGAACGCAACTCCTGAATGCTCCGGATGGATGAAAAGAATTTGCATGACTTGAAACAATTTGATAGGATAACATCGAGCTAGCACCGCGAATCTCCGGGGAGCGGACAAGATTTAGAGGAAAAACTCTTCTTCGGTCTTCAAATGGCGACGGAAAACAACACCAAAATTACTGAGATACTCCGGGAGAATGAAAAAGTGAAGAGGTTGAGCCAACAATGAAATGATTTGAAATCGATCTTGGAAAAGGCATGTGACTGATGGAATCCGTTCTTACGTCACACTTGAAAAGAATTGAGAATAACTCCAGGGAAATTAGAAGAGTCAGGTAAGATCCTGGGAAAATACCTGTGGGTTAGGGCCCACTAAAAGAAAACACCGTTGGAAAGGGTTGTTGAAAAGATAGATGATGCACCGGAACAATTGAAATATTTGAATGAGGTGATAACCTCGAATTAATTCAAACATAGACGAATCTCTTGAGATGTCTTGAGCACTCCAGAAGGATAAACTGGCGAGAGGCAAACGAGCAGGGAAACACTTGAGCCGAGGGAAAGAATATAATCACTACCGAAAAACTTGAATCGAATCCACCGGAAAAGAAATGAAGAATGTCAAACAAAAGAGAATTCACCGGTTGAAATAGTTGACGAAAGACTGAAGAGGCTCCACACGAATGAAATTGGTGCTTGAAAAAGACTCAAGCTCTGGGAAGAATAGGTTGGGAGGGCGGAAAAACAAAGGCAACTTCGAACGAGAAATCGATGAATAACTTGAAGCGAAAACACCGGTCGAAATCGTCGAGGAAATAAAGCAAAGACTTCGCACGAGTAGGATGGATACTCGATTATGGACTCAGGTTCCGAGAAGAAGAAGCGAGGGCGGGTGGGAAAAACAAAGACAACTTCGGGCAGGGAAACAACATCGATCTTAAAGAGCTGAGGATTGATCTCCCAAAGACAAAGAGGTTCGAGTCGACTTGACGAGAGATGCACCGGACAAAAGGGGATGGACAACTCATGAAACTAACTACGTGATCCTAAAGAAAAATTTGAACGGGAAGAGGAGTAATTCAAAACACCTACGTCAAGATTCCTCACCAGAGCGACGAAGGGGGCTGAGGAGTAAAAAGAATTCCTACTCTCCAATATAACTAGACTCCGAAAAAGTTTTCTTCTAGACTCAACAATGGCCAAACTACACGATCAATCAAGGGAGGCTCCTAAGGTCGGTCGAGGCTCTGATACCAACTTGTCACGCCCAAGATGCGACCCTATCCTAAAGGAACTCGAAGGTCCCACCAAGGATAGAAGCGCATCTTGAAGACGCTTTTGCAAGGTGGATATCATTACATCAACATTACATAATAGATGGGGATACATACATAAGGCATACAATGACACACAAATACAACATCAACTTACATAAGAGAACCATCCGACTACGGATGAAACACAAACAGGAACTCAAACGACATCCACCCTGCTAGCCCAGGCTGCCGACCTGGAACCTATCCCCTGATCGAAGAAGAAGCAGAAGAAGAACTCCAAAACAAGCAAACATCGCTCTCGCGTCATGATCATCGCATAACCTGTACCTGCAACTGTTGTTGTAGTAATCTGTGAGCCACGAGGACTCAGCAATCCCATTACCATGGGTATCAAGACTAGCAAAGCTTAATGGGAAAGGAAGGGGTAAAGTGGTGAGGTTGCAGCAGCGACTAAGCATATATGGTGGCTAACATACGCAAAAGAGAGCGAGAAGAGAAACAATGGAACGGTCGTGAAGCTAGCAATGATCAAGAGGTGATCCTGAACTCCTACTTACATCAAACATAACCCAAATACCGTGTTCACTTCCCGGACACTGCCGAAAAGAGACCATCATGGCTACACACACGGTTGATGCATTTTAGTTCGGATCTGGTGTCAAGTTATCTACAACCGGACATTAACAAATTCCCATCTGCCACATAACCGCGGGCACGTCTCTCGAAAGTTTATACCCTGCAGGGGTGTCCCAACTTAGCCCATGATAAGCTCTCGTGATCAACGAAGGATATTCCTTCTCCCAGGAAGACCCGATCAGTCTCGGAATCCCGGTTTACAAGACATTTCGACAATGGTAAAACAAGACCAGCAAGATCGCCCGATGCCCGACAATCCCGATAGAAGCTGCACATATCTCGTTCTCAGGGCAACACCGGATGAGATAGGCTACGAGTAAAACTAGACCTCGAGTTTCCTCGAGGGGGCCCCGCAGGCGGCTCGGTTCGGACCAGCACTTAGACAAGCACTGGCTCGGGGGGGGGGGGCTAAAATAAAGATGACCCTCGGGTTGGCCGACCCAAGGGAAAGGTATAGGTGGTGGTGAGGCAAATGGTAAAACCAAGGTTAGGCCTTGCTCGAGGAGTTTTATTCAGAGCGAACTGTCAAGGGGGTCCCATAAATCACCCGACCACGTAAGGAACGCAAAATCCGGGAACATAACACTGGTATGACGGAAACTAGGGTGGCAAGAGTGGAACAAAACACCAGGCATAAGGCCGAGCCTTCCACCCTTTACCAAGTATATAGATGCATTAATTAAATAAGAGATATTGTGATATCCCAACATAATCCTGTCCACCATGGAGCAATCTTCAACTTCACCTGCAACTAGCAATGCTATAAGAGGGGCTGAGCAAAGCGGTAACATAGCCAAGCAACGGTTTGCTAGGAAGGGTGTCAAAGGTTAGAGGTTCATGGCAATTTGGGGAGGCTTGAAGAACAAGTGATAGGAAGCGTAGCATAGCGATAGAACGAAGCAACTAGCCTAGCAATGATAGTAGTGAGATCCAGGGTGACGGTCATCTTGCCTGAAATCCCGCTAGGAAGAAGAACGAGTCCATGAAGAAGATGAAGCCACAAAGACGAACGAATCCTCACGATCTCAACAATACGAGAACTATCGAGAAGAAGCACACAACATGGTAAACACACCACACATATGCATGACATGATGCACAACCAAGCATGATGCATGACAAGGCTACATGAAGCTACTCATGTCAAGAGATGAAGCATACAAGAGCAACACATCAAAGCAAGTTTAAATGAGGCCGGGAACAACATATAACAATTCCGGTAAGTCCTCATATGCAAAATTTAGAAATTGGTCCAGAACTGAATAAACCTTATGTTCAAGTTGTTAAACAGCAAGTTAAGATGCACCAAGATGATCTACACGAGATTCTAGTCAAGTTACATATAAAGTTCATTTAATTCGGAGCTACGGCCTAGAAGATATGAGCAAAACAAGTTAAGCATGGCATTGATGCAAAATGCATACAAACATCAAGCAAACACTCTCAAAACATGGATGCAACATGATAATGTGAAACTACATGCAAAATCAAGCAAGTTTCATATAGAGCACACTCAAAACGGAGCAACGGTTCAACACATACACTCTATACAAGTTACAACAACAATCTGCTCAAAACAGCAACTAGGCATCAAGCAAGCATCAAAACAATATGCTACAACACCTCAACATAAGAACAAAAGGCATGGGCATGATGTACAGGTAAAGCATGACAAAAGATGAACACTAAGCTATCTCCAGAAATCAATACAACATGCTCAAAATGACATGGAAAGATTGCAAATAATAACAGTTTACAGGCTTAGCAGGAATAATATCAGGTTGCAATGTTTAGAGCTATCAAACAACATGTTACATGAACTTATCATGGCAAACAAAGGCATGGCATGAATCTACTAATTACATAGAACAAAAGTCCCTTACTGACCATGATCCAAAAAGGCACAGAAAATATGATGGCACCCATGTAAACATGGCAAAAGATATGACAGATTCATACATGGTAGGAACAACAATAAGTAGGCATGTTGGTGAGCTTGAACCACTCACCACAGAGCAGTACATGTCATGTCAAGGCAACCAACAGTAAGAATACATGTTTATGAAGCTAAGCATGGCAAGAGCAAGTTCATAGGGTGAATGGATCACTAGCAAAACACATAGCAAAACTGAACTTAATGTTAACAGACTGACATCAACATTATTTAGCAATTTGAGGGCAAGATTACAACAAGCTACAGCAGGCTATAAGTGCAACCAGGGGCATTAACGGATATAGCATGACATCTATAACAAAACATCCTTAGTTAACATCTCCAGATTATGCATAGAATGACTTGTAGAAGCAGGTTTACATAGCATCATAATATAACAGAATCAGCCTAGCAAAACAGTAACAGCAAGTACCCTACTTCACGAGCTCGATGCACTCACTACAAGAATCACAAAAATACATGGATGGCACCACTGTGAAGATGGCGTGACATAGTTCAAAATACATGTAGGGCTCAAGCTCATAAGATGCACACATCAAATGAAACAAAAATGACAAATCATCAAGTTATAACAGTTTCAGCAGGTTAACATCACATAACACTCTTTCAATGATGATTAGGGCATCAAGATGGACCCAAACAAGCATGGCATAATGGAATGAAATGAAGAGCATCTCACAACGAACAATTTGATATATCATGCACGCAAAACGGAGCAGTATACATGGAGTTATGATGCGATGAACATGAACCTCTTGGGAAAGTCAACGGGCACGGGAACCGAGGCTCGCCAGAGCGGGGTCGCCGGAGCTGTGGCCGGGAAAGATGAGGGTGGGCCGGAGATGGCGGATCCGGGTCGGATCTCGCCGGATCCGGACGGATCCCGGCGCGGGGAGGCGGAGGAGGCGCGGGCGAGGCCGGCGGCGGAGGGCGCGACGGACGGCGGAACCGGCGGCAGCTCTGGCGCGCGGGGTCGCCGACAGGGAGGCGCGAAGGCGGTGGGGTTCCGGGGAGGCGCCGGGGGCGCGAGGCGGCGGTGGTGGCCCAGGCCGGCGTGGGCGGTGAGGCGCCGGGGGCGCGAGGCGGCGGTGGTGGCCCAGGCCGGCGTGGGCGGCGAGGCACTGGGCGGCGGGGTCGCCGGCGGGCAGAAGCGGCGGGGCGCGGGCGGCTCAGGCGGGGCAGCGCCCGCGGCGGCGGCGGCGGCGGGATGGGCCCCGCGGGGCGCGGCGGCGGGCGCGACCAGGCCGGGGAGGGCCGGATCTGGGTCCGCAGCGGGCCTGCGGCGGCGGGGACGGCCAGGGCGACGTGGCGGGCCCTGGTTGGCCAGCGGGCGGCGGCTGGACATGTCCGGGCGGCGGGTGGAGGAAGAAGCTAGGGTTTTGGGGAATTCATCCGCGAATTTCGGGGGAGAGGGCCTATATATAGGTAGAGGGAGCTAGGAGAGTCCAAATGAGGTGCGGTTTTCGCTCACACGATCGTGATCGAACGACCGAGAGCATGGAGGGGGTTTGGATGGGCTCAAGGGCTGTTTTGGAGGGGTGTTGGGCTGCAACACAAAGAGGGCTTTTACGGTTACCCAGTTAACCGTTGGAGTATCAAACGTTCTCCAAAAGGCACGAAACTTGACAGGCGGTCTACTAGTGGTGTACCAAGGCCGCTTGGCAAACCTCGGTCCATTCCGAGAAGGTTTAACACCCGCACACGAAAATAGGCAAAAGGGGGCGCCGGGGGACATAGGAGTGCCGGATTGCAAAACGGACAACGGGGAAAATGCTCGGATGCATGAAACGAACACGCATGCACAATGTGATGCACATGATGACATAATGCAAATGATGACATGGAAAAATGCAACACGCAAGCAAATGACATGGAAACGATGGCGGATAACTAGCAGACACCTGGCGCATCGAATCCGGGGCGTTACAACACTCCTCCACTAACAAGAGATCTCGTCCCGAGATCTTAGGACTGAGACGGAAGAGAAAGAGGAAGAGGTGAAACAAGAACTCAAGAGAAGAAGCAAAGAATCGAGAGGACTCGAGAAGAAGAGAGGAACGACGAGAATGACGAGAATCGAAAGCTCACGAAATCAGATAGGCTATGAAACCACTCCGGTTAGGCCGAGATAAGAAACGAATAAGACTGAAAAGGATTTAGGTAGCACTCCGGCTGAAACGTGGAGGAATATAACACGAGCTTGAGAGGATGGAATGATACTTGATGAAGACATGACACAAAACCTCCGTAAAGAATTGAAAGACTTGAATGAAAAGAACGGAGAAGAAAATGACAACTTGTGCCACGAATGAAATTGAAAGCATCTTTAGAAGACAGGATTGAACGGAATTGTTGAGTAAATCAACAACAAAAAGAAATAAGCTTGTTGTGGTCTTATAGGTAACATCTCAAGGTCAGAAGGTGATAACCGGCCACAAACGGAAATGATTGGATATCTTAGAAGAACAAAGAAATGCAAAACTCCACTTCAAAAGAATACCGAGAATTATTTGCACTTCGAGACGCAAGAAGAAAAGATACTTGAATTTCTCCACCAACCAAAATCTTGATGAACTCTTTAAGAATGAATTAAATCATGAAGAACCACCATGAAGAACTCCGGTAACAAAAGGATGGCGAGATAGAATGAAGGAAGAAAGAATAAGATAAGCCTTGCGGTGATTTGGATGGGGGTTCCGACGAAATGGCCGAGGAAATTTGAACTCCGGAAAAGAAAAGACGAAAGCACTTGGAACTAGAATTTATTCATCAAGAACAAACTCCGAAGGAAGGGATTACTCACTTTGAGGAAATAAGAATAAGATTTATTGTATGCCTATCCTTCATCAAATTAAATTGATGACAAGCAATAGATTTTGCATACTACTTATTCTTCTTGAGAAGGATTAAGGAGTATATGGCACCAAACTTGAGAAAGTCTTCATGAACCACCGGTAGGATTGGAAAGAAACGAATGAATTAATAAGATAATCAAAGAAATAGAATTTTGAACGAACCACCGTAAGAATTTGAAAATGCTGATGAAAGGGAATGAATCACCGGGGAGAATCAGAAGAACCAATATGCTCGAGGGTCTTTAGATGCAAAAGAACAAAGAGATCATGAGCTGATTAAAGAGCACTTGAATGAAGCACCAGAAGGATATTGAGACGAACGAAGGGGCACGGATATGGAATAATTGGAGAACGAATTTGAAAAACTTAGAACGGAGAGATATTCCGAGAAGATGGCATCCGGATGATCGAGAGAGAAAGCAACTCCTGAATGCTCCGGATGGATGAAAAGAATTTGCATGACTTGAAACAATTTGATACGATAATATCGAGCTAGCACCGCGAATCTCCGGGGAGCGGACAAGATTTAGAGGAAAAACTCTTCTTCGGTCTTCAAATGGCGACGGAAAACAACACCAAAATTACTGAGATACTCCGGGAGAATGAAAAAGCGAAGAGGTTGAGCCAACAATGAAATGATTTGAAATCGATCTTGGAAAAGGCATGTGACTGATGGAATCCGTTCTTACGTCACACTTGAAAAGAATTGAGAATAACTCCGGGGAAATTAGAAGAGTCAGGTAAGATCCTGGGAAAATACCTGTGGGTTAGGGCCCACTAAAAGAAAACACCGTTGGAAAGGGTTGTTGAAGAGATAGATGATGCACCGGAACAATTGAAATATTTGAATGAGATGATAACCTCGAATTAATTCAAACATAGACGAATCTCTTGAGATGTCTTGAGCACTCCGGAAGGATAAACTGGCGAGAGGCAAACGAGCAGGGAAACACTTGAGCCGAGGGAAAGAATATAATCACTACCGAAAAACTTGAATCGAATCCACCGGAAAAGAAATGAAGAATGTCAAACAAAAGAGAATTCACCGGTTGAAATAGTTGACGAAAGACTGAAGAGGCTCCACACGAATGAAATTGATGCTTGAAAAAGACTCAAGCTCTGGGAAGAAGAGGTTGGGAGGGCGGAAAAACAAAGACAACTTGGAACGAGAAATCAATGAATAACTTGAAGCGAAAACACCGGTTGAAATCATCGAGGAAATAAAGCAAAGACTTCGCACGAGTAGGATGGATACTCGATTATGGACTCCGGTTCCGAGAAGAAGAAGGGAGGGCAGGTGGGAAAAACAAAGACAACTTCGGGCAGGGAAACAACATCGATCTTAAAGAGCTGAGGATTGATCTCCCAAAGACAAAGAGGTTCGAGTCGACTTGACGAGAGATGCACCAGACAAAAGGGGATGGACAACTCATGAAACTAACTACGTGATCCTAAAGAAAAATTTGAACGGGAAGAGGAGTAATTCAAAACACCTACGTCAAGATTCCTCACCAGAGCGTCGAAGGGGGCTGAGGATTAAAAAGAATTCCTACTCTCCAATATAACTAGACTCCGAAAAAGTTTTCTTCTAGACTCAACAACGGCCAAACTACACGATCAATCAAGGGAGGCTCCTAAGGTCGGTCGAGGCGCTGATACCAACTTGTCACGCCCAAGATGCGACCCTATCCTAAAGGAACTCAAAGGTCCCACCAAGGATAGAAGCGCATCTTGAAGACGCTTTTGCAAGGTGGATATGATTACATCAACATTACATAATAGATGGGGATACATTTATAAGGCATACAATGCCACACGAATACAACATCAACTTACATAAGAGAACCATCCGACTACGGATGAAACACAAACAGGAACTCACACGACATCCACCCTGCTAGCCCAGGCTGCCGACCTGGAACCTATCCCCTGATCGAAGAAGAAGCAGAAGAAGAACTCCAAAACAAGCAAACATCGCTCTCGCGTCATGATCATCGCATAACCTGTACCTGCAACTGTTGTTGTAGTAATCTGTGAGCCACGAGGACTCAGCAATCCCATTACCATGGGTATCAAGACTAGCAAAGCTTAATGGGAAAGGAAGGGGTAAAGTGGTGAGGTTGCAGCAGCGACTAAGCATGATATGGTGGCTAACATACGCAAATAAGAGCGAGAAGAGAAGCAATGGAACGGTCGTGAAGCTAGCAATGATCAAGAGGTGATCCTGAACTCCTACTTACGTCAAACATAACCCAAATACCGTGTTCACTTCCCGGACTCCGCCGAAAAAAGACCATCACGGCTACACACACGGTTGATGCGTTTTAGTTCGGATCTGGTGTCAAGTTATCTACAACCGGACATTAACAAATTCCCATCTGCCACATAACCGCGGGCACGGCTCTCGAAAGTTTATACCCTGCAGGGGTGTCCCAACTTAGCCCATGATAAGCTCTCGCGATCAATGAAGGATATTCCTTCTCCCAGGAAGACCCGATCAGTCTCGGAATCCCGGTTTACAAGACATTTCGACAACGGTAAAATAAGACCAGCAAGATCGCCCGATGCGCCGACAATCCCGATAGGAGCTGCACATATCTCGTTCTCAGGGAAACACCGGATGAGACAGGCTACGAGTAAAACCAGACCTCGAGTTTCCCCGAGGGGGCCCCGCAGGCGGCTCGGTTCAGACCAGCACTTAGACAAGCACTGGCCCGGGGGGGGGGGGCTAAAATAAAGATGACCCTCGGGTTGGCCGACCCAAGGGAAAGGTATAGGTGGTGGTGAGGCAAATGGTAAAACCAAGGATGGGCCTTGTTGGAGGAGTTTTATTCAACGCGAACTGTCAAAGGGGGTCCCATAAATCACCTGACCGCGTAAGGAACGCAAAATCCGGGAACATAACACCGGTATGACGGAAACTAGGGTGGCAAGAGTGGAACAAAACACCAGGCATAAGGCCGAGCCTTCCACCCTTTACCAAGTATATAGATGCATTAATTAAATAAGAGATAATGTGATATCCCAACATAATCCTGTCCACCATGGAGCAATCTTCAACTTCACCTGCAACTAGCAACGCTATAAGAGGGCTGAGCAAAGCGGTAACATAGCCAAGCAACGGTTTGCTAGGAAGGGTGTCAAAGGTTAGAGGTTCATGGCAATTTGGGGAGGCTTGACGAACAAGTGATAGGAAGCGCAGCATAGCGATAGAACGAAGCAACTAGCATAACAATGATAGTAGTGAGATCCAGGGTGACGGCCATCTTGGCTGAAATCCCACTAGGAAGAAGAACGAGTCCATGAAGAAGATGAAGTCACGAAGAGGAACCAAGCGTAGACGAACGAATCCTCACGATCGCAACGATACGGGAACTATCGAGAAGAAGCACACAACATGGTAAACACACCACACATATACATGACATGATGCACAACCAAGCATGATGCATGACAAGGCTACATGAAGCTACTCATGGCAAGAGATGAAGCATACAAGAGCAACACATCAAAGCAAGTTTAAATGAGGCCGGGAACAACATATAACAATTCCGGTAAGTCCTCATATGAAAAATTTAGAAATTGGTCCAGAACTGAATAAACCTTATGTTCAAGTTGTTAAACAACAAGTTAAGATGCACCAAGATGATCTACACGAGATTCTAGTCAAGTTACATATAAAGTTCATTTAATTCGGAGCTATGGCCTAGAAGATATGAGCAAAACAAGTTAAGCATGGCATTAATGCAAAATGCATACAAACATCAAGCAAACACTCTCAAAACATGGATGCAACATGATAATATGAAACTACATGCAAAATCAAGAAAGTTTCATATAGAGCACACTAAAAACGGAGCAACGGTTCAACACATACACTCTATACAAGTTACAACAACAATCTGCTCAAACAGCAACTAGGCATCAAGCAAGCATCAAAACAATATGCTACAGCACCTCAACATAAGAACAAAAGGCATGGGCATGATGTAAAGGCAAAGCATGACAAAAGATGAACACTAAGCTATCTCCAGAAATCACTACAACATGCTCAAAATGACATGGAAAGATTGCAAATAATAACTGTTTACAGGCTTAGCAGAAATAACATGAGGTTGCAATGTTTAGAGCTATCAAACAACATGTTACAGGAACTTATCATGGCAAACAAATGCATGGCATGAATCTACTAATTACATAGAACAAAAGTCCCTTACTGACCATGATCCAAAAAGGCACAAAAAATATGATGGCACCCATGTAAACATGGCAAAAGATATGACAGATTCATACATGGCAGGAACAACAATAAGTAGGCATGTTGGTGAGCTTGAACCACTCACCACAGAGCAATACATGGCATGGCAAGGCAACCAATAGTAAGAATACATGTTTATGAAGCTAAGCATGGCAAGAGCAAATTCATAGGGTGCATGGATCACTAGCAAAACACATAACAAAACTGAACTTAATATTAACAGACTGACAGCAACATTATTTAGCAATTTGAGGGCAAGATTACAACAAGCTACAACAGGCTATAAATACAACCAGGGGCATTAATGGATATAGCATGACATGTATAACAAAACATCCTTAGTTAACATCTCCAGATTATGCATAGAATGACTTGTAGAAGTAGGTTTACATAGCATCATAATATAATAGAATCAACCTAGCAAAACAGTAACAGCAAGTACCCTACTTCACGAGCTCGATGCACTCACTACAAGAATCACAAAAATACATGGATGGCACCACTGTGAAGATGGCATGACATAGTTCAAAATACATGTAGGGCCCAAGCTCATAAGATGCACACATCAAATGAAACAAAAATGACAAATCATCAAGTTATAACAGTTTCAGCAGGTTAACATCACATAGCACTCTTTCAACGATGATTAGGGCATCAAGATGGACTCAAACAAGCATGGCATAATGGAATGAAATGAAGAGCATCTCACAAGGAGCAATTTGATATATCATGCATGCAAAACGGAGCAGTATACATGGAGTTATGATGCGATGAACATGGCATAAATTATCATAGATTCGGGGACTTAGCAGAAAATTTATCCTCGTGGGAAAGTCAACGGGCACGGGAACCGAGGCTCGCCGGAGCGGGGTCGCTGGAGCTGTGGCCGGGAAAGACGAGGGAGGGCCGGAGATGGCGGATCCGGGCCAGATCTCGCCGGATCCGGACGGATCCCGGCGCGGGGAGGCGGAGGAGGCGCGGGCGAGGCCGGCGGCGGAGGGCGCGGCGGACGGCGGAACCGGCGGCAGCTCTGGCGCGCGGGGTCGCCGGCAGGGAGGCGCGAAGGCGGTGGGGTTCCGGGGAGGCGCCGGGGGCACGAGGCGGCGGCGGCGGCCCAGGCTGGTGCTGGTGGCAAGGCGCTGGGCGGCGGGGTCGCCGGCGGGCAGAGGCGGCAGGGCGCGGGCGGCTCCAGCGGGGCAGCGCCCGCGGCGGTGGCGGCGGCGGGATGGGCTCTGCAGGGCGCGGCGACGGGCGCGACCGGGCCGGGGAGGGCCGGATCTGGGTCCGCAGCGGGCTTGCGGCAGCGGGGACGGCCAGGGCGACATGGCGGGCCCTGGTTGGCCGGCGGGCGGCGGCTGGACATGTCCGGGTGGCGGGTGGACGTGTCTGTCGGCGGGAGGAGGAAGAAGCTAGGGTTTCGGGGAATTCATCCGCGAATTTCGGGGGAGAGGGCCTATATATAGGTAGAGGGAGCTAGGAGAGTCCAAATGAGGTGCGGTTTTCGCCCACACGATCGTGATCGAACGACCAAGAGCATGGAGGGGGTTTGGATTGGCTCAAGGGCTGTTTTGGAGGGGTGTTGGGCTGCAACACAAAGAGGGTTTTACGGTTACCCGGTTAACCGTTGGAGTATCAAACGTTCTCCAAAAGGCACAAAACTTGACAGGCGGTCTACCGGTGGTGTACCAAGGCCGCTTGGCAAACCTCGGTCCATTCCGAGAAGGTTTAACACCCGCACATGAAAAGAGGCAAAAGGGGGCGCGGGGGACATAGGAGTGCCGGATTGCAAAACGGACAACGGGGAAAATGCTCGGATGCATGAAACGAACACGCATGCACAATGAGATGCACATGATGACACAATGTAAATGATGACATGGCAAAATGCAACACGCAAGCAAATGACATGGCAACGACGGCGAATAACTGGCAGACACCTGGCGCATCAAATCCAGGGCGTTACATGGCAAACAGAGGATCATAGTCCCAAGTAATGATCGCGCTGCTTCCATGTGCAAGCGACTGAGGGTCCGGCGGCTGGCCGGACTGCTGATTTTGCCGAGCTGAAGCGGCAGCTTGACGTGGCGGATGCCGACATCGTGCTTGTGAACAAGCAGCTTGACGAGGCACAATGTATGTATTTTCAGGTAGTCAGCAAATATTAAGAGGAGTATTATGCTAGTATCTATAATATGATGTGACTGCCGATGGAGCTGCTGCCGTGGAGACCCTTCAAGTGAAACTTGCCCGAGCCAAGGAGCAAGCCAGGATAAGTGATGCGGCCACCCTAAAGGCGTCTGAAGAGCTAAGAGCCGAACATGCTGCTCATCGCCAGAGCGAAGATAAGATAGCCAAGATGGCTGTTGAGCTGAAGGATGCCGCTGGCCAATATGAGTTCCTTGAAAAGGAAAGTCAAGCAAAAGCGGCTGACCTAAAGAAGGCCTTGAAGCGGCCAAGGAAACTCGCTCTAAAATTAGAGGGATAAGGGAGGAGCTTCGTGAAGCCGGAGATATCACGACTGGGAGGCCCTTTTTGTTGCGGATGAAGTTAGTAGATCCGAAGTATGCCCCTATGGATCAGTTATGGAGTGTTGCAGACGCGTATGTGGACTTGACAAAGAGTGCTGCTGATGTGACTGAGTTTTTCAAAGATCGGAAAGATCATGAGGTGGAAAGGTTGTTCTAGTCGCAGTTCAGTGCCCCGACGCGTCCACTGCCGTTGAATGAAAAAATGGCCACATGGGCCAAGCTCCATAGGTTGTCCGGGCTTGCTATGAGGTCTGTCGTGGATCATCTTTGGCCGAAGGGACCAAGGCCGGACAGTTATTTTGGTTTAGTGCAACAATCTCCTTGTGCTGTGTCGTATATCGACGCTGTGAAGAGGTCGGCCTGCATAGAGGGTGCACGGATGGCTCTTGCTCATGTTAAAATATATTGGGCAGGGATGGAGGCCACCGCTATTGCGACCTGGGGTCCGACGGGAGGCCAAGACCCGGCCGAGCACTATCTTGAAGAAGTCCTAGAAGGCGCCCGTTTAATAGAGGCTCAGTGCTCGAAGAGTACCATGTTCGAGTGACATGTATCTGAATTGTAAAAACAATGCTATTTTGATTATAAAGGGTGTGTTTATGCTCTTGCCTGAAAGTATTATAGTGCCTCCTGTGCGGCCATTTATGTATGTATATAACCTGAAAGTTTGCAGTCGTCGGCTTCAGCCCGCACGCATATAATGCGGGGGTGTTCGGAAAAGCGCGTAATCACACTTGATCCAACGTCTTGGTCCATTGAGGAGGTGATAGCGTGGCGAACCAGGCAATCAGACTATATAGCTTTAACACTTTCACTTAGCCATAGGAGTTTGACGGTGGGGCTACTATATAGCCCCTGGTACTTCCGCATTCATCCGAATACGGTGTGCGTTCGTCATGACCAATAAACCTGTCCTTCGTTAATGCGGAGGAATCATGAAGATTCCGCTGAGTCATTGAGTGGTTGACCAGTCTCGCACTATATCATGACAGTCAGTTTTCGGCTTTCTCTACTGAGGTGCTCGTCCGGATGAACCAGGGCACAATCGCAGTAGTTCTCCCGGTGCCACCTTAGCCGATGTAGCGGAATGTAAGGTAGCAAAACACGGGAGCCGGGCAAACCCAACTATTGACCAAATACATGATTCGGAGCTGATGCATATAAGGCCAAACTCACGACGCCGAACACTCCCTAAGGTATTCAAACTTTACAACATATACTGGGCTGAGTAACACCCTCGATAATGAGCCCTGAGTTTCCAGGTACATGCATTAGTCTGGCGTGACGAAATGCCAATAACGCCAGTATCCCTCCCGGTTGTGTTAAGTGTCCGGAGGGTATCAAGCAACAAGAGGCATTAAAAAGGTTTACGCAGGGTCTTAGTCTAAAAAGAAACCTTTGACCGGGGCCCTACTACACGTCTGCGCCTTTGTCTCTGTTGTGCCGTATCCTAGAAGGGTGTAGCACGATGATCATCTGCAAAAGGAAAAAACCTAGGTGAAAGACCTCGTGCGAAAAGTTGGTTATTCTGAACGAACCATGAAAATGCAATATGTTATTGTATTAATAGGGTCAAGCCGAACTATTGGCTTTTTTACATGCAGGCAACCCCTAGCACCACCTATGGGGGTATATCCATAGACCCGAGCTTAGGTTTATCTGGGCTGTTACAACCGGTGGTGCATCAGACTCGTATAACCGTGTCCGTGGTCTTGACGACCGATCATTTATTCTGGTTGGAGAGGCCGTTTAGTGTTCGGCTGCTAGAGTCGCCACATATTCTTCCGCACGTAGGGAACACCCTGTATTTCCGCTAACTGTGATGACGCCACGTGGACCGAGCATTTTAAGTTTAAGATAGGCGTAGTGCGGTACTACATTAAAATGAGCGAAGGCCGTTTTTCCGAGTAGTGCGTGATAGCCGCTTCAGAATGGAGTGATCTCAAAGATTAATTATTTGCTTCTGAAGTTGTCGGGAGAACCAAATACAACCTCTAGTACTAGAGAGCCTGTGCAACGGGCCTCTACGCCTGGTATTACTCCTTTAAAGGTAGTATTACTTTGGCTAATTCTTGACGGGTCTATCCCCATTTTGCGGACGGTGTCCTGATATATCAGATTAAGACTACTACCGCCATCCATAAGGACTCGAGTGAGATGGTATCCGTCAATAATTCGGTCGAGCACCAAGGCAGCCGATCCTCCGTGCCGGATACTAGTAGGATGATCCCTGCGATCAAAGGTGATCGGGCAGGCCGACCAAGGATTGAACTTGGGGGCAACGGGCTCTACAGCGTATATATCTCGGAGTGCGCGCTTGCGCCTTCTCTTTGGTATGTGAGTTGCGTAAATCATATTCACTGTTTTGACTTCTGGTGGGAATTTTTTCTGTCCCCCAGTGTTCGGCTGGCGAGGCTCATCCTCGTCTTCACTTGGCATCTCTCTCCCTTTGTGTTCGGCGTTTAGCTTGCCGGCCTCCTTGAAAACCCAGCATTCTCTGTGGGTGTGATTTGCAGGTTTTTCAGGGGTGCCATGAATCTGACATAATCTGTCTAGAATCTTATTTAGGCTGGATGGTCCATCTCTGTTGCCTTTAAATGGCTTTTTCCGTTGACCGGGTCGAGAGCCCCTGAATCCGGCGTTGACCGCCATGTTATCTGGGATGTCTTCATTGTTTCGACGCTTGTTTTTATTGCATCGCGACTTCCCGATGCCATCCCCGACTTCAGATGTGCCTGGGTCGCTGGTGCCGCTATGGGCTAGCCAACTGTCCTCGCCCGCACAAAAGCGAGTCATAAGGCTTGTTAGGGCTGCCATTGTCCTCGGCTTTTCCTGGTCGACGTGTCTGGCAAGCCATTCGTCCCGGACAGTATGCTTGAAAGCCGCTAAGGCTTCGGCATCCGGGCAGTCGATGATTTGATTCTTCTTGGTGAGAAATCTGTTCCAGAACTTACGGGTTGACTCTCCGGGTTGTTGGATTATGTGACTTAAGTCGTCTCAATTCGGAGGTCGGACATAGGTCCCTTGAAAATTGGCCCTGAAAGCATCCTCAAGTTCCTCCCAACTTCCAATTGAGTTTTTGGGGAGGCTTTTCAACCAATGCTGAGCTGGTCCTTTCAACTTGAGGGGCAGGTATTTTATGGCGTGGAGATCATCTCCGTGAGCCATGTGGATGTGAAGGATAAAGTCCTCAATCCAGACCCCAGGGTCTGTCGTTCCGTCGTATGCCTCTATATTCAGGGGTTTAAATCCCTCTGGAAATTCATGATCCAACACCTCATCGATGAAGCACAGGGGGTGTGCGGCACCCCTGTATTTGGATGTTCATGGCATGCTGTCGACGGTTGTTGTGTTCGGTGTTGATTCCGACCTGGTATTCGATCAACATGATCGTTTTGGTGGCTGTGATCCTACGCCGGAGCACGCTTCCTAGATACATAGATGGACCTGGCCATACCGGATTTTTTGTCCAGGAGCTCACGTAAATCGTGTGCTGACTTGTGTGTGGCATCATTGGCCGCCTTGTTGTAGCCACGAGGTGGTCGGTCCGGCTGATCGGCCGTTTTATTTTTCGGCTGGATGGGCTCTATAGCCTCGTCATCGAATTCGGGCAGCAGCTTGCGCTTTGGATAGCTCTTTGTGTGGCGATCACCACCATATTTTTCTTCAGTGTCGAGCACTTTGTTCCATCTACGGTTGAGTGTATCCTGCGCAGCCTTAAGCCTTTGCTTCTGCTTCTTCAAGCTCCTTGTGGTAGAAATAAGCCTTCTTTGGAGTTTCTCTTGTTCCAAGTGCTTTTTCGGGATGGTGAGTGCATCGTCGTCCGGACTGTTCTCCTCTCCGGAGCAGGTTGATGAATTTTACCCTCGGGATCGCCATCATCGGACATATGCTCTAGACTATATTCACCGTCCCCTGGCTCATCCTGCTCCATCATTGGGTCCATGGGGTCGTCGTTTCCTTTGGAGTCGACCGGGGTGTTATTCTTTCTTGCGATGTTATCGTTGTTTTTACTGTGGCAGGATTTAGAGCGACGCCTACATCGTCGCTTTGGTGGCTTCTTGAGGGGATTATCCTTCATTGCATCCTCGCCATTATTTTCCTTGGGTGTATCCACCATGTATATATCATATGATGAGGTGGCTGTCCAGCGCCCTTTAGGCGGTGGTTCCTGTTCTTCTCCTGGATCGTCGTCCATACCGTCGATGTCTTCGGAGTCGAAGTCAAGCGTGTCGGTTAAGTCGTTGACAATGGCTATCAAGTGGGTGGTGGGTGGGGAATGAATTTCTTCGTTGTCCGCTTCCCACTCAAGTCGGACATAGTTCGGCTGAGAGTCTCCTGACAAAGAGAGAAACTTTAATGAATTTAGCACGTCGCCCAAGGGCGAGTGTTGAAAGATATCCGCGGAGGTAAACTCCATGATCGGTGCCCAATTAGATTCGATAGGCACGGATGCACGCGGTTCGGAGCCTGTGGCCGGAGACGAGTCCGAGGGTTCGATGACACCGGCCTTATAGGAGATGAAGCTAGTGTTCGGCTCTATCACTGCTGAGTGTGCAGCCTCCGTGGCGGGGCCCATCCACCCATCCTCGGATGGCACAACCTGCTCCGGATCAAGGGCCGGGGCAGCCGCAAGTGTGATCACCCGAACACTGTCCGATGGCAGATCTAAGTCATGCTCGTCGTGACTGTTCGGCACACCTGGCATGGGCTTGAGTCCATCAAAGATCAAATCTCTGCGGATGTCAGCAGTATAGTTCAAGCTTCCAAACCTGACCTGATGGCCAGGGGTGTAGCTATCAGTCTGCTCTAGATGGGCAAGCGAGTAGGCCCGCAATACGAAGCCGCCGAATACAAAGATCTGTCCGGGGAGAAAAACCTCACCCTGGATCGCATCGTTGAAGATGATTGAAGGAGCCATCAAGCCTTATCATGACGACACAGTGGAACTCTCAATGAAAGCACCAATGCCGGTGTCAAAACCGGCGGATCTCGGCTAGGGGGTCCCGAACTGTGCATCTAAGGCTAATGGTAACAGGAGGCGGGGGACACAATGTTTACCCAGGTTCGGGCCCTCTCGATGGTGGTAATACCCTACTTCCTGCTTGATTGATCTTGATGATATGTGTATTACAAGAGTTGATCTACCACGAGATCATAGAGGCTAAACCCTAAAAGCTAGCCTATGATTATGATTGTTGTTATCCTACGGACTAAACCCTCCGGTTTATATAGACATCGGAGGGGGCTAGGGTTACACAGAGTCGGTTACAGATAAGGAGATCTACATATCCGAATTGCCAAGCTTGCCTTCCACGCAAAGGAGAGTCCCACCCGGACACGGGACGAAGTCTTCAATCTTGTATCTTCATAGTCCAACAGTCCGGCCAAAGTATATAGTCCGGCTGTCCGAGGACCTCTTAATCCAGGACTCCCTCAGTGATCATCACTGATGTCTAGAAGCCATTTGCATATTAATTGTCCATATTGCAAATTCAGATAATATACAGATAGGCCAGCCCATACAATTGACATATTTGACATGCATGAAGAAATCAATCGAGCATATATATATAGCCCAGATGTGTGTGTAAGCATGTGTGTGTGTATGTATGTATATATATATATACATCTGGGCTATTATGTTTTGCGTAACGGAGTATTGGACTGACGGCCTTGAGACATTGGACTGACAAGATTTGCCACGTGAATTGATCTTCCTGTGTCTTCGACGGACAAAAACAAGGGGCTGAACGGGGAGCTTCCGAGGGTTCTCTGGCGCGCTGTTGTAGGCCATTTGTTACTAGAGGAGACATGTACGAGATTCTGCACGTGCGCTTGCTCACCTAGTCATGTTTCTCGATCTCAAGTCACCAAAGGTGTCAACTCAGCAGAGGTGACGACATGGGCATTTAACAACGGAGGTGTTGCGGGCGTTGGTGTTTGCTGTGGTGTTCGTTGCCATCGATTTCATGTTCTGTTTGTTGTTTTATGTGTAATAATGATGTCGGAATGATCAATGGGTGAGAGTTTTTCGAGATTTTTTGATTGTAATTTCTGATGACAAGTTTTGCTGTTCTTGGTCGTTGGCCATGACCGCCATTCAAATTTGTTCTTCTTTTTCTAATGTTCTGTTTTCGAATTGGTGTTGCAGGGAGAGCGAGGAGGATCGCATGAACAATTTTGTGTTGTCAATTTTGTTCCTTGAGTTGCTTCTACCCCAGATTCCCATGTGATTTGGTCATTGGCGGAGGTGGTGTATCATGGCTAACTGTAGCCTACGATTTTCTTGTAATATGGTGAAGTAGTGTAATTAAGTTTCATGTTTTTCTATGTTGTTGAATTTTGTGGGCAGACATCCATGCTTCTTGAATGGCTGCTGTATTAGTAGTTGGATTGCTCGCTGTCAAAGTTGTATTTACTATGCGTTGACATCAGAGTAAGTAGTTTCTACCAGCTACCTATCCAACCATCTGCAGTATCAATATAAAGCCACTGCCCTCTCTCACTTTCATTCCACCAGCTGCCACCAAAGAAAAGCCAAATGGATCCTGACCTGGGAGAGGTCATAGAGGAGGAGGGGGATGCCGTCAATGTGAGGGCTGCAGCAGCAAAGCAGAGGAGGAGTAGGAGGCACGGGTGCAGGCAGAGGGCACAACATGCGGCTGAGGAGGAAGTGGAGGCAGATTTCAACAGACGCCTTGCTTACGAGGTGTTGGATAGTTGCAACTCCAATGAACTGAAACTACTTTTCCCAGATGGCAGGAGAAGGACTCTCTGCAGATCATCAGGTGGGCTAGGGTGAGAGCAACCATGGCTCCACACCCATCCACCAGGGCCAAGTGGAGTCGTTTCTTTGATCGTTATGACTGAAGTACTGAATTTTTATGTTTTTAAGATTATGTTGGGAGAGTGCAGAAAGTTGAATGTCTAAATGAATTCATCTGTCTATCTCTGAATGAGTTATTCTATCTACATATGTTGTTATGTGCACTTTGAACTGCTAGCGCATGTGCTCTCCTATAATTATTTGAATTGCTGCTTTATCTGAACTTGAACTGTTCTACAGTCAATGTTGTATGACTTACATGATGACATCGTCATAATAACTATTTTCTGCCGGATGGTTGCCCACCTGCCTATTTATTACGTTTATAACATGTGAGTCTTCTTGGCTATAAATCCTATGCATCTATGTGTGGTGTGTGGCTCAGTCTCCTCCTCCTTTTTCTTTCTTCCACCAAAATGAGATCTAGGTTCCTCCCTCTTATCTCTATTCTTTTCTTCCCTTTTCCTGTGGTGCCCATGGAGGATTGTTCATGTGGGTGCCTCGCAAGGATGGTGCCCATTGTTGATGCTTGTGTGTACAAATATGGTTTGGAGCTCACTTAGAGTCAGCGCCATGGGCAACTTTCATCGCTTTTGTACAACAACCATGGGTTTTGTGCTCCCTATGTTTGTCGCCTGACGGCTGGGGAATTGGAGGAATCATGGGTATGTGTGTCCTATTTTTTTGTTCTTTGTATGTCGCATTTTGAATCCCATGGACTGAATCTATAGTATTTTTATCAATATTTTGTCTATAGTTCTTATTTGGTTTTGTCAGAAGTTAACAGTAGGGATTTGTACGTGTATTTGTTGAGTAGTTAACATTATTTATTCCTTTTGCATAATTCTTGTTATGTTTTTGTTAGAAGTTTACTGTAGGGATTCATATGTATATTTCTTCAGTTTGGTGTGGACATAGCTCTAGTTAGTTTTATGTTTTGTTTTGGGTTCATATATTTTTTCACTTGTTATGTAACAGTTGCTTGATCTGTGCAAATATTCAGTTATGTCAGGTGTTCACTTTTTTTATTACTTCCATGCCCATTTGCAGAAAATTACATCCAGAATCAGGATTGTTGCTCCTAGTTCGGGGATACTGAATATGGAGACGGCAAACAAGAATGGGTATCAGTTGATGGAAGTTGCCTACCACATCGACTTTGATGGTTGAATCAACGTAATGACTGGGTGGAAGGAGTTTGTGGCAGAGTCTGGAATTGAGGATAGAGATGTGGTTATGGTTATTTTCTTCGAGAAAATGACTCCCTGACGTTCTGAATTTATGTATTGTCGGTTTAAATGTGACAATGACGCTGGTTGTGAGATTTGTATGTGTTTGATTATGTTGTAGTTTTTTTGGAAACAATTTGTGAGAGATGGTTGAACTCTATGTTCATATGTTATTGTATTCGCTATATTTTTAATGCAATGCTTCCTATTTTGGCTCAAGTGTAGTTGTTTATATTTTTATATTTGGCTTGGAACAACTAGAGTTGAACTGATGTGCATGCTTTGTTTTTACTGAAATATTTTCAAGTAGATAGCTCGCACACGAAAAATATATGCTTATGATGGATGTAGCACCCCTTGGGTTGAGTTTTATTGAACTTGCATGCTAATAACTATAGAACTGAAGTACTTTGAATGTCAATGCCCAATTGCATTCGTTTTTGCAGATCATTTTTTCTTAGTACTGAAGGGAATTTAGAGCACAATTTAGTTTTTAGTTGACTAATGATAGTTATAGTAATTTTTTAAATAAAAAGAATTTAATCTTGCTGCAAAACAAAAATTTAATTTGAACTTTTTGAATTTTAGTGGTTGAACTCTTTAAAATTTTGTTTCTGAAATTTTTATTACAATCTTTCTACGTTGAAGTATCGTTTTGAAAATTTGTTTACTTTTTTTAACAACAACGAACATGTGTTTGAAATTTTCTACATTATTTATTTGAACTTATTTCTTTATGTTGTTTTTTAAGAAATTGTGCATTTTGTTCCTTCGATTGGTCATGTGGTATCCGAAGGAATTTTTTAATGGGTCGTTCTTTTGTATTGCGCCGCCCCCGGAGCCATTGTTTTTGGCCCAAATAGCCCGTCCGCGCGGCTGTGCAGTGCCACGTACGCGTGCGCTATGGGTTTAGTCCCACCTCGTTAGCTGAGAGGCTTCTTGACCTGTTTATAAGAGCTACCAGGGCACACCAATCGAACTCCTCTGAATATTCGCTTGAGCACTTATACACGACGTTTATAATGAATTCGCCAGCGGTTCGCTGTTGGCTTGAGTCCAAGTATCCATTTGTGTTGGGTCGGCCTGTCCCTTGGGCGGTCATTTTTTTACTGTTCTTAGCATTTTTTGCTCTAATTTCTATGAATTCCTTTTTACCCGAGATAAGAATTTTATTTTCTTATTAGTACTGAATGTTCTCCTCTGGTTGAACTGACATCTTCTTTTATAATATGTTTCCTCCCGTTCTTTTTGTTCTCATTTTTTCAGAATTTTTGGATTTGATGAAAACATCCGGGTAAGACATGTAGGAATGCATTGAGGGGCATAGTCGTACTGACATATCTTTTTTTTGCATGGACTGATGAGCATCGTCGTTGGTAAAAAGGCGGCACCACACCGAATGGTGGCTGCACGACAACGCGAGGCCGAGCTCGGGGTGGGAGGTAGGGACCCCCTGACCCCCTCCAGACGAGGCCGAGCTAGGAACGAGCCATAGCAGACGACGACGCAGCGTGCCCCGACGTCGGATGCGGAGGCGAGTCCGTAACATGACTTGCCCCATTATCTATCTTTTAGGGGAAAACCAGCACCGCACCGAGGGGCATAGTTGTACTGACACATCTTCCTTGTATGGACTTTTTGCCCCATGATCTATCTTTTTTAGGGTTTAGGGTGTGTGTGCGGGGGGGGGGGCAGAATAACTGCACTGCACCTGTCAAACAAGCGCACTGCCGCATTAGCGTGAGGCCAAGCGGGAGGGAGGGGGGAGGGACCCCCTCCCCCATCCCGTCGAGGCCGAGCTAGGAACGAGCCGTAGCAGGCGACGATGTGGCGTGCCGCTGCATCGCATGAGGAGGCGAGTATTTAACATGACTTGCCCCATTATCTATCTTTTAGGGGAAAAACTAGCACCGCACCGAGGGGCATAGTTGTACCGACACATCTTTCTTGTATGGACTTTTTGCCCCATGATCTATCATCTCCAGGGTTTAGGGTGTGTGGGGGACACATAATAACTGCATTGCACCTGTCAAATGAGCGCACTGCTGCGTTAGCGCGAGGCCAAGCCGAGGGGGAGGAGGGGGAGGGACCCCCTCCCCCATCCCGGCGAGGCCGAGCCAGGAAGGAGCCGTAGCAGGCGACGACGTGGAGTGCCACGACGTCACATGTGGAGGCGAGTCCGTAACATGAATTGCCCCATTATCAATCTTTTAGGGGGAAAACCAGCACCGCACCGAGGGGCATAGTTGTACTGATACATCTTCCTTGTATGGACCTTTTTCCCCATGATCTATCTTTTCTAGGGTTTAGGGTGCGTGGGGGACAGAATAACCGCACTGCGCCTATCAAACAAGCGCATTACCGCGTTAGCGCGAGACTGTGCCGGGGGAAGGGGTCGGGACCCCCTCCCCCGTCCCGGCAAGGCCGAGCCAGGAACGAGCCGTAGGAGGCGACAACACAGTGTGCCACGGCGTCACATGCGGAGGCAAGTCCGTAAGATGACTTGCCCCATTATCTATCTTTTAGGCGAAAACCAGCACCGCACAGAGGGGCATAATTGTACTGACACATCTTCCTTGTATGGAATTTTTGCCCCATGATCTATCTTTTTTAGGGTTTAGGGTGCGTGGGGGGGGGGATGGGAACAGAATAGCCGCACTGCGCCTACAAACAAGCGCACTACCGCATTAGCGCGAGACCGAGCCAGGAACGAGCAGGCGACGACGCAGCGTGCCTTGGCATCGCATGCGGAGGCGAGTCCGTAACATGACTTGCCCCATTATCTATCTTTTAGGGGGAAAACCAGCACCGCACCGAGGGGCATAGTTGTACTGACACATCTTCCTTATATGGACTTTTTGCCCCATGATCTGTCTTGTTTAGGGTTTAGGGTGCGTGGGGGGGTCAGAGTAACCGCACTGCGCCTATCAAATGAGCCCATTGCCGCGTTAGGGCGAGGCCGAGATGGGGGGAGGGGGGTCGGGACCCCCTCCCCAATCCCGGCGAGGCCGATCCAGGAATGAGTTGTAGCATGCGACGACGCGGCGTGTCGCGGCGTCGCATGCGTCGGCGAGTCCATAACATGACTTGGCCCATTATCTATCCTTTTTTAGGGGGGAAACCAACATCGCACCGAGGGGCATAGTTATACTGACACATCTTCCTTGTATGAACTCTTTGCCCCATGATCTATCTTATTTAGGGTTTAGGGTGCATGGGGTAGGACAGAATAACCACACTACACCTATCATACAAGCGCGTTGCCGAGTTAGCGCACGGCTGAGCCGGGGGGAAGGGGGAAGAGACTCCGCCTCCTCGATCCCGGCGAGGCCGGGCCAGGAGCGAGCCGTAGTAGGAGACGAAGTGGCTTGCCGCGGCGTCGCATGGGGAGGTGAGTCCGTAACACGACTTGCCCTATAATCTACCTTTTTAGGGGAAAAACTGCACCACACCGAGGGGCGTAGTTGTACTGACACATCATCCTTGTATGGACTTTTTGCCCCATGATCTATCTTTTAGGGTTTAGGGTGCGTGGGGCGGGGGCGGGAGGGGAGGGGGGAGAATAACCGCACTGCGCCTGTCAAATGGGCGTGCTGTCACGTTAGCACGAGGCCGAGCCGGGGGAAGGGGGAGGGATCCCCCTCCCCCTTCCCGGCGAGGCCGAGCCAGGAACGAGCCGTAGCAGGTGACGACGCGGCGTGTCACGGCATCGCATGAGGAGGCGAGTCCGTAACATGACTTGCCCCATTGTCTACCTTTTTAGGGGAAAAACCCGCACCGCACCGAGGGGCATAGTTGTACTGACACATCTTCCTTGTATGGACTTTTTGCCCCACGGTCTATCTTTTTAGGGGAAAAGGCAGAACCGCACCAAGGGGCAGAGTCGTACTGACACATCTTTTTTGTTTTTTTGTATGGACTGATGAACAACGTCGTTGGTAAAAAAGTGGCACCGCACCGAGTGGCATAGTTGTACTGACACATCTTTTTCTTTGTATGGATTGATGAAACATCCGCGTCAAGATTGATAGTGGTTGAAGGCACAATCCCCGCACTACGCCTGTCAAACGAGCGCAATGGTGCGTTAGCGCGAGGCCGAGCTGGGGGTGGAGGGGTAGGGGGTGTTTGGTCCGTAACATGACTTGCCCCTCTGTACATAGAAGCGTGTGGGAGGAGGCGCGTCTGTTACATGGATTTTTGATTTAAAGCGTACCGCCATTTTTTTGTACTTTTTATTTTTATTTTCGGGAAATATTGTAGTTAATTTTGTATAGTCTATGCAAGGTGTTTTCAATTGTACTTTTTGATAGTTTTTGTTGAACTGCTATGAGGTCTTATTTGGGCTTTAGCCGTTGGTTTTCTCCCTCTATATTATTTTTTTAGATATTATATTTCATTTTTCCTATTTTTTTAGTAACTGCCCTGAGATAGTGGGCTTTGCCCATTTTTTCTTCCACGGTCATGGGCTTTAGCCGTCGGTTTTCTCCCACTACCCTTTTAACCTCCACTCTCCTCGGTTCCACTCCCCTCCCCTCAGTTAGTTACTTGGAATTGCTTCCTTCTTTGTTCCCCTCCTCTCCTCTTCGGCGGATAGAAGCTGCTTCTCTAGTTTCTCCGCGGGAGCACCGGTCAACGGGTTGAACCCCAGGGGAAGCTTTGTGTGTAGTGTTGGTTCCTTTGCTCTGCCTTGACTCCCCTTGCATCCTTTTCTTCTGATTTTTCCTGTATTTCTAAGTTGTTGCTCTCTTGCTGTCTCAGGATGGATTTGCTAGGGGAAGCTTTATTTGTGTGATTTTTTTTGGTGAGCGGCTCGTGTGTCTCAGACTAGATTTGGTGGTGGAGTTTGTGTTTGGTGGTAAGATTTTTGCTTTTTTGGCGTCCTTTGTTTCTGAAATCTATAAGAACCCCTATTTTTGGTCATGTGTCTTGCAGTTCTAGTTCGGCAGATTTTAGGGTTGTAGATCTCGATGGTACGTCACCTAGTCCAAAGAAGGTCGATGCAGGTAGTTTGTTGTGCTGAAACTTATCTTTTTTGTTTTTGCTGATGATGTTTTATCAGATCTGGTGCATAATACGTTTTTAGTTGTATGGGTGTTGTCGTGTGGACATTAGAAGTTGTATGGATTTCGGTAGTTGTTAATTTTTTCCCTAGAATGTGTGGTATGTCTAGTTTTTAGGTCGTTGCAACCTTCATATATGTTGGAGTACCGATGACTATGTGTAGTTTGAACTGTTGTGGTGGTAGCATTTGAATAGGTTATAAGAGTCTGAGAAGAACTACTAGTATGTTGAAAGAGTTTACATTTTGAAGTTTGTTGTGCGAGTTACTGTCGTGTTCATGAACTGATGTGTTGCCATGTTTCTGCACTGGTAGGGTTCATACAATTGAACTGATTGCTTGTTCATTTATTTTATTTCCCCCCTTTTTGCTGATTATTATGTTGTTGCAGATGTTAGTGCTAGTGCCTCCTAATTCTGACAAATCAGACCGCTTTCAAGATCTTGTGAATGTTATTTTTGAGATACCAAATCCTCTAGAAGAACCTGCAAGTGTTGCTGGTGCCTGTCTTTTATTTGCTCTTATTTAACATCCTTGCATACATAAATGTGTTTAGTTGCCTCAGCTGTTCCTTTTGTTTATGTGTGATGCTATGCACCTTATTTTTTTTGTCTTTGCAATGTTGATTGCTTTAAATTTATATTTGTGTGCTTATGTTTTTGGTTTATGTAGTTAATGATAGCCATGTTGCTGATGATGACATTGCTGATGTTGTGAAAGATACTAATGATTGAATATATTCTCTCAATTTTGGTGATGGTGATGGGAGCTTGCAGTTGTCTGTTACTCAGTCTCAGAGTGTGGATGGTATTGAACCTGTTACTCAGGCTAAGGATGTTCCTATGCAGTTACAGCTGGAGGACGAAAGGATAAGAAAGAAGAAGAGTGATTTTCACAAGAGAAAGGAATTGGATCGGCGTCGAAAGGCTGCTTGCGTGCAACCAAGTGTTGAGGATGTTGCTCAAGATGGAGAATGGTGAAGGTGGTGAAGAGGCTGTTGCAACTGGTCATGCTGGATCTCATGGAACTGACATGCCTTTCAAGACGAACTTGTTGCAGACCCGGTTGACGCAAGTGTTTCCTCGTGATGCAGTTAAGGCAAAGAAAACTGGTTTGAAGAGGAACATGGCAGATCGAAATCCTGATGGCACACAGAGGCGTAGCCCACGTGTGAAAGCTGCTTCCCAACCTGATGCAGATAGTGTTGCTGTCAAGATTGGTCCAAGTACACTTGGTGGCTCCCCTGTTCGTTGGAGTCCACGAGTTTTGGCAAATAAGAAGCCTTCTTCGTCCTCTCTTCTGAAGCAGTCTTCGTTCAAGGAAAATAAGAAGCGCAAAGTTCCTCCTCTAAAGGTGAACAAAGGTGTGAAGAAGCATGCATGCTCGTGTCGAGGCTGAAGATCCTGCATTTGAGGGAGATGATATTGAAGTTAATTTTGAAGATGAATATGCAGTGGTATGTGTTTTTTTGTTTTTAGTATTTGAAAATTTCTAGTTAGTGACATTTTTGAATTATATTCCTTTGTTTTAGTCTTTGCTGAAGTAGGTTAGTTATTTATTGTGTTTATTTGTATTAGTCATGCACACTGGACTTAATTATATTGGTAAAGACAATATTTTTGTTTTGGGATACATGTTTGTACTGTATGTGACTTACTAGTTGTAGTTCCAATTGAGGCTTGGTCATTGTTTGCATCAATTGAGGGTGGTACTGACGTTGTTTTAATAGTTGAACTTGTGCAATCATTTTATTTCCTTCTTGCCTTCATATGCTTGTTTTGTTTTTTATATTCATTAAATTAAGATGTGCCTTCTTTATTTCATTTACAACCTGTTAGCATTAGGAGTCCGGTCAAGCCGGTGAGAGGCAGTGAGGGAAAAGTTGCTTTGGATGAAGGTGACTCACAGTGGTTGAACATAATTGTGCAATGTTTGTTGAAAGAGATAGATACTTGTGCTCGTTTTCTTGAGAGTTGCTATGTGGTTAGAGTTCATGCAGCTCATTTTGGTTCTATCTTGCAATGGAGGGTGAAGTCTAACATTTCCCGCCCTCTGATGGGAGTTTTGTACCTGAAGATAGATCCTGATATGATGACTCTTGACATGGGTGAGGCGAATAAGAAGCTTCACATCACTAGTGATGGTATACAACAGCTTTTCGGGTTCCCTCATGGTGGTCTCTGTGCACCAAGGCCGTCAGAGGACGGATATGATGACGCTCTGATGAGGTTAAGATCTGATCATGGCATTAGCAGGAGCCAAGATATCAAGACGAAGGATTTGAGGGATAAGCTGAAGGTGCTTGTCAAGGATTCTAGTAAAGATGACCTTACTCTAAAAGTGTTCTTCATTATTGTGTTCATGAAAGTTGTGTTGCCTAGTCCCGCCAGTCGTGTTTCCAGGGAGGCAGCAATGTTTGAGGATCTCATCATTGAGGACATGGCTAATATGGATTATTGCCAACTGATGGTTGATCAGCTTAGAAGGGCCGTTGTCAGGTACTAAGATGGTGTTACCTTGGGGAAGGCAATCACAGGCTGTGCTATAGGGCATGTACTAATGTACCTTGACTGCCTCACCCGTGGAAAGATTCCAGATGCTGACATGCGAGTCCCCCGCTTATGTTTCATGGATCAGGACAAGCTTTCTGTTCTGGCTGATGTAGATTTGATAAGAAGAGGCAATGCGGATCCAAGGACTTGGGTGTTTGGGAAGCTTCCGGTGAGTTTTATTTTTATCCTGTCTTGCAACCCATTTAGTTTTTAGGTATAACTATTTTGCTGGAGTGAACATGTGTACTGCAGAGTTACCTGTTTAGATTTGTCTAGTCTTAAGCTTGTGAGATTTTATGTATGATCTTTAGTACTGCTGTGTCATATGTGGTTGAACTGAATCTCTTGTTCACACGATCTATTTGTAAACACTAACAAGTTGGCACTTATATAGTATTGAGAATTTAAATCTATTAATTGATTAATTAACTCTTTATTCCCCTTGTTCATAGTGGAAAACTCAAGAGGAAGTTGTCTTTTTTTGGGTTTATAAACGGTCAGTCCTGGAGATGCTGTCTCAAGTTCCCAAGATTTCATCTTCGCACGATGAGTTGATAGATGGTCGTCATAGTGTTGAGGGTGCTGGTTATGTTCCCCCTGGCCCTAGTAATGCTAGTACTTCATAGAGGCAGGGTTTTGGTATCGATGTAGCCGTTTCTCCGTTGGAGCGCATTGAGCATATTTTTATTAACGTGCGTTCTGAGCTGGAAAAGGTCCCAACTATAGTTGAGCATCTAAGCTGTATTGATGGTATCCTTCCTGACAATCATCAATTTAATGTTGAGGAGGCAGTGGACTATGTTGAGCTGGAAAGAATTTTAATTAGTGATATTCGTGATGGGGCTGCTCAATTAATTGAGAGCTCGGTGCGCCTGTTGAACAACATGAATTATTTCAAAACTATGCAAGACTCTCGCTGCAAGCCATATGAAGAAAGTGCGAATGTTGTTATCAAGCAGATGGAACAGGATGAGGCTGCTCCCAATGCGAGGAGGGCTGGTGATGGTACTAAGGCTAATATTTATGACCACCATACGAATGATGTCGGGTTGGAGTCCCCTGTTCTTGAGGTGAGTCAGTCCTCAATCTTTGCATTTTTACTAGGTTGTTCTGCTGTAAGTACTGTAGTTGAACTTGCTTATGTTCATTAGTTTATTTTTTATGCAGGAGACCAGTCATGGTGTTGAGGGTGTTGTTGACTGTTGAGTTAATGATTCATCTACTGATAAGAGCAAGGTTATTTTTTATTGTGTTTATATATATTCTTGCATTTTCATGTGCACCACTGTGCCTTACATGTTCATTTTTCTATCCCACACCATTAAGAATTGTAGTTGATATCTACCTTTTGTTGGTGTGGTTTAACTTTTTGTTGCTAATAGGAGTATTGTTTTTGCTTTATTACTATGAATCAGGATCCTGCTATTGGTGTTGAGCCTTGTTCGCCCACCGATGTTGCTGTTGATGCTGCTAAGGTTTGTTTTCGTGTGCTTGCATTAATTTTATATGGAACTTTCGCTGCTGTTTCTTGTAGATGTAAACATTAGCCTATGAACCTCTTGTGGGTTGCTCGTTTTGCTCATTTCCTTTACTGTATGAATTTTTATTTTTTCATATTAGTGATGTTGAGCCCGGGGCGTACGTTACTGTTGGAGCAGATGCTGGTGCTGTTCCATTTAGCAGTGGTTGCGATGTTGGTGGCAAAGTTCTTGACGAGGATGTTGGTGCTGCCAGCATACTTGATGGAAAATCTTCTAGTGTTGGCATTGCTGAGAATGATAATGGTCCTGATTCTGAAGATTTGCTGCTAGAAAATTTCCCGCCTGGAGGGCTTGACTACGGTGATGCATTGGGAGAAGCCGACGTGTCTAGTGTGGAGGAGGTGCCATCTGAGGATCATGATTTAATTATGCTGATTTCTTCTGTCCCTTGACGCATGAGGCGCTCTTGCCATCCCAGGATTTTCTGTCTTCAGACCCTAAAAGCGCAGCCATATTGCTGTCGTCACAAGATGTTCCATCGTCAAACCCTGAAAGTGCAGGCATATTGCTGTCGTCAGAGGATCTTGCGTCGTCGAACCCTGAAAGTGCAGGTAAGGACTTGTAAATGAGGCGTACTTCTCATTTATTGCATTGTGGACATGTTCCCTTGTAGTGCTTGAACTTATTATATTTTTCTTTTTTCTACAAGCAGAAGGTGCTAATGTTGCTAAGGTTGATTCCTTTTTCTTCGCTGTTACGAGGTTGCGCATGAGCCGTTGGAAACGGTTAGTGTGGGATTTTTCCCGTAACATTTTTGTATCTTTTCCTTTCTCTCATATGATTATTGTTGTCATTGCAGTAGTTTTAATTCATGTCATCTTGTGTTTCCCTAGTGAAAAGCCAATGTTTCAAAATGTGGAATGCAATGCTAGTGTTGGTTCTATTGCTTCTTCGTTCGTCCCCGCTGGCATGCTCAACTTACATAGTGCTGTCGTTGTTTTATATTCTCTACGTGAGAAGTGCCGAGAGACCGACAAGTTGATATTTCCTAGATGGGTGACGGTCAATATTTTCCTTTGTACATAGGATGATAAGTTATTTGGCAATTTTCTAACTGTTGTTGTTCTTTTTGTACGATAGACCAAGATCTGTGTTGGAAATCTTGGTGCCAATGTGCGGTAGTGGTTCACAAGATCAGGGGCTGATGGTTATGACCAAGTACATGACTCAGCCTGATGTTTGATTTTTTTTGTGTACTGATGAAAGATGCATGCTCTTATCTAAACTTATTGTACTCATGAACTAGTACTGTCATGTTTCTTACAAGTTTGGAAGGTGGGAATTAGCTTTAGTAGCCTGCTTTTTCCCCTATTCTTACGAATCTGTGATATTTTTTAAGCTGATCTTATTGTAACAAGGAAGTCAAACTGATATGTTTCTTGCAAATTTGGGCAGTGGAGATAAACTTGAGTAGCCTTTTTTACTGAGTTGCTTACTCAATTAGAACTTATGATTATCTGATCTTTTTGGACTTCTAAATTTCAATTTCCCTCTTTTATTTATTGTTTTGGATGGTGAATATTCATTATAATTTGTTAAATTCATTTTACCTCTGTGATTTTTTTGTTAATTTATTTTCCCTACTTTTGATCCGCCGTCATTTGTGGCTCGCATGAAGCCTGGTGAAGAAGTAGGGCATTGGTGCTTGGTTGTTCTGAATTTGAAGTTTCGTCATTTTGAGTGTCTTGATTCACTCTGCGATGAAACCTGGAGTCACTACAAAAAATACACTTCCGTGATGATACGTGTTTGTCACAGTAGGTCACGTTTTCTGTCATGCAAGTACATCCATTGCAATTTTATGACAGAATCAAGATAGTCATACCTGTGCTGTTGTAGAAGTGTTCCATGACAATACCAAAATTGTCATCACAGAAGTGTCCACTTCCATGACGACAAATGGCGCGTCATGGACGTGTTTTCGTCAAGGGTGACCGACACGTGGCATCCACCGTAACGGGGCGCCGTTAAGCTATAGGGTTCCGGTTTGGATGCGATAACTCGTTAACAACCCTAGCCAATGGGAATTTTCCATGTGTATATTCTGATTCGCCGGAGGATCCACGTGCCAGCTTAGCCTTGGGACAGATGTCATCTAGCCAATGGACATGGACGGGCCTATGATAAGTCGACACGTGGATCGGCCCAACAGAGGGCCATTCAGGTGAAAAGTCTGGCCCTTTGACTTGGTCAAAAGTTAGCGGGCCGGCCCATGGAAAGCATGTTAATGGCCTGTTCGCATATAGCCCATTTATAGCCCACTAACTCACGACCCGTTATGGCCTATCTGAATTGGGCCCAGTGGCGTCATCTGGGTCATCCCATATGATTCCAGCCCATTGTAACTTCTGGCCCATGTATGGCCCGTGACATCTTTCGGCCCACACGAGGCCCTTCGTAACTCTGGGCCCACTAAAGGCCCGTGGTGAAACTGACCTATAATAAACAGTGTATCGCTTTACACCCATTAACAACCCATTATTCCGTTGGGCCGTTTTTAGCCCATGTTACCTTTTGGCCTTCTAAGGGCCCATTTATTCCTGGTCTCATTTCCAGCATTCAGTTACTTACGGTCCGTTACTGGCCTGTTCCGCTTGTGGGCCAAATTTAGCCCATGGTTACATTCGGCCCGTTTGTGACCCGTTAACCCATTGGGCTGTTTCCATAGCATCATCAAATACGGCCCATTAACGACTCGTGATGCCTATCGATAGAATTAAGCCTGTTATACATTTCGGCCTATTAATGGTCCGTTATGGTCGGGCCATAAACACACGATCTCCACTCTAGCCCGCTTACGGCCCATTTTGCAAATCGTTATAGTATAACCCATGTTTGGCCAATCGATCATACAACCCATAGAAGGCCCATTGATTATACGGCTCGTCTAAGGCCCATGGATTGTATGGCCCATAGGAGGCCCATGGTCACTACAGTAGGTAGTAGGACCATGGTTGCAACGGTCCGTATGTTGCCCATGGTTATTGTGGCCACTAGAATAATGCGGAAAAAGAACTGCAGTGACTACAAGCAAACAACTAAACAAGACAATAAGGAAAGAAATAAGCAAGCAACTAATGCTAGGCTATTACGGCTATTACACATGTTACATCCACCGGGCATCAAAGTTCGCCACCAGTGCAAATATAGGGAACAAAGTAGCATATCACATACACTGGTTGTCAAAGTTGGCGACCAGTGCAAATAAACACCACAACAAAACAAGTCCAGAACTAAAACCACTTCAGAAGAGCTCAAGAAACAATATCCTACGTACCCAACCTGCTGGCAAGATGCTTAGCAGGCTTATTAACTTTCTCTTGTTTGGCGCTTAAATCCTCCATCGCTTGCTGTTGCACCAGAAAGTATGCATCTAAATTCTGCAGGGACTTCCTTAGTCCTTCGGCTTCATGTCACAGCACATATGATCAGTGTCTTTCAACTTGAAGTTGAGACTCAAGAAGCCTAACTAATTCAGGCAGAGAGTTCGAAGAGCTTGTGCCAGCAGTAGTGGCGAGTAACTCGAACACTACATAAAGACATGACTTTGGGGTTGTCTAACTATCTTCAAGATAGTTTTTATCAGCTTTCTTGGAGACCAACAGGATGTCTCACTATCTTGAACCTTATCTGCATTACTTCCTTTACCATTGCATAACGGGGTACTCTTCTCCAATATTATGTCTGCATTTTAAAAGAGAAACAAGCAAACACATCACAGGTTTACCATGTTGTATATGAAATTCATTTTGGTAAACCAGTTCAGCAGTAAGGTGAATAGGATAACAGCATGAAACAAACATATATCTATGTATTATGGTCATTGTATGGTCTATATCATTCTAGTTTATGTTGTCAAATCAAGATAGAGGCAGTTCAAATCATATCTGTTTAAGACAAAGCAGCATAGACAGAATATAAGTGCGGGAAACCACACAACATGACATGAGAACATAACCGTTTATTCAATTGAAACTAAAATAAACATAGAGCAAGTTACAACAGCAAACCAGTTAAAGAAACAGGTTTAAAACATACATGTTGCGCCATTGGAGTTTCAGTTGCATCCTTCAAATTTGAAATTAGTTGCGATAAGTAAATACAGTGATCCAAGAGCAAAGGAGTATGAACCATAGCTACGGAACCTGACCTGAGAACAATTCTTCTTCTGCTTTAAGCGTTGAGTTGGGGTTCAGAGTGGTGGTCCTCGTGCTTTGGGCATTGCAGTTGCCTTACTAACTGCTCGTGTTTGAGTGCTCTGTGGTCGAGAAGGTGCCGTGTCAACTAGAACTGGGTTACTATCTACTGAGGTTGGGGTTAGAAGAGGTGTAGCTGGTTGTCTGTCGAACTAGGTAGGGGTATAATCTGTAAGAGCCTGGGTTATGTGTGGTGGGGCTAGTTCTTGGGCAAGTACAACCATGGTTCTATCTGCATCGATGGGTAGCACTATCTTTTCTGAAGACCATGTTTTTACTTCCTTAGATACTGCGATCACCTCCTCCAATTTAAATGGTTGATAAACAAGAAAAGTAATTGAATGTACATAATTGTATGATAGACGGGTGCAATGGATAGTGGGGAATAAAAGAGGGCATGAAATAATTCACATTTATGTTGTCTAATCAAACAACATAGCATGACACAATTTCAAATATATGATGGCTAACTAAACGGGATATCATGACACAATTTCACATATATGATGGCTAACTAAACATGATAGAATGATATAATTCAAAATATGATGACTATGTAAACAAGATGACATGATATAACTATATGATGTGTCTATTAAAGTGGTTGTCATGCTATAATTCACATACATGCCGTCTATGGAAACCATATGGCATGATATAATTCACGGATAGAATGACAAAATTCAAAATATGATGACTATGTAAACAGGATGAGATTATATAACTAATATGATGTTTTTATTAAATGGGATGGCATGGCATAATTTTGATGCATGTTGTCTATGTAAACATGATGGCATGATATAATTCAAATATTGTATATGATTTACATACTAAGCAAGTAAGCAGATGGCAATCACATATATGATGTCTAAATTAAGCAGATGGCATTCAATATTTTGTATATGATGTAAAAACTAAGTAATGCAAGACAACATACACATGATATGCATATTATAACCTTGCCAAGTTTGAGCATACACCTCAGGGGGAAAATAGGACTGGTCATCTGCTTCTGAATCCTCCTATGAGGAGCTATCTGTAACCCGCAAGATATCTGCTTCAGCAGGTAGCAATGTCTGCTCCGAAGACCTTGTTTTCACTCCAGATTTTTCCATCACCAATTCAAATGGCTGATGCACAGGAAGAGTAGTTGAATATAAGAACATTGTCGACAAATGGAATACGTGATACAAAAAAGGATGTCATGATATAATTCACATATATAATGCTTGGCTAAACAACATGGCATTGCATAATTCACATACATAATGCCTTGCAACAAGATAGCATTGCACGATATGAGCAAGATAACCATTCCAAGTTAAGAGCATGCTCCTCGGGGGGGGGGGGGGGGTAGGACTGGCCATCTGTCTCTAAATCCTCCTTTGAGGAGCTATCCGTAACGAGCAAGATATGCGCTTCATGAGATAACATATTGTCTGCTCTGAAGACCTTGTTTTCACTCCAGATTTTGAATATACTTACATTGTTGACAAATGTACTACGTAATGAAAAAAAGGATGGCATGATATAATTCACATATAAGATGACTGGCTAAGAAGGATGGCATTGCAAAATTCACATATATGACTTTGGGCTATACAAGATGGTATTGCATAATTCACATATATGATATAGAAAGTAAACATATGGCATTCACACAAAGCATGTCTAAACTAAGTAGATGACATTTTTAATGTATAAAGTAAGCAGTGCAAGGCGCCATATGCATGATATGACCAACATCAGCATGGCAAGTTAGAGAAAAGACCTTAGGGGGTAAATAGGAGTGGCATGCTCCCTCTGAATCCCCCTCTGAACAGTTATCTTCCTCTTGATTACAACCTGGAATGCGGGGACGGGGGGCTGCCTTTGCGCCCACCGTGGAGCGACGTCTGCATGAAATTTTATTGCCATGCAAGGCTCATCTCTTTTGCTCTACATGTTCAGTACCATTGTGTATAATAACTGACATGCATAGGAATAAAACATAGTGAGATTATGTAAGGATTGCATGAAGAAATCTAGAGTGATGGTAGCAACCTGTGGACAAACCCAAAACCAGTGATACCACACAGATAATAGCTACCATTAAAAAATACAGATAATGGATCCTTTACTGTTTGTTTCCCACCCAACATGAAACTCATAGTAGACATCCGAGATTAACCAGGTAGTAAACATATAATATTTGTTGCTGCACCGATATGTACCCCACAACCATTTAAAAAGTTAAGTTTTAGCATTATTTTGGAGATGACTCAAAGTCTAACAGGTGAAGAGGACGATAAAGTAGCAGGTAATATTAAGCGATGCATAACGTAAGCAGAAATGAAAGGGTGTGACCTCTCTTGCGGATTCGTGTAGTCCTCAAGGTCATCTACTCAGTTGATGATGATAATGTAGTTGTGGTGGCTGCCGGCGGCGTGGAAGAAGATTTGAGGCGGCGAAAGCTAGTCTGGAGGGCGGATCCCTGCTATGCTGGACCCTTCCGTTGTTGGACCAGCTGAGTTGGGATGGACGACGACGTGACAGGAGCGGAACAAACCACACAATGTTTTCTTCGACACCTATCTGTAACATAAGTAATTATGTAAGGGCTCGTTTGAATTGGAGGATTCTAACAACACAGGGATAGGAAATACACAGGAATAGAATAGGAATGCATGTGCAAAACAGAGCATTTGCAAATACATGATTTTTGTCAATCTCGGTGTTTGGTTCACAAGAATATAAAGAAGCATGGTCAAATTAAGTCAAACTAGAAGAAAATGTACAATTATAATGCTATTATGCTACTATCACTTAGTCTTGTTCTTCATGAATAAGAATTTAAAAAGGAGGGCCAATGGGGTATTAAAATTCCTACAGTTTTTCTTTGAAAGAGACACTAAAGGAACAAATAATACTTTGGACCCAGGCCACTGCCCTACTAGCTCAACTCCTAGGCCCATCTACACGTGCACATCTCTAACACATAGAAATAAATAATGATGGCTTTCGGGAGAGTCCATCACGGATAGCTAACTTGCCTAGTACCCACTGCTTGTCATATAGGAGAAACTAATCGTATTCCTCATTACTCTGCGTGCTCAATATATATATAACCTGTAAAGTTAAAAAAACAATGCAACAAGTGTACAACCTCTATGGTGAAGCCATGTCGATCCCAGCATCATTGGGTTGGTAGCTAAGGATGCTGGGGCTGATGTGGCTGTCGGAAGAGGGGAAGAAGATCTTAGGCGTCTAGAGATGGAGTCAAGGGTACTGCTGCACTGTGATGGAGCGTCATTGGAGCAGGTCCAGTGAGGTGTACGATGGCGAGGCTGAAGTAGGACAAGAGAGACAACGTTAACCTGAGTGGTATTCTAATAGCATCTGCAATAGATGATGTAAATAAAATAGATCACCAAAAAGTGCTAGATGTAAAATACATCAGCCGCTCATCTATGAACTTAACTGCCAAAACTGAATTTAACTGTTGAAACTGAATTTTGCTGTCGAAACTGAACGCACGAGTAGCAGAAAAGCAGTGCACTAATAGTTTTGGCCACTCGAGCACTAGTGGCAGAGGAGTAGTGATCTATATCGGTAGCCGCTCCAGCAGGGAACGCACTAATAGAGAGCTGCAGGGGCAGCTGGTCCTGCAGCTGCAGCAACGCCCGGAGCAGCAGCGTGTGCGAGAGCTGGGGCAGCTGGTCATGTAGCAACATCCTGGGTAGCAGCAGCACGGACTCGAGCGAAAGCCATTGTTGCTGCTCATGCAGCAGCAACGCGAGCAAGAGTAGAGTAGCAGCGCAAGTAAGAGCAAGAGCAAGAGAAGCAGCGGGAGCTAGAGCAAGAGCAGACGAGGCAGGGGACCGAGAGCAAGAGCAGAGCAGCAGCGCGAGCGAGGGCTGAAGCAGCAGCAGCAGCACGGCCGGCGAGAGCCGTAGCAACAACAACTCCTATTGATGTGGACGTCACCGCCAAGGGATCGACACCGTGGAGGAAGTGGCCGGAGACGCCGCCGCAGATGGAGTCGCGCCATGGCGGCTCCGGGCCGAGCGTCAACAGCACCCTAAGATCGAATCAATAAGAAAATGCAATGATTAGTGTAGAACCTCTCTGGTGGCGCCGATTAGGCCTCAGGTTCATCCGAGGAATCGGTGATGGTGCTGCTCTTCCAGTGGTGCAGGTGAAGACGACGCTCTGGGAATGGAGGTGGCGCGAAAGATGAGGCGAACATTTGGGCAGCTCCTTGGAGGTGGAGGATGGGGTGGCTGAACCGGTGGGACGACGAGATCGACAAGGGATCCTCATCCAGTGCAGTGGATGAGGGATGTTGAGGTGTTGCTGGGGACGACATCGTCGGGGATGTGGCCTGGCTGGGTGGCGGACAGAGGAGGGTGTGGGGCGTCACGGGTTTTCGCGGCCTCGGTGTACGAATGGGGGGCAGAGGGGATGGGAGGGAGAACCATGGCTTAGGGACGCACTTGTCTGAAATGTGGGGTAAGTTACAAAAGTAGCCCCACCGATTTGAACTAAGTTGTTCCTTCAGTTCAGGGGTATCATGGGAATTTTGCGTGTCAAGATTTCGCAGAATGTGGGAGTTTCCGCGTGCGTTGTAGTTTTGGGATAGCAAGGCGCGGGTTGAGATGGAGGGAATTTTAGGAGCAAAGCAAGACAAAGAGATATCTTAATATTTTTAGATAAGAAGGCATGGGTTGAAATTTCCGAACAGGCCTAACGTGTACTGTACCAAATCAATTCACACTTCCCTCGATGAAAAAAACAAAAAGAAATCAATTCGCACCACACAAGAGAGTCTAGTCCCGTTTTATGATCTTTGTTAGTCTCTTACACCCACAAAATCCTCTAACGTTTGTATCTAGCACTAACTTTCTCTCGTGCATGTACACACCCTCCTCGCCCTCCCCTCCCTCAGCATTCTATCCATCACGCACATTCATTTTTTTTGTTTAGGTCGTTCTTCCATGGTCTCCACAACTCCTTCTTTCTGACACACACCGAACGATAAACCTCTCTAGCGATGTCCGCCTACCACATACACACACACACACACACTTTCCATCTCCTCCTTTCTCTGTTCGTGCCTCATGTCTCTCATACGGTCCCACACACGTGTCAACTCTCGCTCCTCTTTTCATCGATCTCACACTCGCACACTCCTCCTCCCTCTCTAGTAGGCCTCTCGCACCACCTCCTAGCTCCATCCCTCTCTCTCTATCCGTCTCTATGGTCCTTATTTGCCTCTAACAAATGGATGTACACCAACTGATCTCCCTCTACACATGTAGCTAGCTAGGTCGTTTATAACTCGTTTACCCCATGCACCGATTGATCCACCTCATTAGTTATGTCTTTCCCTTCCTCCGACACACAACAATTGATCAACCGATCTAGTTAGGTCTGCTTACCCAAACACATATGGTCCCCATTCATCATCCATGCGTGCCTCCCAACACATCTATCACGCACACACACAGAAACACATCCCCTCTCTTCTTGATATTGTAGTTGTACCCTCAGTTTGTCTAGTAGGCCTCTCCCACCATCTTCGAGAAGCAACTCCACCACCCCTCCGACACTCTACCTCTCTGTCTCTCTCTATGTCTCTCTCTTTGTGTGTATGTGTGTCCCAACCTATTTCCCTTCCTTCACTTATATATGTATGGATGTCAACCGATCTCCCCCAAGACATATCTAGTTCTCTCCTTCTCAACAAATATATGAGTTGATCTGCCTCTCTAGTTAGGTCTCTACCTCTCCCCACCCCCAGACACACCGATACATCGAGAAGTCTAGTCATGTCTCCTTGCCACACACAAAATTGCCTCTGCCCTATGACGTTCCGGTAGGTGAGTCGCCCTATACCTTTGACGTGCACACACACAATTTCGATGGCTGTCTTCATCGATCTTGCACCTAAACACTTGATCCTCTCTTCGACTCTATCGCTATCTATGACCCCTCCCCCTCTTCTCGTGGATCGCCCCCTCTATATATGATATAGATAGGCCTCAATTTCACACACATTTCATGTGTCACTTTTTTGTTTGAGATATCATCGAAACATATTCCTACAAAGCACACACCATCTCTTAGGTTTGTATCTCTCTCACACACACCCACGTAGGTGGGGGACGTGCATGAAGAGAAGAGGTGCATTCACAGCACATGTACTCCCGTCTCTTTCCCAACCACACCCGCGTGGATACACTGTGGAGCTCATTTCTGTATGAAAAGGCAGTCCACGTGGTAATTTTACACATGTACTGGTTGTCCACTTGATGGAGGATTGTGTACCACGAGTGAACAAACAAATTGCAACTTGCCGTGTTATTTAAAAAAAGAGGCAAACCATGTGGGGCCTACCTTAGAGGCAAGGCTCTATACACTTGAGATGCGCTGTACTACTTTTGATGTGTCCCGTCAACTCGTAGAATGAGGACAAGCTTGCTCAGTATGCCCTCTCCCCCGGCCATGGGCGCGGTGGCTCGCAGAGTCGCATGAGGAGGAGAATTCTTGCTTACTACACCTATGCCCGCTCCCTCGCCCATGCACACGGTGGCTCACAGGACGAGGAGAAGCTTGATTTACCACGCCTACGCCTGCTCCCTCGCCCACACACGCGGTGGCTCGCAGGACAAGGAGAAAATTTTAGTACTACTCCCTTTGTTAGACGTATACTCCTCGTCCCTACCTTGGTTAGAGAGATTATCATATTGTTTCAAATATATGTCTTTTAGTATATTTCAATATGAACTACTAGTACATACTCCAAATACTGATGTATAAAAATGTATTTTAGAGTGTAGATTCACTCATTTTGCTCCGTATGTAGTCCATATTGAAACAGACGTAGTAGTACGAACTCTCCCTCGCCCCTTGTCCCTTGCCCATGTGGTGGATGTGCATCAATTCATTTGGTGTTAGATAGCCAGAACCATCATTTCTCGACTCCCCGAAGAGGCGAAGAGGCAAGCGCAAGGTTAATAGTTTTGAGATGCCAAGTGCAAGGTTTATAGGAGAACGAGTAGTAGTACTATTAAGTACTGTATGGGGAAGAAGGCAACAAGAATGTATGTTTTGTGTGACAATCTCTTCTTACAGGACGTGCTAGACCTAGTGGACCTCATTGTTGAAATGGGAGTATCATAGATGGCACGATTCAGAGTGATGGGCAGCGGGAATAATATTCACAGCTGCTTAGTCTTAAACCCCATGAAGAAGTCCCATCGAAAGGAATAGCCATCCTCTACATGTGCTCCGATGTATAATGAGTAAATGAGACAAAAAGAGAAAGAGATAAAGTAAAAAAATCACCAACCTTAGAGCCAACCCTATTGTATTAGTGAATGATATTTCTACGTCGTGATTGACATGGCTACATTAACCATGCCGCAGAGGTAGCAGTGGATTTTCATTTATTTGCGGAGGTAACAACGAATGGATATTCAATGAGTGAAATGATGGCTGCTTCCTCGATCAAACATAGAGAAAGGTGGGCCTCATGATTTGATGGCTCATTAGTCATTATTACTGCCTATACTCTTTGCCCGTATAATAACCGCGTGGTAGAGTAGTTGGCCTGTTAGACATGCTCGAAATGACAACATGATAGAGTAGTTGCCCATATAATAACTGTAAGTGCATCTAGTGCCCCTTAGTGATTTTGGTGTATTGAAGACTTATAGCTTAAGGGACTAATATGTTTGTGAGTGTACACAGGTTCTATAAGTCGATGAGGAGTTTGATATTTACAGTGAAAGTCGACCCCTAAAAATGAATGTCTTCAGCTGAAGACTTTGGTTCTCCTGAAGACTTTGAAAGTGAAGAAATTGGTGTGACCTTGAAGACTTGGATATTCATGCGAGGATTATGAAGCGTGAAGCCTTTTGTTTTCGTAGTTTCATTTTCTCTTCTTGAGTCATAGGAAACACCGTACTGTTAAAGGGGGTCGAGGTAATACTAAGGAAACTGATTTCCAAGTGATGCTCATCTCAAAATCCTACACCTACCCAATCCTTCGAGTGAAGCCATTGGAAATCTCATACAGTTCAGTCAATTTCTTCAGTGACAGAGACGAAGATCTTCTGGTCTCTGAGGAATTTGTTCTGACTGAGGAGTTAGGAATTCGCCAGTGCGGATTGCCTACACAGTGAGGAACATGATAGCCCTGAGGAATTCGAACCTCAAATCCGACCGTTGCTGTGCTACGCGCCAGCTGTCCAAAATATCCTACCACCTAACGGTCATATCATTGAAGGGCATTTATGTCTTATCATGTCGGGCTGCTCCCTAGGCTATAAATAGCCGCCCCCTACAACCACTAGCTGGTTGGCTGCTCCGAGAGAAACTGACACTTGTCAATTGAGAGCATCCCATCCTCCGAGGACTTTGAGCGAAAATCATCAAGTGAGGAAAACCCAAATCCCAAACCCAAACCTACAAACCCAAAGTGATTGAGCATCACTGAAGAGATTGTTCCTGTGTGGAACCGACGCTTGTTACCTTTGAGGACTGTGTATCCTCCAGACGGTTAGGCGTCATGGTCTGAGCATCCAAGAGGAATTGTGGATTGCCGAGTGACCAAGTCTGTGAAGGTTTGGAAGTCACCTGTGAAGACTTACCACTACTGTTGGGCGAGGTCTGTGTGATCTTAGCTCAAGGAGAATACGGTGAGGACTGTGTGTCCGGGACTGTGTGTCCTCGAGTTTAAATACTCAGCCGCTCCAACCAGACGTACAACTGTCACAGCAGTTGGAACTGGTCTACCAAATCATTGTCTTCACCAAGCCTACTGGTTCTATTTCCTCAACCCTTTCATTTCCTCAGTTATGTGTTGATGAACCTGATCATTACTATTTGAACACTTTGACTGAAGACTTTCTCTAATTCCTCAATCCTATTTCTTCAGTCAGTTTGTCTTCATCCTGCTTGTCCTGTGTTTACGCTTTCTGTACTCTGTGTTTGTCTTTCATTTCATCATGATGACTATGCTGTTGCTCTGTTATGCTTATACCTGAGTACTTATTCCGCTGCAAGTAGTTCTTCGCTTAGGAATTTCCTCACCCTGAAATTCCTCAGTGAAGAATTCATAAAAATCGCCTATTCACCCCCCTCTAGTCGATGTAACGCACTTTCAATTGGTATCAGAGCAAGGTACTCCCTTGTTCTGTGTGATTTTGGTTTAACCGCCTGGAGTTTTAGTTATGTCGACTGCAGGTATGATCAAGGTCTCGGCTGGGTGTCCTACCTTTGATGGGACGGACTACCCCTACTGGAAGAACAAGATGCGCATGCATCTTGAGGCAATTGATAACGATCTCTGGTATGTTGTGGAAAATGGCGTTCCCTCAGTCACTCCGTCTGTGAATGCTGCTGATGTGAAGAGATTCAAGCAACTCGATTCTCAAGCGAAGAATATCATATGTGGCCATCTGAGCAAAGGACAGTACGGCAGAGTGAGTGACCTGGAAACTGCCAAGCTGATTTGGGACAGGCTGTCCAAGGTCAACGAAGGAGTCTCAACTCAACGTGACTCCTGAGTTGATGTTCTTCGCAATCTCTTCAACCGCTTCAAAAGACTCGACAACGAAAATGTTAAGCAAACCTTCGATCGCCTCACTGACATCTCAAATGAGCTTCAAGCACTTGGTGCCACTGACATCACCGATCATGAGGTGGTGAAGAAATTGCTGAGATAACTTGATACCTCCTTCGATACCCTTGCACTGATGATTCAAGAGCGAGCTGATTACAAGTCACTTGATCCCGCTGATATCCTCGAGAGGCTAAACACTCATGAGTTCCAGCTTGCTGAGAAGAGAGATCTCTATGGACCGAGCTACGGAAGATCACGTGCACTAAATGCCAAGGCAGTCTCTGAGTCTGAAGCTGAATACTCTGGTAGCAGCCTTGGTGATCTTGAAGAACTGAGCCAGGAGCTAGCTATGCTCATGAGGAAATTCCAGAAGTTCTCTCGCCGCGGTCGCTTTGGAAAGTCTTCAAGAAATGATGATTCCTCGTCTCGTGACTACAAAAAGAGAACTTGCCACAAATGCAAGAAACCTGGTCACTACATGTATGATTGTCCTCTGTGGGAAAAGGAATCAAAGAAGAAGAAGTACAAAGATGACGATTCTGATGACTCAAATAAGAAGAAGAACTCTTCAAAGTCTTTATCATCAAAATCTTCAAAGTCTTCATCTCACAAGAAGAGCAGTTCCAAGAAGGCCCGGGCATTCATTGGCAAGGAAATGGACTCTGAAGCTGAATCTGAGGAAAATGTGGAAGAGGAGGAATCTGAGGAGTCAGAATCTGGTGTCGCAAGCTTAGCCCTCGCTACTTCTTATATCAGCAAGTCCATCTTCAACACTGAAGAAAATGACCTCCCCAACTCTGCTGACAAAAGCTTCGATGACTATGCTCCCACCTACTGCTTCATGGCAAAAGGTGCCAAGGTACTCAAACATTCCCCCTCTGACTCTAGTGAGGATGAATCTGATGACAATCTCAAGCCTAGCTACTCCAAACTTGCTAAAATTGCTGTTAAACAACAGAAGGCTTTAGAAAAGATTCAAAATCAACTAGACAGAAGCGATGACCTGTTGGGTGAGGAATTGAATCGAACCAAGACTCTGACAGATAATCTTCAGAGACTTCAAACTAAGTTTGACAACCTTCAAAATCATCATAACACTCTCTTAACTGATCATGAGAAGCTTTCTTATGAATTTCTTCAGAGAAAGCAAGATCTTGAGAAGTTAAAAGTGAGTTATGAAGATCTTCAGAAGGAAAACGATTCATTGCTTTCTCAACAGATCAGTTCTGCTCAGGAAGAATTTATTCCACCATGTCTAAAATGCATTGAGCATGAATCTACTAATTCATCACCTAAATGTTCAAATGCTTCTATTGCTGCAAATTCTTCAACTGTCTATGTGGTCACAAATTCCCCATCCGAGGATACCACAAGTATCACTGATGATAATGCAGGGCTGAAGGAATTGTATGTGACAGGCATTTACAAAAGCCTCAAAGGGCATCAGACTCTATGTGATGTGCTCAAAAAGCAGATCTTGAACAGGAACCCTAGGAAAGAGGGTATTGCCTTTGAGAGGAAACTCAATGCTGATGGGACCTACTGGAAACCCGAGCAGTATCCCAAAACCTCATGGGTTGCTCTGAAAGGACCTCCTGAAGATACATGCACTCTATCTGGCTTTACTTGTGATTCTTCATATTCCTCTGATGAGTCATTTTACTCCAACTATAAACTGTTTAAGAATCAGAATGGTGAAGTATTTGCTCGATATGTTGGAACTAACTGCAGGAACGGTCCCCCTATGAAGAAAATCTGGGTTCCTAAAAGATGCCTTGAAAATCTTCAAGTGAATGTCATCATGACACCACCCATGAAGAATAGGAACACTAGATCAAATTCTTCATATGGATCAAAATCTTCATATGGATCCAAGTCCTCAAATGGACCAAATTCTTCATATGGATCAAATTACTCACGTGGATCAAAATCCTCATATGAACATCATCATGCTAACACTTCTCTTTCGCAGGGAAAGTCTTAGGGCCATGAATATGTGCATTATTCTTCAAACCATTATGTTCATAAGTCCTCGAAGAATTTCTCTGCTTATTCATATGCTTATCCTAACCACTCTTCTGTGAAACAAAGTGAACTGGCTTCTATGCCATCTTTTTCTTGTGGAGCTCGCAGAATGATGAATTCTTTGCCACCCCTCCAGATGTGGGTGGTGAAGAAAAAGAACTAATCTCTTATGCAAGGTCAGGTCTCCAGACGAACTTGATCGTTTTAAGAATTTGCTGGAGACCTGAATGTGCTTCAAAGGACGCAAGCTAATCATGTAGAAATGAATCACTCATTTCTCACATCCTCATATTGCTATATCTATTACTGTTGATGAAATTTATATCATATTCTTCACTAATGAAGTATATGGGTTCGTAAGTTGCACTAATTTATCTGCAGGATGAACAACCCAAAGCTACTGAGTGGGTCCTCGACAGTGGATGTACAAATCACATGACCGGTGACAGGAACTTGTTTATGGACACTGACTTGTCACCATATCATCTGAAGCATATCACCTACGCTGACAAAGGCAAAAGCAAGGTATTGGGTCTAGGTAAGGTTGGAATCTCAAAAGGATAGACACTGACAAAGTCATGCTTGCTGAGTCCTTAGGATTCAACCTCATGTCTGTCTCAATGCTTTGTGATCTTGATATGGTTGTTGTCTTTGGCAAATATCATTGCATTGTGCTGATGGAATCTGACAATTCCAAAGTCTCCGAAGGTTTTAGGAAAGGAGACTTGTATATTGTTGATTTCTCCGCAGGACCACAACCTGCCACATGTCTACTTGCAAAAGCTTCAGAATGCTGGCTATGGCATTGACGACTTGGTCATGCTAGGATGAGGAACTTGCATACACTCGCGAAGAAGAAGCATGTCATTGGCATCGAGGGTGTCAAATTCCTCAAAGATCATCTTTGTGGGGCTTGTGAGGCTGGGAAGATCACCAGAGCCAAGCATCCCTCGAAGACTATCATGACCACTTCTCGTCCCTTTGAATTACTTCATATGGATCTCTTTGGCCCTATTCATTATGCCACGTTCTCTAGTTCTGCATCACTATATGGCTTTGTCATAGTTGATGACTATTCTCATTACACATGGGTGCATATCTTCACTTACAAAAATGAAGTGCAGGAAGTCTTCAGATGATTTTCCTCAAGAGCAGCTACTAACTTCGATGTGAAGATCAAGCATATCAGGAGTGATAATGGAACGAAGTTCAAGAACACTGGCCTTGATGAATATCTTGATATACTTGGTATTACTCACGAGTTATCTGCTCCCTATACTCCTCAGCAGAATGGCATCGTGGAGTGCAAGAACAAAACACTTGTTGAGATGGCTCTCACCATGCTTGATGAGTACAAGATGCCTCAGCGCTTTTGGCCTGAACCCATTGATACTTCGTGCCACATCATCAACAGGGTATATCTTCACAAATTCTTCAAAAAGACCTCATATGAACTCCTCACTGAAAAGAAACCCAATGTAAGTTATTTCAAAGTCTTCGGTGCTAAATGCTGGATTAGGGATCCTCACCATCACTATAAATTTGCACCGAAAGCACATGAGGGTTTTATGCTTGGTTACGGAAAGGACTCGCACACCTACAGAGTCTTCAACATCAATCATCACAAGATTGTTGAAACTATAGATGTGCGTTTCGATGAAACTAATGGCTCGCAAAGAGAGCACCTACCTCCTGTGCTAGATGAAATGTCACCTGAGGAATCCATCAAGTTCAAAGCTACTGAGGATATCATTCCTACCGAAGAATCTGCTGAAGAAATCATTCCGGATCGTGAAGAAAATCACGCTGGTGCTGCTGAAGAAAATGGTCCTGAAGAAATTGCTGGGCCTAAGAAAAGTCGTCAACCTGCACATCCTCGCGTTGCAAACGAAGTGCAGATCGAGAAGATCAATGATGACATCAACGCACCAGGTCCTCTCACATGCTCAAAAGCTTCACATTTATCTAACTTTTGTGGGCATTTTGCGTTTGTCTCTATCACAGAACCCACAAAAGTTGATGAAGCGTTCATGGAATCTGAGTGGATTCAAGCCATGCAAGATGAATTGCATCAATCCAAGCTCATCAATGTGTGGGGGCTTGTCAAGCGACCAGACCCACGCAAGCACAACATCATCGGTACCAAATGGATCTACCGTAACAAACAAGATGAAAATGGCCTTGTGTTGAGGAATAAGGCTCGTCTTGTAGCTCAAGGCTACACTCAGGTTGAAGGAATTGATTTCGATGAAACTTTTGCACCTGTTGCTAGACTTGAGGCTATTCACATATTGCTTGCTTACACTAACCATCATAATATCATCTTACATCAAATGGATGTGAAAAGTGCATTCCTCAATGGTAAGCTTGAGGAAGAAGTATATGTTGCTCAACCACCAGGTTTTGAGGATCCAAAATTTCCAGATCACGTCTACAGACTCAACAAGGCCCTCTATGGCCTCAAGCAAGCACCTCGGGCGTGGTATGACACATTGAAGGAATTCCTCATGAAGAAAGGCTTCAAACCCGGTTCACTTGACCCAACTCTTTTCACCAAAGCATATGATGATGAATTGTTCGTGTGCCAAATATATGTTGATGATATTATCTTTGGCTGTACTAACCAACGTTACAGTGATGAATTTGCCTATATGATGAGTGAAGAATATCAAATGTCTATGATGGGAGAATTGAAATTCTTCTTAGGTCTTCAAATTCGTCAACAATACAATGGCATATTCATATCTCAGGAGAAATACCTCAAGGATGTGTTGAGGAAATTCGGCATGCAAGATTGCAAAGGCGTCAAAATCCCTATGCCCACAAATGGCCATCTATGCACTGATGAAAATGGTAAAGACTTTGATCAAAAGGTATATCGCTCCATGATTGGCTCTTTATTGTACCTATGTGTATCTAGGTCGGATATTATGCTTAGTGTTTGCATGTGTGCCCGATTTCAAGCTACACCGAAGGAATCACACCATAAGGCTGTGAAGCATATTCTTCGATATCTAGCTCACACACCAACACTTGGATTATGGTATCCCAAGGGCTCTTCCTTTGATCTCATTGGATATTCAGACTCTGACTATGCTGGTGATCGGGTGGACCGCAAGTCAACGTTAGGCACATGTCATTTCCTCGGACGATCCTTGGTATGTTGGTCCTCGAAGAAGCAGAACTGCGTATTACTCTCCACTGCTGAAGCGGAGTACATTGCTGCTGGATCTTGCTGCGCTCAATTTCTATGGATGAAGCAAACCCTCAAGGACTATGGCATCAATGTGAAGAATGTGCCACTCTACTGCGACAATGAGAGTGCCATCAAGATTGCTCACAACCCAGTTCAACACTCGAAGACAAGCACATCCAGATTCGTCATCATTTTCTTCATGACCATGTGTTGAAGGGCGACATCTCCATCGACCACGCAAATTCTGAAGACCAGCTGACTGATATCTTCACAAAGCCCTTGGATGAGAAGAGATTTAGCAAGTTGCGGTGTGAGCTAAATATCCTAGAATCTTTGAATGTTCTTTGAAAAGGACACACATCCTAACACTTATGTTGACTTGATGACTTAGATGTGCAACACACGAAGTAATGTTTTTCTGCAAACAATGAAGACTAACCCTCTAAGTGTGAAGAAATTAATGAATAAATTGATTCTTAGAACCCTACGACAATTGTACGCTGTGTCTGAAATCATCATTCTTATACGGTGGGTTACGCCACCAACCAAAGTTGAAAATCTTCAATTTGAGTATTTCTTCGTTTTTGAAATTCCTCAGTTTTTCAAATTCTGCAACTTTGCATTGTCTTCACTCTTTCTGTCGTTGTTCTCCATTGACTATATATATACTTGAGTTTTTATGTCCTCTACAGCATTCACATATTGCTAATTCTTTAAGTTGACTTCTCTGCTAAGTGAATGTGATTGGACCCTTCCCCCTCTATGCTAAACTCAACCCAGTCTATTCACAAATTCTTCATGTGCGTTCTATTTGAAACCCTTTCAAAATCTTCACTGTGTCCTTGTCAGCTGAAGAAATTGCGAACGAAATTTTAAAATATTCTTATCTGAATTTTCGGCTTTTGCCACTCAAACCGTTACACATCCCACGATAAAACTTATCTAATCACTCACGATCTTACACGATCTCCACCACACTGTACGTGGGTGACACATGTCACTAGGATGAGAAGGGTCAGGGGCACGTTCATCCATTTTCCTCGGGCAAATGGTTTTTCACTACAGCTATAAATACCCCTCACGCTCCTCAGACTGCATTTACCCCGCTCGATCTCACTCCCCTCGCTCGAGCTCTCAAGCCCTAGTGCCACCGCTACCTTCATCGTCGCCGATGAGGAAGAGCTTCACTGCCTCGACCTCGTCGCCGTCGTACTCGTGCCGGCCGCGAACATCTTCTCTTCGCCGCTGTCGTAGCCGTCTTCCTCCGCCAAGTTAGGGCGTGGAATATCTAGACAGACGAACTTCTCAATCTACACTTCCTGTTCATCGTGTTCTTCGTCAAGGGTAATTAAAATTTACTTTTACTACCTTTGTTACTACTGATGATTTTGATCAGATCTTCAAAAGGTGTTTATTCTTCAACTTCCACACTCTAAACACCTAGCACAATCTTCTACTCTTGATCTGTTTCTCTATGTGATGTTTTTCTTCATGATTCCTCAATTGTGTGAATCTCACAATTCGCACAACTCTGGAACCTAAGTCAAAGAACGCTTAGTGAAATTCTTCAAGACACATCTGGTCAATTTCCTCAAACTTGTTCCGTTTTGCAAAAACTTCTGAGAACACATATGACCTCTCCAAATTCTTCACACCTATACTCTGTTCACAGGTACACATGTTTGCTGCTGAATCACTAGGTTCTCATCAACTTAACTCATTTGCAGTGTTCCTCGAAGAAAAGCGGCATACATCCTCAGAGAACTCTATTGTTCAAATTCCTCAGCTGAAGAAAATGGCAGATGGTAAAAGACCTCAGAAAGGAGGAAAGAAACTGGAAGTCAACACAGCGTTTGAGATCCCTAATGACATTTACGCAGGGTACTACATGCCTGATGAGGCAATTCACGAGAAAGAAACCAAGAATGAGTGCAAAGTGCGCATACAGAGGATTGAACGAAGATGGGCACAGGAATGGAGGGAGTACATATATGTTACTCCTAAATATATGAAGAAATTCGCTCTTCACCCTCCATGCTCAAGACCTCCATTGGCACCTGGCCAAAGAGCTGATCCAACAAGCCTTAAACGTGGTGATGCTTATGCTGATGAATGGGTCAGACGGCAAGCTAAGTTGGCCAAGCAGGCCAAAGAAGCAGTGAAGAAATTCAACAAAGATTCTGCTGCTGCCGCTGCTGAGGCCACCACGAGCAAGAAGGCTATGCCTAAGAAGCCTGCTCGAAAACCAACTTCCTCAGCAATGCCCTCACGGCCAAGCTCCTCAGTGTCATCAAGGCAAATTCCTCAAGCTGCCCTAATTCCTCAAGCTGCACTAGTTCCTCGGGCTTCAAAACCCTCAGCTCCTTCGGCAAAGTCCTCAACACCGGTGCATCTCGCCACTTGCCAAAGGACCACATACATCTCAATGGCCTCAGGAGCTTCTACAAGTTCTTCAGTTCCTCATCTGTCTTCAAAGAGCCCAACTCTTCTGAAGACCAAGGCCACTGCAGGACGAGGCACTAGACCAAGTCCTCACAAGATACAAGTTGCCTTTCAAGTACCATCTGATGATGATAAGGCCGATGATGATGAATTAAGTGATATCATCAAAGATAGACAGCAAAGGGCCGCTAGAGCCAAGGGAAGTGTTGTGCCTCTTCTATTGGATCTGAATAAGATCCTGGATTTCATTGACCTCTGGTACAAAGATCCGAACACTCCTCTGCCAGAGCTAGACCTCACTCCTGGACAAAGTCACATGTTGACGGCGTTCATTGTTAAAGAAAAGTGGAAATATGATAGCTAGAACTGCTAAGAAAGCCTAGTACAAGAAGCAGCACTATATGAAGGATAACCTTCTGAGGTTATTGCCTGAGCAACTCATTGCTATGAAAACTGAGATCAATAAGCTCAGTGTTGAATTTGACGCCTATAAGGCAGAATGGTTGGGAGCCAAGGTCAGATTCGTCAAAATGGCGAAGAATTTCACTTCCAATGTTGCTGATCCATCGCACATTGAGATTCCCTCGGCTAAAGCATATGCTCAGCCGATTGAAGAACATGCCAGCACCACTGATGGAAATCAGGCTGCTGATAAAACTGCAAGCACCAGGGCTGAAGTAATACCAGCCGCTTAAGAAACTGCAAGGGCAACCACTAGTGTTGCGCCTGAAGAATAAGTCAGGACAGCTGAAGCATCTGAAGCTGCGCCTGAAGAAATTGCACAAGACAGGACAACTGCATCAGTTGTGCCTGAAGTAATTGATCCAATTTCCTCTGCTCCGCCTGCACCAACACCAAGCCTAGTTCTTCCTTCTGCTCTGGAAGTGAAGAAAACAAAAGCTGCGGAGCGAGCCGCTCTAAAGAAAAGGAAAGCATCTGCTTCCTTAGAATCTTCTGCACCCAAGAAGGCAAATATCTTGACAAGCTCAATAGAGAATCCTATCGATGCTGTTCGTCTCTCAAGCATGCCATCAAAGGAACTCATTCCTTTTGGTGAAGATTATGAGATTCTTGATGAATCTGATGAAGAAAATCCCTCTGTTGCTTGGACAGAGCAGATGGATGAAGAAATTGAAGTGGATGCTATCACTTCAACTCCCCTGGTATCATCGCCAATGCCTCAGTTCACAGCTGAAGAGGCCGACATTGAAGAAATGGAAGAGGATGAAGATGTGGACATTGGGTGCACCACACCTGTGATGAACGATGATTTTTGGGACAATCAGCACCCTAACTCTCATCTGTTCACACCGCTTCAACTAATTCCTCAGTCCCCAGTCTCTACAGAAGTTCAGATGGGCTCTGATGACATTCATACCGCCCCTTCCATTCATGAAGAAATTCCAGCCACTAGTGCTGATGACAAAGCTGCTGATGAATTGGAGACCCAGGCTGCTACTGAAGCAGAGGCTGAAATTCCTCATCCTGCGGCTCCAGAGATTGAGATTCCTGAGGTTGTGCTTCAACTGACTGATACTCCTCAGCCAATGCCGAAGAATCCATTCTCCAAGACTCCAAAATTCAAGGTTGATGCCTTCTTCAGTGAGCATGTGTTCTTCACTGACTACAATCCTTATGACTCTGCTCGTCTGAGAAGGAAGCGTTTCTGGACTGCCAGCCAAGAAAACTTCTATTCTTCAGTGCTTTTAAACAAAGAGAAAGTCTTCGACCATGAGCACATTCCTCATGTTGATATGGAATCACTGCCATGCTTCGCACTAGTCCTCAGTGCTATTCATGATGCTAGGTTGCTAAACTTCTGCACTGAGATCTGTGATTGGAATGAACAACGCATTCTTCAGTTCTATGCGATGCTGCACATCACTGGAAATGCTGAAGATGTGAACTCTTGGGTGTTGGACTGGATGACAAAAAATACCCACTTAAAAGCACCGGCCACTGAATTGCTTCATGCCATGCATGTCAGTCCTTCCCCAGAAGGTGCGCGTCTCATCTACAATGAAACTGAACTATCTGGTCACTTCATGCATGTCCTGATGAAGCCATTGAAGCCTGGTCAAGCCTCAAGGACAAAGTTCCTTGTGAAGGAATTGCAATATGTGCCAAGGACTGTATACCGCATTCTGACCAAGACACTGAGTCCAATCAAAGTCCACGACTCGAATGATGAAGAAGTTGTTGGCATCATGAAGAATCTGCTATTCAATATCATGCATGGTACTCTAGTGAACTACCATGACTTCTTCATGAGGACTTTGGCAAACGTTGCAATGTCTCCCTTCGAGTTGAAGCTTTACGCTCCCTGGATTATGAGATTCCTCAGATCAAGGTCTTCACTCAACTACAAAGCTGGCACACTCAACCATGGCAGTTACTTGCCCCCTATTGAAGTCCTCAAGCGGAAATTTTCCTCAGTTGATGAAAAGAGCAAGGCCACTGCAATTATTGATGAGGGCAATCGTCCATTGGATGGACAGTTCCGCAAAGTAGCCTCATATTCCACCAATGATGACTCTGTTACTCATGACTCTGCCGCCAATGCCTCAAAGCAAAGTCCTCAAGCCACAGCTCCAAGGGTGATGACTAGTCGTGAGCTTCTCCTCAGTCTTCAACAGAAGGTGGATCACAATCATAAATGGGTCAAGCGTCAGTTTGGCGCTATTCTTCACAACATGACTGCCACATACAATTAAGTGAAGAAGAACCACTACTACCTCAATGAAGTTTTTGATCGCACCTGGGCTGTTCTGACTCATCTCTACGGCGATGAAGATCTCAAGCAGATGGGCTTCAAGTAGGACTTTAGCTGGTCTAGGCCTCTGCGAAGTAATTCAAGAAGGTTGAAGTTCCTCCTTTGGTGCCCAGTTCATATTCCTCATCACGCGGGACTGATGAAAACAAAGACTTGGACGACACTATGGCAGGCCCTACTGTCACATCCCTAGTTCTGGCCTGACCTATGCCAGCTTCCATGTGAGCATCATGTTTAAATTCAAATGAAACTTGAATTGAGGAATTTTCAAAAGCCTCCGAAAACCTCTAAAAATAACCAACATTTAAATCTTCTCAAATGAGTCCAAGAAAATGTTCCTGTTATTCTTTAGAAATATTGGTAAGAGGTAAAATTCAAACCAATATTTTTGGAGCCACAGAAATATTTATTTTGGCCATTTGAATTAATCCAATAACTATTTGCTTTGGATTTATATTTAATATATATTAAATATGAATCCAATAATTCTGGAAGTTTGTGAGTGGCTTTGTATATATTTTAGCAAGCCATATAATAACCTACCGAATTTATTAAAATGATTTAGTTGCTAAACTAAATCAAAACAGAGGAAGAAAAATAGAAAACAGAAATATTAGAGATAATAGAGAGGAAAGAACTCACCTGGACTTACCTGGCGCCCACCAACCGGCCCAGCTCCTGTACGGCCCAGCCCACCACCGCCTGGCTCCCTGTCACCTTCCTCCTCGTGCCAGTAGGCAGAGGAGGGACACCGCGATGCCGCCGAGCTCGCCACACCACCACCCTGCCTGGCTGCCTCCTCCTCTCCCCGGGCGTCTCCCGCAGCTCCACGCCACCCCCTGGAACCCCCTCACACTCTTCCTCGTCCTCATCTCCTCCTCTGTCTCTCTCTCCCATGATCGCCTGACCGCCCGAGAACGCCGACGAGCACCCCCGTGACCACCGGCCATCCCTCGCCCTGCCGCTGAGCCCAGAGGCTCAGCCACAACCTCTTCTCCCTCCCCGCCGAGCTACATGAGCCAGGACGGCCCCAAGACGTCGCCTGTGGCCTTCTTCCCCGACCACGGCTGCCGGATGCCGCCGTCCGATTCGCCGTCTTCGCCGCCTCCCCGAGTCCGCTGAGCTACTCATCGACCTCGCCGTGAGCTCCTCTGCCGAACCCCTCTCTCCCCGTGCTCTATTTCCCTCCATAGCCGCCGTTTCCACCGCACCCGAGAGCTTCTCGCCGCCGGCCATGGCGTGGCCGTGGCCACAACCACCGCAGCCCGTTCCCGAGCGCGTCACCGTGCTCAACACATCGCCAGGAGGCTGTAGCACCCAGCCGTTCGCCCCGCCGTGCTCCACAGCACCATTCCCAACTTCGCTCGAACTCCGTCCGCCGCAAAAGTTGCCGCCGTCGTCGATTTAGTCCACTCCGGTGTGAGTTGTTGCTTCCGTGGGATGCGCGAGACTCTCAGCTCTCCGTAGCCGCAAACCGCGTCCAAAACCGAGCCCTGTGGGCAAAACCCGCAGCACACCGCCGCGTCTGGCATCGCCGGCGGCTAAACGCCGGCAGGCCTTGACCCGTGGACCGGCGGGTTTGACCCCGCTGACTTAGTTGACTAGGTGGGGCCCTCTGCTAATTAACCTAGTTTAGGTTTAATCAAAATTAGTTAGTCTAATTAGCTACTGACAAGCGGGACCCACTGGTCAGGTTGACCTGGGCGCCCCCGTTGACCCCCTGACATCACTCTGACGTATTGCTGACGCAATAACTAATTTCTGGATTTATTTTTATATAGAAAATTCCAGAAAATAGCAAAAACTTCTAAAATTCATATAAAATCAACCGTAGCTCAGAATGAAATAAATTATATATGAAAAATGATCAGAAAAATCCAATCTATCCATCTGTACCATTTTCATGCATGTCAGAACAACTTAAAGCTGCTGTATACAACTCTTTGAATTAATGGGATTTGAAATGTCATATATGGAGTTTGAATTTGAATCCTGGATTCAAACCAACTTCATTTAACCTGCTGCTAGTTGCATTAGCTCAAACCACAGCATATTGCCATGCCATGATCATGCATCATATTGTGCATTGCATTGATTGTGTTTCTTCTTTGTTTGTCCGTGTTTGTCCCCTCCCAGTAAGACGTGTACCGACGATGTGATCGTTGACACCGATGAAGAACTATATTATCTTCAGAAGTGCCAGGCAAGCAAAACCCCCTTGTTCATTCTGATACAATCCTACTCTCTCGCTCCTGCTCTCTTTTATTGCATTAGGACAACAATGATTCAACTGTTACTTGTTGCGGTAGTTGAACCCCTTTATCCTCTGCATGACTTGTCATTGCCACAGTAAATAGATGAAACCCACTAGCATGAGTAGGAGTTGTTTGAGCCCTGTTGTGCCTACTCATTCATGCTTGTTTGTCATGCCTGCTACTGCTTAGAGTTGAGTCAGGTCTGATTCATCGGGGATGAATCAGAGGTGTATGAACATGTCCTACTGTGTGTGAGCTAAATGTGTGAATACAATTTGGTAAAGGTAGCGGTGAGAGGCCACGTAGGAGTACATGGTGGGTTATCTCATTGCAGGCCTCCTCAGGAACTGAGTTCTGTGTTTGTGATCCATGAAACAGATACTACCACGCATTGGGCCCGAAACCAATGGACCCTCTCGGCTTCTTAATCACCCTTGTTCTCTATCCAGGAGTTGCAACTAGTTTCTGGTGTTTGTAGGATATGTGTTGGAGGCCGTGGGCAGCGCTGACCGGAGGGGTGGGCTGTGATGCGGTAGATACACCGTGGCCCAGTGTACCGAGCGCCCGTTTGGTGTCTCGGGAACCCTGCACACATCGTTTGGGGCTGTGAGCGAAACCCCGGCCGGATCTCCTCATGGATGGAACCCGAATAGGCGATAAACCTGGACTAGAGACTTGAGTGTTTAGGTAGGCCGTGGCCGACACCCACGTTGGGCTTCCGCTTGAAGGTTGCCGAGTACATGTCGTGTAAACGGTGGTAAGTGGTGAGAGCGTGTGTGAAGAAGTACACCCCTATAGGGTTAACATCATCTATTCGAATAGCCATGTCCGCGGAAAAGGACTTCTGGGTTGCCTATACAGTTCATAGACAAGTGAAAGTGGATACTCTAAAATACGCAAGATAAGCGTGAGTGCTATGGATGGCGCTCTCGTGGGGAGACGGGAGTGGATCCATAGTGGTGTATTGGTTGGTGAATATGTGGACTCGTGTGCGCCACCTCAAAAGAGTTACTTGCAGTCGTAGTTCAGGATAGCCACCGAGTCAAAGCTGGCTTGCTGTAGTTAAACCCCACCATCCCCTTTGTTGATAATGATGCATATGTAGTTAGTTCTGATGTAAGTCTTGCTGGGTACATTTGTACTCATGTTTGCCTATTTTATGTTTTTGCAGAGAGACTTCAGTCTCACTAGTAGTTCCGCGTGGACTTCGACGTTTAGCTTGTTACCTCAGCTACGATCTTGTGCCCTCGGCAGGATCTGGTAGTTAGTCATGCTTCTCGGCCTTTTTCTTTTGTAGATGTCTGTACTCAGACATGTTAAGATTCTGCATGTGTTTTGACTTGTATGCTCTGAATGTTGGGTCACGAGACCTATGTTTGTAATATCTCGCTCCTTGGAGCCTAATGAATAAAATACTTGAGTCGTAGAGTCATGTTGTGATGCCATGTTGTATTTGCACATATCGAGCATATTGTGTGTATGTTATTGAAATGCTTGGTATGTGTGGGATCTGACTATCTAGTTGTTTATCCTTAGTAGCCCCTCTTACCGGGAAATGTCTCCTAGTGTTTCCACTGAGCCATGGTAGCTTGCTACTGCTCCGGAACACTTAGGCTGGCCGGCATGTGTCCTTTTTCGTTCCTGTGTCTGTCCCTTCGGGGAAATGTCACGCGATGAATACCAGAGTCCTGTTAGCCCGCTACAGCTCGGTTCACCGGAGTCCTGCTAGCCCAGTGCTACAGCCTGGATTCACTCGCTGATGACCGACACGTTCGATGCTGGGTCATGGATGCCTGTCCCTGTAAGCTTGTGCCACTTTGGGTTTACGACTAGCCATGTCAGCCCAGGCTCCTTATCATATGGATGCTAGCGACACTATCATATACGTGTGCCAAAAGGCGCAAACGGTTCCGGGCAAAGGTAAGGCGACACCCGTGGTAATACCGTGCGTGAGGCCGCAAAGCGATATGAGGTGTTACATGCTAGATCGATGTGGCATTGAGTCGGGGTCCTGACAGCTTTGGTATCAGAGCCTGACTTCCTGTAGGATTACCAAGCCAAACTGGTCAAAGTTGTGTCTAGAAATGCTTTAGTTATGTAAGGGAATTGATTGTGGGATGGAACGTAAGGCTCTTTTTACTCCTTATACCTCATGGCCTTCTGATCTGAGTCAACCTCTTCTCTTCTACGGGGATTAAGACTAGGCCTTCTCATCTATCTATCAGGATGACGTGTTACTAATCCATAGACTTTTAAGATTGTTGGTTTTAAGCCTCAGTTCAGCCTCTACTACTTCCGTGTGTTAACTATTGATCTCAAAACCTTGATATTGTACTTCCGAGTGGTTACGCCACCATTTTTGTAGCATGTCTCAAATCCTTTTGAGCATTTACAGCCGTTATGCTGTCCGAGTCATCCCAGGTTTCTAAACAGTCTGATGCATTTGCAAATCCCTTCTTTCCGTCCTCGATGTCCCTTTGGTCAGATTAATCACACAAATTAGTGAGTTGAGGTACTTTATTGCCTCGACACATATGTTGGAGTTAATATTATGACCCTAGGTGTTTTAGGGGATCATCTAGTGGTCTAGCCAGGATCTGTGTTTCCAGTGTGATGATTCTGGCCATCATTATCGAAAGCATCCCGTGATGCCATTTGGTTAGTAGGCATTCTATTTCTGGGTTCTTGAACCTGAGATTCACCCTTCTTACCTCATGTTGATAGTGTTTGCTAGTTCCTTTAGGATATTAGTAACCTTTGCGATAGTCCTTGAGGTCCGTGGTATTTCCTTCTTCCAAATACTATGAGCCACTTATGGCAGAAGTTTGTTGGATTAACGGATCACAACGGGAGTGCTCTCGATGAGTTCTCCATTCATAATTGTGACTCTGCTAGCTCAACCTTTCTGCATGGGTTATCTGGAAGAAATGTTGAGCTTGTTCGACACACCAACCTATGCGTCCACAACTCAGAAAACCGTATGTTCCTTTGAGTTGTCCCGCTTTAGTTGTCTTCCGACCCTCGTCTATCAATTGATAGTCAAGAGTATGCGTGCAATCGTTCATCGATGCCTATTATTCTTGTGGTCCCGTCAAGCCATTCTATTCTAGAATGACTAGGAGAAATGAACTCCAGTACCTCATCCATATCTAGGATTGGGCCAAAGTAGTCATACTCTGCAGATCAAAATACTAATCCAGTTTTTGTTCTGTTCTACCTTGAGGTATTACTCTCTTTATGTCAAGAAAGTCATAGGAATTACACATCATCTTATGAATTCTTGATACAATGATACTTCTCGCCCTCATTATTCATTTCTCGGCTCCCGTGTTGTTGCAACCGGAACGCCGCCAAGTGAAACGTGATGTGTGAAATCTATACTCCTAGCAACTCTGTTGCTTGGTAGTTAAATGGAGAATAACCTCATCCTTAGCGTGTTGGTTACTGAATCATCACCCTAAGGTTGATCATGCTACCTAGTCCTTATTTCCGGTGCACTCTTTGATCAATGAGTTAGTATTGTATCAACCCCTTGCTCTTTTGATCATATCGTCCTGCCCTAAAAAGCAAGATTGTTCTCGAGCTTAGTAACATATCAGTGGTTCGTGATTTTTCGAATATCTTCTCGAAAGTATCACCAGGTTGTCCCCTGACTGTTATGTTGAGCTTGTGATCAAGTTGGTTTTCCAATAAACCACTTTTCTCCAAGAATCTGTGTTGGATACCCCTGAGCTAGTTTGTTAAGCCAAACAACAACTTGGAGAGTTGGAAGATAAAAGCTTACCTGACTTAGTTCATTTCAAAGGGATATCCTTTGTATGTGTGTGTTGAAGAAAGTTGATATTTTCATCGACTGACCCTCGTGATCAGTTAATGGACCTATCATCTTGTCCAACCTTTGATTTGGGTGTGGGCTATCCTCAAATCAAGTCAGAACCAACAATGTTCGTAATGTTGTCTTACTCGTGGTTTTTCCTCGAGCATACACCATTATATTCTTTGGTCTGACCAATACTATCACCTTGTTCGCCTAGTTATGGAATTGCATCACCATGGGAATCTGGATGAATTGTTGTTGAGCCCATCGACAACATCCTTGTCTTCTCCATAATTTTTCTGAACATTAAGCCAGTGTTGGAAACTTTTGAAAGCATTTCTTCATGCTAGTTCATGAAGCATATGTTCGGATGTAAGAAGTGACTTCCTCCAGTTCATGTGCATTTGATGCAAGTTGCCGCCGTGGATTCAAGAAAGTCAATGTTACTTCCTTTGGAATCATCCCAAATCAGTCATGCATACGTGCGAAGTATTTTGTGGTTCGGAGACTTGCAACCTCCATTCTATATGTGTCCCTAGCACACCAAGCCACTGATTGATTTGTTCAAGGTTAATAAGTTCTAAGTGCTAGTCCCGAAGGTACCAGGCGGATTTGTACAAGACTTCGATATCCTCGATGATGGTTCCCCCTCCTGAACTCGGTAGTGTTTTATTATAAGACTACTTTGTGGTCATGCTTGTCTTGGACAACATCTTCACATGTTGTAGCAGAACCGGCTCGTGTTTTTGGAGCTTGCTATCATAGTTCATTCCCCGAGAATCTCGCAACGTCGTCTCGTCGATTTGTGTTGCAAACTTTCATTTTTCTTCCTAGGCTCGATGAGTCTAGAATATCCCGACGCCAGCCAGATCTGAATCTTAGGCAGATATGATGGTTGGAACATTTCCCAAGAACTATAATATTGGTCTCTTTGTAACCCGGTAAAATGGATGTCGTGGCCAACACATCTAGCCGGAAGACCCATTATTGTAGGCTCTTGATTGAGAAAGTTGGCCACCTCCCCATGAGGATTTCGTAGGATTTACTCCATAGTTATTCCTTATGGATTCTTGTGCTCCCGAAGTCCGACCTTTTACTTGATGTTCTAGATATCAAACCATAATTATCTATGGATTGCGCTAGCACATCAAGGAGAACATTAGAAGCGGAGTGCTAAATGTCTCTCGGTCGATCATCCAGATTTTGTTTCCTTGGCCTCACTAGGGTGAATTCTGAGAAGCTGTTATCTTCCTATGCATCTGCATCATCCATCACTATCCATCATGGTAGTATGTTGTGTTGCCAGGATCCTTGACACGGATATTGGTAAAACCTTGATGAATATGGAAATGCTCAAGTTCTTGAGAGCACGCACAAGCACTAGGTATTACCGCCGGCACTAACTGGGATTGCTCCTAGTCTCTTTGGTAATGCTATAACCACTCCAACAGTGGAATCACTCTCTACTGCTGAGCTCCTCCCCAGTTATCAGAATCATTTCCAGCATTTGTGTTTTGTTTCCAGCTTGCACCGTCATTGTGCCATCCTATCTTGGGTCCCATCCATTTCCGATGATAAGCAAAATCGTCCCTTGTGTTGTTTTCAACAAGGTAACCCACATCATCCATTCTAGTCTGGGTATGCCATTCCTTTGCACCCTGCAAATCGATTGTTGGTGATTTGCCTTAGGCTGGTATAAAGAGTTTCAATGATCCTTGAATCAAAGGTAATTCTTTTTGCCACTTAAGGGGATATCTCTACGAATCACCCTCCTCCAAGATGTCTTGTTATGGTATCATGGCAACTCAACTCCTTGCTACGTTGACAACCGTTCACCACCTTCTTAAGCGTGGAAATTGTTGTCTACCTAGTGAACCTTCGTCATCTGCTACACCCCATTCCTATGGATGTGTGCTTCATGTCTCAGCTCGAGAGATGTTTCAATGTCTCATTCCATGAGTTGATCCTGAGTTGTTAGACCTTCGAGAAGATCGATCCTTCCAGAATCTGTCTTTCCCTCTCTTTTTCATGTTAGTTGGAGTTCTCAGAGCAAGACGTCGAGACAAGATGATGACCGAATCAAGGTTCTTATGAAGTGCAACCTGGATCGTGAAGATTGTGCTAGCTTCGTGTCCCCTCTGTCTTCTTACCTCACGTCCTGAATCTCGGGTCGAGATTCCTGTTTAGTGGGGGTGAGTTGTCACATCCCTAGTTCTGGCCTGACCTATGCCAGCTTCCATGTGAGCATCATGTTTAAATTCAAATGAAACTTGAATTGAGGAATTTTCAAAAGCCTCTGAAAACCTCTAAAAATAACCAACATTTAAATCTTCTCAAATGAGTCCAAGAAAATGTTCCTGTTATTCTTTAGAAATATTGGTAAGAGGTAAAATTCAAACCAATATTTTTGGAGCCACAGAAATATTTATTTTGGCCATTTGAATTAATCCAATAACTATTTGCTTTGGATTTATATTTAATATATATTAAATATGACTCCAATAATTCTAGAAGTTTGTGAGTGGCTTTGTATATATTTTAGCAAGCCATATAATAACCTACATAATTTATTAAAATGATTTAGTTGCTAAACTAAATCAAAACAGAGGAAGAAAAATAGAAAACAGAAATATTAGAGATAACAGAGAGGAAAGAACTCACCTGGACTTACCTGGCGCCCACCAACCGGCCCAGCTCCTGTACGGCCCAGCCCACCACCGCCTGGCTCCCTGTCGCCTTCCTCCTCGTGCTAGTAGGCAGAGGAGGGACACCGCGACGCCGCCGAGCTCACCACGCCACCACCCTGCCTGGCTGCCTCCTCCTCTCCCTGGGCGTCTCCCGCAGCTCGACGCCACCCCATGGAACCCCCTCGCACTCTCCCTCGTCCTCATCTCCTCCTCTGTCTCTCTCTCCCGCGATCGCCGTGACCGCCCGAGAACGCCGACGAGCACCCCCGTGACCACCGGCCACCCCTCACCCTGCCGCTGAGCCCAGAGGCTCAGCCGCAACCTCTTCTCCCTCCTCGCCGAGCTACATGAGCCAGGACAGCCCCAAGACGTCGCCTGTGGCCTTCTTCCCCGACCACGGCCGCCGGATGCCGCCGTCCGATTCGCCGTCTTCGCCGCCTCCCCGAGTCCGCTGAGTTACTCATCGACCTCGCCGTGAGCTCCTCTGCCGAACCCCTCTCTCCCCGTGCTCTATTTCCCTCCATAGCCGCCGTTTCCACCGCACCCGAGAGCTTCTCGCTGCCGGCCATGGCGTAGCCGTGGCCACAGCCACCGCAACCCGTTCCCGAGCGCGTCACCGTGCTCAGCACATCACCAGGAGGCTGTAGCACCCAGCCGTTCGCCCCGCCGTGCCCCACAGCACCATTCCCAACTTCGCCCGAACTCCGGCCGCCGCAAAAGTTGCCGCCGTCGTCGATTTAGTCCACTCCGATGCGAGTTGTTGCCTCCATGGGATGCGCGAGACTCTCAGCTCTCTGTAGCCGCAAACCGCGTCCAAAACCGAGCCCTATGGGCAAAACCCGCAGCACGCCGCCGCGTCTGACTTCGCCGGCGGCTAAACGCCGGCAGGCCTTGACCCGTTGATCGGCGGGTTTGACCCCGCTGACTTAGTTGACTAGGTGGGGCCCTCTGCTAATTAATTTAGTTTAGGTTTAATCAAAATTAGTTAGTCTAATTAGCTACTGACAAGCGGGACCCACTGGTCAGGTTGACCTGGGTGCCCCCGTTGACCCCCTGACGTCACTTTGACGTATTGCTGACGCAATAACTAATTTCTGGATTTATTTTTATATAGAAAATTCCAGAAAATAGCAAAAACTTCTAAAATTCATATAAAATCAACCGTAGCTCAGAATGAAATAAATTATATATGAAAAATGATCAGAAAAATCCAATCTATCCATCTGTACCATTTTCATGCATGTTAGAACAACTTAAAGCTGTTGTATACAACTATTTGAATTAATGGGATTTGAAATGTCATATATGGAGTTTGAATTTGAATCCTGGATTCAAACCAACTTCATTTAACCTGCTGCTAGTTGCATTAGCTCAAACCACAGCATATTGCCATGTCATGATCATGCATCATATTATGCATTGCACTGATTGTGTTTCTTCTTTGTTTGTCCGTGTTTGTCCCCTCCCAGTAAGACGTGTACCGACGATGTGATCGTTGACACTGATGAAGAATTATATTATCTTCAGAAGTGCGAGGCAAGCAAAACCCCCTTGTTCATTCCGATACAATCCTACTCTCTCGCTCCTGCTCTCTTTTATTGCATTAGGACAACAACGATTCAACTGTTACTTGTTGCGGTAGTTGAACCCCTTTATCCTCTGCATGACTTGTCATTGCCACAGTAAATAGATGAAACCCACTAGCATGAGTAGGAGTTGTTTGAGCCCTGTTGTGCCTACTCATTCATGCTTGTTTGTCATGCCTGCTACTGCTTAGAGTTGAGTCAGGTCTGATTCATCGGGGATGAATCAGAGGTGTATGAACATGTCCTACTGTGTGTGAGCTAAGTGTGTGAATACAATTTGGTAAAGGTAGCGGTGAGAGGCCACGTAGGAGTACATGGTGGGTTATCTCATTGCAGCCCTCCTCAGGAACTGAGTTCTGTGTTTTTGATCCATGAAACAGATACTACCACGCATTGGGCTCGAAACCAATGGACCCTCTCGGCTTCTTAATCACCCTTGTTCTCTATCCAGGAGTTGCAACTAGTTTCTGGTGTTTGTAGGATATGTGTTGGAGGCCGTGGGCAGCGCTGACCGGAGGGGTGGGCTGTGATGCGGTAGATACACCGTGGCCCAGTGTACCGAGCGCCCGTTTGGTGTCTCGGGAACCCTGCACACATCGTTTGGGGCTGTGAGCGAAACCCCGGCCGGATCTCCTCATGGATGGAACCCGAATAGGCGATAAACCTGGACTAGAGACTTGAGTGTTTAGGTAGGCCGTGGCCGACACCCACGTTGGGCTTCCGCTTGAAGGTTGCCGAGTACATGTCGTGTAAACGATGGTAAGTGGTGAGAGCGTGTGTGAAGAAGTACACCCCTATAGGGTTAACATCATCTATTCGAATAGCCATGTCCGCGGAAAAGGACTTCTGGGTTGCCTATACAGTTCATAGACAAGTGAAAGTGGATACTCTAAAATACGCAAGATAAGCGTGAGTGCTATGGATGGCGCTCTCGTGGGGAGACGGGAGTGGATCCATAGTGGTGTATTGGTTGGTGAATAAGTGGACTCGTGTGCGCCACCTCAAAAGAGTTACTTGCAGTCGTAGTTCAGGATAGCCACCGAGTCAAAGCTGGCTTGCTGCAGTTAAACCCCACCATCCCCTTTGTTGATAATGATGCATATGTAGTTAGTTCTGATGTAAGTCTTGCTGGGTACATTTGTACTCACGTTTGCCTATTTTATGTTTTTGCAGAGAGACTTCAGTCTCACTAGTAGTTCCGCGTGGACTTCGATGTTTAGCTTGTTACCTCAGCTACGATCTTGTGCCCTCGGCAGGATCTGGTAGTTAGTCATGCTTCTCGGCCTTTTTCTTTTGTAGATGTCTGTACTCAGACATGTTAAGCTTCCGCATGTGTTTTGACTTGTATGCTCTGAATGTTGGGTCACGAGACCTATGTTTGTAATATCTCGCTCCTCGGAGCCTAATGAATAAAATACTTGAGTCGTAGAGTCATGTTGTGATGCCATGTTGTATTTGCACATATCGAGCATATTGTGTGTATGTTATTGAAATGCTTGGTATGTGTGGGATCTGACTTTCTAGTTGTTTATCCTTAGTATCCCCTCTTACCGGGAAATGTCTCCTAGTGTTTCCACCGAGCCATGGTAGCTTGCTACTGCTCTGGAACACTTAGGCTGGCCGGCATGTGTCCTTCTTCGTTCCTGTGTCTGTCCCTTTGAGGAAATGTCACGCGATGAATACCGGAGTCCTGTTAGCCCGCTACAGCCCGGTTCACCGGAGTCCTGCTAGCCCAGTGCTACAGCCTGGATTCACTCGCTGATGACCGACACGTTCGATGCTGGGTCATGGATGCCTGTCCCTGTAAGCTTGTGCCACTTTGGGTTTACGACTAGCCATGTCAGCCCGGGCTCCTTATCATATGGATGCTAGCGACACTAGCATATACGTGTGCCAAAAGGCGCAAACGGTTCCGGGCAAAGGTAAGGCGACACCAATGGGAATACCGTGCGTGAGGCCGCAAAGCGATATGAGGTGTTACATGCTAGATCGATGTGGCATTGAGTCGGGGTCCTGACACCTACTCCAACAACGACCCCAACAACGTTGGCGCTCCTCCATCAACTTTGTGATGAAATTCTTCAGGGGTGTTAGTCCTCACTTTTCGTCCCTTTTGGTCATTTGATGACAAAGGGGGAGAAATTTGAGTTAGTCGCGGGTCTATCTATATGGGCTTTTTTTGTTAAGTTGCAACTCTCGCTCTTCTGAAGTGTTTGTTGATTGAGTTGTAAACTTAAGTCCGGTGGTGACCTAATACTTTTGCCTTGTTTTCTGCATGCTATTTCCTTATATATGCTATGCACGCATGCTGAATTACATGAGTCACCACATTTCATCATGCATTTCAAATTCTTCATTCGATATGTTAAACGCGTGTACGAATTACAAGATATAGGGGGAGATCTCCATGATTCTACTCTTCAAATGTGCATTGCTTCAAAAGCAAATACCTCACTATGCACATCTTCAGGGGGAGTTCTTCTATATCTTGCAATCAAATTCCTCAATATTGAGCACTTTCAATTCATATGTTTAACCCCGTTGGAAACTTAACCTATATTGTCATCAATCACCAAAAAGGGGGAGATTGTAAGTGCATCTAGTGCCCCTTAGTGATTTTGGTGTATTGAAGACTTATAGGTTAAGGGACTAATATGTTTGTGAGTGTACATAGGTTCTATAAGTCGGTGAGGAGTTTGATATTTACAGTGAAAGTCGACCCCTAAAAATGAATGTCTTCAACTGAAGACTTTGGTTCTCCTGAAGACTTTAAAAGTGAAGAAATTGGTGTGACCGTGAAGACTTAGATATTCATGCGAGGACTATGAAGCATGAAGATATTTGTATTAGTAGTTTCATTTTCTTCTTCTTGAGTCATAGGAAACACCGTACTGTTAAAGGGGGTCAAGGTAATACCAAGGAAACTAATTTCCAAGTGATGCTCATCTCAAATCCTACACCTACCCAATCCTTCGAGTGAAGCCATTGGAAATCTCATATCAGTTCAGTCAATTTCTTCAGTGACAGAGATGAAGATCTTCTGGTCTCTGAGGAATTTGTTCTGACTGAGGAGTTAGGAATTCGCCAGTGCGAATTGCCTACTTAGTGAGGAACACGATAGCCCCGAGGAATTCGAACCTCAAATATCCGACCGTTGCTATGCTACGCGCCAGCTGTCCCAAAATATCTACCCACCTAACGGTCATATCATTGAAGGGCATTTATGTCTTATCATGTCAGGCTGCTCCCTAGTCTATAAATAGCCGCCCCCTACAACCACTAGCTGGTTGGCTGCTCTGAGAGAAACTGACACTTGTCATTTGAGAGCATCCTATCCTCCGAGGACTTTGAGTGAAAATCATCAAGCGAGGAAAACCCAAATCCCAAACCTAAACCTACAAACCCAAAGTGATTGAGCACTAAAGAGATTGTTCCTGTGTGCAACCGACACTTGTTACCTTTGAGGATTGTGTATCCTCTAGACGGTTAGGCGTCATGGTCTGAGCATCCAAGAGGAATTGTGCATCGCCGAGTGACCTAGTCTGTGAAGGTTTGGAAGTCACTTGTGAAGACTTACCACTACTATTGGGCGAGGTCTGTGTGATCTTAGCTCAAGGAGAATACGGTGAGGACTATGTGTCCGGGACTATGTGTCCTCGAGTTTAAATACTCAGCCGCTCCAACCAGACGTACAACTGTCACAACAGTTGGAACTGGTCTACCAAATCATTATCTTGACCAAGCCTACTGGTTCTATTTCCCCAACCCTTTCATTTCCTCAGTTATGTGTTGATGAATCTAATCATTACTGTTTGAAGACTTTGACTGAAGTGTTTCTCTAATTCCTCAATCCTATTTCTTCAGTCAGTTTGTCTATGTCCTACTTGTCCTATGTTTACGCTTTCTATACTCCTTGTTTTGTTTTTCATTTCATCATGATGACTATGATGTTGCTCTGTTATGCTTATACCTAAGTACTTATTCCGCTGCAAGTAGTTCTTCACTTAGGAATTTCCTCACCCTGAAATTCCTCAGTGAAGAATTCATAAAAATCGCCAATTCACCCCCCTCTAGTCGACGTAACACACTTTCAATAACCACGTGGTAAAGAAAGGAGGATACTTTTAATAACCATGCTCTAAGGGAAGGGGTGCACGCTCCCACGCATGTATCACTCAATGTGTCTTCCCCAACCACACACGTGACACTGTGGAGCTCATTTCTGTACGATGATGCAACCCACGTGATAATTTGACGCGTCTAGTAGTAGTTACTCACTTAATGGAGCGTCCGGAACCACGCATGAATGGTGCCATGTTATTTATAATAAAGTTTTTTTTCCAGTGGCACGTAAGCAATATAAATAGGTTCATATCTCTACTCTTATCTCTACTCTTGATCTTTAGTCTTATAAAAAACCGAGTTGGTGATGATGGTGTGCCCACCATCTTGCAATATAGACCGTCCGATCTATATCTGACGGATAGAAAGCAAACTATGGCAATTTTACAAAAGGATACCCGCAACTCTCTCGTTCATCCTTATCTCCCACAACTTCATTGTTGAGTAATTAAAAAGGGAAGCCTTTGGACCAATCTGGCATGGTGGCCGCTGCCCGCGTCGTCCATCCCCATGCCTCCTCTATGTCCGACCACCAATCACCACCACGGCCCACTCCTCCTCACCTTATTTCTCATCTTTCTCGAGATATCATTTTTTCGATAAAATTCTCGAGATATCATTAGTTTTTGCACATGGGATTAATCCTTCATGGGTCAATCACAATAGGTCTTTTGTAAAAAAATGCATCTTGATGTTCCGTGCAATGCACATGCATCTTCTCAGTGGTGAGAAAAAGAAACCGCTCCACTATATACATAGCCAGGAGCCTACACGGTTGCTTGCTGGGGTTGCTCTCTTCACACTCTCTCGCACAAAACGACTGTGGACACATCTCTAGTCACACATCTCGGAGGATCACGTCCTCTGGGGGAAGGGGTGGATGCTTTGTATAGATGCAGTCGCCGTCACCGACGGCGAAAACCCATTATCGGCGCGTCCCAATCAGGGGTCCCCACCGTTCTCTCTCACAAAGCCGATGCGGTTTGCCTTCGTCCCTTGCTCACTGCCCCGACGTGGGCAGTTGCCCCCTGCCACCCGCCCTCCTCTAGCTACATCCCGACACCCCTCAGGTACTACTTCCTTTACAGTCGACTTGCACCACTGCCCCAGCTACCCACAACGCTCCATGTGGATATTTCTCTACTTCTTTTCCCTGCACGTACCTCTACTGGCTTCTACTGTATTTCTGATGAGTTTATGTCTCATAAAAACTAGTCCCACTAGTCTTATTCTAATCACACTTCAATTTCTTTGCCACAAGGATGCTCAGCTTGATTTGAGGAAACTGCACAAAATGATCCGATGGTCAAAGGGTTGCAAACTTCATTCCTTCGGAAGGTTCAACCTGGCCAACAAATTAAAGACTGGTTAGGGTTTAGGGTTCCAGGCCTAGGAACTGCATGGATCATTTTTTCTTTAACTATCTTTGTTCCAAAATAAGTGTCAACTTTATACTAAAGTTGACAAAGTTGACATAAAGTTACACTTATTTTGGAACGGAGGGTGTATTGGCTATGACCTGTGAATCATTGAGATGCAATAGCATGCATGTTAGTCTCCTTTGTGTTTGATGGAATGTTGCAACAGGGCAACCTTGGACGCAAGATATATGAAACAAAAGCTGAAAGCTTTCATAGCATTGTACATTTTTTGCTGATTTCATGTTTTCAATGGCTGCCATGTTTTCGCTGATTTCGCACTCCTCCGCTGTAAGAGTGGAGAAAATTGTAAAGAGTGGAGATGCTCTACCTCCTTTCATTGAAACTTGGGACACCCATCATCCGGTGCACGTGTCATGCACCAAAGTAAAGTGTATAGTACAACTGAGACTCAACACCGTCGTACCATGACCAATGGGCTGTCAAATCACATATAGACCCAGCAGTAAGTTGGAAAGACGAAGCAACCATCACTCTTTGTTGAATCTGATTCTCCCTTCAATGCATGCTCCAGTGATAGGTCGTGTTCGCTCTACCCGGGCATGAATGCGACACCGATTCTCTGGTGTGGTGCTGACCATTTCGGGTAGGAAGCGCGCGCGGGCGATGGCCAATTTCGAAAATATTTTCAGACTAGCAATGTGCCCGTGCGTTGCAATGGATCCAAAGTAGAATAGTACTTGTTCACAAACTTGAAAGAAAACACTCTTGTTTTGATATACATAGACCACTAAAATATATTATGTTTCACTCAAAATATATTTCTCGGGATGTTTTGATGAGGTGAGCAAGGGGTGTGGTTGCTTTCAGGATAATAAGGAGTTTTCCGCAAATTGGAGTAGAGATGTGGGCTATTGTTGCAAAAATGCCAGAACTTACCTGGCAGCCGGTAGATGCAGATCTAATGGTTAGAAATGACGGATGGCAGACACACCATCATCACCAACTGAGTCTTTTATAGGAGTAGAGATTAGGGCCATTTTGTGTTGAAGTTTTGAAAAAGGGCCAGTTTCATCCATTTTCACCCTTGGGTGGTCTGGAGCGGGCGTTGCAGCTGTCCCGACCGGACACCCGGAAACGAGAGTATGCACCGACTCTCGCGGCTTCGTAGTACTACACACCATCTCTTTGTAAGGTCGATGTGTTGCTCTCTCTAACACACACGCGCTGTTAAACACAAACACACACACACATGTCCATAGAATATGAATATCGTGGGAGTGGGAAGCCACATGAAATGGGATAAATGGAGTACGTACAAGAAGATAAGAGGTACGCGCACATCCGTGGGAGACACAATCGCTGCCTCGCACTATAGCCCAGCCGACCACAGCGCGACAGCCGGATCTGTGCCTCTCTCGTCCCGTCACCAGTGGTACAACCGCTATATTTGCGGCCGCCAGATTTGACGCACGTGCTACTTCTTGAGCTTGCATTGGTTTTTCCCTTGAAGAGGAAAGGGTGATGCAGCAAAGTAAAGATAAGTATTTTCCTCAGTTAGAGAACCAAGGTATCAATCTAGTAGGAGATAACGCACAAATCACCTAATACCTGCACAAACAATCAAACAACTTGCACCCAATGCGATAAAGGGGTTGTCAATCCCTTCATGGTTACTTGCAAAAGTGAGATCTGATAGAGATATATGAAACAAAACAAAGGATAAAGTAAATATTTTTGGTATTTTTGGTTTATAGATCGGAAAGTAAAAGATTGCAAAATAGTAGATCGGAAACTATTATGAAGGAAAATAGTAGATCAGAAACTTATATGATGGAAAATAGACCCGGGGGCCATACTTTTCACTAGAGGCTTCTCTGAAGATAGCAAATAATACGCTGGGTGAACAAATTACTTTCGAGCAATTGATAGAAAAGTGCAAAGTTATGACGATATCTAAGGCAATGCTTATGGAAAATAGGCATCACGTCCGTCTCAAGTAGACCGAAACAATTCTGCATCTACTACTATTACTCCACACATCGACCGACTCCTTCCTGCATCTAGAGTATTAAGTTCATGAAGAACAGAGTAATGCATTAAGTAAGATGACATGATGTAGAGGAATTAACTCAAGCAATATGATGAAAACCCCATCTTTTTATCCTCGATGGCAACAATACAATATGTGCCTTGCTGCCCCTATTGTCACTGGGAAAGGACACCGCAAGATTGAACCCAAAGCTAAGCACTTCTCCCATTGCAAGAAAAAACAATCTAGTTGGCCAAACTAAACTGATAGTTCGAAGAGAATTACAAAGATATCAAATCATGCATATAAGAATTCAGAGAAGATTCAAATAATATTCATAGATAAGCTGATCATAAATCCACAATTCATTGGATCTCGACAAACACACCGCAAAAGAGTATTACATCGGATAGATCTCCAAGAACATCAAGGAGAACATGGTATTGAGAATCAAAGAGAGAGAAGAAGCCATCTAGCTACTAGCTATATATGGACCCGTAGGTCTGAGGTAAACTAATCATGCTTCATCGGAAGGGCAATAGAGTTGATGTAGAAGCCCTCCACGATCAAATTCCCCTCTGGCAGGATGCCGGAAAAGGCCCCTAGATGGGATCTCATGGGTACAAAAGGTTGCGATGGTGGAAAAGTGTTTTCGTGGACGCCTCTGGTGGTTTGGGAACATATGTGAACACATAGGCGAAATAATTAGGTCAGGGGAGTCATGTGGGACCCACAAGGCAGGGGGCGTGCCCTTCACCCTTGTGGCCGCCTATTGGCTCCTCCGACTTCATCTCCAAATCTCCTGGGCGTCTTCTGGTCCAAGAAAAAACATCGCAAAGGTTTTATTCCATTTTGACTCCGTTTGGTATTCCTTTTCTGTGAAACTCAAAAAGAAGGGAAAAAAAGAAACTGGCACTGGGCTCTAGGTTAATAGTTTAGTCCCAAACATAATATAAAATAGCATATTAATGCATATAAAACATCCAAAATAGATAATATAATATCATGGAACAATAAAAATTATAGATATATTGGAGATGTATCAAGCATCCCCAAGCTTAATTCCTTCTCGTCCTCAAGTAGGTAAATGATAAAAACAGAATTTTTGATGTGGTATGCTACCTAACATATTTATTCATGTAATTTTCTTTATTCTGGCAAGAATGTTCAAATCCATAAGATTCAAAACAAAAAGTTTAATATTGACATAAAAACAATAATACTTCAAGCATAATAAAAAGGTAATTATGTCTTCTCAAAATAACATGACCAAAGAAAGCTTATCCCTACAAAATCATATAGGTTGGCTATGCTCCATCTTCATCACACAAAATATTCAAATCATGCACAACCCCGATGGCAAGCCAAGCAATTGTTTCATACTTTCGATGTTCTCAAACTTATTTAACTTTCACGCAATACATGAGCATGAGCCATGGACATAGCACTATAGGTGGCATAGAATATGGTGGTTGTGGATAAGACAAAAAGAAGGAGATAGTCTCACAACAACTAGGCGTATCAATGGGCTATGGAGATGCCCATCAATAGATATCAATGTGAGTGATTAGGGATTGCCATGCAGCGGATGCACTAGAGCTATAAGTTTATGAAAGCTCAAAAAGAAACTAAGTGAGTGTGCATCCAACTTGCTTGCCCACGAAGACCTAGGGCAATTTGAGGAAGCCCATCATTGGAATATACAAGCCAAGTTCTATAATGAGAATTTCCCACTAGTATATGAAAGTGACGACATATGAGACTCTCTATCATAAAGATCATGGTGCTACTTTGAAGCACAAGTGTGGAAAAATGGATAGTAACATTGCCCCTTCTCTCTTTTCTCTCATTTTTTTATTGGCCCTTCTCTCATTTTGGCCTCATTTTTTCGTCTGGAGTCTCATCCCAACTTGTGGGGGAATCATAGTCTCCATCATCCTTTCCTCACATGGGATAATGCTCTAATAATGAAGATCACCACACTTCTATTTACTTACAACTCAAGAATTACAACTCGATACTTAGAACAAAATATGACTCTATATGAATGCCTCCAACAGTGTACCGGGATGTGCAATGAATCAAGAGTGACATGTATGAAAGAATTATGAAAGGTGGCTTTGCCACAAATATGATGTCAACTACATGATCATGCAAAGCAATATGACAATGATGAAGCGTGTCATAATAAACGGAACGATGGAAAGTTGCATGACAATATATCTCGGAATGGCTATGGAAATGCCATAATAGGTAGGTATGGTGGCTGCTTTTGTTGGGGAACGTAGTCATTCAAAAAATTTCCTATGATCACGCAAGATCTATCTAGGAGATGCATAGAAATGAGACAGGAGAGTGTGTCCACGTACCCTCATAGACCGAAAGCGGAAGTGTTTAGTAACGCAGTTAATGTAGTCGAACGTCTTCACGATACAACCGATCCAAGTACCGAACATACGACACCTCCGTGCTCAGCACACATTCAACACGATGACGTCCCTCGAGATCTTGATCCAGTAGAGGGTCAAGGGAGAGTTCCGTCAGCACGACGGCGTGCTGATGGTGTTGATGATGTTACCGGCGTAGGGCTTCGCCTAAGCACTACGATGATATGACCGAGGTGTTAAACTATGGAGGGGGCACCGCACATGGCTAAGAGAATAACTGTTGTATCTTGGGTTGCCCCTGCCCCCGTATATAAAGGAGGGAGGGAGGAGGTCGGCGGCGAGGAGGAGCACGCGCCATGGGGAGTCCAACTAGGATTCCCAATCCTAGTTGGAGTCTCCTTCCTTTCCAAGAAGGGGAGAGAGGGAAGGAGTAGGAGAGGGAGAAGGAAAGAGGGGGGCACCGCCCCCTCCTACTCCAATTCGGACCTGCCAGGGGGGGACGGACACCCTGCAACCCTCCTCTCCTTTCCACTAAAGTCCATTAAGGCCCACTACTTCTCCCGGGGGGTTCCAGTAACCTCTTGGTACTTCGAAAAATGCCCGGACCTTTCCGAAACATTTCCCGTGTCCAAACATAACCTTCCAATATATCAATCTTTATGTCTCGACCATTTCGAGACTCCTCGTCATGTTCGTGATCTCTTCCGGGACTCCGAACAAACTTTGGTCATCAAAAACACATAACTCATAATACAAATCGTCATCGAAACGTTAAGCATGCGGACCCTACGGGTTCGAGAACTATGTAGACATGATCGAGACACATCTCCTATCAATAACCAATAGTGGAACCTAGATGCTCATATTGGCTCCTACATATTTTACAAAGATCTTTATCGGTCAAACCGCATAACACCATACGTTGTTCCCTTTGTCATAGGTATGTTACTTGCCCGAGATTCGATCGTCGGTATCATCATACCTAGTTCAATATCGTTACCGGCAAGTCTCTTTACTCATTTCGTAATGCTTCATTCTGCAACTAGCTCATTAGTCACATTGCTTGCAGGGCTTATAGTGATGAGCATTACCAAGAGGGCCTAGAGACACCTCTCCGATACACGGAGTGACAAATCCTAATCTCGATCTATGCCAACCCAACAAAATCCTTCAGAGACACCTGTAGAGCATCTTTATAATCACCCAGTTACGTTGTGATATTTGATAGCACACAAGGTGTTCCTCCGGTATTTGGGAATTGCATAATCTCATAGTTTGAGGAACATGTATAAGTCATGAAGAAAGTACTAGCAATGAAACTGTAATGATCATAATGATAAGCTAACAGATGGGTCTTGTCCATCACATCATTATCCTAATGATTTGATCCTGTTCATTAAATGACAACACATGTCTATGGTTAGGAAACATAACCATCTTCGATTAACAAGCTAGTCAAGTAGAGGCATACTAGGGACACTATGTTTTGTCTATGTATTCACACATGTACTAAGTTTCCGGTTAATACAATTCTAGCATGAATAATAAACATTTATCATGATATAAGGAAATATAAATAACAACTTTATTATTGCATCTAGGGCATATTTCCTTCAGTCTCCCACTTGCACTGGAGTCAATAATCTAGATTAACACAGTAATGATTCTAACACCATGGAGTCTTTGTGCTGATCATGTTTTGCTCATGGAAGAGGCTTAGTCAATGGGTCTGCAACATTCAGATCCGTATGTATTTTGCAAATCTCTATGTCTCCCTCCGCAACTTAATGCCGGGGGGAATTGAAGTGTCTCTTGATGTGTTTGGTTCTCTTGTGAAATCTGGATTCCTTTGCCAAGTCAATTGCACCAGTATTGTCACAAAAGATTTTCATTGGACCCGATGCACTAGGTATAACACCTAGATCGGATATGAACTCCTTCATCCAGTCTCCTTCATTTGTTGCTTCCGGAGTAGCTATGTACTCCACTTCACACGTAGATCCCGCCACGACGCTCTGCTTGGAACTGCACCAACTGGCAAATCCACCATTCAATATAAATATGTATCCGGGTTGCGACTTAGAGTCATCCGGATCAGTGTCAAAGCTTGCATCGACGTAACCATTTACGACAAGCTCTTTGTCACCTCCATAATTAAGAAACATATCCTTAGTCCTTTTCAGGTATTTCAAGATGTTCTTGACCGCTGTCCAGTGCTCCACTCCTGGATTACTTTGGTACCTCCCTGCTATACTTATATCAGGGTACACACAGGTCTGGTACACAGCATTGCATAGAACCTATGGTTGAAGCATAGGGAATGACTTTCATTTTCTCTCTATCTTCTGAAGTGGTCGGGCATTGAGTCTGACTCAACTTCACAGCTTGTAACACAGACAGGAACCCTTTGTTTGACTGATCCATTTTGAACTGCTTCAAAACTTTATCAAGGTATGTGCTTTGTGAAAGTCCAATTAAGCGTCTTGATCTATCTCTATAGATCTTGATGCCCAATATGTAAGCAGCTTCATCGAGGTCTTTCATTGAAAAACTCTTATTCAAGTATCCTTTATGCTATCCAGAAACTCTGTATCATTTCCAATCAACAATAAGTCATCCACATATAATATTAGAAATGCTACATAGCTCCCACTCACTTTCTTGTAAATACATGCTTCTCCAAAAGTCTGTATAAAACCATATGCTTTGATCACACTATCAAAGCGTTTATTCCAACTCCGAGAGGCTTGCACCAGTCCATAAATGGATCACTGGAGCTTGCACTCTTTGTTAGCACCCTTTGGATCGACAAAACCTTCTGGTTGCATCATATACAACTCTTCCTCAAGAAATCCATTAAGGAATGCAGTTTTGACATACATTTGCCAAATTTCATAATCATAAAATGTGGTAATTGCTAACATGATTCGAACAGACTTAAGCATCGCTACGGGTGAGAAAGTCTCATCGTAGTCAACTCCTTGAACTTGTCAAAAACCTTTCGCAACAAGTCGAGCTTTGTAAACAGGAACATTACCGTCAGCATCAGTCTTCTTCTTGAAGATCCATTTATTTACTATGGATTGCCGATCATCGGGCAAATCCATCAAAGTCCATACTTTGTTCTCATATATGGATCCCATCTCAGATTTCATGGCCTCAAGCCATTTTGTGGAATCTGGGCTCATCATCGCTTTCTCATAGTTCGTAGGTTCATCATGGTCTAGTAACGTGACTTCCAGAACAGGATTACCGTACCACTTTGGTGCGGACCGTACTCTAGAAGACCTACGAGGTTCAGTAGTAACTTGATCTGAAGTTTCATGATCATCGTCATTAGCTTCCTCACTAATTGGTGTAGGAATCACTCGAACTGATTTCTGTGATGAACTACTTTCCAATAAGGGAGAAGGTACAATTACCTCATCAAGTTCTACTTTCCTCCCACTCACTTCTTTCGAGAGAAACTCCTTCTCTAGAAAGGATCCATTCTTAGCAATGAATATCTTGCCTTCGGATCTGTGATAGAAGGTGTACCCAACAGTTTCCTTTGGGTATCCTATGAAGACGCACTTCTCCGATTTGGGTTCGAGCTTGTCAGGTTGAAGTTTTTTCGCATAAGCATCGCAGCCCCAAATTTTAAGAAACGACAACTTTGGTTTCTTGCCAAACCACAATTCATAAGGCACCATTTCAACGGATTTTGATGGTGCCCTATTTAAAGTGAATGTAGCCGTCTCTAAAGCATACCCCAAAAACGATAGCGGCAAATCAGTAAGAGACATCATAGATCACACCATATCCAATAAAGTACGATTACGACGTTCAGACACACCATTAAGCTTTGGTGTTCCAGGTGGCGTGAGTTGGGAAACTATTCCACATTGTTTCAAATGAAGACCAAAATCGTAACTCAAATATTTGCCTCCACGATCAGATCATAGAAACTTTATTTTCTTGTTACGATGATTTTCCACTTCACTCTAAAATTGTTTGAACTTTTCAAACGTTTCAGACTTATGATTCAATAAATAGATACACCCATATCTGCTCAAATCATGTGTGAAGATAAGAAAATAATGATACCCGCCATGAGCCTCAACACTCATTGGACCGCATACATCAGTATGTATTATTTCCAATAAGTCAGTAGCTCGTTCCATTGTTCCGGAGAACTGAGTTTTAGTCATCTTGCCCATGAGGCATGGTTTGCAAGCACCAAGTGATTCATAATCAAGTGGTTCCAAAAGCCCATCAACATGGAGTTTCTTCATGTGCTTTACACCAATATGACCTAAACGGCAGTGCCACAAATAAGTTGCACTATCATTATCAACTTTGCATCTTTTGGCTTCAATATTATGAACATGTGTATCTCCAAGGTCGAGATTCAATAAAAATAGACCACTCAACAAGGGTGCATGACCATAAAAGATATTACTCATATAAATAGAACAACCATTATTTGCTGATTTAAATGAATAACCGTCTCGCATCAAACAAGATCCAGATATAATGTTCATTCTCAACGCTGTCACCAAATAACAATTATTCAGGTCTAAAACTAACCCCGAAGGTAGATGTAGAGGTAGCGTGCCGACGGCGATCACATCGACCTTGGAACCATTTCCGACGCGCATCGTCACCTTGTCCTTAGCCAATCTACGTTTAATCTGTAGCCCCTGTTTCCAATTGCAAATATGAGCAACAGAACCAGTATCAAATACCCAGACACTACTACCAGTATTAGTAAGGTACACATCAATAACATGTATACCAAATATACCTTTCACTTTGCCATCCTTCTTATCTGCCAAATACTTGGGGCAGTTCCGCTTCCAGTGACCAGTCCCTTTGCAGTAGAAGCACTCTATTTCAGGCTTAGGTCTAGACTTGGGCTTCTTCCCGGGAGTAGCAACTTGCTTGCTATTCTTCTTGAAGTTCCCCTTCTTCCCTTTGCCCTTTTTTTTGAAACTAGTGGTCTTGTTAACCATCAACACTTGATGCTCCTTCTTGATTTCTACCTCCGCAGCCTTTAGCATTGTGAAGAGCTCGGGAATCGTTTTCGTCATCCCTTGCATATTATAGTTCATCACAAAGCCTTTATAGCTTGGTGGTAGTGATTGAAGAACTCTGTCAATGATACTATCATCAGGAAGATTAACTCCCAGCTGAGTCAAGTGGTTATGGTACCCAGACATTCTAAGTATGTGTTCACTGACAGAACTATTCTCCTCCATTTTGTAGCTATAGAACTTGTTGGAGACTTCATATCTCTCAACTCAGGCATTTGCTTGAAATATTAACTTCAACTCTTGGAACATCTCATATGCTCCATGACATTCAAAACGTCTCTGAAGTCCTGATTCTAAGCCGTAAAGCATGGAACACTGAACTATCGAGTAGTCATCAACACGCGTCTGGCAGGCATTCACAATGTATGCAGTTGCTGGCGCAGGTGGTACACCTAGCGGTGCTTCTAGGACATAATTCTTCTGTGTAGCAATGAGGATAATCCTCAAGTTACGGACCTAGTCTGTGTAATTGCTACCATCATCTTTCAACTTAGCTTTCTCTAGGAACACATTAAAATTCAAGGGAACGGTAGCACGAGCCATTGATCTACAACAACATAGACATGCAAAAACTATCAGGACTAAGTTCATGATAAAATAAAGTTCAATTCATCATATTACTTAAGAACTCCCACTTAGATAGACATCCCTCTAGTCATCTAAATGATCATGTGATCCATATCAACTAAACCATGTCCAATCATCACGTGAGATGGAGTAGTTTTCAATGGTGAACATCACTATGTTATTCATATCTACTATATGATTCATGTTCGACCTTTCGGTCTCAGTGTTCTGAGCCATATCTGCATATGCTAGGCTTGTCAAGTTTAACCCGAGTATTCTGCACGTGCAAAAGTGGCTTGCACCCGTTGTTGGATTTTGGGTTCCGCAAACCCTTGATAGGTTCGAACTCTGGGGTGCGTGCGGAGATCTCAACCTACCCAGCCTACCTACTTGCAATCCTCTAAGATTAGCGCCTCGAGCTCAAAGGGACAGAGAGACACAACAGTTTATCCTGGTTCGGGCCACCTTGCGGTGTAATACCCTACTCCAGCGTTTTGGTGGATTGCCTCAAGGGGCTGAGGATGAACTAGTATAGTGGATGAACAAGCCTGAGGAGGCGAGGTGTTCTTGAGCTCAAGAGAGCTGGTGAGGTGGTCGGATGAGAATGGATCCGATCCCTGTTCTACTCTTTCTCTCTCGATTCGCCTTCGACCTCAACCCCCTTCTATGGTGGTGGCTAAGTCCTATTTATCGTGGCCTTGGTCCTCTTCCCAAATGTTGGAGGGAAGGGATCCCACAATGGCCGGATTTGAAGGGGAACAAGAAGTAAACCCTATCCTAATTAAAGTGGTCTTTGCCTGCGAAAAGCCTCTAATTATGATGCTGCGGTGGGCTCGGCGATGACCTCCGTCCTACCGTCCTGGCGGTCTTGGTCTTGTTGCACCAGAATAAAAACCTTTGGCTAATTCCTCGGGACTCCTTGCCTCCTGCTTGCCTCCTTTGCACCAAAGGGGAAACTAGTACTCTGTGCCCGCTGGTGCCCGCCTGGAGCCCGCCTGGCCTTGGTTGTCATGGCTCACGTCAGCTGAGCCTCATGAGGTGCACCCTGCATAGAAGTCTCCGCCCCTCGGGAGCCAGTCTGAGGAGGCCAATCCCCTTGGAGGTCTTGGTGTCGTCCACCTCGTGAGGCTTGGCCCCTCGCGAGGGTCTTGAGTTATTGATGCTGAAGTAGGGCCGTACCAGTCCATCGATAGAGCCATGCTGTGGGACGCAGACATGAAAGTCTGGGTACCCTCATATTTAGAACACCGACAGTACCCCCGGGCCCAAGGCGCGCTCGGACTTGGCTTCTAGACGAAGACAAAGGGCAAGTGCGGAGCGCCACGGGCCCTAACCACCTGTGGCCTTGAACGACGTGTGGCGATTGATGGGACGTAGGCGTCTCCACTTCCCCATGCAGCCTCGGCAACCGCTCGACTTGACGAGTCGATGCTGCATGCAGAAGATCATCATTACGCGAGGTCATGAAGGCCGGCGGTTGGCCTCCCTCTGGCTATAAATGAGGGTAGGGGCAGAGCCCCCCTCGCTCATCTCTTCCTCTGACTTCTCGCTGCTCGTTTCTTCTCCTTCTCCATCTTTCTGTAGCATCCATGGTGCCGATTAGGAGGTTTTCTGCGGCCGAGAAGGGAAAGGCCCCTCGGGAGGGGCCTAATCCTCTCCCGCCGAAGAAACAGTCCCGCCTTCCCCGTGACGCCGACATGAGGCAGGAGGTGTCTAGACCTTGGCAATCGAGGCCTCCACCCGACTTCCCCCTTCCCTTGTACGCCTGGGCGCAGGACGACGACGCACGCCATCGGGCAACCCCAAGCGGCGAGGGACGAGCCGCTACCGTCCTTCCTGCAGAACTACGGACCCACGTCGAGGGAAGCTCATGCGAGTTGATGGTGTGGGCAGCGATGCCGCCCGACTCGTGGTCCGGCTCCTGAGGTTCTTCACTGACAAGCTATCGCTGAGGGGGCCACTTGAGCTGTGGCTACAGCACACCGGGTGCTGCAGCCTGGCCACCGAGGCTGAAGTCGAGGTGGTGCCCCCTGGCGATGTCTTCATGACCCGTGGATGGGGCGAGGTCGCTCGAGCCTGTCGTGCAGAGGGGGCCCTCGTGATCCACTTCGAGTACGACAGCGCCTCCACCCTGTTCTTCAAGATCTTCGATGAGGAGGGCTGGTGGCTGGAGTGCTGCCCCGGAGGAAGCAGCCCGCAGGACGCGGCCGTGTGTGCTGGACCTGCTTCCGTCCCCGTCAGCACCACCTCCGGCAGTAGCGAAGACTCTTGGGAATCTAGCGATTCTCCTGAGCCCGGCGAATCTTCGGAGTCCAGTGACGACAACTACGTGCCGCCAAGCTCCCGCTGCGGCCAGAGGGCACCAGCGGCTGCCGCTCGGCGTCGTCGGTGATGCGTGCTGGCCTAGTCGGAGCCTTTCTTCTTTTGCTTCCTTGTGCGGAATTAGGACTAGCCCGCGGGGCATGTAAGGATCAAAATGTTTTAATTCCAGTGTTATTCTTTTGGTTTTATGATGAAATTGTGTATCCCAATCTGCCATGATCCCCCTTTCTTCCCCTTAGGTACCATAGCGCTCTACGTCGGCGGGACCCAGTCCCCAGGCGGGCTTCAACCGTCGCTACTATGCCAGGTTGCGATGCCGTGGTCAAGGCTAGGAGGTGAGCGGCCTGAGGTCCGGTGAGAGATCATGAGGCGCGATGCTCCCGAGGTCCCCCTTGGCATGCAAGCAGCTGCCCAAGAGACGGAAAGGGGAGTGAAACTGCCGAAGTGGGACTGCAAGACTGGGGTGAGCGGGTTACGAGGCTCATATCATAGAGCGTGTGACTTATCTTTTAGCAGACGCGTTGCGACTCCCCTGGGTGGTGCTCATTCATGCATCTCTGGTAGCGTCACTAGGCAGGTCCCGTGACGATCATCCTCTTCCCTCGCTTGCCTAGGTGCTCTACGTCCTCGGGTCCCGGCCCTCGAGCAGGCTCAGCTATCGCTGGTATGCCAGGTCGCGGTGCCGTGGTCAAGGCCAGGGGGTGAGGGCTGGAGATCTAGTAAGCTCCTGAGGCACGATGCTTAGGAGCCCCTGATACGTCTCCAACGTATCTATAATTTATGAATCATCCATGCTATAATATTATTTAGTTTGGAGGTTTATGGGCTTTACTAAGCACTTTTATATTATTTTTGGGACTAACCTATTAACCGGAGGCCCAACCCATATTGTTGTTTTCTTGCCTATTTCAGTGTTTCGAAAAAAAGGCATATCAAACGGAGTCCAAACAGAGTGAAACCTTCAGGAGCATGATTTTTGGAACGAACGTGATCCAGGAGACATGGAGCTGAAGTCATGGAAGCTTCGAGGAGGCCACGAGGCAAGGGGGCACGCCCACGCCCCTGGGCACGCCCTCCACCCTCGTGGGCCCCTCGAGGCTCCCCCGACCGACTTCTTTCGCCTATATAAGTCCATATACCCTAAAACCTTTGGGGAACAGAATAGATCGGGAGTTCCGCCACCGCAAGCCTCTATAGCTACCAAAAACCTCTCGGGAGCCCGTTCTGGCACCCTGCCGGAGGGGGAATCCATCACCGGTGGCCATCTTCATCATCCCGGCGGTCTCCATGATGAGGAGGGAGTAGTTCACCCTCGGGGCTGAGGGTATGTACCAGTAGCTATGTGTTTGATCTCTCTCTCGTGTTCTTGAGGTGATACGATCTTGATGTATCGCGAGCTTTGCTATTGTAGTTGGATCTTATGATGTTTCTCCCCCTCTACTCTCTTGTGATGAATTGAGTTTTCCTCTTGAAGTTGTCTTATCGGATTGAGTCTTTAAGGATTTGAGAGCACTTGATGTATGTCTTGCCGTGCTTATCTGTGGTGACCATGGGATATTCGCGTGATCTACTTGATGTATGTTTTGGTGATCAACTTGCGGGTTCAATGAACTTATGCATAGGGGTTGGCACACGTTTTCATCTTGACTCTCCGGTAGAAACTTTGGGGCACTCTTTGAAGTACTTTGTGTTGGTTGAATAGATGAATCTGAGATTGTGTGATGCATATCGTATAATCATGCCCACGGATAGTTGAGGTGACATTGGAGTATCTAGGTGAAATTAGGGTTTTGGTTGATTTGTGTCTTAAGGTGTTATTCTAGTACGAAATCTATGATAGATCGAACAGAAAGAATAGCTTCATGTTATTTTACTATGGACTCTCTAATAGATCAAGCAGAAAGGATAACTTTCAGGTGGTTTCGTACCCTACCATAATCTCTTCGTTTATTCTCCGCTATTAGTGACTTTGGAGTGACTCTTTGTTGCATGTTGAGGGATAGTTATATGATCCAAGTATGTTATTATTGTTGAGAGAACTTGCACTAGTGAAAGTATGAACCTTAGGCCTTGTTTGCTAGCATTGCAATACCATTTACGCTCACTTTTATCATTAGTTACCTTGCTGTTTTTATAATTTCAGATTACAAAAACCTATATCTACCATCCATACTGCACTTGTATCACCATCTCTTCGCTGAACTAGTGCACCTATACAATTTGCCTTTGTATTGGGTGTGTTGGGGACACAAGAGACTCTTTGTTATTTGGTTGCATGGTTGTTTGAGAGAGACCATGTTCATCCTACGCCTCCCATGGATTGATAAACCTTAGGTCATCCACTTGAGGGAAATTTTCTACTGTCCTACAAACCTCTGCACTTGGAGGCCCAACAATGTCTACAAGAAGAAGGTTGCGTAGTAGACATCAAGCTCTTTTCTGGCGCCATTGCCGGGGAGGTGAGTGCTTGAAGGTATATCTTTAGATCTTGCAATCGAATCTTTTTGTTTCTTGTTTTATCACTAGTTTAGTCTATAAAAGAAAACTAACAAAAAATGGAATTGAGTTTGCCTCATACGCTTCATCTTTTTAATATCTTTCGTAAGTATGATGAAAAGGAAAATTGTGCTCAAGTGCTAGAAGAAGAAGTCTATAAAATGTTTGGTACTAAATCTTTGAATGATGAGCATGATTGCAATGTTGTTAGTATGAACTCCTTGAATATCCATAGTACTAATGATGATTGCATTAGACATGATGAAAATGTCTCCTATAAGCATGCCGATTTTTGTGGAGTACATTGGGTTTGCAAGTACACACCAAATAGGGAAAATAGATATTGCAAGAGGCATAAGCATTTAGAAACTAAATTGTTGCAAGAAAGTCTTGATGTGTGTGCTGAAAAACTCAATATTTTCGCGATCCTTGTGAACTTTGCAATGAACATGGTCATTTAAATCTCCACAAATTGTTTCATGATCGAATCGTGTCCGAAAATTGTGATGACTTGATTTCCCTTGCACATCATAATGAACTTAGTTTGCTTTTGGGTTATGAAGAATTGAAACATGTAACTAAGAATATTCCAGAATTTGCCCTTAAGAGATTTCTTGATTTTGATCTAGAGAAGATTTATATGTATTGTCCGGTGAATTGCATTGAAAATCATTATATTGCCAATTACCTAAAGAAAAGAAAGAAAACAAAAGATGAAGAGAATACTAATGAAAGGGAAGAGACTTCCCAATCTCCTCCTATTATTTCTTATGATGAATAAGGTAACGAGGAGGAGCTTTCTATTCAACTAATCTCATCAATAAGGAGCTCAAAGAAGTGGGTTGAACCCACACATAATGTGAAGAAGAAAAAGAAAAAACGGAGAAGTAAAGGTAAAAAGGTATCCCTCCCAAATGATGTTGCTCCTACTACTCATTGTGATGATGATAATTGCTATACTTTTGGTGCTATCCATACTATTAATGCTGAGAGTGATTATGCTTATGATATGAAAAGGCCCAAGCTTGGGGAAGCTATGTTTGATGAGGATGACATGTTTGAGAATATATTTGCTGAAATTAATGTTTGTCCCAAGCTTGGGGATGCTACGTTTAATGAATATCATATTTTTAGCCTCCCAAGTTTTGATATGCAAAGTTGTTATGATGATAGCATGCCTCTTATCTATGATGATTATATTAATGAAAGTGGGTTTGGAAGAGTGTCAACTTTAGGAAGTAATGACCCCACTATTTTGGAGGATGTTGAATCTTATTGTGATGAATATGGAAGTGGATTTGGAAGAGTGTCAACTTTATTTAGTGATGATTCCACTATCTTGGAAGAGGTTTCAATCGATTATGATGAGAACAAAGTTGCTACTTATGATGATTATTGTGATGAAACTTATGCTATAAAAAGTAGTGATGATTATATTTATAAAACTTGTCATGATTATGATTACCCTTTTTCTTAACATTACTCTTTTAATGTGGAAACAATTTATAGTATTCGAGTCTCTTATGATACTCCCACTATTCCGAATAAGAAGAATTTTGCTTATGTGGAGAGCAGTAAATTTTCTATGCTTATAGATCATGAAAAGAATGCTTTAGGTGCTGGTTATATTGTTGAATTCATTCATGATTCTACTGAAAATTATTATGAGGGAGGAACATATGCTTGTAGGAATTACAATAATATCAAGTTTCCCCTCTATGTGCTAAAAGTCTTGCAGTTATGCTTGTTTTGCCTTCCTATGCTAGTTGATTATTGTTCCCATAAGTTTTTTGCTCACAAAATCCCTATACATAGGAAGTGGGTTAGACTTAAATGTGCTAGTCATATGCTTCATGATGCTCCCATTATGTTTCAATTCTTATCTTTTATGTGAGCATCATTGAAACCATCATGCCTAGCTAGAAAGGCATTAAAGAAAAGCGCTTGTTGGGAGACAACCCAATATTTATCTTTACTGGTTTTGTGTGTTCACATGATTATTCTACTGTACTAATCATGTTTTATTGCTTTTGTTTCAATAAAGTGCCAAGGAAGACCATTAGGATAGCTTACGGTGATAGTTGTGTTGATCCTGCTGAAAATCAGAAACTTTTGCACCCAGTAAATTAGTTTTGATAATTCACAGAAACGTGCTTTTTATCTGATTCTTCTTGATCTGGATTTGTGCACAAATTTCTTAGGACTTCATAATGTGGTAGGATTTTTGGAGTTCCAGAAGTATACGTTTGATACAGATTACTACAGACTGTTCTGTTTTTGACAGATTCTGTTTTCTATGTGTTGTTTGCTTATTTTGATGAATCTATGAGTAGTATCGGAGGGTATGAACCATAGAGAAGTTGTAATACAGTATATATTACACCAATATAAATTTAGAATGAGTTCACAACAGTACGTAAGTTATGGTTTTATTTTCTTATACTAACGGAGCTTACGAGTTTTCTGTTGAGTTTTGTGTTGTGAAGTTTTCAAGTTTTGGGTAAAGATTCGATGGACTATGGAAAAAGGAGTGGCAAGAGCCTAAGCTTGGGGATGCCCAAGGCACCCCAAGGTAATATTCAAGGACAACCAAGAGCCTAAGCTTGGGGATGCCCCGGAAGGCATCCCCTCTTTCGTCTTCATCCATCGGTAACTTTACTTGGAGCTATATTTTTATTCACCACATGATATGTGTTTTGCTTGGAGTGTCATGTTGTTTTATTTTGTTTTGCTTGCTGTCTGAATAAAATACCAAGATCTGAAATTATTAAATGAGAGAGAGTCTTCACATAGTTACATAATTATTTAACTACTCTTTGATCTGCACTTATATCTTTTTGGAGTAGTTTGTCATTTACTCGTGTGCTTCACTTATATCGTATGAGTAAATGGTTGAATGAGTTGAATGTCATAAATCTGAAATTATATATGTTTCATTTGCTTATCTCATGGGGAGTAATGACTTCACATCTACGAAGTAGAGGCTGTAAATTTATTGAAGGTTAGTAAGCATTGTATTGGTCACTTGAACAATTCATGAAAGAATATTGAAGGAAGAGAGATTTCACATATAAATATACTATCTTAGACATCTTCTATGATTGTGAGCCCCATTAATTATTTTCAAACTTGAGCAAATTAGTTGAAGTTGGACAAGGAAGACAACGTAATGAGTTATGCTTGGGTATATTTGTATAGAAGTTATATTGTTATAGATCCTCCAACATGTGGTGCTTGCTTTTTAGAATCCTTTGCTAGCCAAAATATCTGTACTAAGTGGGAATACTGCTTGTGCATCCAAATTTATTGAACCAAGTTTCTTCCATGAGTGTCCACCAACCTACCTATATGCGGCATTTACCTGCCGTTCCAAGTAAATTTGCATGTGCCAAACTCTAAATCTTCAAATAATAATCTGTTTTGTATGCCCGAATCGCTCATGTAGCGACTAGGGGCTGTCAGTATCTTCCATGCTAGGTGGGTTATTCTCAAGATGAGTGGACTCCTCTCATCATTCACGAGAAAAATGGCTGATAACTGGGATGCCCAGTCCCATGATCAAAAGATCAAAATCAAATAAAAAATAATTGCAAACAAAACTCCCCCAGGTTTGATGTTAGTTGGAGGCACCCATTGTTTCGGGCAAGCCATGGATTGATGATTGTTGGTGGAGGGGGAGTAAAAACTTTACCATTCTGTTTGGGAACCGCCTATAATGTATGTAGTATGGAAGATATTGGGAAATCTTGGTTGTTATATTGACAATGAGATCATACCTCTCAAAATTATTTATCTCTATTTCAAAAACGAGCTCTGGCACCTTTGCAAATCCCTGCTTCCCTCTGCGAAGGGCCTATCTTTTACTCTTATGCAGGAGTCAGTAGTATTCCTTCTCATTCCTACCCACTCTTTAGTTGGCAAGCATCGTGTGTTGGGGAAAGATATAAGCATATATGGCCATGCAAATATATTTGATCATGAATTATTATTGTTGACAATTATCTATATGATAAGTGAGTTGGGAGGCACTAAGCCCCTATCTTTCTCTGTGTTCGATGGATGCTATTTGTTCTAAGAATATGCTTTGAGTGGTAGCAATCATGGAAGACTATATGATAGTTGAGTATGTGAAGTTTGCTAAATCAAAGCTCTGACTTAGACCCTTCCTGAAAATAAGATGAATTGTAATTGTTTGATGACTGAGAATGAAGTTTGCTAGTTTTCAAGAAAGTTTATGGTCTATGCTTTAACATGTGAATAGCTTGTTACTTGATCTTGAGAAGTTTTATGAGATGAACTATTGTTATGACATATAATCATGCTAGAAAAGGTGATTGAAATTATCATTGATCAAACTTGTGCACCTTCTAGCATTCACACTTCATAGATTATTTCTTTTATCATTTACCTACTCGAGGACGAGCAGGAATTAAGCTTGGGGATGCTGATACGTCTCCAACGTATCTATAATTTGTGAAGCATTCATGCTATAATATTATCTATTTTTGGAGGTTTATGGGATTTACTAAGCACTTTTATATTATTTTTGGGACTAACCTATTAACCAGAGGCCCAACCCATATTGTTGTTTTCTTGCCTATTTCAGTGTTCCAAAGAAAAGGAATATCAAACGGAGTCCAAACGGAATGAAACCTTCGGGAGCGTGATTTTTGGAATGAACGTGATCCAGGAGACATGGAGTTGAAGCCAGGGAAGCTTCGAGGAGGCCACGAGGCAGGGGGCGCGCCCATCCCCCTGGGCGCGCCCTCCACCCTCGTGGGCCCCTCGAGGCTCCCCCGACTGACTTCTTTCGCCTATATAAGTCCATATACCCTAAAACCTTCGGGGAACAGAATGGATCGGGAGTTCCGCCACCGCAAGCCTCTGTAGCCACCAAAAACCTCTCGGGAGCCTGTTCCGGCACCCTGCCGGAGGGGGAATCCATCACCGGTGGCCAACTTCATCATCCCGGCGCTCTCCATGACGAGGAGGGAGTAGTTCACCCTCGGGGCTGAGGGTATGTACCAGTAGCTATGTGTTTGATCTCTCTCTCGTGTTCTTGAGGTGATACGATCTTGATGTATCGTGAGCTTTGCTATTGTAGTTGGATCTTATGATGTTTCTCCCCCTCTACTCTCTTGTGATGAACTGAGTTTTCCTCTTGAAGTTGTCTTGTCGGATTGAGTCTTTAAGGATTTGAGAACACTTGATGTATGTCTTGTCGTGCTTATATGTGGTGACCATGGGTGAGGGAGTCCTGGATTAGGGGGTCCTTGGGCAGCCGAACTATATACTTTGGCCGGACTGTTGGACTATGATTGAAGACTTCGTCCCGTGTCCGGGTGGGACTCTCCTTTGCATAGAAGGCAAGCTTGGCAATCCGGATATGTAGATCTCCTCCTCTGTAACCGACTCTATGTAACCCTAGCCCCCTCCGGTGTCTATATAAACCGGAGGGTTTAGTCCTTAGGACAACAACAATCATAATCATAGGCTAGCTTCTAGGGTTTAGCCTCTACGATCTCGTGGTAGATCAACTCTTGTAATACTCATATCATCAAGATCAATCAAGCAGGAAGTAGGGTATTACCTCCATCGAGAGGGCCCGAACCTGGGTAAACATTGTGTCCCCCGCCTCCTGTTACCATTAGCCTTAGATGCATAGTTCGGGACCCCCTACCCGAGATCCGCCAGTTTTGACACCGACATTGGTGCTTTCATTGAGAGTTCCGCTGTGCTGTCATGATAAGGTTTGATGGCTCCTTCAATCATCTGCTACGATGCGACCCATGGTGAGGTTTTTCTCCCCGGACAGATCTTCGTATTTGGCGGCTTCGTACTGCGGGCCAATTCGCTTGGCCATCTAGAGCAGGTCGATAGCTACGCCCCTGGCCATTAGGTCGGGTTTGGAAGCTTGAATTATACTGCTGACATCCGCGGAGACTTGATCTTCGACTGATTCAAGACCATGACAGGTGCGCCGAACAGTCACGACGAGCATGACTTAGATCTGCCATCGGACAGTGTTCGGGAGATCACACCTGCGGCTGCCCCGACCCCCAATCCGGAGCAGATCGTGCCATCCGAGGGCGGGTGGATGGACCCTGCCACGGAGGCCGCACACTCAGCAGCGATAGATCCGAGCACATACTCCACCTCCTATGAGGCCTGTGTCATCAGACCCTCGGACTCGTCTCCGGCCACAGGCTCTGAACCGTGTGCGTCTGTGCCTATCGAATCTGATGGGCACCGATCACGGAGTTTACCTCCGCGGATATCTTTCAGCACTCACCCTTGGGCGATGTGGTAAAGTCATGTAGGTCTCTCTCCTTATCAGGAGACTCTTGGCCAAACTATGTCCGGCTGGAGTGGGAAGCGGACGACGAAGAAATTCGTTCCCCACCCACCACCCACTTAATAGTCACTGTCGACGACTTAACCGACATGCTTGATTTTGACTCTGAAGACATCGACAGTACGGACGATGATGCTGGAGAGGAACATGAACCACCGCCCTCAGGGCGCTGGACAACCACCTCATCATATGATATATACATGGTGGACACCCCTAAAGAAAGCAATGGCGATGAGGCAACGAAGGATAATCCCCTTGAGAAGCAGTCTAAGCACCGGCGTCATCGGCGCCGCTCTAATCCTCGCCATAGCACAAACAGTGATACCGGCACAAGAGACAATAATGCTCCGGATAATGCCGAGGATGAAAAAAATCCCGCCTAGCCAGGCTTCGAGCAGGCCGAGCGGGAAGATGGGCAAGCTAGCCCTAAGGAACAGGCAACGGAGGGAGAATCAGAGGATGACAATTACATGCCCCTCTCCAAAGATGAAGTGAGCCTTGGCGATGAAGAATTCATCGTGCCTGAGGATCCCGTCGAGAAGGAGCGCTTCAAGCGCCGGCTTATAGCCACCGCAAAAAGCCTAATGAAAAAGTAGTAGCAGCTTCAAGCTGATCAAGATCTGCTAACTGATAGATGGACCGAGGTCCTGGCAGCCAAGGAATACGGACTCAAGCGCCCAACCAAAACTTACCCAAAGCACAGGTTGCTACCGCAACTCGAGGAGGAGGCGTTAAAGCCTACACTACCAGCGCATGATGCGGTGGACCGACCACCTCGTGGCCGAGACAAAGCGGCGTATCAGCCCAAAGTCCAGCCCGCACCCCGCCGCCAAACAAGCAAAAACACGAAGGCCCGAGGCTCCACGCATGACCTGCGAGACAAATTGAAAAACAAAGCAGGACAGCCAAGATCGATCTACGGATCACGGGGGCGCGCCCCAACGCGTGACGATGACCGTCACGCTGGCTATACTAAAAACAAATCCGGCCGGGCCGAATACAACAGACTAGACTCATTTGAACTGAGCCGTGATGTAGCCCGGCATAGAGGCCCCGCACACCCCCTAGGCTTCACTGATGAAGTAATGGATCATGAATTCCCAGAAGGGTTTAAACCCATGAACATTGAATCATATGATGGCACTACAGACCCCACAGTATGGATATAAGATTTCTTCCTCCACATTCACATGGCCCGCGGGGATGATCTGCACGCCATCAAGCACCTCCCAGTAAAACTCAAGGGACCGGCTCGGCATTGGCTGAATAGCTTGCCGGTAAACTCCATCGGAAGTTGGGAAAACCTGGCAGACACATTCCTGGATAACTTCCAGGGCACTTATGTGCGACCACCGGATGCTGATGATTTAAGTCACATAACCGAATAGCCCGGAGAGTCAGCCAGGAAATTTTGGACTCGGTTCCTAACTAAAAAGAACCAAATTGTCGACTGTCCAGATGCCGAAGCCCTAGCGGCCTTTAAGCATAACATCCGTGATGAATGGCTTGCCCGACATCTCGGCCAAGAAAAGCCAAAGTCCATGGCAGCCCTCATGACACTCATGATCCGCTTTTGCGCGGGCGAGGATAGCTGGTGGCCCGTAGCAACAACACAACAAGCAATCCTGGCACATCAGAGGCCAGAGATAGCAACGGCAAGCCCCGACGCAACAAACACAAGCGGCACAAAAATGGTGATAACACTGAAGACACGGCACTCAACACCAGATTCAGTGGCTCTAAGTCCAGTCAGCGGAAAAAGCCAATCAAAAATAACAATTCGGGCCCGTCCAGTCTGGACCGCATACTCGACCATCCATGCCAAATTCACGGCACCCCAGGAACACCAGTCAATCATACCAACAGAGAATGCTGGGTCTTCAAACAAGCCGGCAGGTCAGGTGCCGAAAGCAAGGAGAAGCAGTCTCAAAGCGACGATGACGAGGAGGAGCCCCCATCACTGTCACACCCTAGCTAGTCATACATCAGAGTGTGTGCATCATGTTTAAAATTTCCATTTAACTTGAAATGGGGATTGTGAAACCCTCAGAATCATTCCTGAAAATGATCCAAATAAAAATTTCTCCAAAAGGGTCCAAGAAAATGCTCATGTTGCTCTCTGAAAATATTGGACAGAGATAAAAATCAAACCAATATTTTTAAGAGCTCATAGGTATTTATTTTGGGCATTTGGAATTAATGCATAAATATTTGCATTGGAAATATATTAATTATATATATTAATATATGTCCAAATATTATGCCAATTATAAAGGAGCTCTGGAATAATATATCTAGCTCCTGCAAAAATTGGCATAAGGTAAATAAATGATTTAATATATTATTTAAATCAAAACAAATGTCAGAAATTAGAAAACAGAAAAATAAATAACAGGAGGAGCTTACCTGGGCTCCTCCACTGTGCAGCCCAGCCAGCTGGCCGGCCCAGCCAGCAGGCGGCCCAGCCCGCCTCCCTCCTCTGTCGTCTTCGTCCTCGACAGAGGGAGGGGAGTGTGGCCGGCGCGCGTGCGCGCCACCGCGCCACGCCACCTGCTCGGCTGCCTGCCTGCCCTCCCCTCCTCGCTCGATGCCCTGGACGACGCCACGCCTCCCCCCTGCTCTCTCTCACTCTCCCTCGGCTCCTCCCTCCTCTCCCCCGCTCTCTCTCTCACACGGCCGAACACCACCCTCGCCGCCGTTCGCCATAGCAGCCGTCACCGGCCACCCCTCGCTCCCCCGACTAGCTCAGGAGCTCCGCCTCGACCCCCTCGTCCTCCCCATCGATCCACGGGTCTCCGGAAGCCCTGCATCGCCGCCTACGTCGCCGTTCCCCTCCTCGGCCACCGGAGGTCATCGCCGTCGATTCGCTGCACTCCGGCCGTCCCCGAGCCCGCTAACCATCCCTGCAGCTCCGCGGTGAGCCACTTATTCGATTCCCCCTTGCCCCGTCGTCCCTAGCCTCCTGTAGCTGCCGCCCCCTTGAGCTCCGAAGCTCGACGCCGCCGGCGATGTTGCCGTCGTAGCCACGGTCACCGTAGCGCCCAACCGAGCACACCCATGCCCTCACCGCACCGCGTAGAAGCCGTAGGTGCCAACCCCGCATCCCCGCAGCCGTTGTAGCCTCGACCCCGAGCTCAACCGAGCTCCGGCAGCCGCCACGGTCGTCGCCGTCGACGGTACAGGCCACCCCAGGCACGGCCACCACCACCGTTCGACGCGCGGGAGCAAGGGCTCTCCAACGAGCCCAAGCACGGCCTCGCCCGTGCCCTGTAGCGCGATCCCGCATCGCGCTGCCGTCTCGGGCCTCGCCGGCGTCATGTCGCCGGTGGGTTTGACCCACCTTGACCACGGCAGGAACCCCCCCTGTGTCCCTGACAGGTGGGCCCAGCCCTGTAGCTAATTAGGATTAGCACTAACCGAATCAGTTAAACTAACTACCCCCCCTGACACTGACAGTGGGCCCCAGCGCCACTAACCCCTAATTAGGATTAAATTAACCCTGTTTAACCCCCCTGTCACTGACGTGTGGACCCCACACGTCAGGTTTGACCTCAGCCAGCCGCAGTTGACCACTGACGTCATGCTGACGTCATGCTGGCGCAATATTTATATTTCTGGATTTAAATTAAATCAGGAAATTCCAGAATATTATTTAAACTTCAAAAATTCATAACTTTTATTCTGTAACTCCAAATTGGACAAATTATATATGAAAAATGATCAGAAAAATCCAATCTATCCATCTGTACTATTTTCATGCATGATCAAACAAGTTAAATTGATGTTTCAAGCAGAACAAGGAAAAGCACTTTAAAAGGCCATGTTTGAGTTTGAAATTTGAATCTTTGATTCAAATTTGCTCAAACCCTTCTGGTCTTAGTTGCATTAGCCCAACACACTCATATTACTATGTTTCATGCATGCATCATATTGTTGCACATTGTTTGGTGATGGTTGTGTATCGGTGTTCTTTGCGGCAGGTTCTGCCTCCGAGGAGTACCGTGATTACCCTAACGAAGAACCGTATCAGTGCATCGAACCATCAGGCAAGCAACCAACCATTTGATCATATCGATACAATCCCATGTTCTCGCTCCTGCTCTCTTTTACTGCATTAAGACAACACGTTTCAAACTGCTGTGTGCTACGGTAGTTGAACCCATTTCCTCTGCATGACCTGTCATTGCCACAGTAACTAGATGAAACCCACTAGCATGTGTAGGAGTTGATTGAGCCATATGTATGTGTTGTTCCTACCTTGCTATGCCTGCTATGCTTAGAGTCGTGTCAGGTCTGGTTCATCTGGGTGATGGGCTAGAGTGAAATGATTATGTCGGTAATGAGAGTGGTGTGGTGAACACGATTTGGTAAAGGTATCGATGAGAGGCCATGTAGGAGTACATGGTGGGTTGTTTCATTGAAGCCGACCTTAAGCACTGAGATCTGTATGTGTGATTTAAGATACAGCTACTACCATGCATTGGGCCCTGAAATATGACCCCGCTCGACTTCTTATTCACCCTAGCTCTCTGTCCAGGAGTTGCAAGTAGTTTCTGGTGTTTGTAGCCTACTGGAGGCCGTGGACAACGCTGACCGTAGGGGTGGGCTGTGATGCGGTAGGTACGTGGCCAGGTGTACCGAATACCCGTTAGGTATCTCGGGAACCCTGTTCACATCGTTCGGGGCCGTATGGGAAACCTCGGCCGGACTCCCTGCGGATGGAACCTGAATAGGCGATAAACCTGGACTAGAGGCTTAAGTGTTTAGGTAGGTCATGGTCTACACCCACGTCGGCTTTCGCTTGAAGTCTGCCGAGCACATGTCGTGTGCAGACGCTAAGTGGTGGAAACATGTATGAAGAAGTACACCCCTGCAGGGTTATCATAATCTATTCGAATAGCCGCGTCCGCGGTAAAGGACTACTTGGTTGCCTATACAGTTCATAGACAAGTAAATGGAAACTACTAAAAGCCTCAAGATAAGTGTGAGTGCCGAGGATGGCTCTTCCGTAGGAAGACGGAGGTGGATCCTCGGTAGTGTATTGAAGTGATGAGTAGTGGACTCGTGTGCGCAAAACCATTTCAAGTTGAGGTATCGTAGGATAGCCTAGCCAAGAGTCAAAGCTGGCTTGCTGCAATAACTCCACCAACCCTTCTTGATACTATGCATGTATGTAGGATCTGATGTAAGTCTTGCTGAGTACCTTTGTACTCATGTTGCTATAATTTACATTTTTACAGAAGACGCTGCAACCCCTTCTGATGGGTTCTATGTAGACGTTGACATCAACGAGTAGGCTAAAGACCCAGGTGGTGACCCTGAGCTTGTGAAGGACCACGTAGTATAGCTAGGCTTTCCAAGCCTCTTTTATTTTACTAGTTGTCTGTACTCAGACAAGTTACTTCCGCTGCTGGTTTGTATGACTGTATGACTTGAATGTTGGGTCGTGTGACCCGTACCTTTGTGTATGCTATGTATGGCTCTCTGAGCCTTAAATAAAGTACTTGTGTCGTAGAGTCATGTTGTGATGCTTCGTTGTATTTGCACATATTGAGCATATTGTGTGTATGATTGAAATGCTTGGTATGTGTGGGATCTGACTATCTAGTTGTTTATCTTTAGTAGCCTCTCTTACCGGGAAATGTCTCCTAGTGTTACCGCTGAGCCATGGTAGCTTGCTACTGCTCTGGAACACTTAGGCTGGCCGGCATGTGTCCTTCTTCGTTCCTGTGTCTGTCCCTTCGGGGAAATGTCACGCTTTGAGTACTGGAGTCCTGTTAGCCCGCTACAGCCCGGTTTACCGGAGTCCTGCTAGCCCAGTGCTACAGCCCGGACCCACTTGCTGATGACCGACACGTTCGAGGCTGGGTCATGGATGCCTGTCCCTGTAAGTCTGTGCCACTTTGGGTTTACGACTAGTCATGTCAGCCCGGGCTCTTTATCATATGGATGCTAGCGACACTATCATATACGTGAGCCAAAAGGCGCAAACGGTCCCGGGCAAAGGTAAGGCGACACCCGTGGGGATACCGTGCGTGAGGCCACAAAGGGATATGAGGTGTTACCGGCTAGATCGATGTGACATCGAGTCGGGGTCCTGACAGCGTTGGCATCAGAGCCGGACTGCCTGTAGGTTCTCCAAGCCAAACTGGTCGATGTTGAGTCTAGAAATTCTTTAGTTATATGTAGGGGAATTGTTTGTGGGTTGGAACGTAAGGCTCTTTTTACTCCTTTATCTTATGACATTCTGATCTGAGTCAGTCCATTCTTCCACCGGGGGTTAAGGAATTAGGACCTATTCTCTCTATCAGGATCACGTGTTACTAATCAGTAGTACCTTATAGGTATGATGGATACAAGCCTAGTTCAGTTCTTCTACCACATTATGTTGTTAGAATGGTTTCAGAACTTTGATATGATGATGTTGAGTGTGTACGAAATCCTTTGTCAAATGTCTCAAAATCCTTCTTGAGCATTTACAGCTGTTATGCTGCCGAAATTTTGCTAGAAATTCTAATGCCTTTGCATTATGATTGTGCTTTCAGATGGCCACTCGCGACCTCAATCAAGTGATTCGCCTGACTCGATGCCTAGATGTACCCGGCCATACTACCAAGTTGGTCAGGGTAATGACTGAGGCTGGATACCGCTGGTATCCTGAGTACACGGTCGAAGAGCAATTTCGGGACTTCAATCAAAGCCAGTATCTCTGCACTGTCCGGATATTTCCATCTTATCCTGGATCCACCGAGCCCCTTCACTGCTCCTATGGACTCGGGGTTACTATTGAGATGGCTGTGCAGGACGCCGCCTACTCTATGATGACCATTATGCGAGTCAGATCTGGTTTATTTCGGGACTCTGATTTCCGGTATATGCCAGGATCACTTCCGGGAGCACAAGGGTATCTCCAGGCTATCTATGCTGACCCCACCCAGGAGGATTCACGGACTCGCACTACTGCTGAGATGCTCGAGGATAAGGACCGTGAAAATCGGGCCTTGAGGTTAGAGCTCTTCAATACCCGTGCTGACCACTGGGCCACTTTGACTCGGTTCGCACCGGCGGTGCAAGCTGGATATTCGGATATGCGCGATCTCTATCCTGTGAGATCTGCTCTGCCAGACGTGATGGTTTGGCGTGATGTAGGAGGCATCACCCCACCTCGCGGTCCCCGCAGGCCACCGTCTGTTGGTCCAAGGCCTCATCCTAGCCCCTATGGTCCACAAGCTCCGCGAGATCGTCTGTTTCCGGATGATCATGTTGAGCTTCCAGGCTATGGAGGTGACTTCTACGAGGACTACTACGGATCGGTCTGAGTTAGTGGTAGTATCACTAGTTCGCACTAGCTGTGTCGTCTATCGTCCCGCGTGACTCGTGGGATATGACCTAGTTTGTACTCATTCCGGAGGGTCTCATGGACCGTAAACGTGAGGAATTTTGCAGTTTCACCCAAGGCCGACTTTCTGTGGATGCTTACAGCAGGGAGTTTGGTAATCTCGCACGATATGCAACCGAGGAAGTTTCTACTGACGCCAAGAAGCAAGCAAGGTTCCGTAAGGGCCTTAGTCCTGAGCTTCGCCGTGACCTCCGTCTGCATGAGTGCACATCTTTTCAGAAACTTGTCAACAAAGCCATCAGTGCTGAAACTGGTCAGACTGACTATGACGCAACACGCAAGCATGGCCGTGACATGGGTTCCTCATCCGGTGCTGGTCCTCAGAAGCGCCGCGTGTGGGTGCCCAACACTGCCCTGCCACCCAGGTTCACACTGAGGCCATCCTTCCAGGCGCCTCGCCCTGTTCAACAGTCTGCACCGACCAAGCCCTATGGGGGTCCAACTAACAATGCTCCTCCACGTACCAGTTCCGTGACTTGTTTCAAGTGTGGGGAATCTGGTCACTATATGCGTGAGTGTCCCCAGACCAACCCCAACCAGTCTGCTAAAGCTGTTGGCCGTGGCAAGCCAACAGGAAAAATATTCCACGCCAAGCCGGTCACCGCTTCACGTGGCCATGTCAACTGTATCTCTGCCGAAGAAGCTCAAGAGGATCCCAACGTCGTTCTCGGTACGCTTCTTGTTAATTGCCACCCGGCATCTGTTCTTTTCGATACAGGAGCCTCTCATTCTTTTATATCCGAAAATTATGCTCGTTTGCATAACGTTGCATTCTGTGACATGCCATCCACTATGGAAATTTCTACTCCTGGTTCTAGATGGCAGACCTCTAGGGTAAGTTATGGAAATGAAATCCAAGTCGACAGACTTGTTTTCCTCGCGTCTTTGATAGCCCTTAAATCTTCAGATATTAATATCATTCTGGGTATGGACTGGATGTCGGCTCATCATGCCCAAATTGATTGCTTCTCTAGGACTGTTCGACTCACCCATCCTTCGGGGAAGATAGTCAATGTCTTGAACCGAATAGCCAAGCGATAATTATATTCTCTTAACGCCAGCCCTTTGCCAGACCTTGAGGACGTTCCGGTAGTCCGTGACTTCCCGGATGTCTTCCCAGAGGAATTGCCAGGTGTTCCACCTGACAGGGATGTTGAGTTCGTAATAGACCTCATCCCAAGAACCGTTCCGATTGCTAGAAGACCTTATAAGATGGCACCACTAGAACTAGCCGAGCTTAAGAAACAACTCGATGAGTCCTTGAAAAAGGGTTTCATCCGCCCTAGTTCATCTCCGTGGGCTTGCCCCGTCCTATTCGTCAAGAAGAAGGATGGTACGGACCGGATGGTTGTAGATTACCGACCTGTCAATTTGGTCACAATCAAGAACAAATATCCGCTTCCCAGGATCAACGACCTGTATGATCAGCTTGCTGGATCCTCAGTCTTCTCCAAGATGGATTTGAGGTTGGGCTACCATCAAATCAAAATCAGAAACGGGGACATTCCTAAAACGGCCTTTGTTACTCGTTATGGCCAATACGAGTACACCGTCATGTCCTTCGGATTAACCAACGCTCCAGCCACCTTTTCTCGGTTAATGAACTCAATCTTCATGGAGTATTTGGATAAATTCGTCGTGGTTTACCTCGATGATATACTCATCTACTCCAAGAACGAGGAAGAACATGCCGAACATCTAAGGCTAGTGTTGAAGAAACTTCGAGAGCATCGCCTTTATGCCAAATTTTCTAAATGTGAATTCTGGTTGTCAGAAGTGACCTATCTGGGTCATGTAATATCTGGTAAAGGTATTGCTGTTAACCCTGAGCGAGTTCAAGCCGTCCTTAATTGGACTCCACCTGAATCGGTCAAGCAAGTTCGGAGTTTTCTAGGCTTAGCGAGCTATTGTCGTCGCTTTGTCGAGAACTTCTCCAAGGTTGCTAAACCTCTAACCGAACTCCTCAAGAAAGATAAGAAGTTCGAGTGGACTCCACAATGTGAGCACAGCTTTCAGGAACTGAAAAGACGCCTGACTTCTGCTCCCGTACTGGTACCGCCAGACTTCTCCAAAGACTTTGTTATCTACTGCGACGCCTCGCGACAAGGACTAGGTTGCATCCTTATGCAAGATCGACATGTAATTGCCTACGCTTCACGGCAATTGCACCCACATGAGGAGAATTATCCTACTCATGATCTAGAGCTTGCAGCCGTAGTCTATGCACTTAAGACCTGGCGACATTACCTCCTCGGTAATCGTTGCGAAATATTCACTGATCACCAAAGTCTGAAGTACATTTTCACCCAACCGGATCTGAATCTCAGGCAAAGACGTTGGGTTGAATTGATCACAGACTTCGACTTAGGAATAACCTACACCCCAGGGAAAGCCAACGTCATGGCTGATGCGCTAAGTCGTAAATCTTATTGTAACAACCTGATGTTACAACAAAGTCAACCGCTTCTCCATGAGGAATTTCGGAAGCTTAACCTTCACATTGTACCTCAAGGTTTTCTTTCCACCTTGGTAGCAAAACCTACTCTTACGGATCAAATCATCGCTGCCCAAAAGCGAGATAAGGGAATATCTAAAATCAAAGAGAACATTGCTAGCGGAGGTGCTAGTTGTTTCTCCACAAATGATCATGGTGTTGTGTACTTTGAGAACCGTCTAGTGGTTCCCAAGAACCAGCATCTACGGCAGTTGATCCTTAAGGAGGCTCATGAATCTCCTCTCACCATTCATCCCGGTAGTACTAAGATGTATCAGGACCTACGCCAGAGGTTCTGGTGGACTAGGATGAAGAGAGAAATTGCTCAGTATATTGCTAATTGCGACGTCTGTCGTCGTGTAAAAGCAGAGCATCAACGGCCTGCTGGCACCCTTCAACCCTTAGCTATTCCTGAATGGAAATGGGATAAAATTGGTATGGATTTCATTACCGGTTTTCCCAGGACCAAGAGAGGGAATAATGCTATCTTCGTCGTTGTCGATCGTCTTTCCAAAGTAGCCCATTTCCTACCTGTTCGTGAGAGTATAACCGCTAGTCAGCTGGCAGACTTATACATCTCCCGAATAGTGTCCCTCCATGGTGTTCCTTTGGAAATTAACTCGGATCGAGGAAGTCTTTTCACCTCTCGATTTTGGGAAAGTTTCCAAAATGCTATGGGAACCCGTCTCTCCTTTAGCACCGCTTTCCACCCTCAGTCGAGTGGTCAAGTGGAACGCGTCAACCAGATTCTAGAAGACATGCTTCGAGCCTCTGTTATCTCATTCGGAATGGACTGGGAGAAGTGCCTTCCATTTGCCGAATTCGCTTACAACAACAGCTATCAATCTAGCTTGGGTAAAGCCCCTTTTGAAGTTCTCTATGGACGACGGTGTCGAACACCCCTTAACTGGTCAGAGACCGGGGAAAGACAATTCTTTGGCCCGGATATGATTCAGGAAGCAGAAGAACAAGTTCGTATCGTTCGTGAAAAGTTGAAAACAGCCCAATCTCGTCAAAAGAGTCAATATGACCGAAAACATAAGGCTATGACTTTCGAGGTTGACGAGAAGGCTTATCTTCGGGTCACCCCTCTGAAGGGAACCCATCGTTTCGGTATCAAAGGCAAATTGGCTCCTCGTTACATTGGACCTTTTCGCATTCTCGCCAAACGAGGAGAAGTTGCCTACCAGTTGGAACTACCTCCGCACCTCTCCAGAGTCCACGATGTCTTCCACGTTTCCCAACTCAGGCGTTGCTTCTCGGATCCTATCCGTGAAGTGGACCATGAAACGCTTGATCTCCAAGATAACCTTACATATCGAGAGTACCCCATTCGTATCCTCGATCAGGCCGAACGTACCACCCGACGTCATAATATCAAGTTTCTCAAAGTTCAATGGTCGCACCATTCTGAGGATGAAGCAACCTGGGAAAGGGAGGATCGTCTTCGACTTGAGTATCCCGCCTTCTTCCCGGAGGAACCCAAATCTCGGGACGAGATTCTTTTGAGTGGGGGTGAGTTGTCACACCCTAGCTAGTCATGCATCAGAGTGTGTGCATCATGTTTAAAATTTCCATTTAACTTGAAATGGGGATTGTGAAACCCTCAGAATCATTTCTGAAAATGATCCAAATAAAAATTTCTCCAAAAGGGTCCAAGAAAATGCTCATGTTGCTCTCTGAAAATATTGGACAGAGATAAAAATCAAACCAATATTTTTAAGAGCTCATAGGTATTTATTTTGGGCATTTGGAATTAATGCATAAATATTTGCATTGGAAATATATTAATTATATATATTAATATATGTCCAAATATTATGCCAATTATAAAGGAGCTCTGGAATAATATATCTAGCTCCTGCAAAAATTGGCATAAGGTAAATAAATGATTTAATATATTATTTAAATCAAAACAAATGTCAGAAATTAGAAAACAGAAAAATAAATAACAGGAGGAGCTTACCTGGGCTCCTCCACTGTGCGGCCCAGCCAGCTGGCCGGCCCAGCCAGCAGGCGGCCCAGCCCGCCTCCCTCCTCTGTCGTCTTCGTCCTCGACAGAGGGAGGGGAGTGTGGCCGGCGCGCGCGCGCGCCACCGCGCCACGCCACCTGCTCGGCTGCCTGCCTGCCCTCCCCTCCTCGCTCGATGCCCCGGACGACGCCACGCCTCCCCCCTGCTCTCTCTCACTCTCCCTCGGTTCCTCCCTCCTCTCCCTCGCTCTCTCTCTCACACGGCCGAACACCACCCTCGCCGCCGTTCGCCATAGCAGCCGTCACCGGCCACCCCTCGCTCCCCCGACTAGCTCAGGAGCTCCGCCTCGACCCCCTCTTCCTCCCCACCGATCCACGGGTCTCCGGAAGCCCTGCATCGCCGCCTACGTCGCCGTTCCCCTCCTCGGCCACCGGAGGTCATCGCCGTCGATTCGCTGCACTCCGGCCGTCCCCGAGCCCGCTAACCATCCCTGCAGCTCCGCGGTGAGCCACTGATTCGATTCCCCCTTGCCCCGTCGTCCCTAGCCTCCTGTAGCTGCCGCCCCCTTGAGCTCCGAAGCTCGACGCCGCCGGCGATGTCGCCGTCGTGGCCACGGTCACCGTAGCGCCCAACCGAGCACACCCACGCCCTCACCGCACCGCGTAGAAGCCGTAGGTGCCAACCCCGCATCCCCGCAGCCGTTGTAGCCTCGACCCCGAGCTCAACCGAGCTCCGGCAGCCGCCACGGTCGTCGCCGTCGACGGTACAGGCCACCCCAGGCACGGCCACCACCACCGTTCGACGCGCGGGAGCAAGGGCTCTCCAACGAGCCCAAGCACGGCCTCGCCCGTGCCCTGTAGCGCGATCCCGCATCGCGCCGCCGTCTCGGGCCTCGCCGGCGTCATGTCGCCGGTGGGTTTGACCCACCTTGACCACGGCAGGAACCCCCCTGTGTCCCTGACAGGTGGGCCCAGCCCTGTAGCTAATTAGGATTAGCACTAACCGAATCAGTTAAACTAACTACCCCCCCCTGACACTGACAGTGGGCCCCAGCGCCACTAATCCCTAATTAGGATTAATTAACCCTGTTAAACCCCCCTGTCACTGACGTGTGGACCCCACACGTCAGGTTTGACCTCAGCCAGCCGCAGTTGACCACTGACGTCATGCTGACGTCATGCTGGCGCAATATTTATATTTCTGGATTTAAATTAAATCAGGAAATTCCAGAATATTATTTAAACTTCAAAAATTCATAACTTTTATTCTGTAACTCCAAATTGGACAAATTATATATGAAAAATGATCAGAAAAATCCAATCTATCCATCTGTACTATTTTCATGCATGATCAAACAAGTTAAATTGATGTTTCAAGCAGAACAAGGAAAAGCACTTTAAAAGGCCATGTTTGAGTTTGAAATTTGAATCTTTGATTCAAATTTGTTCAAACCCTTCTGGTCTTAGTTGCATTAGCCCAACACACTCATATTGCCATGTTTCATGCATGCATCATATTGTTGCACATTGTTTGGTGATGGTTGTGTATCGGTGTTCTTTGCGGCAGGTTCTGCCTCCGAGGAGTACCGTGATTACCCTAACGAAGAACCGTATCAGTGCATCGAACCATCAGGCAAGCAACCAACCATTTGATCATATCGATACAATCCCATGTTCTCGCTCCTGCTCTCTTTTACTGCATTAAGACAACGCGTTTCAAACTGCTGTGTGCTACGGTAGTTGAACCCATTTCCTCTGCATGACCTGTCATTGCCACAGTAACTAGATGAAACCCACTAGCATGTGTAGGAGTTGATTGAGCCATATGTATGTGTTGTTCCTACCTTGCTATGCCTGCTATGCTTAGAGTCGTGTCAGGTCTGGTTCATCTGGGTGATGGGCTAGAGTGAAATGATTATGTCGGTAATGAGAGTGGTGTGGTGAACACGATTTGGTAAAGGTATCGATGAGAGGCCATGTAGGAGTACATGGTGGGTTGTTTCATTGAAGCCGACCTTAAGCACTGAGATCTGTATGTGTGATTTAAGATACAGCTACTACCATGCATTGGGCCCTGAAATATGACCCCGCTCGACTTCTTATTCACCCTAGCTCTCTGTCCAGGAGTTGCAAGTAGTTTCTGGTGTTTGTAGCCTACTGGAGGCCGTGGACAGCGCTGACCGTAGGGGTGGGCTGTGATGCGGTAGGTACGTGGCCGGGTGTACCGAATACCCGTTAGGTATCTCGGGAACCCTGTTCACATCGTTCGGGGCCGTATGGGAAACCTCGGCCGGACTCCCTGCGGATGGAACCTGAATAGGCGATAAACCTGGACTAGAGGCTTAAGTGTTTAGGTAGGTCGTGGTCTACACCCACGTCGGCTTTCGCTTGAAGTCTGCCGAGCACATGTCGTGTGCAGACGCTAAGTGGTGGAAACATGTATGAAGAAGTACACCCCTGCAGGGTTATCATAATCTATTCGAATAGCCGCGTCCGCGGTAAAGGACTACTTGGTTGCCTATACAGTTCATAGACAAGTAAATGGAAACTACTAAAAGCCTCAAGATAAGTGTGAGTGCCGAGGATGGCTCTTCCGTAGGAAGACGGAGGTGGATCCTCGGTAGTGTATTGAAGTGGTGAGTAGTGGACTCGTGTGCGCAAAACCATTTCAAGTTGAGTATCGTAGGATAGCCTAGCCAAGAGTCAAAGCTGGCTTGCTGCAATAACTCCACCAACCCTTCTTGATACTATGCATGTATGTAGGATCTGATGTAAGTCTTGCTGAGTACCTTTGTACTCATGTTGCTATAATTTACATTTTTACAGAAGACGCTGCAACCCCTTCTGATGGGTTCTATGTAGACGTTGACATCAACGAGTAGGCTAAAGACCCAGGTGGTGACCCTGAGCTTGTGAAGGACCACGTAGTATAGCTAGGCTTTCCAAGCCTCTTTTATTTTACTAGTTGTCTGTACTCAGACAAGTTACTTCCGCTGCTGGTTTGTATGACTGTATGACTTGAATGTTGGGTCGTGTGACCCGTACCTTTGTGTATGCTATGTATGGCTCCCTGAGCCTTAAATAAAGTACTTGTGTCGTAGAGTCATGTTGTGATGCTTCGTTGTATTTGCACATATCGAGCATATTGTGTGTATGATTGAAATGCTTGGTATGTGTGGGATCTGACTATCTAGTTGTTTATCTTTAGTAGCCTCTCTTACCGGGAAATGTCTCCTAGTGTTACCGCTGAGCCATGGTAGCTTGCTACTGCTCTGGAACACTTAGGCTGGCCGGCATGTGTCCTTCTTCGTTCCTGTGTCTGTCCCTTCGGGGAAATGTCACGCTTTGAGTACCGGAGTCCTGTTAGCCCGCTACAGCCCGGTTTACCGGAGTCCTGCTAGCCCAGTGCTACAGCCCGGACCCACTTGCTGATGACCGACACGTTCGAAGCTGGGTCATGGATGCCTGTCCCTGTAAGTCTGTGCCACTTTGGGTTTACGACTAGTCATGTCAGCCCGGGCTCTTTATCATATGGATGCTAGCGACACTATCATATACGTGAGCCAAAAGGCGCAAACGGTCCCGGGCAAAGGTAAGGCGACACCCGTGGGGATACCGTGCGTGAGGCCGCAAAGGGATATGAGGTGTTACCGGCTAGATCGATGTGACATCGAGTCGGGGTCCTGACAATCACCGAATACAGGAGAGCAAAAGAAATTTCCCCCGCAAATCAAAATGGTGAACATGATAAACGCCACCCACATTCCCAAGCTGGAACGGATGTGCACTCTTAGGGATGTCGACTTAACGGAACCAGTCGCCCCACAATATAAACTATGGCCGATCACCTTCGACCGCACAGATTGTCCGGTTAATACCAATCAGGGCAATTCAGCCGCACTAGTCCTCGACCCAATAATTGATGGGTTCCGCCTCACACGAGTCCTTATGGATGGAGGCAGTAGTCTAAACCTGCTGTATCAGGACATAGTGCGCAAGATGGGTATTGATCTTTCGATAATCAAGGCCACTCAAACCACCTTTAAAGGTATTATACCAGGTGTGGAGGCCCGTTGTACAGGCTCCATCGCTCTCAAGGTAGTCTTCAGATCACCGGACAATTACCATACCGAAGAGTTAATCTTCGACATCGTCCCCGTTCGCTGTGATTATCAGGCACTGCTCGGACGAGCCGCGGTCACTCGATTCAACGCGGTGCCACATTATGCCTACCGTAAGCTTAAGATGCCCGGTCTGTGCGGCGTCATCACGGTTAATGGCAGGTCCGAACTACCCCTTGGTGCCGAAGAGTATACCGCCGCTTTAATAGCAGAAGCAATGAGTGGCATCTTTCAATCGAACCTCGAGTCAACGGCCAAGGTCCCGGACACCACCAAAGGAGTCCAAACTACTTCGCGGCAGGATAGCCCGGCTCGTCCGGAGCTCAATTAAACACTTCGGAAAAAGCTAGGACAGGCCACATACTGCGGCTCAACCGCTTTGTGGCACACAAACATTTCTTGCATTTTCTTTGCAGGTTCACCTTTGCACAGGCCAGGACTGGCGACATGGAAACAGCTCGAACGCGCAAGGGAATCCTTAGATATTCCCCTCGATGACCATCCGACTACACTCCGGATCCGCACACAGCTTCTTCCCGCCTGGTCTCAGCAGGTTCCGCAGTCATATTTCTTTTTATCACAGTACCTGTACTCATACGCATCGACGTACTACTCAAATACAACATATGGATTTATATGACGCTTATCTATTGTTATTTCTTATCAAAACTCTTTTGTCAAATGGCATCTGTACACCGCGATATGCCTTAATACGCTAGGGGCTTCATTGTACCCATAATACGGCAATAAAGTCCGAACACCTTCACGGCCGTTCGGCACCCCGAACTTATAGCATTATATGCATCAGCTCTGAATCATGTCTTGGGTCAATAGTTGGGTTTGCCCGGCTCCCATGTTTTGCTGCCTTACGTTCCGCTATATCGGCTAAGGCGGCACAGGGAGAACTAGTGCGATTGTGTCCCGGTTCTTCCGGACGAGCACCTCAGTAGAGAAAGCCGAAAACTGACTGTCATGATATGGAGAGAGCTGGTCAGCTGTTCGAGAGGTTGTAAAATATTTAAGGATTTCTTCTGCATAATGCCATAACTAATGCAGCGTGCGATGGATCGACTTTTCTTCTGATCAGGTGCTTATAGAGCCCCTCATGCGGTCTTCCGAACACTAGGGGCTGCGCCTACCTTCCTATTGTCAAGCTCCTATGGCTAAGTGAGAGTGATAAAGCCCTATAGTCCAATTGCCTGGTTCGTTGTGCTGAACACCTCCTTCATGGACCCAAAACTGGGATAAAGAGTGCTCAGGTTTATCCCGAACACCCCCGTACATCCTATGTGGGGGCAGAAGCCGACGACTGGCCAACTCTCAGGATTAATATATAAAACAGCCATGCAAGAGGAAAAACTTTCAAATAACATGCAATAAATAATAGAAATGACCTTGTTCAACATTACAAAGGACAACTTGACTATATTCATGGAAATATAATGTCCTTGGTGCATTGCTCCGCCGCAAGGCGGGCTCCTTTCAGGACACTATCATAATATAACTCAGACTTGCGGTGCTCCTTCCCCTCTGGCGGTCCCTTGGTCATCAGCATTTCAGCATCCATCTTCCACCAGTGCACCTTTGCACGGGCGAAGGCCATTCACGCACCCTCCATACAGACCGACCGCTTGATGATGTCAAGTCGTGGGCAGGCACTCACAGCCGCTTCACGAGCCCGAAGTAGCTCCTTGGAATTGGCTCGGCGGGCCATAGCCGGATAATTAAATCCTTCATGCTAGCTCGGCCGCCTTATGCAATTCGATCAGCTATTTCAGTTGATCGATAAAAGGCACCGGATAATTCGGTGCCAGATACTGCGACCAGAAGAGCTTATCCGCAGTGTTCCTTTCTTTGGCTCGGTAGAATTGGGTGGCATCAGATATGCTGCGTGGCAGCTGTGCAAATACCCCTGGAGAAATCCGAACTCAATATTAGAAACATGATTTTCTCCTCAAATACTTGCTTTACATGGAAAAAGCCTTACCCACCATGATCTTCCTCGCCTCTTGGATCTCCTACAGGGTGCCTTGGGTTTCCCCCCAGGCATCGCGTGCGCCCTGATGAGCCTTGGTGAGTTCGGATTCTTTTTTTGTTAAACTCTGCTCCAAGGCCTCGCATTTCTTCACGGCCTCTTAAAGCTCTTGCTCAGCTTCAATACCCCTGGCCTCGTGCTTCTCACGAAGGGCCTGCTCTGCGGCTGCCTTTTTCTCGGCCTCGACGACAACCTTCTTAAGAGACTCGACTTTGGTCATCGCCCCTATAGCAAATAATGAAACATATTTTTATCATACTAAAAATTCGTTCGCACTGAACACGAGCAAGGTTTGTGCATACCTTGTTTATCCTCCAACTACCTCTTCAACTGGCCAAGTTCTTCTTCGGTCTGCTCCAGACTTTGCTTTAGTCCAGAGACTTCCGCAGTATGAGAGGCGGCAGTCGGTACAGGCGCCTTCTTATAAAAGAAGACAGATATATGCCATCAAGTGAGTCTCCTGCGAGCATAAATTTGATCCTCTGTCCGTTTCTTTCTTTCACCGAACAGTGTATCAGGGGTTACTATCTATACTATGACACTCTTCGAAACCTCACAAAACATACCTCAAAGCCCGTGATAAGGCTGATGCAGGCTTCATTGAGTCCACTCTCAGTGGACTAAATCTTCTCAATCACCGCACCCATAAGGGCACGGTGTTCATCGACGATGGAGGCGCTTTTCAGTGCCGCCGATAGAGTATCTGGCACCTCTGGTTGGACAGAGGTTGCCGGTGGAACAGGCACACCCCCTCCAGCCGAGGGGGCTAGCCTGCCTGGTTCTAGAGCCGTATTGGCCTCCGGAATTGCGTTCGGCTGGGGGCCGAATTCAGGATAGCCCGTGACATCGACGTCCATGGGAGCCTTCTCTCCCATGTGTCCGGCCCCTAAAGTTTGACCTCTTGGCACCGCCTTTATGATCTCCCCCCCTCCTCGGCCTGAGTCCTGCCGGGACGAAACCTCGGTGTCATTTACATGTTCGGCGGAAGGGGCCTTCGGGGGTGTCAAGCTCTCCATAGCATCCGAGCCCAGTAAATCCTCCGACGAGGATTGTTCAGTGCGGGACCTTACCGGACTGCAAAAAGTATGGCTCAGATTAAAATATTATGCCATGATGAGTCTGGCGCATAAATGTGTTCAGATTTTATATACTCACGAGTTCACCAGGGTCTGGGCCCTGGGATACCACTCCGGGTTGCTGTCGGCAGCGGCAGTAGACTCCTCTGGAAGGGGAGTTTTTCCCTTCTTAGGCGACTCGGCCTCCAAAGATGTGGAGGCCGTCCTTTTCTTTCCTCCCCTCGCTGGGGACGGGTCTTCCTTCTCTTCCTCGTCCTCTCTCCAGAGGAAGATCGGGCATTGGAGTCTTCGGATATTGTGTCCGAAGTACCACAGTGACGAAGGCCGCCGCTGGTCTTTTTGGCCTCCTTCTCGGCCTTCTTCTTCGGCGCCTTGTAAGGCGCCGGGACCAGCATCTTTGTCAAAAGTGGGCCGGCCGGTTCTTCCGGTAGAGGGGCCGGACTGTAGATCAGCCCCACCTTCTTCTTCCAGCCCTAGGAGAGTTGTGTAACACACATTAAGTATCTTCCTCAGGATATGCGAATACAACATATGAATTGCCAACATACAGTGACTTACCAAACTTGCAGGGCGGGACAGTTGGTACCCGCGGTCCTCGGCGGAGTCCGGCCACGATTTGCCGGACTTAGAAAGCACCTTCCAAATGTCCTTGTGTGAGAAGCCAAAGAGCTCCAGTAGGGTCTGGTGCTTGGCCGGATCGAATTCCCATAAATTGCAAGCCCTGTGTTGACAAGGAAGAATCCGGCGAACTAACATCACCCGGACTACATTGACAAGTTTGATATTCTTGTCTTCCATATGCTTGACGCGCGTCTGGAGCACCGATAGTTTGTCGGACGAAGACCAGTTCAGGCCCTTCTTGGGCCAGGACGTAAGCCGTAGGGGGGCTCCGAATCGGAATTCAGGAGCAGCGGCCCATTCCGTGCCACATGGCTCAGTGATGTAAAACCATTGTTGCTGCCACTCTTTGACGGAATCATTGAAAGTACCTGTTGGCCATGTGACGTTGGGCATCTTGCTCACCATGGCACCTCCGCACTCGGCGTGCTCGCCGCTCACTACCTTGGGCTTCACATTAAAGATATTCAGCCATAAGCCAAAGTGTGGCGGGATGCGGAGAAAGGCCTCGAACACGACGATGAATGTCGAGATGTTGAGGACGGAATTGGGGGATAGATCATGAAAATCAATCCCGTAATAATATGTGATGCCGCGGGTAAATGCTCGAGGGGAAACCCTAGCTCACGGACAAAATGAGGAAGGAATACAACCCTCTCGTGGGGTTTCGGAGTAGGGACGACCTGTCCCGCCGTCGGAAGACGGTGGCTGATTTTCTTGGCTAGATACCCGGCCTCCCGAAGCTTTTTGATATCCTTCTCCTGGACGGTAGAGGCCATTCACTTGCCTCCTGCTCCAGATCCGGACATTTTTGGAATGCCTTTGTGGGCGGAGAAGACGAATGCTTGGGCGCTGGGGCTCGAGCGATGGGGAATGGATGAGCAGAGGAAGAAGAAGGCGTGGGTGAAAAAGGGAGTCCTTATGCCCTTATAAAGGCAGCAGGGATCCCGCGCCTCCCCACTTGCCCGGTAAAATCACTTATTCCCCAAGCGCTGCGATTGATGGCGCGGTTGGGTTACCCACACCCGTATTGATGAGAATCCCGTGATAAGGGGACACGATCTCTGCTTTGACAAGACGTGCCAATAAAACCGCCTCGCGATATGTGTGGTAGCAGGTTGGGAAACAGTTCGAATAATGACCGGGCCACGGCGTGATGTCATGCTATTAAAAGTTGTCAGCAGATTAGATTTGTGGGATATTGTGCTCTCTATGGTGGTATGTGGAAATTATTTTGCAGAGCCGGACACGATCCTCATGTTTAAGATCTTCTATGGAGTATTCGGAGAAGGAACCCGCTTTGCAATGCCGAAGACAATCTGCGCGCCGGACTCATCGTCATTGAAGCCTGGTTCAGGGGCTACTGAGGAAGTCCTGGATTAGGGGGTCCTCGGACAGCCGGACTATATACTTTGGCCGAACTGTTGGACTATGATTGAAGACTTCGTCCCGTGTCCGGGTGGGACTCTCCTTTGCGTAGAAGGCAAGCTTGGCAATCCAGATATGTAGATCTCCTTCTCTGTAACCGACTCTGTGTAACCCTAGCCCCCTCCTGTGTCTATATAAACCGAAGGGTTTAGTCTGTAGGACAACAACAATCATAATCATAGGCTAGATTCTAGGGTTTAGCCTCTACGATCTCATGGTAGATCAACTCTTGTAATACTCATATCATCAAGATCAATCAAGCAAGAAGTAGGGTATTACCTCCATCGAGAGGGCCCGAACCTGGGTAAACATTGTGTCCCCCGCCTCCTATTACCATTAGCCTTAGACGCACAGTTCGGGACCCCCTACCCAAGATCCGCCGGTTTTGACACCGACAATGGGATATTTGCGTGATCTACTTGATGTATGTTTTGGTGATCAACTTGCGGGTTCAATGAAGTTATGCATAGGGGTTGGCACACGTTTTCGTCTTGACTCTCCGGTAGAAACTTTGGGGCACTCTTTGAAGTACTTTGTGTTGGTTGAATAGATGAATCTGAGATTGTGTGATGCATATCGTATAATCATGCCCACGGATAGTTGAGGTGACATTGGAGTATCTAGGTGACATTAGGGTTTTGGTTGATTTATGTCTTAAGGTGTTATTCTAGTACGAACTCTATGATAGATTGAACGGAAAGAATAGCTTCGTGTTATTTTACTACAGACTCTTGAATAGATCAAGCAGAAAGGATAACTTTGCGGTGGTGTCGTACCCTATTATTGACTTTGGAGTGACTCTTTATTGCATGTTGAGGGATAGTTATATGATCCAAGTATGTTATTATTGTTGAGAGAACTTGCACTAGTGAAAGTATGAACCTTAGGCCTTGTTTCCTAACATTGCAAGACCGTTTACACTCACTTTTATCATTAGTTACCTTGCTGTTTTTATAATTTCAGTTTACAAAAACCTATATCTACCATCCATATTGCACTTGTATCTTGTTGTTTTTATAATTTCAGATTACAAAAACCTATATCTACCATCCATATTGCACTTGTATCACCATCTCTTCGCTGAACTAGTGCACCTATACAATTTGCCATTGTATTGGGTGTGTTGGGGACACAAGAGACTCTTTGTTATTTGGTTGCAGGGTTGTTTAAGAGAGACCATCTTCATCCTACGCCTCCCACGGATTGATAAACCTTAGGTCATCCACTTGAGGGAAATTTTCTACTGTCCTACAAACCTATGCACTTGGAGTCCCAAAAACGTCTACAAGAAGAAGGTTGCATAGTAGACATCAGCCCCCCCTTTAACGTGCAAGCGACTTGCGGGGTAAGGTGGTGACCACCGGGGTCCGCCCGTAGCTAGGCCTCGGGTGAACCTGCGTGTTAACTAGCAAAAGAGATTGCAATTACCTATGGTGCTGACCGCCTGTCCTTGGACCTTTCATAGGAAGACGAAGGCACCGAGGACCTGGTGAGGTGGCGTGCATGAGGCGGGCCGCGAGCCAGATATCGGTCCTCGGGTTTATCAGCATTGCGGGGACGGAACCGAGCACAAGCGCTGTGCCAGTGTGAGTAGCCCCCGTTGCGGGGTGGGCAAGGGACATGCCATCAATGTAGGGAGACCGTGAGGAGGATAGGATTCGAAGCAAACAGGTGATGATCATAGATAAGCTCATGGAGATGGTTAGGCAATTCCGATGGACGCAAAAGGATACATGCCGCATGGACGGACCCACGCGACTTGGGGATAAGGTAGCCCGAGGGGCGCCCCCAAACTGAACAAACTAAAAAGATGTCACCTGGCACCGGTTCTGAAGAGATGTCGGGGTAGTAGAAGATGCACGCTGCTGAAGTTGTCCCTCACGAGCCGCCTTGGCCCTGAGCCTCGGGAGGCTCCGGGGGCCTAGGGGGCTCCTAAAGCTGCATCTCCATTTCCGCCAGCATCGCCTGGTGCCTAGCCTCTAGAGCCACTAGGACGTCCCACATGCGGTGCTAAAATGCGACAGCCGTGCTCGGCAGGCCGAAGGGCATGCGAACGTAGCTGTGAGTTGGACCCTCGCATCGGCCAACACGGGACGGCCAAAAGAGCTGCCGAGACATGGCCTTATTGAGCCCTGGAATGTCGATGCAGACGCGGAACTCCTTACCCTCTCCAAGGCAAGGAGCCGCGCCCAGCGGTGGGCGGCGATCGCCCTGCAGAACCCTTGCCTCTTGAATCTCCTTGACTGCCTTGCTGATGAACTGCTGAACACCTGGCGCCTCACGACCTATGCCTTCTCCTGGGAAGCGTGCGCTGAAGCATGCCTCCACATGGTGCCTGAGCGCCTTCCTCGTGACGTTGGCTAGGTCTGAGGCCCTCCAGAGGAGAGCCTTCGAGCCCAGCCTGAGAGGGGCGCCGGGCGCGCCTTCTTAGGCGATTGGTGAAGGCGCCCCGTCCAGGGACGCGAGGCTCAGCGCAACACTGTCGGGCGATGCCTCCTCATGAGACCCATGGCCCAGCTGCAGCTTCTTCATCTTGGGGACGACCTCAGGAGGGAGGACAACACCCTCGCCTTCAGGGTTCTCGACTTCTGCAGCTTGGTAGGCGCGCTTGAGAGAGCACACCATGTCCTTTTCCCCGCAGGCGACCGTGATGATGCCGCCGCTCCCTGGCATCTTGAGGATGTTGTAGCCGTGGTGTGTTGCCGCCTTGAACTTGGCCAGTGCCGGGTACCCGAGGATGGCGTTGTATGGCAGATGAATGTTGGCGACGTCAAAGTTGATGAGCTCGGTGTGGTAGTTTTTGTGCTTGCCGAAGGTGACAGGGAGGTGGACCTGGCCTATGGGATGCGTGGAGCTGTCGGTCACTCCTGAGAAGGGCTTGGTAGGCTGAAGCTGTTGGTATGGTACTTGGAGCCTATTGAATGTCTGAACAGAGAGAACATTGAGCCCTGCTCCACCATCAATGAGGGTCTTGGTGATGACCACGTTGTTGATGACGGGCGAGCAAAGCATTGGGAGCGCGCTGGCAGTGGCCGCACACTTGAGCTGATCGGAGGAGTTGAAGGTCATGGCGTATTTGGACCACCTGAGCGGGTGTGTTGTCTCGAGCTTATGGAGCGCTGCGCTCACCTCGTGCCCGAACTGCTTGAAGATGAGGTGAGAGGCTGGGGCCTGAGAGCCGCCCAGGATGCAGGCTATGGCTCGAGGTTCCTAGAAGCCCCCAGCCCCCTTGTCCTGGTGATGATCTTCGTTCCTTCTTGGCGATGGATGCAGTGGAGGAAGACCGGCGTTGCCCTGAGGCCAATCCTCGCGAGGCTGGCCCTACCAACGGTACTCCCGAGGCTGGTTGCGCCACTCCTAGCGATGGTCGCAGCTGTCCCAGCATGCTGCACCTCGGCCGCCTCCATGACCGTAGCCTCGATCGTTGTGCTCGGGGCGTCGACCGAGGCGTCCATCACGGAGGGCCCTGAGCTCCTAGCAGTCATTGGTGTTGTGGTTGTGCATGTTGTGGAAGACGCAGAATAGTCGGTTGCTCTTAGATTACTCAGGATGATCGCAACCGCGCTTGATCTCCGGCTCGACAGCAAGCACAGCTGGCCCCTTGCGCTTCACGTCCTTGGCCTTCGCCTTCTTGTCCTCTGGGTCAGCATCGGGGATCTCGAGGAGGGAGAGGCGTCCCTCCTCAGCCCTTGCGCACTTTTTTGCCATGTTGAACATCTCCAAGGCTGTGCAGAGGTCCTCATGAATGGCGAGCTCCTCCTTCGTCTTGACGTCGCAGACTCCATCAGTGAACACTGAGATGGTGGCCTCGTCTGACACCTTGGGGATCTTGAGGCGGACGTTGTTGAAGCACTGGATGTACTTCTGCAGGGTCTCCCCTGGCTGCTGATTGATGCATCGCAGGTCACTCGCGGCTGGTGGGCGGTCGCAAGTGCCTTGGAAGTTGGCGATGAAGCGGTCGCGCATCTCATCCCAGGAGGAGACATATCCCACGGGGAGATTCAGGTGCCAGGAGTGCGCCCCATCCTTGAGGGCCATAGGGAACCAGTTTGCCATGATCTTCTCGTTGCCACTGGCCGCATTGATGCTCAGCTCATAGAGCTGTAGGAACTCTGCTGGGTCGGCGGTGCCGTCGCAGCGTGGGGGCAGATCAGGCTTGAACTTGCCCGGCAAGATGATGTTGCAAAGCTCCGGGGTGAACGCGTGGCACCATGCTGTGGTCACGGGAGCCCGTCGAGGTGGAGGTTGGTCTTGGTGCTCGCGCGCCGCCACCATCACAGGCGGCACACGGTCTGGACATGGGGTAGCTGGAAGCGCACGTGCATCTTCTTGGGGCCGCTGTACCACTTGGTAGCTCGCCTCTTCGCGTGCAAGTGCCTGGTGCAATAGGTCGCGCCGTGGTGCCACCCGCCTTGGTTCAACAATGGCGCCCTGGGCTGGAGGTGGTGGAGGTGCCCCGTGAGCCACGTCGCCTGCGGTAGGCGGCTGATGAGGTAGCGAGCGAGACGGTGCAGTGGAGTCTCTGGCGGTGCTGACGAGCTCGGCGATGCGCTCGAACCATTCCTCGTAGAAGTCGTCGACTGGGCAGTAGAGAAGGAGCTCCCGCACCATGAGCCGAGCAAGTTGCGCGTTCGCCAGGCCGTGACACGCATGGGAGGATGAAGTGGCCGGGGTCAGTGATGGAGTGGCAGTGCGCACGTCGCGGTGCAACAAGGGGTGCAGTGATGAAGCTTGCTGCTCATGGCCGGCAGGGCCCGTGGCGGCGTTGGCTGCTAGTGACAGAGGACGACGAAGACAGCCATCGCCCGCCGGAGCCATCTGAGCAACACGGGCAGCAACCACGGCCCGGCGCTCAGCGTGAGCCCGGCGTGCGTCAGCCATGGAAGTGTCGTAGTAGCGGTGGATCGATCGACGGAAGAGATGATCCTACGCACCCCTACCTAGCTTGCCAAATGACGGATTTCGGATTCCGCAAACCCTTGATAGGTTCGAACTCTGGGGTGCGTGCGGAAATCTCAACCTACCCAGCCTGCCTACTCGCGATCCTCTAAGCTTAGTGCGTCGAGCTCAAAGGGACAGGGGGACACATCAGTTTATCCTAGTTCGGGCCACCTTGCGGTGTAATACCCTACTCCAGCATTTTGGTGGATTGCCTCGAGGGGTTGAGTATGAACTAGTACAGTGGATGAACAAGCCTGTGGAAGCGAGGTGTTCTTGAGCTCAAGAGAGCTGGTGAGGTGGTTGGATGAGAATGGATCCAATTCCTGTTCTACTCTTTCTCTCTCGATTCGCCTTTAACCTCAACCCCCTTCGATGGTGGTGGCTAAGTCCTATTTATCGTGGCCTTGGTCCTCTTCCCAAATGTTGGCGGGAAGTGTCGGATATCGGGTTCCGGCAAAACCCTTAAGGTTCAAACTCTGGGGTGCGCACAAAGATCTTCTCCCCACCGATACATGCCCCAAAACCTTGCCGCGATTCTAGCTAGCACGATGAACAACACAAGAGACACAAGGTTTATACTAGTTCGGGCCACCATTGTGGTTTAATACCCTAATCCAGTGTGTGGTGTGGTGGATTGCCTCTTGGGCTGACGATGAACAGTATAGGGGAAGAACAGCCTCGCGAGAGGTGTTCTTGTGGTGGTGGTGTGCTCTACTATGGAAGGATTCGATCCCCCTTCCTACGGTGGTGGCTACCTCTATTTATAGAGGCCCTGGTCCTCTTCCCAAATATTGAGCGGGAAGGAAGCCAACAACGGCCATTTTGAAAGCGGACAGCTAGTACAAACTATCCTGACTAAAGGTGGTCTTTGACTGCCAAAGGCACTGGTGATGACACCGTCTTGGGCTCCATGGTGACCTCTTCCTGCCATCCTACTGGTCTTGGTCTCGTTGCACTGATATGGGAACCTTTGCTTGATGCCTCGGTACTCCGTGCCTGCGCTTGCCCCCTTTGCACCAAAGAGGAAACGAGGACACTGCGCAGGCTGGCGCCCGCCTGGTGCCCGCTTGGTGCCCACCTGGTCTTGATCATCATGGCTTGCATCATGAGCACCTCGTGAGGTACCCCTTGCCTTGATCTCTCTGCTTCCTCGTGAGCCTGCCTGGTGAGGCTGCCCCTGAGGAGGCCTTGTGTTGTCCGCCTCGTGAGGCTTGTCCCCTCGCAAGGGTCTTGAACTTGGGTTGATAAGGACGGGATGTACTGGGCCACTGTTGACCCACGCTGCAGGCCGCAGGCAGGCGAGTCTGGGCACCCCCATTCCCAGAACGCCGACAGTAGCCCCCGAGCCCAAGGCGCGCTCAGACTTGGCTTAGCAGCGAAGCCAAAGGGCAAGTGTGGAGCACCGCGGGCCCGAATAGCCTGCGGCCTTGGTCGCCGCGTGGCGATTGTTTGGACGTGGGCGTCTCTGCTTCCCCATGCTGCCTCGGCAACTGCCCGACTGACAAAAAGGCTGGCCTGGGTAAGGCTTACTTTCATTGCTCTCCTTCACCTTGCTTCAGATCCCCTTCCTTGCTCTCTTGCTTCCGAAATCTCCAGATCTGCTCCATCCTTCCCCTTTCAGCGAGCAATGGCGCCCCGCAAGGCCGTGGCTGAGGCCCTGCCGGCTTGGTTCTCGCCGGCCCTGGATCCCCCCAACATGATGGAGAAGAATCTCATCGCTACGCGTTTGATGACGGCGGCATAGGGCAGCGAGATGGGGGAGACCGGACTCCGGGCCGGCTCCACTGAGCCGGAGGCTAAGGGGAGCACCTTCTACCCCTTCTTCATGATCACCGTCATCGCCAGCCTGATTCCTCCCTTCTCCGAGTTCTTCTATGTCGTCCTCCGCCATTACAGGTTGCAGGCCCTTCATCTCCATCCCAACTCCGTTCTCCTTTTGTCGATTTTCACCTACTACTGCGAGGTGCACGTTGGGGTGATGCCGTCCGTGGCTTTGCTGCACCACTTCTTCTCCCTCCGAATCACCAGCGGTCATACCTCGGCGTGCGCTGGCTTCATCGCGTACTCCAAGGCCAACGCAATCTCGAAGACCAGGAAGAGGGTCGACGGCTTCCGAAGCAAGTGGGTCATGATGGATTCCAGATGCATCCACTCTCGGTTGGTGTTGCCAATGGAGCAGCCCCAGCCCGATGAGGCGTGGTCTCGTGCGAAGCTTGATGACAGATGGGCGAAGTCGGTGCTGGAGAAGATGAACGCCGACCTGAGGCCAGGTAAATATGAAGGCGGCGAAGCTGACAGGGGCCACACTCCTGAGGGAGTTCATGACGCAGCGGGTGGCTCCACTTCAGGCGCACTCGCGCCCGTTGTGGACGCTTGGGGGTGCGGACGAGGATCTTCGCCTGAACTCGGCGGCCCTGGCCGACGAGGATCTGGTCGTAGCTCTCCGCCTCTTGGTTGGAGATGACGTGGAAGGTCTGGAGGGCGCTCCTGCCCCCCTGTTCCTTCGCGACAACTGGAAATAGGTGGTGGATGTCATGCCCACCTTTGATGGGCGCGGTCTTGTGCCGGCGGTACCTCCTGAGGGCCAGGGGGCGATGACGCTGGTGGAAGTGTCTTCTGATGATTCCCGCGGGGGAGGAGAGGAAGACGAAGGAGAAGATGAGCGCGACTCGGAGGCGACTGCTGAGGGGATGGGGGAGACTTCTCCCTGGCGCAGGGCCAACATCCTCCGCACCCTGCCGGACGACGACGAGGCCGATGCCAGGCGAGAGGAAGAGGACCCTCCCATGATCCCGAAGAAAGACAGGTCAGGGCTGATATCCCGAGGGGCTACTCCTACCCAGGCACCGCCCAAAGCCGCCTCCAGCCCTTCTGGTGTGCCCTCTTCTGCTTCTGGACCTCTTGAGGTTGCGCCCCAGACCAAGAGGCTTACGGGCTTTAAGCTTGGCAAGAGGCTGGCGGCCTACGCCGCGATTGACCAGTAAGTGCTCGAACTCCGTCTTGTTCTTGTTTTTGCTACTGGGGCTTGACGTTCTCCATCACGTGATTAGGCCGCCTCTTGCGGCTAAGAAGAAGAAGGGGGACATGGTGGCCCCGCCTGGGGCAGGCTCATTTGCTGCAGCCGCGCCTTCGCCTGTGGGAAGGGGAGGCAGTGAAGTGTGCACTTCCCCTGCCCGATCATCCTCGCGAGTCCAGGAGGAGCGCTCTAGCAGGGTGCCAGCCCTCGTGGCCCCGCTGACTCTGGAGATGCCGGTGCCTGATGCTATCACTGAGGTGCCCAGGGCTCAGGAGCCCCCAGTCTCCCTAGCTGTGGTCATGCTGCCACCTTCTCCTCCCGCACCACTGGTTTCAGACTCCTCTCCCTCCTCCGCCGTCTTGGACCGTGCCCTTACCGAGCTGAGCCAGCTGCGAGAGGACCTCCAGGGCGCCAACTCCTACCTGGTAGCCGGGCGCCTGGAGCTGGTCTCTAGCTGGCTTCACTCTGATACCTCTGTCCGGGCGGCGCTGAGCCGGGCTGCGGCAGCTTGTGAGGAGGAGAAGCAAGCCGCCACCCAGGTCGCAGCTAGTCGCGATGCGGCGCTGAAGGATGCCACGGTCGCCCAGGACAGTTGCAATGCGATGGAGGCCGAGCTGGAGGGTCTACGCGATGAGCTCGCCAAGGAAGCTCGCGACCGCTAGGCGAAGGAGGAGGAGATGAAGGCTCGGGAAGATGCCATCGAGGACCGCGACGCCGAGTTGGCCGCTGAACGCGGCCGGCTGGGGACGCTGGAGCAGAAGCTGAAGAGGGAGAGGGCCGAGCTGTACGCCAAGGCAAAGGTCCCGGCCGAGGACCGTGTGGCCTTCGTGGATCTTGAGGAGAGATCTCGCAAGGCGCTAAAGACGCTCTATGATGGTGGCCTGGAGAAGCCGCTGGCTGGGGCCAAGGACGACCTCGCCCAGATGCTTCCCTTCTTGGTCGAAGCGCTTGAGGAAATCGTGACCGGCGTGGGCCCCATGGCCGAGGTTGAAGCTCGCGTCCTTTCTTCTACGGCGCTGACACGCGTCTTCAGTCATGTCTACCTTCGCGGCCCTGGCGCCAACCTCGACGAGCTGCTGGAGCCTGTGGACAATGAGCGCTTTGCCACTGCTGACGAAGCCATGAAGGGCTGGGCGGAAGCCCTGCTGGCGAAGTTCCGCTCCTTTGCCACCGTGCCCAGGGCAGGTGCTGCTAATCCCGTGGCCTCGGGAGGTGGAGCTGATGGAGGTAACACCACCACGGAGGCAGGGCTCCTGGCGAACGACGGCGTTGCCCAAGGGTGATCTTCTCACGGCTTCTTTCCTGTTTTAACTCCTGCAATATGCACTATGCCTTGTGGAGGCGTTTAAACTTGTGTTTGGTATCGTGAAGACAATTATGGTTTGTAATATTTGCTTCTGGATTTGCTTCGGGATTTTGCGGTTTCCTTCCTATTTGCTTGGTGTTCTACGTCGGCAGGGCCCGGTCCCGCGCATACCTCAGCCGCCGTTAGCCCCGATCGGATCACCAGGACGGAACCAAGGAGTGAGGGGCTACGTGACAAGTTAGGATCCTGAGTCGCGATGCTCAGGAGTCCCCCTTGACACGCAAATAGCAAATAGGGAGGGAGTGTAGGAGTAGATCTGTCGTTCTACGTCGGTAGGGCCCGGCCCCGCGCATATCTCAGCCGCCATTAGCCTTGCGGAACTAAGGAGTGAGGGGCTACGTGACCAGTTAGACTCCTAAGTCGCGATGCTCAGGAGTCCCCCTTGACGTTCAAACGGTCTTCATACCTTGGCTTCGCTCGGGGAGGGACGCGCGACGACCAGGTCCGAGGGACCTGGCTGGGTGGCCTGCGCTCAGGCGTGACCCGGGCGCAGCCCCCGTGTCCAGCCCCCTCGCGTGACGCTCCTGAGGGGAGGTGTTGTGATGAGGCCAAACACTAAGCTCTGGGCTCCCTAAGGTTGATACTGCCATGGGCCGCCCTCAGTTGTTTATCACCAGCGCAGAGCATATCGCTTCCGTATGTGTACGGGCATAGCCGCTCCTCGGCAGTGTCGTCAGCTAGCGCGGAGCATGGAGCTTCCACTGGTACGTGGGAGGAGGCCCCCCTCCGGGAGGAGCCCCTGGGGCATGTACAACCCCGCTCTGACACGTGGCTTGCACGACAGTGCTGGACGAGGTGTATCTGGGCACTCGTGAGCCAGCGCGGGACTCATGAGGCCCTACCTCAAGGCGGGTTGCGCCTGGTCTTGAGCCTTGGGCGTGTGTGTGTTCCTGAGAGATGGTTAGATACAAGTGCTCTATGTCTTCAGGTCCCGGCCCTCGAGTGAGCTCAGCCGCCACTGGTATGCCAGGTCGCGATGCCGTGGACAAGGCCAGGGGGTGAGGGCTGGAGAGCCAATAAGAGTTCCTGAGTCGCGATGCTCAGGAGCCCCTCTTTTAACGTGCAAGCGATTTGCATGAGGGAGAGAAGGCCCATGGTAGGCGGCAGATGATAATCATAGGCAGGTTAAGCATGAAAGGAAAATCAACTTAGATAAAAGCAGGAGGGATACCTGCCACTGGGTCAAGCCCGAGCGGCTTTGGGATGATGCGGCCCGAGGGGCGCCCTCAACAAGGTAAACTAAAGACATAAGCAAAAGGGATACATGCCGCAGGGACAGAACCCTGCAGCCTGGGAATGCTGCAGCCCTGAGGGCGCTCCTAGCTGAAATGAACTTCGAAAGATGTCACCTGATACCATTGTAGAGCGAGTGTCGGAGTAGCTGAAGGTGCGCAATGAAGAGGTCGACCCTCACGAGCCACCGGGGCCCTGAGCCTCGGGAGGCTCTGGCGGTCCAGGCGGTTCCTCGAGGACCATCTCCATCTTCGCCAGGACCGCGTGATGCCTGGCCTCTTGAGCCGCCAGAATGCTCCGCAGGTGGCGCTGGTGAGTAGCAGCCACGTTCGGCAGGCTGAAAGGCATGCAAACATAGCTGTGCGGAGGACCCTCACAACGTCCCATGCGCGAAGGCCAGAGACGCTCCTGAGACGCGGCTCGGTTGAGCCCTGGGAAGTCGATGCAGACATGCAACCCGCCATCCTCGCCTGGATGGGGAGCTACGCCAGGCAGGCGGGGATCACCGCGTATGACTCTTGATTCCTGAAGCTCCTGAGTATCCTTGGTGATGAACTCCTGAGGGTTGGTCCTTCCTTGCCCCATGCCTTCCTGAGGGAAACGTGCTGCGAAGCACGCCTCCAAATGGTGCCCGAGCGCCTCCCTCATGATCTTGGCAAAGTCGGAGGCCCTCTAGAAGGGAGGCTTCCAGCCCCGCCCGAGGAGGGCGCCGGGCGCGCCTTCCTATGCGATGGAGGGAGGCACCCCTTGCACGGGCGCGGATCCTGACGTGACACCTCCGGAGATGCCAACCTCCTAAGGCCTTGGGCTGGGCGATGTCTTCTTCTTCTTGGGAACTGCCTCAGGAGGGTTCTCGCTCTTGCTGTCTGGTCCTCGATTGATGCAGCTTGGAAGGCACGCTCGAGGGAGCACACCGCATCCTTCTCTTCACAGGGGACTGTGATGATTCCGCCGCTTCCTGGCATCTTGAGGATGTTCTAACCATGGTGGGTCACTGCCATGAACTTGGCCAGGGCTGGATACCCGAGGATGGCATTGTATGGCAGGCGAATGTGGGCAACGTCAAAGTCGATGAACTCGGTACGGTAATTTTTGCGTTGTCCGAAAGTGACAGGGAGGCCGACCTGCCCTATCGGGGTGGTGGAGCCATCAGTGACTCCTGAGAAAGGCTTGGTAGGCTGGAGTTGATCATATGGCACTTGAAGGTTGTTGAACGTCTCGATGGACAGAATGTTGAGTCCTGCTCCACCATCGATGAGAGTCCTGGTAACTTGCACATTGCTGATGACTGGGGAACAAAGCATTGGGAGGATGCCAGGTATGGACACACACTTGAGTTGATCTGCTGAGCTGAAAGTGATGGCGCACGTGGACCATCGGAGCAGGCGCGTGGCCTCGAGCTTGGGGAGGACTGCATTCACCTCACGAGCAAACTGCTTGAAGATGCGTTGAGAGGCTGGGGTCTGGGCACCGCCTAAGATGCAAGCAATAGCACGTGGCTCCTGGAAGCCCCCAGCCCCCTCGTGCTGGTGGTGGTCATCATTCCTTCTTGACGGTGGCGGCAGAGGAGGAAGGTCTACGTTGCCCTACGGGCGATCCTCGCGAGGCTGATCCCTCCAAGCTCCCTCGCGAGGCTGGTCCTGCCAGCGATCCTCGCGAGGTCAGTCATGCCACTCCTGGCGAGGGCCTCGGTCGTCCCATCGTCCTCCACCTCTTCCTCCTCCTCGGCCGTAGCCCCGGTCGTTGCGCTCGGGGCGTCGACCGATGCGTCCTTCTCGAACGGCTCTGAGCTCCTGGCATTCGTTGGTGTTGTGGGTGTAGAGGTTGTGGTAGGACCAGAATCAGCTACCCTTGTACGACTCCAGCTGGTCCTTGTCGTGCTTCATGTCTGGCTCTGCTGCAAGCACGACTGCTCCTTTGTGCTTCACGTCCTTGGCCTTGGCCTTCTTCTCTTCTAGGTCAGCAGCTGGAAGCTCGAGGAGGGAGAGGCGCCCCTCCTCAGCTCTTGCGCACTTGGTCGCTAGGTTGGATAGCTCCAGAGATGTGCACAGGTCCTCGTAGATGGTGAGCTCCTCCTTCACTTGACGTCGCGGACGCCGTCAGAGAACGCTGAGATGATGGCCTCCTCAGTCACCTTGGGGATCTTGAGGCGGGCGTTGTTGAAGCGCTGGATGTACTTCTGCAGGGTCTCTGCAGGCTGCTGCTTGATGCGGTGCAGGTCACCCATTGCCGGAGGGCGGTCGCGAGTGCCCTGGAAGTTGGCGATGAAATGGCTGCGCATCTCGTCCCAAGAGGAGACCGAGCTGGGAGGCAGGTTCAGGAGCCAGGTGCGGGCACCATCCTTGAGCACCATGGGAAACTAGTTCGCCATGAACTTTTCATCTCCGTTGGCCACCTCGATGCCCAGCTCGTAGAGCTGCAGGAACTCCACGGGGTCGGCGCTGCCGTCGTAGCGAGGAGGCAGATCCGGCTTGAACTTGCCTGGCCAGGCGACGCCGCATAGTTCGGTGGTGATGGCATGGCAACCTGCCGTGGCCACCGGAGCCTTTTGCAATGATGGTTCCCGCGTGCCACCGCCAGGGGAAGCACGATGTCTTGGCGTGCTAGAGCAGGGATGCGGTCTTGCCGTGCTGGAGCAGGGAGCACGTTGATACGTCCATTTTGCATCATGCTTTTATATCAATATTTATTGCATTATGGGCTATTATTACACATTATCTCTCAATACTTATGGCTATTCTCTCTTATTTTACAAGGTTTACCATGAAGAGGGGGAATGCCGACAGCTGGAATTCTGGCTGGAAAAGGAGAAAATATTGGAAACCTATTCTACACAGCTCCAAAAATCCTGAAACTCCACGGAAGTCATTTTTTGGAATTAATAAGAATTATTGAGCGAAGAAAACACCAGAGGGGGCCCACACCCTGGCCAGGAGGGTGGGGGCGCGCCCACCCCTACTGGGCGCGCCCCTGTCTCCTGGGCCCCTTGGTGGCCCTCTGGTGCCCACCTTCTAATATATGAAGGCTTTTACCCTGGAAAAGATCATAAGCAAGCTTACGGGACGAAACTCCGCCGCCACGAGGCGGAACCTTGGTGGAACCAATCTAGGGCTTCGGCGGAGCTGTTCTGCCGGGGAAACTTCCCTTCGGGAGGGGGAAATCATCACCATCGTCATCACCAACGATCCTCTCATTGGGAGGGGGTCAATCTCCATCAACATATTCACCAGCACCATCTCCTCTCAAAACCCCAGTTCATCTTGTGTATCCAATCTTGTAACAAAAACACAAATTGGTACCTGTGGGTTGCTAGTAGTGTTGATTACTCCTTGTAGTTGATGCTAATTGGTTTACTTGGTGGAAGATCATATGTTCAGATCCTTATTGCATATTAATACTTCTCTGATCATGAACATGGATATGCTTTGTGAGTAGTAACGTTTGTTCATGAGGACATGGGTGAAGTCTTGCTATTAGTAGTCATGTGAATTTGGTATTCGTTCGATATTTTGATGAGATGTATGTTGTCTCTCCTCTAGTGGTGTTATGTGAACGTCGACTACATGACACTTCATCATTATTTGGGCCTAGAGGAAGGCATTGGGAAGTAATTAGTAGATGATGGGTTGTTAGAGTGACAGAAGCTTAAACCCTAGTTTATGCGTTGCTTCGTAAGGGGCTGATTTGGATCCATATGTCTAATGTTGTGGTTAGGTTTACCTTAATACTTCTTTTGTAGTTGCGGATGCTTGCAATAGGGGTTAATCATAAGTGGGATGCTTGTCCAAGTAAGGGCAGCACCCAAGCACCGGTCCACACACATATCAAATTATCAAAGTACCGAACGTGAATCATATGAGGTGATGAAAACTAGCTTGACGATAATTCCCATGTGTCCTCGGGAGCTCTTTTCTCATTATAAGAAATTGTCCAGGCTTGTCCTTTGCTACAAAAAGGATTGGGCCACCTTGCTGCACTTTATTTACTTTCATTGCTTGTTACCCGTTACAATTTATCTTATCACAAAACTACCTGTTACCTACAATTTCAGTGCTTGCAGAGAATACCTTACTGAAAACCGCTTGTCATTTCCTTCTACTCCTCGTTTGGTTCAACACTCTTACTTATCGAAAGGACTATGATAGACCCCCTATACTTGTGGGTCATCAAGACTCTTTTCTGGTGCCATTGCCGGGGATTGAAGCGCCTTTGGTGAGTGGAACTTGGTAAGGAAACAAATCCTTTGAGGGGCTTGTTCGGGGTATCTTCAACCCGACCAGTAGAGCAAAGAGTTGCTCCTCAACCTACTGAACCTACTGAAAATATTTACTTTGAGATTCCTTCGGGTATGATAGAGAAACTGCTAGCTAATCCCTTTGCAGGAGATGGAACATTGCATCCTGATTTACACCTTATTTCTGTGGATGAAGTTTTTGGATTATTTAAGCTTGCAGGTATTCCCGATGATGTTGTCAAAAGGAAGGTCTTCCCTTTATCTTTGAAGGGAGATGCATTGACATGGTATAGGCTATGTGATGATGCGGGATCTTGGAATTATAAACGATTGAAGTTGGAATTTCACCAGAAGTTCTATCCTATGCATCTTGTTCAGCGTGATCGTAATTATATATATAATTTCTGGCCTCGCGAAGGAGAAAGCATCGCTCAAGCTTGGGGGAGGCTTAAGTCAATGTTATATTCATGCCCCAATCATGAGCTCTAAAGAGATATGATTATTCAAAAAATTTATGCTCGGCTTTCTTTCAATGATCGCACCATGCTTGATACTTCTTGTGTTGGTTCTTATATGCTGAAGACTACTGAATTAAAGTGGGACTTATTGGAAAGAATTAAATGAAACTCTGAAGATTGGGGTTTCGGCGATGATAAGGAGTCAGGTATAACACCTAAGTTTGATTGTGTTAAATCTTTTATGGACACCGATGCTTTTCGTGGATTTGGCGCTAAGTATGGACTTGACTCTGAGATAGTAGCTGCTTTTTGTGAATCTTTTTCTACTCACGTCGATCTCCCTAAGGAGAAGTGGTTCAAATATAATCCTCCCATTGAAGTAAAAGTAGTTGCACCTATTATAGTTGAAGAAAAGACTGTCACTTATAATGATCCTATTGTTCCTACTACTTATGTTGAGAAACCTCCTTTTCCTGTTAGGATAAAGGATCATGCTAAAACTTCGACTATTGTTCGTAAGAGCAATACTAGAACTTATACGCCTCCTAAGAAAATCAAAGTTGAACCTAGTATTGATATGGTTAAAGATCTCTTAGATGATACTTTAGATGGGCATGTTATTTACTTCTGTGAACAGGCTGCTAATATTACTAGACTAGATGCTAAGACACATAGACCCGTTGTAGGCATGCTTGTTATTTCTGTTAAAATAGGAGATCACTGTTATCATGGCTTATGTGATATGGGTGCTAGTGCTAGTGCAATACCCTATGACTTATATAAAGAAATTATGCATGATATTGCACCCGCTGAAATAGAAGATATTGATGTTACTATTAAACTTGCCAATAGGGACACCATTAAGCCAGTAGGGATAGTTAGAGATGTTGAAGTCTTGTGTGGGAAAATTAAATACCCTTCTGATTTTCTTGTTCTTGGTTTCCCACAAGATGACTTTTGTCCCATTATTTTTGGTAGACCCTTCTTGAATACTGTCAATGCTAGGATTGATTGCAATAAAGATGTTTTTACAATTGGCTTAGGGCATATGTCTCATGAGTTTAATTTTGCTAAGTTTTGTAGACAACCCCACGATAAAGAATCACCTAGTAAGGATGAGATTATAGGTCTTGCTTCTATTGCCATGCCTCCTACAGATCCATTAGAACAATATCTGCTAGACTATGCAAATGATATGTTTATGAATGAAAGAAGGGAAATAGATGAAGTGTTCCTTCAATAGGGTCCTATTCTGAAACACAACCTACCTGTTGAAATCCTAGGGGATCCCCCTCCACCCAAGGGTGATCCCATGTTTGAGCTCAAACCATTACCTGATAATCTTAAGTATGCTTATCTTGATGAAAAGAAAATATATCCTGTTATTATTAGTGCTAACCTTTCAGAGCAAGAAGAAGAAAGATTATTGAAAACTCTAAAGAAGCACCGTGCTGCTATTGGATATACTCTGGATGATCTTAAGGGCATTAGTCCCACTCTATGCCAACACAAAATTAAAGTGGAGAAAGATGCCAAACCAATTAGAGATCCTCAATGACGATTAAATCCTAAGATGAAAGAAGTGGTAAGAAAGGAGATACTAAAGCTCCCTGAGGTAGGTATAATTTATCCCGTTGCTGATAGTGATTGGGTAAGTCCTGTCCATTGTGTTCCTAAGAAGGGAGGTATTACTGTCGTTCCTAATGATAAATATGAATTGATCCTGCAAAGAATTATTACAGGTTATAGGATGGTAATTGATTTCCGTAAATTAAATAAAGCTACTAATAAAGATCATTACCCTTTACCTTTCATTGATCAAATGCTAGAAAGACTATCCAAACACACACATTTCTGCTTTCTAGATGGTTATTCTGGTTTCTCTCAAATACCTATGTCAGCGGAGGATCAATCAAAAACTACTTTTACTTGCCCTTTCGGTACTTCTGCTTATAGACGTATGCCTTTTGGTTTATGTAATGCACCTGCTACCTTTCAAAGATGCATGATGGCTATATTCTCTGACTTTTGTGAAAAGATTTGTGAGGTATTCATGGATGATTTCTCCGTTTATGGATCCTCTTTTGATGATTGCTTGAGCAACCTTGATCGAGTTTTGCAGAGATGTGAAGACACTAGTCTCGTCTTGAATTGGGAAAAGTGCCACTTTATGGTTAATGAAGGCATTGTCTTGGGGCATAAGATTTCTGAGAGAGGTATTGAAGTTGATAAAGCTAAAGTTGATGCTATTGAAAAGATGCCATGTCCCAAGGACATAAAAGGTATAAGAAGTTTCCTTGGTCATGCCGGTTTTTATAGGAGGTTCATTAAGGACTTTTCTAAAATCTCTAGGCCTCTGACTAATTTATTGCAAAAAGATATTCCTTTTGTCTTTGATGATGATTGTGTAGAAGCATTTGAAATACTTAAGAAAGCTTTGATCACTGCACCTATTGTTCAGCCACCTGATTGGAATTTACCTTTGAAATTATGTGTGATGCTAGTGATTATGCTGTAGGTGCTGTTCTAGGGCAAAGAGTTGATAAGAAATTGAATGTTATCCAGTATGCTAGTAAAACTCTTGATACTGCCCAGAGAAATTATGCTACTACTGAAAAAGAGATTCTTAGCAGTTGTATTTGCTTGTGATAAGTTCAGACCTTATATTGTTGATTCCAAAATTACTATTCACACTGATCATGCTGCTATTAAATATCTTATGGAAAAGAAAGATGCTAAGCCTAGACTTATTAGATGGGTTCTCTTGCTCCAAGAATTTGATTTGCATATTATTGATAGAAAGGGAGCTGAGAACCCCGTTGCAGACAACTTGTCTAGGTTAGAGAATGTTCTTGATGACCCACTACCTATTGATGATAGCTTTCCTGATGAACAATAAGCGGTCATTAATGCTTCTCGTACTGCTCCTTGGTATGATGATTATGCTAATTACATTGTTGCTAAATTTATACCACCTAGTTTCACATACCAGCAAAAGAAAAAGTTCTTTTATGATTTAAGACATTACTTCTGGGATGACCCACACCTTTATAAAGAAGGAGTAGATGGTGTTATTAGACGTTGTGTACCTGAGCATGAACAGGAATAGATCCTACGCAAGTGTCACTCCGAATCATATGGAGGACACCATGCTGGAGATAGAACTGCACATAAGGTATTGCAATCTGGTTTTTATTGGCCTACTCTCTTCAAAGATGCTCGTAAGTTTGTCTTATCTTGTGATGAATGTCAAAGAATTGGTAATATTAGTAGACGTCAAGAAATGCCTATGAATTATTCTATTGTTATTGAACCATTTGATGTTTGGGTCTTTGATTATATGGGACCTTTTCCTGCCTCTAATGGTTACACACATATTTTAGTTGCTGTTGATTACATTACTAAGTGGGTAGAAGCTATTCCAACTAGTAGTGTTGATCACAACACCTCTATTAAGATGCTTAAAGAAGTTATTTTTCTGAGGTTTGGAGTCCCTAGATATCTTATGACTGATGGTGGTTCACATTTTATTCATGGTGCTTTCCGTAAGATGCTTGCTAAGTACGATGTCAATCATAGAATTGCATCTCCTTATCACCCGTAGTCTGGTGGTCAAGTAGAGTTGAGCAATAGAGAGCTCAAATTAATTTTGCAAAAGACTGTGAATAGATCTAGAAAGAATTGGTCCAAGAAATTTGATGATGCATCATGGGCCTATAGAACTGCATATAAAAATTGTATGGGTATGTCTCCGTATAAGATGGTTTATGGAAGCATGTCACTTACCTCTTGAACTTGAACATAAAGCATATTGGGCTATTAAAGAGCTCAACTATGACTTCAAACTTGCCGGTGAGAAGAGGTTATTTTATATTAGCTCACTTGATGAATGGAGAACTCAAGCCTATGAGAATGCCAAGCTATTCAAAGAGAAAGTTAAACGATGGCATGACAAAAGGATACAAAACCGTGAGTTTAACGTAGGTGATTATGTGTTATTATTCAACTCTCGTTTAAGATTTTTTGCAGGAAAACTTCTCTCTAAATGGGAAGGTCCTTACGTTATCGAGGAGGTCTATCATTTCGGTGCCATAAAAATCAACAACTTTGAAGGCACAAGTCCGAGGGTGGTGAACGGTCAAAGAATCAAACATTATGTCTCAGGTAATCCTATCAATGTTGAAACTAATATTATTGAGACCGTAACCCCGGTGGAATACATAAGGGACACTTTCTAGAACGTTTCAGACTCCGAAAAAGAATAGGTATGTGGTACGGTAAGTAAACCGACTCCGAAACAATTCTAATGGCATTTTTTCTCCGTTTTGGAATATTTAAGAATTTTGGAAAGCAAGAAGTAATCCGGGAAGGACACGAGGTCTCCAAAAGGGTGGAGGGCGCGCCCACCCTTCCTGGGCGCGCCCCCTGTCTCGTGGCCACCTCATGTGCCTCCCGGACTCCGTTTTCTTGCACGTTACGTATTTTGGTTGGTAAAAATTCATTATATAATCTCCCGAAGGTTTTGACCACCGTATCATGCAACTATCCTCTGTTTTCATTTCGAGCTATTTTTCTGACAGATCTAGAGCATCATGACGTCTCCAAGCGCTCCCAAGGACAAGTTTTTCGAGATGGTTATCAACCCCTATCTTACGGAGGTGCTGCAACACCATCAAACCATTGAGATGAGTGAGGGGGTGCTGCACATCCGTGATGTGGAGGGACCAAGGCGTACCGGAAGCGTGGAGACAAAGCTCGAAGCCATGGAGCAACAAGTTTTCAAGTGCCAAGGGATGGTGGAGCATGGACTCAACGCCAACCAGATGATGATCATGGAGTTCACCAACAACCACAAGCTAGATGCCAAGATCATTGGGGAGACCATCTTCAAGCTCCAAGAGAAAATCAAGCATCTCCAAGCCCAGATCTATGACCTGCAAAACCAAAACTGTGAGCATGAATATAGATTCAAGAGGATGAGTTTGGCTGCAGATTTGAGGATCCTGGAGACTTGATCATCCTTCTATGATGGTGAGCCTATGCCTTGGAAGATGGATGACAATCCTACATCATCAACAACTCGTACTTCACCACCTCCGAGGACATAATCACATGGGTATGGGCACTCCCCTTGGCAATTGCCAAGCTTGGGGGAGGTGCCCCGGTATATCACCATCACACTCCTATCTTTACCATTTTACTTAGTTTGATCCTTTTAGTAGTATCTTGATCTAGTAGATTGAAGTTTTGGTATGAATTAGTTTTGAGTTTTTCTTTGTGATCGCTTTATGTAATCGAGTTCGTGAGCTATTTATAATAAAGGTTAGTTTTGAGTCAAGGGCTTTGCTATCTTGCTATGATCTTGAGAAAGTAGAAAAATAAAAAGAATAAAAGAGCTCATATTGATCTTATGGATAGTAATGACTTCACACATAAAAAGTATGAGGCATAAAAGTTGTTGAGAGTTGACAAACGTAGTTTTGGTCATCTTTGCAATTAATAGGAAGTAATAAGGAAAGAGAGGTTTTCACATACAAATATACTATCTTGGACATCTTTTATGATTGTGAGCACTCATTAAGTATGACATGCTAAAAGAGTTGATGTTGGACAAGAAAGACAACGTAATGGTTTCTGTTTTCTCACATCTCAGTTAAAGTATATTGTCATTGATCTTCCCAACATGTTAAGCTTGCCTTTCCCCCTCATGCTAGCCAAAATTCCTCGCACCAAGTAGAGATACTACTTGTGCTTCCAAATATCCTTAAACCCAGTTTTGCCATGAGAGTCCACCATACCTACCTATGGATTGAGTAAGATCCTTCAAGTAAGTTGTCATGTTGCAAGCAATAAAAATTGCTCCCTAAATATGTATGACTTATTAGTGTGAAGAAAATAAGCTTTATACGATCTTGTTATGGAAGAAATGAAAGCGACGGACTGCATAATAAAGGTCCATATACAAGTGGCAATATAAAGTGACGTTCTTTTGCATTAAGATTTTGTGCATCCAACCCTAAAAGCACATGACAACCTCTGCTTCCCTCTGTGAAGGGCCTATCTTCTACTTTATGTTTTACTTTGTGCTTGAGTCAAGGTGATCTTCACCTTTCCCTTTTTCATTTTATCCTTTGGCAAGCTCCTCGTGTTTGAAAGATCCTGATATATATATCCAATTGGATGTAAGTTAGCATGAATTATTATTGTTGGCATCACCCAAAGGTGAATACGTTGGAGGGCAACACAATAAGCCCCTATCTTTCTCAGTGTCCGGTTGAAACTCCATAACCACAAGTATTGCGTGAGTGTTAGCAATTGTAGAAGAATATATGATGGTTGAGTATGTGGACTTGCTGAAAAGCTCTATTCTTGACTCTTTCTGATGTTATGATAAATTGCAATTGCTTCAGTGACTGAGATTACAACTTGTTAGTTCCCAATGAAGTTTCTGAACCATACTTGACATTGTGAATTGATTGTTACTTGAGCGTAAGAAATCATATGACAAAATCTATATATGTTGCTGTTATAAGAATGATCATGATTCCCTCATGTCCGTATTTTATTTTTATCGACACCTCCATCTCTAAACATGTGGACATATTTATCAATTTCGGATTCCGCTTGAGGACAAGCGAGGTCTAAGCTTGGGGGAGTTGATACGTCCATTTTGCATCATGCTTTTACATCAATATTTATTGCATTGTGGGATGTTATTACACATTATGTCTCAATACTTATGGCTATTCTCTCTTATTTTACAAGGTTTACCATGAAGAGGGGGAATGCTGGCAGCTGGAATTCTGACTGGAAAAGGAGCAAATATTGGAAACCTATTCTACATAGCTCCAAAAATCCTGAAATTCCACGGAAGTCATTTTTGGAATTAATAAGAATTATTGAGCAAAGAAAACACCAGAGGGGGCCCACACCCTGGCGAGGAGGGTGGGGGCGCGCCCACCCCTACTAGGCGCGCCCCTTATCTCCTGGGCCCCCTGGTGGCCCTCCGATGCCCATCTTCTGCTATATGAAGGCTTTTACCCTAGAAAAAATCATAAGCAAGCTTACGGGACGAATCTCCGCCGCCACGAGGCGGAACCTTGGCGGAACCAATCTAGGGCTCCGGCGGAGCTGTTCTGCCGGGGAAACTTCCCTACGGGAGGGGGAAATCATCACCATCGTCATCACCAACGATCCTCTCATCGGGAGGGGGTCAATCTCCATCAACATCTTCACCAGCACCATCTCCTCTCAAAACCCTAGTTCATCTCTTGTATCCAATCTTGTATCAAAACCACAAATTGGTACCTGTGGGTTGCTAGTAGTGTTGATTACTCCTTGTAGTTGATGCTAATTGGTTTACTTGGTGGAAGATCATATGTTCAGATCCTTAATGCATATTAATACTCCTCTGATCATGAACATGGATATGCTGTGTGAGTAGTTACGTTTGTTCCTGAGGACATGGGTGAAGTCTTGCTATTAGTAGTCATGTGAATTTGGTATTCGTTCGATATTTTGATGAGATGTATGTTGTCTCTCCTCTAGTGGTGTTATGTGAACGTCGACTACATGACACTTCAACATTATTTGGGCCTAGAGGAAGGCATTGGGAAGTAATAAGTAGATTATGGGTTGCTAGACTGACAGAAGCTTAAACCCTAGTTTATGTGTTGCTTCGTAAGGGGCTGATTTGGATCCATATGTCTAATGCTGTGGTTAGGTTTACCTTAATACTTATTTTGTAGTTGTGGATGCCTGCAATAGGGGTTAATCATAAGTGGGATGCTTGTCCAAGTAAGGACAGCACCCAAGCACCGATCCACCCACATATCAAATTATCAAAGTACCGAACGCGAATCATATGAGGTGATGAAAACTAGCTTGACGATAATTCCCATGTGTCCTCGGGAGCTCTTTTCTCATTATAAGAAATTGTCCAGGCTTGTCCTTTGCTACAAAAAGGATTGGGACACCTTGCTGCACTTTATTTACTTTCATTGCTTGTTACCCATTACAATTTATCTTATCACAAAACTATCTGTTACCTACAGTTTTAGTGCTTGCAGAGAATACCTTACTGAAAACCGCTTGTCATTTCCTTCGGCTCCTCGTTGGGTTCGACACTCTTACTTATCGAAAGGACTATGATAGATCCCCTATACTTGTGGGTCATCACACGTGTGCACCTTCTTGAGGCCGAGGGATTTCTTGGCAGCTTCTGTCTTGCCGCACGGGTACCGGACGCGATGGGTCACGATCGGGGGCGGCGCGCCTTGGAGCCAGGGCGCCTTCTTGGGGAGGAGGTGGCGGAGGCGCTCCCTGAGCCACATTGCCCATACAGGACGGAGGGCGAGGCAGCGAGAGGGATGGCGCAGGAGAGCCCCCCGCGGCACTAACGAGCTCGGTGATGCGGGCGAGCCACTCCTCGTAGAGGTCGTCGACGGGGCGGTAGTACAGGAGCTCACGTGCTAGGAGCAACGCGGCCTGTGCGTCCGTGGGGGCACGACAAGCATGAGATGACGAACCAGCTGGAGTCAACGACAGAGTGGCGGTGTGGCCTTCCCGCTGCACTGAGGTGTGCAGCGAAGACGCTTGTTCCTCGTTCCCTGCCGGGCCGGTGGCGGTGTAGGCGGCAGGCGACGGAGAACGACAAGGAGGACCACCGATGGGAGCCGTCTGGGCGATGCGGGCGGCAAGGGCAGCCTGACGCTCGGCGCGAGCTCGGCGAGCGTCTGCCATGGATGCGATGAAGCGATGGGACGCAGATTAGCAGAGAAAAGATTTCGGCGCACCCCTACCTGGCGCGCCAAATGACGGATATCGGGTTCCGGCAAAACCCTTAAGGTTCGAACTCTAGGGTGCGCATGAAGATCTTCTCCCTACTGATACAAACCCCAAAACCTCACTGCGATTCTAGCTAGCACGATGAACAACACAAGAGACAGGAGGTTTATACTGGTCCGGGCCACTGTTGTGGTGTAATACCCTAATCCAGTGTGTGGTGTGGTGGATTGCCTCTTGGGCTGATGATGCACAGTACAGGGGAAGAACAGCCTCGCGATAGGTGTTCTTGTGGTGGTGGTGTGCTCTACTAAGGAAGGATTCGATCCCCCTTCCTACGGTTGTGGCTACCTCTATTTATAGAGGCCTTGGTCCTCTTCCCAAATATTGAGCGGGAAGGAAGCCAACAATGGCCATTTTGAAAGGGGACAACTAGTACAAGCTATCCTGACTAAAGGTGGTCTTCGACTGCCAAAGGCACTGGTGATGACGCCGTCTTGGGCTCCATGGTGACCTCCATCCTGCCATCCTGCTGGTCTTGGTGTCGTTGCACTGATATGGAAACCTTTGCTTGATGTCTCGGTACTCCGTGCCTGCGCTTGCCCCCTTTGCACCAAAGAGGAAATGAGGACACTGCGCAGGCCGGCGCCCACCTGGTCTTGATCGCCATGGCTTGCGTCATGAGCACCTCGTGAGGTACCCGTTGCCTTGATATCTCCGCCTCCTCGCGAGCCTGCCTGGTGAGGCCGCCCTTGAAGAGGCCTTGTGTCGTCCGCCCCGTGAGGCTTGGCCCCTCGCAAGGGTCTTGAACTTGGGTTGATGAAGACGGGCCGAACTGGGCCACTGCTGAGCCACGCTGCAGGCCGCAGGCAGGAAAGTCTGGGGACCCCCGTTCCCAGAACACTGACTGGAAGGGATCCCACAACGGCCGGATTTGAAGGGGGACAGGAAGTACACCCTATCCTGACTAAAGTGGTCTTCTCCTGCAAAAAGCCTCTGGTCGTGACGTTGCGATGGGCTCAGCGATGAACTCCGTCCTGCCGTCCTGGTGGTCTTGGTCTTGTTGCATCAGAATGGAAACCTTTGGCTAATTCCTCAGGACTCCGCGCCTGTTGCTTGCCTCCTTTGCACCAAAGGGGAAACTGGTACTCTGCGCCCACTGGCGCCCGCCTGGCGCCTCCCTAGCCTTGGTCGTCATGGTTCACGTCAGCTGAGCCTCGTGAGGTGCAACCTACATAGAAGTCTCTGCCCCTTAGGAGCCAGCCTGAGGAGGTCGATCCCCTTGGAGTTCTTGGCATTGTCTGCCTTGCGAGGCTTGGCCCCTCACGAGGGTCTTGAGTTGTTGATGCTGAAGCAGGGCCGTACCAAGCCGTCGATGGAGCCATGCAGTGGTCCGCATGCAGGCAAGTCTGGGTAACCCCATATTCAGAACGCCGACACCCATTGTATGTGAACGTAGAGCTTATCACACCCGATCATCATGTGGTGTCTCGGCACGACGAACTGTAGCAACAGTGCATACTCAAGGAGAACACTTATACCTTGAAATTTAGTAAGGGATCATCTTATAATGCTGCCACCGTACTAAGCAAAATAAGATGCATAAAAGATAAACATCACATGCAATCAAAATATGTGACATGATATGGCCATCATCATCTTCTGCTCATGATCTCCATCATCGAAGCATCGTCATGATCTCCATCGTCACCGGCTTGACACCTTGATCTCCATCGTAGCATCGTTGTCGTCTCGCCAACTATTGCTACTATGACTATCTCTACCGCTTAGTGATAAAGTAAAGAAATTACATGGCGATTGCATTTCATACATTAAAGTGACAATGGCTCCTGCCAGTTGCCGATAACTCTATGACAAAACATGATCATCTCATACAACAATTTATATCACATCACGTCTTGACCAGATCACATCACAACAAGCCCTGCAAAAACAAGTTAGACGTCCTCTACTTTGTTGTTGCAAGTTTTACGTGGCTGCTACGGGCTTCTAGCAAGAATCCTTCTTACCTACGCATCGAAACCACAATGATTTTTCGTCAAGTGTGCTGTTTTAACCTTCAACAAGGACCAGCCGTAGTCAAACTCGATTCAACTAAAGTTGGAGAAACAGACACCCGCCAGCCACCTATGTGCAAAGCACGTCGGTAGAACCAGTCTCATGAACACGGTCATGTAATGTCGGTCCAGGCCGCTTCATCCAACAATACCGCCGAATCAAAGTAAGACATTGGTGGTAAGCAGTATGACTATTATCGCCCACAACTCTTTGTGTTCTACTCGTGCAAATAACATCTATACATAAACCTGGCTCTGATGCCACTATTGGGGAACGTAATAATTCAAAAAAATCCTACGAGCATGCAAGATCTATCTAGGAGATGCATAGCAACGAGACGGGAGAGTGTGTCCATGTACCCTCATAGACCGAAAGCGGAAGCGTTTAGTAACGCAGTTGATGTATTCAAACGTCTTTTGATCCAACCGATCCAAGTACCAACCGTACAACACCTTCGTGTTCAGCACACGTTCAGCACGATGACGTCCCTCGAGCTCTTGATCCAGTAGAGGGTCGAGGGAGAGTCCCGTCAGCACGACGACGTGGTGACGGTGTTGATGATCTTACCAGCGCAGGGCTTCGCCTAATCACTACGATGATATACCGAGGTGTTAAACTATGGAGGGGGCACCGCACACGGCTAAGAGAATAACTGTTGTATCTTGGCGTGCCCCCTGCCCCCATATATAAAGGAGGGAGGAAGGAGGTCGGCGGCCAGGAGGGGCGGTCACCATGGGGAGTCCAACTAGGATTCCCAATCCTAGTTGGAGTCCCCTTCCTTTCCAACACAGGGAGAGAGGGAAGTAGTAGGAGAGGACGAAGGAAAGAGGGGTTGAAGGTCATGGCGTATTTGGACCACCTGAGCGGACAAGTTGCCTCGAGCTTGTGGAGCACTGCGTTCACCTCGAGCGCGAACTGCTTGAAGATGCGGTGAGAGGCTGGGGCTTGAGAGCCGCCCAGGATGCAGGCTATGGCTCGAGGTTCCTGGAAGCCCCCAGCCCCCTCAACCTGGTGATGATCTTCATTCCTTCTTGGCGATGGAGGCAGTGGAGGAATACCGGCGTTGCCCTGAGGCCGATCCTCGCGAGGATGGTGCCTCCAGGCACCCTCGCGAGGCTGGCCCTACCAGCGGTCCACCCGAGACTGGTTGCGCCACTCCTAGCGATGGTCGTGGCCGTCCCAGCGTGCTCCACCTCGGCCGCCTCCATGACTATAGCCTCGATCGTTGTGCTCGGGGCGTCGACCAAGGCGTCCGTCACGGAGGGCCCTGAGCTCCTGGCAGTCATTGGTGGTGTGGCTGTGCATGTTGTGGAAGACGCAGAACAGTTGGTTGCTCTTGGATTACTCAGGGTGATCGCAGCCACGCTTCATCTCCGGCTCGGCAGCAAGCACAGCTGGCCCCTTTCGCTTCACGTCCTTGGCCTTTGCCTTCTTGTCCTCTTGGTCAGCATCGGGTAGCTCGAGGAGGGAGAGGCATCCCTCCTCAGCCCTCGCGCAGTTGTTTACCATGTTGAACATCTCCAAGGGTGTGCAGAGGTCCTCATGAATGCGAGCTCCTCCTTCGTCTTGACGTTGCAGACGCCATCAGTGAACACTGAGATGATGGCCTCGTCCGACACCTTGGGGATCTTGAGGCAAACGTTGTTGAAGCGCTGGATGTACTTCTGCAGGGTCTCCCCTGGCTGCTGATTGATGAGTCGTAGGTCACTCGCGGCTAGTGGGCGGTCACGAGTGCCCTGGAAGTTGGCGATGAAGAATTTGCGCATCTCATCCCAGGAGGAGAAATATCCCACAGGGAGATTCAGGAGCTAGGAGTGCGCGCCATCCTTGAGGGCCATGGGGAACCAGTTTTCCATGATCTTCTTGTCCCCGCTGGCCGCCTTGATGCTCAGCTCGTAGAGCTGTAGGAACTCTGCTGGGTCGGCGTGCCCTTGCAGCGTGGGGGCAGATCAGGCTTGAACTTTCCCGGCAAGATGATGTTGCGAAGCTCCGGGGTGAATGCGTGGCACCCTGCTGTGGTCACGGGAGCCCGTCGAGGAGGTGGAGCTTGGTCTTGGTGCTCGCACGCCGCCACCATCACAGGAGGCACACGGTCTTGACATGGGGGTGCTGGAAGCACGCGTGAATCTTCTTGGGGCCGCTGCACCACTTGGCAGCTTGCCTCTTCGCGTGGAGGCGCCTGGCGCGATAGGTCACGCCGCGGTGCCACCCGCCTTGGTTCGACGATGGCGCCTTGGGCCGAAGGTGGTGGAGGTGCCCCATGAGCCATGTCGCTCGCGGTAGGCGGTTGATGAGGCAGAGAGCGAGACAGTGCACTGGAGTCTCCGGCGGTGCTGACGAGCTCGGCGATGCGCTCGAGCCATTCCTCGTAGAAGTCGTCGACTGGGCGGTAGCGAAGGAGCTCCCGCGCCATGAGCCGAGCAGGTTACGCGTTCGTCGGGCCGCGATGCGCATGGGAGGATGAAATGGCCGGGGTCAGTGATGGAGCGGCGATGCGCCCGTCGCGGTGCAAAGAGGGGTGCAGCTATGAAGCTTGATGCTCTTGGCCGACACGGCCCGTGGCGGCGTTGGCTGCCGGTGACGGAAGACAACGAGGACAGCTGTCGCCCGCCGAAGCCATCTAAGCAACACAGGCGGCAACCGCGGCCCGGCGCTCAGCACGAGCCTGACGTGCATCAGCCATGGAAATGTCGCAGTAGCGGTGGATCAATCGACGGAAGAGATGTTCCGATGCACCCCTACCTGGCGTGCCAAATGACGGATTTCGGGTTCCGCAAACCCTTGATAGATTCGAACTCTGGGGTGCGTGCGGAAATCTCAACCTACCCAGTCTTCCTACTCGCGATCCTCTAAGCTTAGTGCGTCAAGTTCAAAGGGATAGAGAGACACATCCATTTATCTTGGTTCGGGCCACCTTGTGGTGTAATACCCTACTCCAGCATTTTGGTGGATTGCCTCAAGGGGCTGAGGATGAACTAGTACAGTGGATGAACAAGCCTGAGGAGGCGAGGTGTTCTTGAGCTCAAGAGAGCTGGTGAGGTGGTTGGATGAGAATGGATCCGATCCCTGTTCTACTCTTTCTCTCTCGATTCGCCTTTGACCTCGACCCCCTTCGATGGTGGTGGCTAAGTCCTATTTATCGTGGCCTTGGTCCTCTTCCCAAATGTTGGCAGGAAGGGATCTCACAACGGCCGGATTTGAAGGGGGACAGGAAGTACACCCTATCCTGACTAAAGTGGTCTTCACCTGCGAAAAGCCTCTGGTCGTGACGCTACGGTGGGCTCGGCGATGACCTCCGTCCTGCCGTCCTGGTGGTCTTGGTCTTGTTGCACCAAAATGGAAACCTTTGGCTGATTCCTCGGGACTCTGCGCCTGCTGCTTGCCTCCTTTGCACCAAAGGGGAAACTGGTACTCTGCGCCCGTTGGCGCCACCCTGGCGCCTGCCTGCCTTGGTCGTCATGGCTCACGTTAGCTGAGCCTCGTGAGGTGCACCCTGCATAGAAATCTCCGCCCCTTAGGAGCCAGCCTGAGGAGGTCGATCCCCTTGGAGTTCTTGGCGTCGTCTGCCTTCCGAGGCTTGGCCCCTCGCGAGGGTCTTGAGTTGTTGATGCTGAAGAAGGGCCGTACCAGGCCGTCGATGGAGCCATGCAGTGGGCCGCAGGCAGGCAAGTCTGGGTACTCCCGTATCTAGAACGCCGACACCCATTGTATGTGAATGTAGAGCTTATCACACCCGATCATCATGTGGCACCCATAAGTTGGAGAAACAGACACCCGCCAGCCACCTATGTGCAAAGCACGTCGGTAGAACTAGTCTCATGAACGCGGTCATGTAATGTCGGTCCAGGACGTTTCATCCAACAATACTGCCGAATCAAAGTAAGACATTGGTGGTAAGGAGTATGACTATTATCGCCCACAACTCTTTGTGTTCTACTCGTCCAAATAACATCTACGCATACACCTAGCTCTGATGCCACTGTTGGGGAACGTAATAATTCAAAAAAATTCCTACGATCACGCAAGATCTATATAGGAGATGCATAGCAACGAGACGGGAGAGTGTGTCCATGTACCCTCGTAGACTGAAAGCGGAAGCGTTTAGTAACGCGGTTGATGTAGTCGAACGTCTTCACGATCCAACCGATCCAAGTACCGAACGTACAACACCTCCGTGTTCAGCACACGTTCAGCACGATGACATCCCTCGAGCTCTTGATCCAGTAGAGGGTCGAGGGAGAGTCCCGTCAGCACGACGGCGTGGTGATGGTGTTGATGATGTTACCAGCGCAGGGCTTCGCCTAAGCACTACGACGATATGATCGAGGTGTTAAACTATGGAGGGGGGAACCGCACACGGCTAAGAGAATAACTGTTGTATCTTGGTGTGCCCCCTTCCCCCGTATATAAAGGAGGGAGGGAGGAGGGCGGCGGCCAGGAGGGGCGGGCGCCATGGGGAGTCCAACTAGGATTCCCAATCCTAGTTGGAGTCCCCTTCCTTTCCAACAGGGGAGATAGGGAAGGAATAGGAGAGGGTGAAGGAAAGAGGGGGGTGGGGACGCCGCCCCCTCCTAGTCCAATTCGGACCTTCCAAGGGGGGGGCCACCCTGCGGCCCTCCTCTCCTTTCCACTAAAGCCTATTACGGCCCACTACTTCTCTCGGGGGGTTCCCGTAACCTCCCGGTACTCCAAAAAAATGCCCGAACCTTTCTGAAACCTTTCTGGTGTCCGAACATAAGCTTCCAATATGTCAATCTTTATGTCTCGACCATTTCGATACTCCTCGTCACGTACGTGATCTCATCCGGGACTCTGAACAAACTTCGGTCATCAAGAACACATAACTCATAATACAAATCGTCATCGAATGTTAAGCGTGCAGACCCTATAGGTTCGAGAACTATGTAGACATGATCGAGACACATCTCCGATCAATAACGAATAGCACAACCTAGATGCTCATATTAGCTCCTACATATTCTACGAAGATCTTTATCGGTCAAACCGCATAACAACATACGTTGTTCCCTTTGTCATCGGTATGTTACTTGCCCGAGATTCGATCGTCGGTATCATCATACCTAGTTCAATCTCTTTACCGGTAAGTCTCTTTACTCATTCCATAATGCTTCATTCTGCAACTAACTCATTAGTCACATTGCTTGCAAGGCTTATAGTGATGAGCATTACCGAGAGGGCCCAGAGATACCTCTTTGATACACGGAGTGACAAATCCTAATCTCGATCTATGCCAACCCAACAAACACCTTCGGAGACACCTGTAGAGCATCTTTATAATCACCCAGTTACGTTGTGATGTTTGATAGCACACAAGGTGTTCCTCCAGTATTTGGGAGTTGCATAATCTCATAGTCTGAGGAACATGTATAAGTCATGAAGAAAGCAGTAGCAATGAAACTGTATCGATCATAATGCTAAGCTAACGGATGGGTCTTGTCCGTCACATCATTCTCCTAATGATGTGATCCTTTTCATCAAATGACAACACATGTCCATTATTAGGAAACATAACCATCTTTGATTAACAAGCTAGTCAAGTAGAGGCATACTAGGGACACTATGTTTTGCCTATGTATTCACACATGTACTAAGTTTCCGGTTAATAAAATTCTAGCATGAATAATAAACATTTATCATGATATAAGGAAATATAGATAACAACTTTATTATTGCCTCTCGGGTATATTTCCTTCAGTTTTGAGGAAGGTATATGGTACCGGCGAAATTTGCACGGTACTAGAGATGCTAGCAATGGTGGAAGGGTTAGAGTGCATATAATTATTGCAAAAATCTATTAGTTATCGAAATGAAGTACTACACGCATGCTCCTAGGGGGATAGATTGGTAGGAAAAGACCATCGCTCGTCCCCGTCCGCCACTCATAAGGAAGACAATCAATAAATAAATCATGCTTCGACTTCATCACATAACGGTTCACCATACGTGCATGCTACGGGAATCACAAACTTTAACATAAGTATTTCTACAATCCACAATTACTTACTAGCATGACTCTAATATCACCATCTTTATATCTCAAAAAATCATAAGGAATCAAACTTCTCATAGTATTCAATGCACTTTTATATGAAAGTTTTTATTATATCCCTCTTGGATGTTTATCATATTAGGACTAAATTTATAACCAAAAAAATTACCATGCTATTTAAAAAGACTCTAAAATAATATAAGTGAAGCATGAGAGTTCAACAATTTCTATAAAATAAAACCACCGCCGTGCTCTAAAAAGATATAAGTGAAGCACTAGAACAAAATTGCCTAGCTCAAAAGATATAAGTGAAGCACATAGAGTATTCTAATAAATCATGATTCATGCGTGTCCCTCTAAAAAATCTGTGTACAACAAGGATTATTGTGGCAAACTAAAAAGCAAATACTCACATCATACAAGACGCTCCAAGCAAAACACATATCATGTGGTGAATAAAAATATAGCCTCAAGTAAAGTTACCGGTAGACGAAGACGAAAGAAGGGATGCCTTCCAGGGCATCCCCAAGCTTAGGCTCTTGCCAATCCTTATTCCAGACTGCATCAAATCCTTACCCAAAGCTTTGAGACTTTACAACACAAAAGTCAACAGAAAATCCCATAAGCTCCGTTAGTATAAGAAAATAAACCACCACGTTTGGTACTGTTGTGAACTCATTATTTATTTATATTGGTGTAATATCTACTGTATTCAAACTTTTCCATGGTTCATACCCCCTGATACTACCCATAGATTCATCAAAATAAGCAAACAACACATAGAAAATAGAATCTGTCAAAAATAGAACAGTCTGTAGCAATCTGGGACTCTCGAATACTTCTATAACTCCAAAAATTCTGAAAAATTAGGAAAACCTGGGTAATTTGTGTACCAATCTTGTGAAAAAAGAATTAGATCAGAAGAACGCTTCTGTGAATTATGAAAACAATTTTTCTGGGCGCACAAGTTTCTGTTTTTCAGCAAGATCAAAACAACTATCACCGTAAACTATCCCAAAGGTCTTACTTGGCATAAACACTAATTAAAACACAAAACCACATCTAACCAGAGGCTAGATGAATTATTCAACGCAAAACAGGAACAAAAATCGAAGAACAAGAATAAAATTGGTTTGCCTCCCAACAAGCGCTATTGTTTAATTCCCCTAGCTAGGCATAAAAACACAAATAGATCTAGGTATTGTCATCTTTGGTATGCAATCCATAAGTAGCTTTCATAATAGATTAATATGGCAATTTAATTTTCTTTCTTGGAAAGTGTTCCATGGCCTTCCTTAACGGAAATTGAAATCTAATGTTTCCTTCTTTCATATCAATAATTGCACCAATCATTCTAAGGAAAGGTCTACCAAGAAGAATAGGACATGTAGGATTGCAATCTATATCAAGAACAATGAAATCTATGAGCACATAATTCTATTTGCAACAATAATAACATCATTAATCCTTACCATAGGTTTCTTAATAGTGGAATCCGCAAGATGCAAATTTAAAGAACAATCAACACATCACATAAAGTTTTTGGAATCATGGAGACGCTAGCACCCAAATCACACAAAGCATGTCACTCATAATCTTTAATCTTAATCTTAATAGTAGGTTCCCACTGATCATAATGTTTTCTAGGAATAGAAACTTCCAATTCAAGCTTTCCTTCAAAATATTGCATCATAGCTTCAACGATATGTTTAGTAAAAGCTTTGTTTTCATTATAAGCATGAGGGGAATTCAACATGGATTGCAACAAGGAAATACAATCTATTAAAGAACAATTGTCATAATTAAATTCCTTGAAATCAAAAAGAGTGGGTTCATTGGTACTTAAAGTTTTGACCTCTCCAATCCCACCTTTATCAATTTTTGCATCAAGATATAAAAACTCTGAATCATTGGGACGCCTTCTAAATAAAGTTGACTCATCTCCATCCCATATTTATCAAGATTTATTTTAGAAAACAAATATTAAATACTATCTATCTCTCAGTTTACAGGGCGTGCGCGTATCCCTAGGTCGTCTATTTGACCAACCTAATACAACTCATATGTTACAAAAAATATACCAACATAAACTTCGGAGTTTCTACTTTCAAAAGGTATAATTTTTGTGTTATATAGTCTATATTAGGGTGATAAAATTGGCAACCTAGGTATATGCGCAGGACTTGTAAACTGAAACGGAGGTAGTAGGAGTCACATCAATCACTTTAAGACCTTCATCATTATTTTCACGGAAACTAGAAGAACACGTTTTTACAAACCAATCTCATTTAGCACGCATCTTCGCGGCTCTCTCTTAGCAATCATCAATGGAGATTCTCATAGCCTTGAGAAACTCATTGATATCATGCTTGGGTGGAATAGATCTAAGTTTCAAGGAATCAACATCAAGAGAAATTCTATCCATGTTCCTAGCCAAATCATCAATCTTAAGCAATTTTTCTTCAATTAAAGAATTAATTTTTTTTTGCAAAATCATAATTTTTTTAACACTATTCTCAAAATCAGAGGACATCTTATTATAATTTCCATAAAAATTGTTGTAGGAATTACCATAATTATTAGAGGAATTACTAGGAAACGGCCTAGGATTAAAATTGCCTCTATACGCGTTATTACCCAAATTGTTCCTACCAACAAAATTCACATCATAGATTCATTATTATTTTCAATCATAGAAGACAAAGGCATATCATTAGGATCAATATAATCACTCTTGCTAGCAAATAATTTCATAAGTTCATCCATCTTTCCACTCAAAACATTAATCTCTTCAGTCGCATGCACTTTTTTACTAGTGGAAGATCTTTCGGTATGCCATTGAGAATAATTAACCATAATATTATCTAGGAGTTTAGTAGCTTCTCCAAAAGTAATTTCCATAAAAGTGCCTCCTGCAGACGAATCTAAAAGATTTCTAGAAGCAGAATTCAATCCGGCCTAAAAGTTTTGTATAATCATCCACAAATTGAAACCATGAGTAGGGCAATTTCTTATCATCAATTTCATCCTCTCCCAAGATTGTGCAACATGTTCATGATCAAGTTGCTTAAAATTCATAATCTCGTTCATATGGGAGATGATCTTAGCAGGAGGAAAATACTTGGAAATAAAAGCATCTTTACACTTATTCCATGAATCAATACTATTTTTAGGCAAAGATGAAAACCAAGTTTTAGCACCATCTCGAAGTGAGAATGGAAATAGCTTCAATTTAACAATATCATTATCCACATACTTCTTCTTTTGCATATCACACAAATCAACGAAATTGTTTAGATGGGATGCGACATCTTCATTAGGAAGGCCAGAAAATTGATCTTTCATAACAAGATTCAGCTAAGCAGCATTAATTTCACAAGATTCCGCAATAGTGGAGGGAACAATTGGAGTACTAATAAAATCATTGTTATTAGTGTTGGAAAAGTCACACAATTTGATATTCTCTTGAGCCATCGTGACAAAGCAAGCAATCCAACACACGAGCATGCAAAAAGCAAGTGAAGAAGACGAACGAAAGAGGGGCGAAGAAAGAGGCAAATAAGAGGGCGAATCTTTTAGAAAATCATTTTAGAAGTGGGGGAGAGGAAAACGAGAGACAAATGGCTAATAATGTAATGCAAGAGATGAGAGTTTTTGATGGGTACTTGGTATGTCTTGACTTGGCGTAGATCTCTTCGGCAACGGTGCCAAAAATTCTACCTGCTACTTCTTGAGCTTGCATTGGTTTTTCCCTTGAAGAGGAAAGGGTGATGCAAAAAAGTAGATATAAGTATTTCCCTTAGTTAGAGAACGAAGGTATCAATCCAGTAGGATACAATGCACAAATCACCTAATACCTGCACAAACAATCAAACAACTTGCACCCAATGTGATAAAGGGGTTGTCAATCCCTTCACGGTTACTTGCAAAAGTGATATATGATAGAGATAGATGAAACTAAACAAAGGATAAAGTAAATATTTTTAGTATTTTTGGTTTATAGATCGGAAAGTAAAAAATTGCAAAATAGTAGATCGGAAACTAATATGAAGGAAAATAGTAGATCGGAAACTTATATGATGGAAAATAGACCCCGGGGCCATAGGTTTCACTAGAGGCTTAATACAGTGGGTGAACAAATTACTGTCGAACAATTGATAGAAAAGCGCAAAGTTATGATGATATCTAAGGCAATGATTATGAAATATAGCAATCACGTTCGTGTCAAGTAGACCGAAATGATTCTGCATCTACTACTATAACTCCACACATCGACCGACTCCTGCTTGCATCTAGAGTATTAAGTTCATGAAGAACAGAGTAACACATTAAGTAAGATGACATGATGTAGAGGAATTAACTCAAGCAATATGATGAAAACCTCATCTTTTTATCCTTGATGGTAATAATACAATACATGCCTTGCTGCCCCTACCGTCACTGGGAAAGGACACCGCAAGATTGAACCCAAAGCTAAGCACTTCTCCCATTAGAAGAAAAACCAATCTAGTTGGCCAAACTAAACTGATAGTTCGAAGAGAATTACAAAGATATTAAATCATGAATATAAGAATTCAGAGAAGATTCAAATAATATTCATAAATAAGCTGATCATAAATCCACAACTCATCGAATCTCGACAAACACACCGCAAAAGAGTATTACATCAGATAGATCTCCACGAACATCGAGGAGAACATGGTATTGAGCATCAAAGAGAGAGAAGAAGCCATCTAGCTACTAGCTATGGACCCATAGGTCTAAGGTAAACTACTCGCGCTTCATCGGAGGGGCAATAGAGTTGATGTAGAAGCCCTCCATGATCGAATCCCCCTCTGGCAGGATGCCAGAAAAGGCCCCTAGATGGGATCTCATGGGTACAGAAGGTTGCGGCGGTGGATAAGTGTTTTCATGGATGCCTCTGGTGGTTTGGGAACATATATAGGCGAAAGAATTAGGTCAGGGGAGTCACGGGAGGCCCACAAGGCAGGGGCGCGCCCTACCCCCTGGGCGCGCCCTCCACCCTTGTGGCCGCCTTGTGGCTCTTCCGACTTCATCTCCAAGTCTCCTGGGTGTCTTCTAGTCCAAGAAAAATCATTGTGAAGGTTTTATTCCGTTTGGACTCCGTTTGGTATTCCTTTTCTACGAAACTCAAAAACAAGGAAAAAAACAGAAACTGGCACTAGGCTCTAGGTTAATAGGTTAGTCCCGAAAATAATTTAAATAGCATATTAATGCATATAAAACATCCAAAACAGATAATATAATAGCATGGAACTATAGAAAATTATAGATACGTTGGAGACGTATAAGCACGCGGCTGACAGATTTGGAGCATTCCGGCCGCCTACGACCGTGCCTTGCCATGCATTGTCCGGGTACCGGGTCACACAAAAATGGCCATGACTCCATGTTGCGTGCAGGCACTGAATCCGCCTCTAGCCACTCGGATCTATCCTGTGAGCGGATCACCAACAAAGACACGGCCGACCACCGTCCGGGCTCGGCCCTGGCCCAACGGCTAGTCAGTTCACATGTTCACATTCCAAGGTGCATTAAATTGATGCATGCAAGGATTAAAAGAAACCAACCAGTGGATGTAACCATTCCTCCTCATTTATTGGTCGTCCATGAATATATTGTAATTAATGCAAATTAAAGTTTGAGTAATTTTGTAAACTATGAGATGGAGTACATTTCTCCACTTATCATCTGCCTTGGTTGATGAGATTTCAAATTTAAGCCCTATAAACCGGATAGGAGGGAGTAGTTAAAATTTTTGGTCAAACTTTGACAAAAAATATGATGTGGCGTAAAAACCTGGACAGAGGTAGTAGTACGAGATACGGTGGCACGCTGACTTAGGCAGAATACAAGTGCCCAAAATTATTGGAAGAGAGCAAAGTGTACTTACAAAGTAACTAAAATTGAATTTCTCAAAAATATTTAAAATTGGAGGATGGTGCAGGCTGCAGCCGACCTTTTTGATTTTTATAGAGAGAAAAAGATAACCACTCCAACTATATACGCTACAGCCTCGGCGCTTGTTTTCTAGGGTTTGTTCTGTTCACGCTCTCTCTCCACTATATGTATACACGCTGGAGCCTCAGCGCTTGTAGTTGCTCTCTTCATACTCTCTCACACTCTCCAGATCTAAACAAGACTGCGTTGGCCTCTCTCTCTCTCTCTCTCTCTCTCTCTCTTCCCTCACTGCTGGTCAAAGAGCGGGCAGGATCCCATCCGCCGGGGAAGGGAAGGAGGCTTAACGCTATCGCTGCCGGCGAGGGAGGGAATCCACTACCGGCGCCACTGTTCTCTTTCACCCAGGGCTGGTGCGGGAGGGCCTCCAACCCCTTCTTCCTCGATGTCGTACTTAGTATGGGCAGATCGGCCTGCGACCGCCCACTGAGCCACACCCCCAGAACCTTAAGGTATAATTTACTTAATCCACATGCATTGCTCTAGCTGCATGTGGATTTTTTTTTTGCTTCTGCACTTGAATCTAGGTGTTGGATCAAATATGAAAGTTGTATACCAGGAATACAGGACATGGTTCAAAGAGGAAAGGAAGGGGAGAAAGTAGTACATACTGGCTATCCAACACCTACGTTGGTCAAAAAGGGAAAACAATGACAAACATAGTACACACATTTGTCATGAACTGATCTTTCTGTGGGTGGGGGACAAGGCTGTAGAGTTTGAGCAAGACTAGATTTGTTGCCCTCACATAGGGAAACGTGTCCAAAGATAACAAAACTGGGACCAACACAAATATGCTCCTTGGTTGTTTGTTCTTGGTTGCAATAGACTGTGTGCGTACACTGTCCCATACAACTCTTTAGCTGTTGTTAATCTAATAATGCCGCTGGAAAATTGATGCAATGCCACAGTTAAAATCAAATTACATGTTTAACAAATTTTATTGTTAATATAATCCATTTGTTAATATGAATCAATTCCACTGTTTGAGAAATGCTACTGTCTTGCTTCCTTTCCCGTTTAGATAAGTTAGATGCTTCATTTTGTGGGATTCTGTGTCATCCACCATTATTGACCAGTAATTGTTTCCTTTGCACCTCTGTATAAACAGGGTTATCTACTTCACCACATTGCTATTGCGACCTTTTGTTGCATTGCACAAAACACTTTTGTTTTAAGAGTGTTTTGTGCAGTTCAACCAAAATGTCACACGGACAATGTTGCTTGATTGCTTGATCTTAGTGGAACTGCACAAGAGGAGATCTGACTTCCTATCTGTGTTGGCAAATTTGTTTGAGATCTCCTTCTTGTGAGTTGTTTGAATTCCGCGTCATGAGAGGTTAATACTGGCCTTCTTCCACATGATTATGCAGTGTGCTTTCATATGTTGTGCTACTTATAAGGTAGTGTGGCTTGATTTTGGTGAACTGCACAAAAGGAGACCAGACTTCCAATCTGTATGTGCACCGTAATATTCCACTGAGGTAAGATAATTATATTTCGCAACTGTTGGCCTGAATATTGCTACTGTCATCAGAAAAGTAATGTTGTTGTTTAGTGTTATACTTGTGCTCCTTAATTGACATGCCAAATCTTACATTGAAGGCAAAGATTGTCTGTTATTGAACCAAGTGATGAAGGGGAAGAACAAGCGGAAGAAGAACAAAAATCAACTCCTGATGTTGTAATAAAGCACTGGAACTGTAAAGACACAAGTAATGATATAGTTTTGCATCTTAATTTATTGCTATGGCTGGAACGAGCAATTGTTTTGCCACTGTGATTTTATGCCACTCTTAATGTAATATGTAATTATCTCTACTTGTGCAAACAAGGATCTTGTTTGAAGATAACATATATTTTAGTGGAACTTCACAACAAGATGTGGGAAACATTAAACTATCAAGGAGTATATAGTAAGCATGGCAACCACAATGGATAATAACAGATGTTTCCCGAGAAGTGCTTCATCTATATGCTCTACACAATAAGCCTCCTGACAAAGGTTGGTACCGGCCCACCGATTTCATCCATATGACTGAGCTTTGTCATCTCTATTGGTGTTGTGCTACTATTTAGCTACTGTCATGACAAAATGGTATTGTCCTCGAGAAGTGCTTCATCTGTGATGTTTTAAATATTTCCTTTCCTTTTTTTGAGCAAATAGGGATGCTAGCATCTAGTTGTTCTCTTGTGTTTGCACAAAAGGATCATCCTCCTCTGAAGAAGAATATGGAGTACGTGAAGTGCCTAGTTCTGATTATGCCAGGATGGAGAAGCCAAGCCCCTCTTCGTATCAGAAGAGAGAAGTTGAAGGATGGTTACATTCTTGCCCATAAGAACTAACTAACTTCAGCTCAGAAGGACTCACATATCTCCATCTTTGGTGCTGCGATGGCCAATACAATGTTGTTTTAGTATTCTTTTTCGCGAGTTCCATTTTTTATATGTGTGCTCTGTGTGGATCATGTAGGTTGCCTGTTTAAACTGTAAATTCATAATACAGTTGCTTTGTACTAATCATTTTTTGTATTTATGCAAACAGGGATGCTCAGCTTGCTTTCAATGGGAACTGCACAAAATGTTCTGATGGTTCGTGTCGTCCATTATACTTCATCATGCACAATACATCGAATGTTCTCGAATCATTCATTTCCACCCCATCCACAAAAATACATACAAGAAAGGAGGTGCCGATATGTTCAAGGTGTTGCAACATATAAAGGCGAAATCAGCTATGCACAAAGTTGGTTGGTTTTAGTGGAACTGCACAAAAAGAACAGCTGGTTTATTTAGCATGAGGTGACTTGTCAATGTCAAAATTGATGGCAAACCACGCCCGTTCCACAATCGTAGGCATTTGATATTTTGGAATGGGAAAACCTTGTTAAAGTTTGCTCATCGATGTACGCAAAAAGATACGCATTTGATATTTTGGAATGGGACAACCTTGTCAAATTTTGCTCATTGATGTTAGGAAGAAGACATGTGTTTGATATTTTGGAATGGGACGCCCTTTGCCGCAGTAGCACCGATCGATTTTTCTTTATTCTTTATGTCGGTGTACAAAAGTATGGGTACTTCTGTACCCCTTACTGGTGCACGGGCAGTTTCAGCCACACCAGCAGCAGGGCTTGGCGAGGTAGAGGAAGACAAAACCCGAAGACTACCAAGACATATACTCAAAGCACAAGGAGCAGAGGGCGAACTGGACCACCCCCAGCAACACCCTTGCCGGGGTGACCCGCACAACACCAGCAAGCCCATCACCATTGGGGCTGAGAGCTGTGACACCATCGACAACGTTAAGACCAAGATCTGGAGAGCACATGCCTGGTAGCATGCAGATCCTCATAAAGATTGACAACCCACGGTTCCACGTGGGACCAGAAGACAAAGACCCCCGGTAAGACCCTTGTCGGTGATGGCTCCAAGGCCCCCGACAAGCCTTGTCGGGGACAATCGGTGGGCCGCGGCCGGACCTACGCCCGCCAAGGGTTCACCACCTCACCACCACTCCAGTACGACGATCGGCGTGCCAACTAAGCAGACGCCTGCATGGCGGCATGCAATTCTTCGTGGAGGCTCTACCATCACGCACATCTTGTTAGCCAGTATGGCACTGCATGCCTCGTCAGCCTGGACGCATGTCGAAGCAAGGAGGAGCGGTGAAGGACGGGATGGCTTCTGTTGCCGTCCCCGATAAATCAAGAGGGCACGTAGGCAACGCATTAAATGCGTTTGTCCTACGTTGCCGAGCGATAAGCTCGTGCACTGTAGCGTGCCACCTCCTGTATGCCACTGTGGCAACTGTCGGTGTCAAAAACGGCAGATCTAGGGTAGGGGGTCCCGAACTGTGCGTCTAAGGCTAATGGTAACAGGAGGCGGGGGACACAATGTTTAACCAGGTTTGGGCCCTCTCGATGGAGGTAATAACCTACTTCCTTCTTGATTGATCTTGATGATATGAGTATTACAAGAGTTGATCTACCACGAGATCGTAGAGGCTAAACCCTAGAAGCTAGCCTATGATTATGATTGTTGTTCTTGTCCTACGGACTTAACCCTCTGGTTTATATAGACACCGGAGGGGGCTAGGGTTACACAGAGTCGGTTACAGAGAAGGAGATTACATATCCGAATTGCCAAGCTTGCCTTCCACGCAAGGGAGAGTCCCACCCGGACATAGGATGAAGTCTTCTATCTTGTATCTTCATAGTCCAACAGTCCGGCCAAAGTATATAGTCCAGCTATCCGAGGACCCCCTAATCCAGGACTCCCTCAGTAGCCCCTGAACCAGGCTTCAATGACGATGAGTCCGGCGCGCAGATTGTCTTCTGCATTGCAAGGCGGGTTCCTTCTCCGAATACTCCATAGAAGACTTTAAACACAAGGATCGTGTCCGGGTCTGCAAAAGAAATTCCAAATACCACCGTAGAGAGTACAATTTCCACAAATCTAATCTGCTGACAACTTTTCACAGCGTGACATCACGCCACGGCCCGGTCATTATTTGAACCTTTTTCTCAACCAGCTATTGCACATATTGCGAGGCGGTTTCCCTGGCACGTCTTGTTGAAGCAGAGATCATGTCCCCTTATCACGGGATTCTCATCAATCCGGGTGTGGTTAACCCAACCGCGCCATCAACACGACGCTTGGGGAATAAGCGAGTTTTACGGGGCAAGTGGGGAGGCGCATGGTTTCTACCGCCTTTATAAAGAGATAAGGATTCACCTTTTCTCCACTCACACCTTCTTCTTCCTCTGCTCATCCATTTCCCCTCACTCGAGCTCTAGCGCCCAAGCTTTCTCCTTCTCCGCAAAGTCATTCCAAGCATGTCCAGAGCGGGAGGCAAGTGGATGGCCTCCTCCGTTAAGGAGGAGGACATCACGAAGCTTCGGGAGGCCGGATACCTGGCCGCAGACATCGTGCACCAGCTCCCTACCGAAGGGCAGATCATCCCTACCCCGGAGCCTCTGGAGAGGGTAGTGTTTCTCTCTCACTTTATCCATAGACTGGGATTCCCCCTCCACCCATTTGTCTGCAGGCTCATGTTTTACTACGGGCTGGACTTCCATGATCTGGCCCCCAATTTCATCCTCAACATTTCGGTGTTTATCGTCGTGTGCGAGGCCTTCCTCCGCATTACACCCCACTTCGGCCTATGGCTAAAGACCTTCAACGTGAAGCCGAAGGTGGTGGTCGGCCAGCAAGCGGAGTACAGAGGCGCCATGGTGGGCAAGATAGCCAATGTCACCTGGCCCGAAGGCTCCTTTGTGGAGACCGTGAAGGGGTGGCAATCGGGGTGGTTCTACATCACCGAGCCGCGCGAAACCAACTGGGCGGCGACCCCCGAGTTTCGATTCGGCATCCCCATGCGGCTCACTGCTACATCTTGAGCTTGCGTTGGTTTTCCTTGAAGAGGAAAGGGTGATGCAACAATAGTAGCGTAAGTATTTCCCTTAGTTTTTGAGAACCAAGGTATCAATCCAGTAGGAGGCTCCTCAAAAGTCCCACGCACCTACACAAACAAACAAAGAACTCGCAACCACCACAATAAAGGGGTTGTCAATCCCTTCACGGCCACTTGCGAAAGTGAGATCTGATAGAGATAGTATGATAAGATAAATATATTTTTGGTATTTTATAATATAGATGCAAAAACTAAAGATGCAAATAAAAGTAGATTGGAAGCAAAGATGATAAGAGATAGACCCGGGGGCCAAAGGTTTCACTAGTGGCTTCTCTCAAGATAGCATAAGTATTACGGTGGGTGAACAAATTACTGTCGAGCAATTGATAGAAAAGCGAATAATTATGAGATTATCTAGGCATGATCATGTATATAGGCATCACGTCCGTGACAAGTAGACCGAATCCTGCCTACATCTACTACTATTACTCCACACATCGACAGACTCCTACTTGCATCTAGAGTATTAAGTTCATAAGAACAGAGTAATGCATTAAGCAAGATGACATGATGTAGAGGGATAAACTCATGCAATATGATATAAACCCCATCTTTTTATCCTCGATGGCAACAATATAATACGTGCCTTGCAACCCTTTCTGTCACTGGGTAAGGACACCGCAAGATTGAACCCAAAGCTAAGCACTTCTCCCATTGCAAGAAAGATCCATCTAGTAGGCCAAACCAAACTGATAATTCGAAGAGACTTGCAAAGATAACTCAATCATACATATAAGAATTGAGAGGAGATTCAAATATTTCTCATAGGATAAACTTGATCATAAACCCACAATTCATTGGATCTCGACAAACACACCACAAAAAGAGTTTACATCAAATAGATCTCCACAAGAGAGGGGGAGAACATTGTATTGAGATCCAAAAAGAGAGAAGAAGCCATCTAGCTAATAACTATGGACCCGAAGGTCTGTGGTAAACTACTCACAACTCATCGGAGGGGCTATGGTGTTGATGTAAAAGCCCTCCATGGTCGATTCACCCTACGGCAGTGCGCTGACGAAGGCTCCAAGATGGGATCTCGCGGATACAGAAGGTTACGGTGGTGGAAATTGTGTTTCATTGGCTCCCTGGATGTTTTCGGTGTACGTAGGCTTATATAGGAGGAAGAAGTACGTCGGTGGCCGCCCAAGGGGCCCACGAGACAGGGGGCGCGCCCTACCCTCTCGTGGCCACCTCGGCTACTTCTTTGACTTGCACTCCAAGTCCTCTGGATCATGTTCGTTCCAAAAATCACGCTCCCGAAGGTTTCATTCCATTTGGACTCCGTTTGATACTCCTTTTCTTCGAAATACTGAAATAGGCATAAAACAGCAATACAAGCTGGGCCTCCGGTTAGTAGGTTAGTCCCAAAAATGATATAAATGTGTAAAATAAAGCTCATAAACATCCAAAAGGGGTAATATAATAGCATGAAACAATCAAACATTATAGATACGTTGGAGATGTATCAAGCATCCCCAAGCTTAATTCCTGCTCGTCCTCGAGTAGGTAAATGATAAAAACAGAATTTTTGATGTGGAATGCTACCTAGCATAATTCTCAATGTAATTTTCTTTATTGTGGCATGAATGTTCAGATCCAAATGATTCAAAATAAAAGTTCATATTGACATGAAAATGGTGATACTTCAAGCATACTAATCAAAGTAATCATGTCTTCTCAAAATAACATGGCCAAAGAAAGTTATCCCTACAAAATCATATAGTCTGGTTGTTGCTCTATCTTCGTCACACAAAGTATTTAATCATGCACAACCCCGGTGACAAGCCAAGCAATTGTTTCATACTTTAATAATCACAAACTTTTTCAACTTTCACGCAATATATGAGCGTGAGCCATGGACATAGCACTATATGTGGAATAGAATGGTGGTTGTGGAGAAGACAAAAAAGGAGAAGATAGTCTCACATCAACTAGGCGTATCAACGGGCTATGGAGAAGCCCATTAATATATATCAATGTGAGTGAGTAGGGATTGCCATGCAACGGATGCACTAGAGCTATAAATATATGAAAGCTCAACAAAAGAAACTAAGTGGGTGTGCATCCAACTCGCTTGCTCACGAAGACCTAGGGCATTTTGAGGAAGCCCATCATTGGAATATACAAGCCAAGTTCTATAATGAAAAATTCCCACTAGTATATGAAAGTGACAACATAGGAGACTCTCTATCATGAAGATCATGGTGCTACTTTGAAGCACAAGTGTGGAAAAAGAGATAGTAGCATTGTCCCTTCTCTCTTTTTCTCTCATTTTAGTTTTTTTCTTTTCTTTTTCTCTTTTTTTTCTTTGGCCCCCTTTTTTTATTTTTGGCCTTTCTCTTTTTTTTCTTTTTTTTTCTTTTTTTTTCTTTTTGTAATGTCCGAAGTCTCATCCCGACTTGTGGGGGATTCATAGTCTTCATCATCCTTTCCTCACTAGGACAATTCTCTAATAATGAAGGTCATCACACTTTTATGGATTTACAACTCAAGAATTACAACTCAAAGCCAGAACAAGATATGACTCTATATGAATGCCTCCGGTGGTCTACCGGGATATGCAATGAATCAAGAGCGACATGTATGAAAATTATGAAAGTGGCCTTGCCACAAATACAATGTCAACTACATGATCATGCAAAGAGCAATATGACAAAAGTAATGCGTGTCATATGATCGGAATGGTGGAAAGTTGCATGGCAATATATCTCGGAATGGCTATGGAAATGCCATAATAGGTAGGTATGGTGGCTGTTTTGAGGAAAGTATATGGTGGGTGTATGGTACCGGCGAAAGTTGCGCGGCACAAGAAAGGCTAGCAATGGTGGAAGGGTGAGAGTGTGTATAATCCATGGACTCAACATTAGTCAAAAGAACTCATATACTTGTTGCAAAAATATACAAGTCATCAAAAACAAAGTACTACGTGCATGCTCCTAGGGGGACAGATTGGTAGGAAAAGACCATCGCTCGTCCCCGACCGCCACTCATAAGGAAGACAATCAATAAATAAAATTGTGCTCCAACTTCATCACAAAGCGGTTCACCATACGTGCATGCTACGGGAATCACAAACGTCAACACAAGTATTTTTCATAATCGCCTCAACTAGCATGACTTAATATCACTACCTCCATATCTCAAAACAGTTATCAAGCATCAAATTGATCATAGCATCCAATTCACTTTCTATGGTATTTTTTATTATACTCAACTTGGATGTTCATCATTCTAGGACCAACTTTGTAACCATAGCAAATACCATGTTGTTCTAAAAGACTCTCAAAATGATATAAGTGAAGCATGAGAGATTAGCAATTTCTTCAAAATTAGGACACCACCGTGCTCTAAAAGACATAAGTGAAGCACTACAGCAAAAACTATCAAGGTCAAAAGATATAAATGAAGCACATAGCATATTCTAATAAATTCTAATCAAGTAGGCTTCTCCCAAAAGGTGTGTACAGCAAGGATGATTGTGGTAAATTAAAAAGCAAGACTAATATAATACACAACGCTCCAAGCAAAACACATATCATGTGGCGAATAAAAATATAGCTCCAAGTAAAGTTACCAATGAACAAAGACGAAAGAGGGGATGCCTTCCCGGGGCATCCCCAAGCTTAGGTTTTTGGCTATCCTTGAATATATTGGCGTGCCATGGGCATCCCCAAGCTTAGGCTCTTGCCACTCCTTATTCCATAGTCCATAAAAGCTTTACCCAAAACTTGAAAACTTCACAACACAAAACTCAACAGGAAATCTTATAAGCTCCATTAGTGAAAGAAAACAAAACCACCACATAAGGTACTGTAATGAACACAATCTTTATTTATTTTAGTGTTAAACCTACTGTATTCCAACTTCTATATGGTTTATAAACTATTTTACTATCCATAGATGCATCAAAATAAGCAAACAACACACGAAAAACAGAATCTGTCAAAAACAGAACAGTCTGTAGCAATCTGTAATTAATGCAAACTTTTGTAACTTTAAAAATCCTACCAAAATAGGAAATCCTGTACAATTTGTCTATTGATCAGCAGCAAAAAGAATCAACGCAAAATCACGTTTCGGTGAGTTAATAAAACTAAATTCGTGTGCGCAAAGTTTCTGTTTTTCAGCAGAATCAAATCAACTATCATCATAGGTTATCCTATAGGTTCTACTTGGCACAAACACTAATTAAAAGATAAAAAAACATCTAAAGAGAAGGTAGATGCAAGATTTATTACTAAACAGGAACAAAAACAAAAAACACAAAGAAAATTCGGTTGCCTCCCAACTAGCGCTATTGTTTAACGCCCCTAGCTAGGCATAAAAGCGAAGATAGATCTAAGTAGTGCCATTTTTGGCACTAAATTCATAAGTAGCCCGCATGATAGATTCATAAGGTAATTTGACTTTCTTTCTTGGAAAGTGCTCCATGCCTTTCATTAATTGAAATTGGAATCTAATATTCCCTTCCTTCATATCAATAATCGCGCCAATCGTTCTAAGGGAAGGTCTACCAAGAATAATAGGGCGAGAAAGATTGCAATCTATATCAAGAACGATAAAATCTACGGGCACCAAATTTCTATTTGCAACAATGAGAACATCATTGATCCTTCCCATTGGCTTTTTAATGGTGGAATCTGCAAGGTGCAAATTTAAAGAGCAATCATCAAGATCATGGAAACCTAGAATATCACATAAAGTTTTCGGAATCGTGGAAACACTAGCACCCAAATCACACAAAGCAAAACACTCATTATCTTTAATTCTAATCTTTATAGTAGGTTCCCACTCATCATTAAGTTTTCTAGGTATAGAAACTTCCAAATTAAGTTTTTCATCATAAGATTGCATCAAGGCAGCAACGATATGTTTGGTAAAAGCTTTGTTTTGACTATAAGCATGAGGAGAATTAACAATGGATTGCAACAAGGAAATACAACCTTCTAAAGAACAATTATCGTAATCAAATTCCTTGAAATCCGAGATAGTGGGTTCATGCTATTTAAAGTCATGACCTCTCCAATCCAACTTTTACCAAATTTAGCATCAAGATCTAAAAACTCCGAATTCTTGGGACACCTTCTAGCTAAAGTTGACTCATCTTCAGTCCCATAATTATCAAGATTCATATTGCAGAACAAAGATCTAATAGGAGACGCATCAATAACTTTAAGATCATCATCATTATTTTCATGGAAACTAGAAGAACACGCCTTTATAAAGCTATTTTTCTTAGCACGCAATCTAGCGATTCTTTCCTTGCACTCATCAATGGAAATTCTCATTGATGTCATGATTAGGGGAAGATGATCTAAGTTTAAGAGAATCAACATCAAGCGAAAGTCTACCAACGTTCCTAGCCAAATCATCAACTTTGAGCAATTTTTCTTCAAGCAAAGCATTAAAATTCTTTTGAGAAATCATAAATTCTTTCACACTATTCTCAAAATCAGAGGTCATCTTATTAAAATTACCATAAGAATTATTGTAGGAATTTCCATAATTATTAGAGGAATTACTAGGGAACGGTCTAGCATTAAAGTTTCCTCTATAAGCATTGTTTCCAAAACTATTACTAGCAACAAAATTCACATCCATAGATTCATTATTATTCTCAATCAAAGTAGACAAAGGCATATCATTGGGATCAAGAGGAGTATTCTTAGTAGCAAACAATTTCTTAAGTTCATCCAACTTTCCACTCAAAACATTGATTTCTTGTATAGCATGCACTTTTTTACTAGAAGATCTTTCGGTGTGCCATTGAGAATAATTAGCCATAATATTATCAAGAAGTTTTGTAGCATCTCCTAACATGATTTCCATAAACATGCCTCCCGCGGCCGAATCTAAGAGATTTCTAGAAGCAAAGTTCAAACCGGCATAAAATTTTTGTATGATCATCCATAAATTCAAACCATGAGTAGGGCAATTGCGAATCATCAATTTCATTCTTTCCCAAGATTGGGCAACATGCTCATGATCAAGTTGTTTAAAATTCATAATATCGTTCCTAAGAGTGATAATCTTAGCGGGAGGAAAATACTTAGAGATAAAAGCAACTTTGCACTTGTTCCAAGAATCAATACTATTTTTAGGAAAAGACGAAAACCAAACTTTAGCATGATCTCTAAGTGAAAACAGAAATAACTTCAATTTAACAATATCATTATCCGTAACTTTCTTCTTTTGCATATCACACAAATCCACAAAGTTGTTTAGATGAGTAGCGGCATCTTCACTAGGAAGGCCGGCGAATTTATCTTTCATACCAAGATTCAGCAAAGCATTATTGATTTCACAAGACTCAACATCATTAAGAGGAGCAATCGGAGTACTAAGGAAATCATTATTATTGGTATTCGAGAAATCACACAATTTGGTATTATCTTGCGCCATGGCAACAAGTAATCCAACACACAAGCAAACAGAAAAAGGGCAAGCGAAAAGAGAGGAGGAGATTGGGAAAGAGAGCGCGAATAAAACGGCAAGGGTGAAGTGGGGGAGAGGAAAATGAGAGGCAAATGGAAAATAATGTAAATGCGAGGGAGATGAGTTTGTGATGGGTACTTGGTATGTCTCGCCTTGAGCGAAGACCTCCTTGGCAACGGCGCCAGAAATCCTTCTTGCTACGTCTTGATTTTGCGTTGGTTTTCCTTGAAGAGGAAAGGGTGATGCAGCAATAGTAGCATAAGTATTTCCCTCAGTTTTTGAGCACCAAGGTATCAATCCAGTAGGAGGCTCCTCAAAAGTCCCACGCACCTACACAAACAAACAAAGAACTCGCAACCAACGCAATAAAGGGGTTGTCAATCCCTTCACGGCCACTTGCGAAAGTGAGATCTGATAGAGATAGTATGATAAGATAAATATATTTTTGGTATTTTATAACATAGATGCAAAAAGTAAAGATGCAAATAAAAGTAGATTGGAAGCAAAGATGATAAGAGATAGACCCGGGGGCCATAGATTTCACTAGTGGCTTCTCTCAAGATAGCATAAGTATTACGGCGGGTGAACAAATTACTATCGAGCAATTGATAGAAAAGCAAATAATTATGAGATTATCTAGGCATGATCATGTATATAGGCATCATGTCCGTCACAAGTAGACCGACTCCTGTCTGCATCTACTACTATTACTCCACACATCGACCGACTCCTGCCTGCATCTATAGTATTAAGTTCATAAGAACAAAGTAACGCATTAAGCAAGATGACATGTAGAGGGATAAAATCATGCAATATGATATAAACCCCATATTTTTATCCTTGATGGTGACAATACAATACGTGCCTTGCAACCCTTTCTGTCACTGGGTAAGGACACTGCAAGATTGAACCCAAAGCTAAGAACTTCTCCCATTGCAAGAAATATCAATCTAGGAGGCCAAACCAAACTGATAATTCGAAGAGACTTGCAAAGATAACTCAATCATACATAAAAGAATTCAGAGGAGATTCAAATATTTCTCATAGATAAACTTGATCATAAACTCACAATTCATCGGATCTCGACAAACACATTGCAAAAAGAGTTTACATCGAATAGATCTCCACAAGAGGGGGGGGAGAACATTGTATTGAGATCCAAAAAGAGAGAAGAGGCCATCTAGCTAATACCTATGGACCCGAAGGTCTATGGTAAACTACTCACAACTCATCGGAGGGGCTATGGTGTTGATGTAGAAGCCTTCCATGGTCGATTCCCCCTCCGGCAGAGCACCGACGAAGGCTCCAAGATGGGATCTCGCGGATACATGAGGTTATGGTAGTGGAAATTGTGTTTCGTTGGCTCCCTGGATGTTTTCGGGGTACGTAGGCTTATATAGGAGGAAGAAGTATGTCGTTGGCCGCCCGAGGGGACCACGAGATAGGGGGCACGCCCTACCCTCTCGTGGCCGCCTTGGCTTCTTCTTGACTTAGACTCCAAGTCCTCTGGATCACGTTCGTTCCAAAAATCACACTCCCGAAGGTTTCATTCCGTTTGGACTCCGTTTGATATTCCTTTTCTTCGAAATACTGAAATAGGCAAAAAACAGCAATACGGGCTGGGCCTCCGGTTAGGAGGTTAGTCCCAAAAATGATATAAATGTGTAAAATAAAGCCCATAAACATCCAAATGGGGTAATATAATAGCATGAAACAATCAAAAATTATAGATATGTTGGAGACGTATCACTCACCTCCTGGAAAGAGAAGGGCTTAGCCTGGGGCTCATCAGTGGAGCTGAGCGGACTCCAGACCTGTATCAAAAAATATGAGAAGTAAGAAAATCAAGCTTGTCAACGTGGTCCGGGTCATGCTCTTCCGTCGGATCCTTCCGTGTCAAAGACGGGCTTTCAATATGTGGGATTTTGACCCGGCTGAACACCAGACGCTGCGAGAGCTCTTCGATACAACGCACAAAGATGTCTGGAAGGTGCTGTTCAAGGCCGTCGAGGTACCTCCTCCCGTAACCGAGGATCGCGGACACATCGCAAAGCACCCTGCCAATCCGGTAAGCTCTTTATATTTTGCAAGATGTTTCTTTCCCCAGTATATTCGTGGGAGGAATCTAAGCCTCCACGCCAATTTAACAGGACTGGGTAGCGATAGCGGAGCAGATTGACTGTCCAGCTCCACTACATGAAGATCCAGCAACGGCTCTCTAATGGAGATGCTGTTTCTAGTGCCCTATGAGGTGCCGGAGAAGAAGGCCAAGAAGAAGGCCACGGGGACCAGGAAGGGTCTGCGGTGCAAGGTTGTATCGGACTCATCGTCCGAAGACACCGAGGCGCGCTCCTCCAACAAAAACGAGGAGGAGGAAGAGGAAAGCCCCCCCCCCCAACCGGGGGGGGGGGGAGAAAAGGAAGGCTACCCCGTCTGGGGAGGCCGAAGGGTCCAAGAAGGGAAAGACCCTCCCTCCGGACCACTCCACCACAGCCGCCTACAACGACGAGGAGTGGTTGCCCAGGGACAAGCCCCTGTCGAAGTCGTAAGTATCTGAACACTATAATACTTCCGGTACATATTGCTTTATTGCTACTTATCATGTCAAATATGATCGTGCAGTCCGGCCAAAGCCCACATCAACGTATCCTCCTCGGATGGGTCTTTGGGTCAGTCGGCGATGAACAACGATTCACTCCCGACGGCCACCTCCCCCCGGCTCGCGGACGACATCGAGGTGCTGTCTCAAAGGATACCAGACCAGGGGGAGACTGTTCTGGAGATGCCCCAAGGCGAAATCCCAGACGCCAGGCACATGGGGGGGAAGAGCCCCATGGATTTTGATGACGGGGGCCGCAGCAAGTTTGGCCCCCAGCCGGATACTGCGCTGGAACCTCTAGTGGTTCCGCATTTAGGCAGGCAGCCCCTCACTGAGGGGGGCGAGCCGCCTATGCAGCTGACCTCTGTCCATCCAGAGGCATCAGGCAACTTGCTGGAAGCACTTCGCGGCGCTTCCATTGACGAAGAGCACTGCACCATCATGAGTGCGGTGATTGAGAAGGTCTGGTCCACCAAAAGAGGATTGACCGGTGCCTGCGTCAGCCTCCTAACAGGCTTTGAGGTAAGTAATAAAATTGTAAGAAAGTATCACAGTGTAGACAGTAGCCCCTGATGCTCTATTTGGTGTTCGGAAAGAAAGGCCGAACAGAGGATCAAATAACATCCGCAGGAGTCTAATCAGAATATGTCTATGTGAATAAGCAGGCGTCGCTGCTGGCCATTGCCGCTCGTACTACAGAGGTCTCCAGGCTGAAGTGGGACCTGGAGCGGGACGAGGAAGAGCTCAGCCTCGTGAAGACAATACCCCGTCTGTATGTTTTATAAAGGAAAAATTGTTGATGCTAATAGAAGCATCATGAATTTCAGTAGGGACCACGACCGAAGTGCCGACCCTTAAGAAGGCGCTGTCCGAGGCCGAAGACAAAGCAGCCAAGGAGCGCACCGAGCGCGAGAAGCAAGAGGCCCGGGTCGACGAGGTCCAGCAAGAGCTCCAGGATTTCGTCAAAAAATACGAGTCCTTGGAGCGTGACTCTAAGACGCGATAGTCCGAGCTTGCTGAGGCCCTCCAGAGCACGCGAGACGCCAAAGCCGAAGCCCAAAGGGCCCTCCAGGAGATTCATACGGCCAAGAAAATAGCGGCGGGTAAGGCATTCATTATGCAAAGCAAGCATGTGAAGGAGACTTTCCTTTTACTTACCCGAATTCGGAGCTCTCCAGGAGCATTCGTAGATCTGCCGCACAGCATATCGGATGCCGTGGAGTTCTACCGGGCCGAAGAAGGGAGCTCGATGGAGAAGTTGTTCTCGTCTCAATATATTGGGACCGAACATCCGATGCCCTTGAGCAACCAGCTGAAGCAACTGGTCGAACTGCACAAGGCGGCCGAACTAGCCATGAAGGACCTTATAGTCCGGATGTGGCCTGCCGAGCCCTTGCCCAGCAGCTACTTCGGCCTCGTGAAGCGGCTTGTAAGCGCCTGCCCGCGGCTTGAAGCCATAAAGCGGTTAGTCTGCATTGAAGGTGCGCGTAGGGCCTTCACCCGTGCGAAAGTGCACTGGGCGAAGATGGATGCCGAGAAGCTGGTGATGGAGGGGCCGCCGAAGGGCAAGGAGCACCGCCACCCCGAGAAGTATTATGACAGTGTCCTGAAGGGCGCCCGCCTTATGGCGGAAGAATGTGCTAAGGATGTAATATTTGAATGAATGTACTCATGTGATCCTGTAATATTAAAACGAGTTCATTTGCGCTATATAACTCTTGTTGATTTAAAATTTTACCTTCTGTGCGGCCATTTATAAAATCTGAGAGTTGGCCAGTCGTCGGCTTCTACCCCCATGTAACTAGTACCGCGGTGTTCGAGATAAATCTAAACACTCTTTATCCAAATTTTTGGTCCTTTTAAGGAGGTGTTTAGCGCAACGTACAAGGCAATCGGACTATACAGCTTTATCACTCTCACTTAGCCATAGAAGTCTATAATTTTAAATTTTGGCGTAGCCCCTTGTATTCGGAAGGCCGAACTTGGGGCACTATACATGCCTAAATCGGACAAGGCCGATTCCTCGCCCAAAGCGGAAAAAATCTTTAAGGATTTGAGACCTCTCAAACAGCGACCAGCTCTCGCCTCATCATGACAGTCAGTTTTCGGCTTTCTCTACTGAGGTGCTCGTCTAGAAGAACCGGGACACAATCGCAGTAGTTCTCCCTGTGCCACCTTAGCCGATGTAGTGGAACGTAAGGTAGCAAAACATGGGAGCCGGGCAAACCCAACTATTGACCCAAGACATGATTCGGAGCTAATGCATATAATGCTATGAGTTCGGGGTGCCGCACTGTCGAAAGTGTTCGGACTTTTCTTGCCGTGTTATGGGGTACACTGAAGCCCCTGGCGAGTTGAACGTACCAAAATGTACGGGTGCAATTTGTAATAAATAAACAGTCAAGGAAAAAGATAAAGAAATGTAATAATAAGCTGACGTTGTACATTATTTTTCGTTGTTATTTGAATAATACGTCAAAGCGTATGTATACAAGTAGTGCGATAAGCAAAATAGGACTATTTGACATGTCCTGACCAAAGGCGAGCTGCGTTTGGGTATGTAAAATAGGTATAACGATTGTTATCAGATACCACCTGGGTATTCCTTTATACGTCAAAGCTCCTTGCTTCCTTGGTGTTTCCGTCCTATGATGGGTCCAATAGCCTTCAGAAAATAGGGACCTGAAAGAAAGAATAGGATGAAAGTGTACGGGTCCTGGGGCGGTTGAGCCGCATTGTAGTTGCGCCTCCGCCTATGCCCATGGTATTTAAAGTGCGTAATTACGTATGCGCGGTATAAATTTCACCGCTTGACTGGGACTAGGACGGAGGCCGAATTGCTAGGCGAGCTCCGGACGATCCTGTTGCAGAGTACTTCAGACTCGCTTGGCGGTTTGTGGGGGCTTTATTGCCGAGTTAGAGATCTACCTAAGAAGGCTGCTCTATACTTCTGCTGCCAGGGACGTAGTGTGCTCCTCCGTACGGAGAGAGCGCTATGTGTTTCCATTAACTATTATAACCCCACGAGGTCCGGGCATCTTGAGCTTGAGGTATGCATAGTGCGGTAACGCATTGAATCTGGCGAATGCGGTTCGTTCGAGCAGTGCGTGATAGCCACTGCGGAAGGGGACGATATCGAAGATTAACTCCTCGCTTCGGAAGTTGTCCGGAGATCCGAAGACTACTTCCAGTGTGATTGAGCCCGTGCAACAGGCTTCTACACCTAGTATGACACCTTTAAAGGTGGTTTTAGTGGGTTTGATCCTTGAGGGATCGATGCCCATTTTGCGCATTGTATCCTGATAGAGCAGGTTCAGGCTGCTGCCACCGTCCATAAGGACTCTTGTAAGGTGGAATCCGTCAATGATGGGGTCGAGGACCAACGCGGCCGAACCGCCATGACGGATACTGGTCGGATGGTCCCTACGATCGAAAGTGATCGGACAAGAGGACCATGGGTTGAACTTTGGGGCGACTGGCTCCATCGCATAGACATCCCTTAGTGCACACTTCCGTTCCCGCTTGGGAATATGGGTTGCATATATCATGTTTACGATTTTCCCTTGGGGAGGAAATTTCTTCTGTCCTCTTGTGTTCGGCAGACGGTGCTCCTCGTCGTCGTCACTATGCGGCCCCTTTTCCTTGTTTTCGACATTCAACTTGCCGGCCTGTTTGAACACCCAGCATTCTCTGTTGGTGTGGTTGGCTGGTTTGTCGGGGTGCCATGAATTTGACACGAGCGATCGAGTATGTGGTCCAGACTAGACGGGCCTGGATTGTTTCTTTTGAATGGCTTTTTCCGCTGACCGGACTTAGAGCCACTAAATCCGGCATTGACTGTCGTGTCTTTGGCGTTATCGCTATTGTTGTGATGCTTATGTCTGTTGCGTCAGGGCCTGCCGTTGTTATCTCTGGCATCTGAAGTGCCAGGATTTCTTGATGTGCTGTTGCTATGTCAGTACCCCGACTCGATGTCACATCAATCTAGCCGGTAACACCTCATATCACTTTGCGGCCTCACGCACGGTATCCCCACGGGTGTCGTCTTACCTTTTCCCGGGACCGTTTGCGCCTTTTGGCTCACGTATATGATAGTGTCGCTAGCATCCATATGATAAAGGAGCCCGGGCTGACATGACTAGTCGTAAACCCAAAGTGGCACAGACTTACAGGGACAGGCATCCATGACCCAGCATCGAACGTGTCGGTCATCAGCAAGTGGGTCCGGGCTGTAGCACTGGGCTAGCAGGACTCCGGTAAACCGGGCTGTAGCGGGCTAACAGGACTCCGGTACTCAAAGCGTGACATTTCCCCGAAGGGACAGACACAGGAACGAAGAAGGACACATGCCGGCCAGCCTAAGTGTTCCAGAGCAGTAGCAAGCTACCATGGCTCAGCGGTAACACTAGGAGACATTTCCCGGTAAGAGAGGCTACTAAAGATAAACAACTAGATAGTCAGATCCCACACATACCAAGCATTTCAATCATACACACAATATGCTCGATATGTGCAAATACAACGAAGCATCACAACATGACTCTATGACACAAGTACTTTATTTAAGGCTCAGGGAGCCATACATAACATACACAAAGGTACGGGTCTCACGACCCCACATACAAGTCATACAGTCATACAAACCAGCAGCGGAAGTAACTTGTCTGAGTACAGACAACTAGTAAAATAAAAGAGGCTTGGAAAGCCTAACTATACTACGTGGTCCTCCACAAGCTCAGGGTCACCACCTGGGTCTTTAGCCTACTCGTTGATGTCAACGTCTACATAGAACCCATCAGAAGGGGTTGCAGCGTCTTCTGTAAAAATGTAGATTATAGCAACATGAGTACAAAGGTACTCAGCAAGACTTACATCAGATCCTACATACATGCATAGTATCAAGAAGGGTTGGTGGAGTTATTGCAGCAAGCCAGCTTTGACTCTTGGCTAGGCTATCCTACGATACTCCAACTTGAAATGGTTTTGCGCACACGAGTCCACTACTCACCACTTCAATACACTACCGAGGATCCACCTCCGTCTTCCTACGGAAGAGCCATCCTCGGCACTCACACTTATCTTGAGGCTTTTAACAGTTTCCATTTACTTGTCTATGAACTGTATAGGCAACCAAGTAGTCCTTTACCGCGGACGCGGCTATTCGAATAGATCATGTTAACCCTGCAGGGGTGTACTTCTTCATACACGCTCTCACCACTTACCGTCGCTTACACGACATGTACTCGGCAACCTTCAAGCGGAAGCCCAACGTGGGTGTCGGCCACGACCTACCTAATCACCTAAGCCTCCAGTCCAGGTTTATCGCCTATTCAGGTTCCATCCGCAGGGAGTCCGGCCGAGGTTTCCCATACGGCCCCGAACGATGTGAACAGGGTTCCCGAGATACCTAACGGGTATTCGGTACACCGTGCCACGTACCTACCGCATCACAGCCCACCCCTACGGTCAGCGCTGTCCACGGCCTCCAGTAGGCTACAAACACCAGAAACTACTTGCAACTCCTGGACGGAGAACTAGGGTGAATAAGAAGTCGAGAGGGTCCATTGGTTTCGGGCCCAATGCATGGTAGTAGCTGATTCTTAAATCACACATACAGATCTCAGTGCTTAAGGTCGGCTTCAATGAAACAACCCACCATGTACTCCTACATGGCCTCTCATCGATACCTTTACCAAATCGTGTTCACCACACCACTCTCATTACCGACATAATCATTTCACTCTAGCCCATCACCCAGATGAACCAGACCTGACACGACTCTAAGCATAGCAGGCATAGCAAGGTAGGAACAACACATACATATGGCTCAATCAACTCCTACACATGCTAGTGGGTTTCATCTAGTTACTGTGGCAATGACAGGTCATGCAGAGGAAATGGGTTCAACTACCGTAGCACACAGCAGTTTGAATCGCGTTGTCTTAATGCAGTAAAAGAGAGCAGGAGCGAGAACATGGGATTGTATCGATATGATCAAATGGTTGGTTGCTTGCCTGATGGTTCGATGCACTGATATGGTTCTTCGTTAGGGTAATCACGGTACTCCTCGGGGGCAGAACCTGTCGCAAAGGACATCGATACACAAGCATCACCAAACAATGTGCAACAATATGATGCATGCATGAAACATGGCAATATGAGTGTGTTGGGCTAATGCAACTAAAACCAGAGGGGTTTGAACAAATTTGAATCAAGGATTCAAATTTCAAATTCAAATATGGTCTTTTAAAGTGCTTTTCCTTGTTCTGCTTAAAACATCAATTTAACTTGTTTGATCATGCATGAAAATAGTACAGATGGATAGATTGGATTTTTCTGATCATTTTTCATATATAATTTGTCCAATTTGGAGTTACAGAATAAAAGTTATGAATTTTTGAAGTTTAAATAATATTCTGGAATTTCCTGATTTAATTTAAATCCAGAAAATCAATTACTGCGTCAGCCTGACGTCAGTGTGACGTCAGCAGGTCAACGGAACAGGTCTGGGTCAAACCTGACAGTGGGTCCCGCATGTCAGGGTGATTATTTTAATTAAGATTTAATTAAAACTAATCCTGTATAATTAGCAGGGCTGGGCCCCACCTGTCATTGACTCAGGGGAGTCAACCAGGGCCCACCCGTGGTCAAAGTCAAAGTCGGCTGCCGGCGTTTAGCCGCCGGCGAGCCCGACGCGGCGGCGGGAGTGGTTTTGGCCATTTCGGCCACCAAAGGGACCGCGGAGACCACCGGAGTGGAGCTGAGGACAAACCGCAGCTCTTGGCGGAGTCCGTTGGGGTCGGGGTGGCCGGAGTTGGCGCCGGCGACGACTTTGGCGGCCACCGGGGTTCGGTCGAGGATGAACTTGGCGCTAGAGGGGTCGGTGAGGCTCGTGGAGTGGCTAGCTAGGTGCTGTGGGACTCGGTGAGCAAGATGGACACCATCTTGTGGCCGGAGTGTGGCCGGAAGCACGTCGGCGACGAGGTCCGCGACGGTGCGGGCGTGTGATCCTCGTGCGGTGGCTACACGGCTCGGGAATGAGAGAGAGAGGGTCGGAGGAGTAGCTAGGCTCACAGCGCTCCCGTAGAGGCCACCGGCGGGGTCGGGGACGAGCTGAGGCAGCGACGGCGTTGAAAGGGATCTCCGGCGACGGCGAGCTCGGGCGAGGTCGGTGCGGTGGTCTCGGGCCGCTCGAGCACACGGGGCTCGGCTAGCTCGATGAAGTGGACGGCGGCGAAGCTCCTGGACACGGTGGCACGGCGTGGGGTGGACGGAGGGCGTGGCTACGGCGAGGGGGTGGCGGCGATGGCGTCGGCCATGGCTGGGGCGTGCGAGGGGGAGGAGCTGGAGAGGAGAGGGGGTGTCTGGGGGGTTCGGGGGAGAGAGGGAGGCCGGTTCACGGCGTTAGCCGGGCGAGGGAGGCGGCGAGGCGGCGAGCAGCTGCGTGGCGAGCTGCGGTGCCGCCGCCGAGCACCTTGGCTGCCTGCCTGGCAAGCCAAGCAGCTCGCTGGAGCGGTGGCCGGGCTGGGCCGGCCAGGTGGGCTGGCTGGTGGGCGACAGGTAAGTTTTTCCCTTTTTTTCTGTTTCTGTTTTTTATTTAATATATCTGCAACTTTGTTGAATTTAATAAAATACCTAGGCAACTTCAAAAATCACCAAACTATTCCTGGCCCATAGTTGGATTATTTCCAACATGAAACATTTTAGTTTGGAGATATTTGAGCATTTAAATATTTTATATTATTTTAAATGCCCAAATTCAAATATTTATGATTTAATTCAAAAACCCTAGGATGGCCTAGGAAAATGTGCACCACTTTTGGCAGAGGTTCTGAACCAAGACAAAAATGATGGGCATTTTAGAAGGGCATTTCAGGTTCATTGAAAAATTATTTTAGTAACCCTAGTTGGTTTCAGAGGGGACTGGGGGTTCTGTCATCCCCATTTCAAGTTTCTGATGAAAGAGTAAACATGATGCAACACTCTAATGCATGACTAGCTAGGGTGTGACAACTCACCCCCACTCAAAAGAATCTCGTCCCGAGATTTGGGTTCCTCCGGGAAGAAGGCGGGATATTCAAGTCGAAGACGATCCTCCCTTTCCCAAGTTGCTTCATCCTCAGAATGGTGCGACCATTGAACCTTGAGAAACTTGATATTATGACGTCGGGTGGTGCGTTCGGCCTGATCGAGGATACGAACGGGGTACTCTCGATATGTAAGATTATCTTGAAGATCAAGCGTTTCGTGGTCCACTTCACGGATAGGATCCGAGAAGCAACGCCTGAGTTGAGAAACGTGGAAGACATCGTGAACTCTGGAGAGGTGCGGAGGTAGTTCCAACTGGTAGGCAACTTCTCCTCGTTTGGCGAGAATGCGAAAAGGTCCAATGTAACGAGGAGCCAATTTGCCTTTGATACCGAAACGATGGGTTCCCTTCAGAGGGGTGACCCGAAGATAAGCCTTCTCGTCAACTTCGAAAGTCATAGCCCTATGTTTTCGGTCATATTGACTCTTTTGACGAGATTGGGCTGTTTTCAACTTTTCACGAACGATACGAACTTGTTCTTCTGCTTCCTGAATCATATCCGGGCCAAAGAATTGTCTTTCCCCGGTCTCTGACCAGTTAAGGGGTGTTCGACATCGTCGTCCATAGAGAACTTCAAAAGGGGCTTTACCCAAGCTAGATTGATAGCTGTTGTTGTAAGCGAATTCGGCAAATGGAAGGCACTTCTCCCAGTCCATTCCGAAAGAGATAACAGAGGCTCGAAGCATGTCTTCTAGAATTTGGTTGACGCGTTCCACTTGACCACTCGACTGAGGGTGGAAAGCGGTGCTAAAGGAGAGACGGGTTCCCATAGCATTTTGGAAACTTTCCCAAAATCGAGAGGTGAAAAGACTTCCTCGATCCGAGTTAATTTCCAAAGGAACACCATGGAGAGACACTATTCGGGAGATGTACAAATCTGCCAGCTGACTAGCGGTTATACTCTCACGAACAGGTAAGAAATGGGCTACTTTGGAAAGACGATCGACCACGACGAAAATAGCATTATTCCCTCTCTTGGTCCTGGGAAAACCGGTAATGAAATCCATACTAATTTTATCCCATTTCCATTCAGGAATAGCTAAGGGTTGAAGAGTGCCAGCAGGCCGTTGATGCTCTGCTTTTACACGACGACAGACGTCGCAATTTGCAATATACTGAGCAATTTCTCTCTTCATCCTAGTCCACCAGAACCTCTGGCGTAGGTCCTGATACATTTTAGTACTACCGGGATGAATAGTGAGAGGAGATTCATGAGCTTCCTTAAGGATTAACCGCCTTAGGTTGCGCACTTTGGGAACTACTAGTCGATTCCCGAAGTATACGACTCCTTGATCATTAATGGAGAAACAATCCGCAATTCCTTTCTGAATGTTCCTCTTGATGCGGGAGATTCCCGGATCTACCTTCTGTGCTTTGATAATTTGATCCGTAAGGGTAGGTTTTGCTACCAAGGTGGCAAGAAAACCTTGAGGTAAAATGTGAAGGTTAAGCTTCCGAAATTCCTCATGGAGAAGCGGTTGACTTTGTTGTAACATCAGGTTGTTACAATAAGATTTACGACTTAGCGCATCAGCCATGACGTTGGCTTTCCCTGGGGTGTAGGTTATTCCTAAGTCGAAGTCTGTGATCAATTCAACCCAACGTCTCTGCCTGAGATTCAAATCCGGTTGGGTGAAAATGTACTTCAGACTTTGGTGATCAGTGAATATTTCGCAACGATTACCGAGGAGGTAATGTCGCCAGGTCTTAAGTGCATAGACTACGGCTGCAAGCTCTAGATCATGAGTAGGATAATTCTCCTCATGTGGGTGCAATTGCCGTGAAGCGTAAGCAATTACGTGTCGATCTTGCATGAGAATGCAACCTAGTCCTTGTCGCGAGGCGTCGCAGTAGATAACGAAGTCCTTGGAGAAGTCTGGCGGTACCAGCACGGGAGCAGAGGTCAGGCGTCTTTTCAGTTCCTGAAAGCTGTGCTCACATTGTGGAGTCCATTCGAACTTCTTATCTTTCTTGAGGAGTTCGGTTAGAGGTTTGGCAACCTTGGAAAAGTTCTCGACAAAGCGACGGCAATAGCTCGCTAAGCCTAGAAAACTCCGAACTTGCTTGACCGATTCAGGTGGAGTCCAATTAAGGACGGCTTGAACTCGCTCAGGGTTAACAGCAATACCTTTACCAGATATTACATGACCCAGATAGGTCACTTCTGACAACCAGAATTCACATTTAGAAAATTTGGCATAAAGGCGATGCTCTCGAAGTTTCTTCAACACTAGCCTTAAATGTTCGGCATGTTCTTCCTCGTTCTTGGAGTAGATGAGTATATCATCGAGATAAACTACGACGAATTTATCCAAATACTCCATGAAGATTGAGTTCATTAACCGAGAAAAGGTGGCTGGAGCGTTGGTTAAACCGAAGGACATGACGGTGTACTCGTATTGGCCATAACGAGTAACAAAGGCCGTTTTAGGAATGTCCCCGTTTCTGATTTTGATTTGATGGTAGCCCAACCTCAAATCCATCTTGGAGAAGACTGAGGATCCAGCGAGCTGATCATACAGGTCGTTGATCCTGGGAAGCGGGTATTTGTTCTTGATTGTGACCAAATTGACAGGTCGGTAATCTACAACCATCCGGTCCGTACCATCCTTCTTCTTAACGAATAGGACGGGGCAAGCCCACGGAGATGAACTAGGGCGGATGAAACCCTTTTTCAAGGATTCATCGAGTTGTTTCTTAAGCTCGGCTAGTTCTAGGGGTGCCATCTTATAGGGTCTTCTAGCAATCGGAACGGTTCCGGGGATGAGGTCTATTACGAACTCAACATCCCTGTCAGGTGGAACACCTGGCAATTCCTCTGGAAAGACATCCGGGAAGTCACAGACTACCGGCACGTCCTCAAGGTCTGGCAAAGGGCTGGCGTTAAGAGAATATAATTGTCGCTTGGCTATTCGGGTCAAGACATTGACTATCTTCCCCGAAGGATGGGTGAGTTGAACAGTCCTAGAGAAGCAATCAATTTTGGCTTGATGAGCTGACATCCAGTCCATACCCAAAATGATATTAATATCTGAAGATTTAAGGGCTATCAAAGATGCGAGAAAAACAAGTCTGTCGACTTGGATTTCATTTCCATGGCTTACTCTAGAGGTTTGCCATTTGGATCCCGGAGTTTGAATTACCATAGAGGTTGGCATATCACCGAATGCGACGTTATGCAAGCGAGCATAGTTTTCAGATATAAAAGAATGAGAGGCTCCTGTATCGAAAAGAACAGATGCCGGGTGGCAATTAACAAGAAGCGTACCGAGAACGACGTTGGGATCCTCTTGAGCTTCTTCGGCAGAGATACAGTTGACATGGCCACGTGAAGCGGTGACCGGCTTGGCGTGGAATATTTTTCCTGTCGGCTTGCCACGGCCAACAGCTTTAGCAGATTGGTTGGGGTTGGTCTGGGGGCACTCACGCATATAGTGACCAGATTCCCCACATTTGAAACAAGTCACGGAACTGGTACGTGGAGGAGCATTATTGGTTGGACCCCCATAGGGCTTGGCTGGAGCAGACTGTTGAACGGGGCGAGGCGCCTGGAAAGATGGCCTCGGTGTGAACCTGGGTGGCAGGGCGGTGTTGGGCACCCACACGCGGCGCTTCTGAGGACCAGCACCGGATGAGGAACCCATATCACGGCCATGCTTGCGTGTTGCGTCATAGTCAGTCTGACCAGTTTCAGCACTGATGGCTTTGTTGACAAGTTTCTGAAAAGATGTGCACTCATGCAGACGGAGGTCGCGGCGAAGCTCAGGACTAAGGCCCTTACGGAACCTTGCTTGCTTCTTGGCGTCAGTAGACACTTCCTCAGTTGCATATCGGGCGAGATTACCAAACTCCCTGCTATAGGCATCCACAGAAAGTCGGCCTTGGGTGAAACTGCAAAATTCTTCACGTTTACGGTCCATGAGACCCTCCGGAATGTGATGTTCACGGAAAGCCTCGCTGAACTCAGCCCAAGTAGTAACATGGCCCGCTGGCCGCATAGCTCCATAATTCTCCCACCATAGACTGGCGGGGCCTTCAAGATGATATGCAGCAAAGGTGACCTTGTCAACCTCAGCTACTAGCGCGGAACGCAGCTTGTGAGAGATACTGCGAAGCCAATCATCAGCGTCGAGAGGCTCGACGGAGTGGTGGAACGTGGGTGGATGCAATTTGATAAAATCACTGAGTGACACCACGTTAGCCCTCTGATGGTGTGCTGTATTCTGTTCAATACGCTCCAACAAACGGTTGGTCTCCCGCTTGTTTCTCTCAGCTTCCATCATAACCTCGGCTAGTGAAGGAGGAGGAGGCAGATTTGCATCCCTGGCTTCACTGCCTTCGGCCTGCTCTTGGGAAGCAGGGTTAGCGCGCGTGTTGACCATCCTAGGTAACCAAGACAATGATTTAGTCAGGACGGTAAAATTCCGACATAGGATACATAATGTAAGGAATAAGTCGGAATGCAAGATGATCATCCGTATGACATGGTAGATACAGAAACTGCTTCTTTTATTCCATCGTCATACACACCATACAGGGTTTAGTACAAGACCAAACAAAGTACTATTACGGTGAAAAAGGATTACATCTCATCGGAGGCATTCCAAGCTCCTATACATTATTTTTCTACACCTCCGGAGGAGTACAAGCTAAGTCATATCCCACGAGTCACGCGGGATGATAGACGACACAGCTAGTGCGAACTAGTGATACTACCACTAACTCAGACCGATCCGTAGTAGTCCTCGTAGAAGTCACCTCCATAGCCTGGAAGTTCAACATGATCATCCGGAAACAGACGGTCTCGCGGAGCTTGTGGACCATAGGGGCTAGGATGAGGCCTTGGACCAGCAAACGGTGGCCTGCGGGGACCGCGAGGTGGGGTGATGCCTCCTACATCACGCCAAACCATCACGTCCGGCAGAGCAGATCTCACAGGATAGAGATCGCGCATATCTGAATATCCAGCTTGCACCGCCGGTGCGAACCGAGTCAACGTGGCCCAGTGGTCAGCACGGGTATTGAAGAGCTCTAACCTTAAGGCCCGATTTTCACGGTCCTTATCCTCGAGCATCTCAGCAGTGGTGCGAGTCCGTGAATCCTCCTGAGTGGGGTCAGCATAGATAGCCTGGAGATACCCTTGTGCTCCCGGAAGTGATCCTGGCATATACCGGAAATCAGAGTCCCGAAATAACCCAGATCTGACTCGCATAATGGTCATCATAGAGTAGGCGGCGTCCTGCACAGCCATCTCAATAGTAACCCCGAGTCCATAGGAACAGTGAAGAGGCTCGGTGGATCCAGGATAAGATGGAAATATCCTGACAGTGCAGAGATACTGGCTTTGATTAAAATCTCGGAATTGCTCTTCGACCGTGTACTCGGGATACCAGCGGTATCCAGCCTCAGTCATTACCCTGACCAACTTAGCAGTATGGCCGGGTACATCTAGACATCGAGTCAGGCGAACCACTTGATTGAGGTCGCGAGTGGCCATCTGAAAGCACAATCATAATGCAAAGGCATTAGAATTTCTAGCAAAATTTCGGCAGCATAACAGCTGTAAATGCTCAAGAAGGATTTGAGACATTTGACAAAGGATTTCGTACACACTCAACATCATCACCTCAAAGTTCTGAAACCATTCTAACAACATAATGTGGTAGTAGATCTGAACTAGGCTTGTATCCATCAAACCTATAAGGTACTACTGATTAGTAACACGTGATCCTGATAGAGAGAATAGATCCTAATTCCTTAACCCCCGGTGGAAGAATGGACTGACTCAGATCAGAAAGTCATAAGGTATAAGGAGTAAAAGAGCCTTACGTTCCAACCCACAAACAATTCCCCTACATATAACTAAAGAATTTCTAGACTCAACATCGACCAGTTTGGCTTGGAGAACCTACAGGCAGTCCGGCTCTGATGCCAACGCTGTCAGGACCCCGACTCGATGTCACATCGATCTAGCCGGTAACACCTCATATCACTTTGCGGCCTCACGCACGGTATCCCCACGGGTGTCGTCTTACCTTTTCCCGGGACCGTTTGCGCCTTTTGGCTCACGTATATGATAGTGTCGCTAGCATCCATATGAAAAGGAGCCCGGGCTGACATGACTAGTCGTAAACCCAAAGTGGCACAGACTTACAGGGACAGGCATCCATGACCCAGCATCGAACGTGTCGGTCATCAGCAAGTGGGTCCGGGCTGTAGCACTGGGCTAGCAGGACTCCGGTAAACCGGGCTGTAGCGGGCTAACAGGACTCCGGTACTCAAAGCGTGACATTTCCCCGAAGGGACAGACACAGGAACGAAGAAGGACACATGCCGGCCAGCCTAAGTGTTCCAGAGCAGTAGCAAGCTACCATGGCTCAGCGGTAACACTAGGAGACATTTCCCGGTAAGAGAGGCTACTAAAGATAAACAACTAGATAGTCAGATCCCACACATACCAAGCATTTCAATCATACACACAATATGCTCGATATGTGCAAATACAACGAAGCATCACAACATGACTCTATGACACAGGTATTTTATTTAAGGCTCAGGGAGCCATACATAACATACACAAAGGTACGGGTCTCACGACCCCACATACAAGTCATACAGTCATACAAACCAGCAGCGGAAGTAACTTGTCTGAGTACAGACAACTAGTAAAATAAAAGAGGCTTGGAAAGCCTAACTATACTACGTGGTCCTCCACAAGCTCAGGGTCACCACCTGGGTCTTTAGCCTACTCGTTGATGTCAACGTCTACATAGAACCCATCAGAAGGGGTTGCAGCGTCTTCTGTAAAAATGTAGATTATAGCAACATGAGTACAAAGGTACTCAGCAAGACTTACATCAGATCCTACATACATGCATAGTATCAAGAAGGGTTGGTGGAGTTATTGCAGCAAGCCAGCTTTGACTCTTGGCTAGGCTATCCTACGATACTTCAATTGAAATGGTTTTGCGCACACGAGTCCACTACTCACCACTTCAATACACTACCGAGGATCCACCTCCGTCTTCCTACGGAAGAGCCATCCTCGGCACTCACACTTATCTTGAGGCTTTTAACGGTTTCCATTTACTTGTCTATGAACTGTATAGGCAACCAAGTAGTCCTTTACCGCGGACGCGGCTATTCGAATAGATCATGTTAACCCTGCAGGGGTGTACTTCTTCATACACGCTCTCACCACTTACCGTCGTTTACACGACATGTACTCGGCAACCTTCAAGCGGAAGCCCAACGTGGGTGTCGGCCACGACCTACCTAATCACCTAAGCCTCCGGTCCAGGTTTATCGCCTATTCAGGTTCCATCCGCAGGGAGTCCGGCCGAGGTTTCCCATACGGCCCCGAACGATGTGAACAGGGTTCCCGAGATACCTAACGGGTATTCGGTACACCGTGCCACGTACCTACCGCATCACAGCCCACCCCTACGGTCAGCGCTGTCCACGGCCTCCAGTAGGCTACAAACACCAGAAACTACTTGCAACTCCTGGACGGAGAACTAGGGTGAATAAGAAGTTGAGAGGGTCCATTGGTTTCGGGCCCAATGCATGGTAGTAGCTGATTCTTAAATCACACATACAGATCTCAGTGCTTAAGGTCGGCTTCAATGAAACAACCCACCATGTACTCCTACATGGCCTCTCATCGATACCTTTACCAAATCGTGTTCACCACACCACTCTCATTACCGACATAATCATTTCACTCTAGCCCATCACCCAGATGAACCAGACCTGACACGACTCTAAGCATAGCAGGCATAGCAAGGTGGGAACAACACATACATATGGCTCAATCAACTCCTACACATGCTAGTGGGTTTCATCTAGTTACTGTGGCAATGACAGGTCATGCAGAGGAAATGGGTTCAACTACCGTAGCACACAGCAGTTTGAATCGCGTTGTCTTAATGCAGTAAAAGAGAGCAGGAGCGAGAACATGGGATTGTATCGATATGATCAAATGGTTGGTTGCTTGCCTGATGGTTCGATGCACGGATACGGTTCTTCGTTAGGGTAATCACGGTACTCCTCGGAGGCAGAACCTGTCGTAAAGGACATCGATACACAAGCATCACCAAACAATGTGCAACAATATGATGCATGCATGAAACATGGCAATATGAGTGTGTTGGGCTAATGCAACTAAAACCAGAAGGGTTTGAACAAATTTGAATCAAAGATTCAAATTTCAAACTCAAACATGGCCTTTTAAAAGTGCTTTTCCTTGTTCTGCTTAAAACATCAATTTAACTTGTTTGATCATGCATGAAAATAGTACAGATGGATAGATTGGATTTTTCTGATCATTTTTCATATATAATTTGTCCAATTTGGAGTTACAGAATAAAAGTTATGAATTTTTGAAGTTTAAATAATATTCTGGAATTTCCTGATTTAATTTAAATCCAGAAAATCAATTACTGCGTCAGCCTGACGTCAGTGTGACGTCAGCAGGTCAACGGAACAGGTCTGGGTCAAACCTGACAGTGGGTCCCGCATGTCAGGGTGATTATTTTAATTAAGATTTAATTAAAACTAATCCTGTATAATTAGCAGGGCTGGGCCCCATCTGTCATTGACTCAGGGGAGTCAACCAGGGCCCACCCGTGGTCAAAGTCAAAGTCGGCTGCCGGCGTTTAGCCGCCGGCGAGCCCGACGCGGCGGCGGGAGTGGTTTTGGCCATTTCGGCCACCAAAGGGGCCGCGGAGACCACCGGAGTGGAGCTGAGGACAAACCGCAGCTCTTGGCGGAGTCCGTTGGGGTCGGGGTGGCCGGAGTTGGCGCCGGCGACGACTTTGGCGGCCACCGGGGTTCGGTCGAGGATGAACTTGGCGCTAGAGGGGTCGGTGAGGCTCGTGGAGTGGCTAGCTAGGTGCTGTGGGACTCGGTGAGCAAGATGGACACCATCTTGTGGCCGGAGTGTGGCCGGAAGCACGTCGGCGACGAGGTCCGCGACGGTGCGGGCGTGTGATCCTCGTGCGGTGGCTACACGGCTCGGGAATGAGAGAGAGAGGGTCGGAGGAGTAGCTAGGCTCACAGCGCTCCCGTAGAGGCCACCGGCGGGGTCGGGGACGAGCTGAGGCAGCGACGGCGTTGAAGGGGATCTCCGGCGACGGCGAGCTCGGACGAGGTCGGTGCGGTGGTCTCGGGCCGCTCGAGCACACGGGGCTCGGCTAGCTCGATGAAGTGGACGGCGGCGAAGCTCCTGGACACGGTGGCACGGCGTGGGGTGGACGGAGGGCGTGGCTACGGCGAGGGGGTGGCGGCGATGGCGTCGGCCATGGCTGGGGCGTGCGAGGGGGAGGAGCTGGAGAGGAGAGGGGGTGTCTGGGGGGTTCGGGGGAGAGAGGGAGGCCGGTTCACGGCGTTAGCCGGGCGAGGGAGGCGGCGAGGCGGCGAGCAGCTGCGTGGCGAGCTGCGGTGCCGCCGCCGAGCACCTTGGCTGCCTGCCTGGCAAGCCAAGCAGCTCGCTGGAGCGGTGGCCGGGCTGGGCCGGCCAGGTGGGCTGGCTGGTGGGCGACAGGTAAGTTTTTCCCTTTTTTTTCTGTTTCTGTTTTTTATTTAATATATCTGCAACTTTGTTGAATTTAATAAAATACCTAGGCAACTTCAAAAATCACCAAACTATTCCTGGCCCATAGTTGGATTATTTCCAACATGAAACATTTTAGTTTGGAGATATTTGAGCATTTAAATATTTTATATTATTTTAAATGCCCAAATTCAAATATTTATGATTTAATTCAAAAACCCTAGGATGGCCTAGGAAAATGTGCACCACTTTTGGCAGAGGTTCTGAACCAAGACAAAAATGATGGGCATTTTAGAAGGGCATTTCAGGTTCATTGAAAAATTATTTTAGTAACCCTAGTTGGTTTCAGAGGGGACTGGGGGTTCTGTCATCCCCATTTCAAGTTTCTGATGAAAGAGTAAACATGATGCAACACTCTAATGCATGACTAGCTAGGGTGTGACATGCTACAAGCCAGCCAACTGTCCTCTCCCACAAAAAAGCGGGTCATAATTGTCGTGAGGGCTTCCATGGACTTCGGCTTCTCTTCGCCGAGGTGTCGGGCGAGCCACTCGTCGCGGATGTTATGATTTAAGGCCGCTAGGGCTTTGACATCCGACAGTCGACAATTTGGATCTTTTTGGTTAGGAACCGAGTCCAGAATTTCTTGGCTGACTCTTCGGGCTGTTCGGTTATGTGACTTAAGTCATCAGCATCCGGGGGTCGCACATAGGTGCCTTGGAAGTGGTCAAGGAATGCATCTTCCAGGTTCTCCCAACTGCCAATGGAGTTTGCCGGCAGGCTATTCAGCCAATGTCGAGCCGGTCCTTTGAGTTTTAGTGGGAGGTACTTGATGTCATGTAGATCATCGCCACGTGCCATGTGAATGTGGAGAAGGAAATCTTCAATCCATATCGCGGGGTCTGTTGTACCATCATATGATTCAATGTTCACGGGTTTAAACCCTTCTGGGAATTCATTATCCATAACTTCATCCGTGAAGCATAGGGGGTGTGCGGCGCCTCTATGCCGGGCTACGTCACGACGCAGGTCAAATGAGTCTGGTCTGTTGTGTTCGGCCTGGCCGGATTTGTTTTTAGTATATCCGGCATGACGGTCGTAGTCACGCGTTGGGGCGCGCCCCCGTGATCCGTAGATCGATCTTGACTGTCCTGCTTTGTTTTCCAATTTGTCTTGCAGGTCATGCGTGTAGCCCCGGGCCTTCGTGCTTTTGCTTGTTTGGCGACGGGGTGTGGGCTGGTGTTCGGGTTGATACGCCGCTTTATCTTGGCCACGACGTGGCCGGTCTGCCGCATACTGTGCTAGTAGTGTAGGCTCTAGGGCCTCCTCCTCGAATCGAGGTAACAACCTGCGCTTTGGGTAACATTTGGTTGGGCGCTCGAGTCCGTATTTCTCGGCTGCCAGGACCTCGGCCCATCTATCAGTTAGCAGATCTTGATCAGCTTGAAGCTGCTGCTACCTTTTCTTCAGGATTTTTGCAATGGCTATAAGCCGGCACTTGAAGCGCTCCTGCTCGACGGGGTCCTCAGGCACGATGAATTCTTCGTCGCCGAGGCTCACCTCGTCTTTGGAGAGGGGCATGTAATTATCATCCTCTGAGTCTCCATGCATTGCCTATTTATCAGGGCTAACATGCCCATCCTCCTGTCCAGCTTTCTCGAAGTTTGGCTGGGCAGGATTGTTTTCGTCTTCGGCACCATCCGGAGTGTTATTATCTCCTGTGCCGGTATTGCTACTTTTGCTATGACGGGGCTTAGAGCGGCACCGATGATGCCGGTGCTTAGATTGCTTCTCCAGGGAATTATCCTCCGTTGCCTCATTGCCATCGCTTTCTTTGGGGGTGTCCACCATATATATATCATACGATGAGGTGGTTGTCCAGCGCCCTGTGGGTGGTGGTTCCTATTCTTCTCTTGCATCGTCGTCCATAATGTTGATGTCTTCAGAGTCAAAATCAAGCATGTCGGTTAAGTCGTCGACAGTGTCTATTAAGTGGGTGGTGGGTGGGGAACGAATTTCTTCGTCGCCCGCTTCCCACTCAAGCCGAACATAGTTCGGCCAAGAGTCTCCTAATAGGGAGAGATACTTTAATGAATTTAGCACGTCGCCCAAGGGCGAGTGTAGAAAGATATCCACGGAGGTAAACTCCATGATCGGTGCTCAATCAGATTTGATAGGCATGGATGCACGCGGTTCGGAGCCTATGGCCGGAGACGAGTCCGAGGGTCCGATGACACAGACCTCGGCGATGTCTGTGTTCGGCTCTAACGCTGCTGAGTGTGCGGCCTCCGTGGCGGGGTTCATCCACCCGTCCTTGGATGGCACGATCTGCTCCGGATTAAGAGCCGGGGCAACCGCGGGTGTGATCTCCTGAACACCGTCCGATGGCAGATCTAGGTCATGCTCCTCGTGACTGTTCGGCACACCCGTCCTGGGCTCGAATCCATCGAAATCAAGTCTCTGCGGATGTCGGCGGTGAAGTTCAGGCTTCCAAACCTGACCTGATGGCCAGGGGCGTAGCTATCGATCTGCTCCAGATGGCCAAGCGAGTTGGCCCGCAGTGCGAAGCCGCTGAACACGAAGATCTGTTCGGGAAGGAAAACCTCGCCCTGGACCGCGTCGTTGTGGATTATTAAAGGAGCCATCAAGCCTTACCATGACGACATAGTGGAACTCTCAATGAAAGCACCAATGTCAGTGTCAAAACCGGCGGATCTCGGATAGGGGGTCCCGAACTGTGTGTCTAAGGCTAATGATAACAGGAGGCGGGGGACACAATGTTTACCCAGGTTCGGGCCCTCTCGATGGAGGTAATACCCTACTTCCTGCTTGATTGATCTTGATGATATGAGTATTACAAGAGTTGATCTACCACGAGATCGTAGAGGCTAAACCCTAGAAGCTAGCCTATGATTATGATTGTTGTTCTTGTCCTACGAACTAAACCCTTCAGTTTATATAGACACCAGAGGGGGCTAGGGTTACACAGAGTAGGTTACAGAGAAGGAGATCTACATATCCGAATTGCCAAGCTTGCCTTCCAATAGTCCGGCCAAAGTATATAGTCCGGCTGTCCGAGGACCCCCTAATCCAGGACTCCCTCAGCTACCCCTTTGCGTATAAAAGGAGGCCCAAGGCATACAGAGAGGAGATTCATACTTTTGGACCAGGCACGCATCATAGCTAGTTCAAAAGCTCAAGAACACATATATCCAGACAAGCAGGACTAGGGTATTACGCATCTTTGCGGACCGAACCTAGGTAAAATCCCCTATGTGCTAATGGCTCGACCTGCTCTTCATGCAGCTAATTCCCTGTTGAATGTAGAAGGGATCCTTGTGACCCCATAGGTGTTCGGTTTCCCCGACATCTTTGGCACACCAGGTAGGGGGAATTAGTCATGAGAATCTGGTCTGCTAGTTAGTGTAGTAGTTTCTTCGCCATGATGGCTTCAAAGAAGAAGACGATCGCAGCGATCGGCCCGTCCGGGGCTGCTCCGCCCGCACCTGCACGGACGGGTGACGTGGCGGATGATAGTGGTGGAGGAGATCGAGATCGTCCACATCATCCAAACACGAGAAGCCAGGCAGCCGGCGTCCTCCGCAGTGGCGACGATGGACGGCGCGCCGCCGCGCCCAAGGTTAGAGTCGCGCTACCTGTAGGTGGCGCGGGGACCTCCAAGGGCAGGAAGACGACCCCAACAACACACGCGCCGCGATCCTCTCAGCTCATGCGCGACGAACAGCGCCGCGATGTTGAAGACCCTCGGCATCACCGTGGCAAAAGCCCTCAGCGTCACTCTCAAGACACGCAGGGCCGACATGCACGCCATGATGTTGGCGAAAAGAGCGCGTGGCCACGGAATTGTGATGGGACTCCTTCTAACATAGTTAGAAGTCCGGGTTCCTCCCATTCCTCGGATTTGTCGATGCCACCCACGTGAGCAGAAGCACTGTCGCGAGCACAGCTACTCCTCGACTTTCCTCCTTCCTTGGAGAAGAAAGAAGAATGGAGGGTGCCATCCAAAGCCTTATTGGCCATGCCAACAGGGATGGCCACTAGGGAGCAGGTCTCTCGTGGCCCTGAACTGACGAGCCAACGCATGTGGATAGTGGAAGGGTTGGAGGCACTGCGACCACGGTGCACTCCCCTCCACCACGGCCGGCCCATCGGGGTGACGCCCGTGACAATGTGTCCACGACGTCGTCAGACCCACGGACGCGTCGTGTTCAACGTCAAGTTCTTCAAGAGCGCCTCAAGGAGGACTCCTGGACTACTATCGAGGAGCGACGAGAGGCACGTCACCAATCTGATAGGCATGCTGGGCCCACTACGTACAAGCCTGCACCGGGGGACGCTGACGACTTGCCCTATGCAATAACTTGTCCAACATGCACCCATGAGTTGCGGCAGTTCCAGTGGCCCAACACCCGCGTGTTCAAACCAGAGGTCCCGGAGAAGTATGACGGCAAGACTCATCCGTCAAAGTTCCTGAGCGTTTACACCATTGCGATGCAAGCTGCCGGAGCATGAGACGACAAGATACTCGCCAACTATTTCCTGTTGGTGCTCAAGCCCAACGTCAGGTCATGGTTGACGCATTTGCCGATAGACTCCATCTCTTCTTGGTCCGATCTATGCCATGAGTTTGTTGGTGCCTTCACGGGCGGCCACATAGCTCCTGGACAGGTGAGTGATTTGCACGTGATCCCCCAGAGGGACGGCAAATCCTTGTGCAAGTACATATAGAGATTCAGTCATGTGCAGTACAACATCCCCGATGTTCATCCCACCGCTGTCATCAGCGCGTTCCATCAGAACATGCGCAATCGCAAGATGCGTGAAGAGGTGGCGATGAACACGGTTGCGGATGTTGCCAAACTGTATGTTCTGGCCGACAGATGTGCCCGAGCTGAAGAAGGAAGAAAGTAACCCTGCAAGGACGCCAACGTGGGAAGTGGCTCTGAAGACGAAGGCGCCGTCCCCCCGGTGAAGAAGGGCCGGCAACGTAACAGGAAGCACAAGGGCAAGACCGTGCTTGCTGTGGAGGAATCTGGCGACCCCGACACCGCCAAGAAGGCCAAGGTCGACGACGCCGGCAAGGAGATCGCCGGGTGCAACGCCTGCCGGGCCTTGGCGGCTGTCGGCAAGTTAGAAGGCTCCAACAAGCAGTACTGCAAGATTCATCATACTAAGGGCCACGACCTCCAGAATTGCCGCCAAGTGGAGCTGCTGATGGAGAAGCAAAGGGCTGAGGACGAGAGACGATACAAGGAGAAGGGCCAAGGAGGCGCTGAAGGATCCGACAAGAAGCATGGTGGCCAAGGAGGGCGGGACGACAAGGAAGCAACAAGAGACTCCTGCTTGAGGCCGCGACAAGAAAGAGGAGGATGAAGATCACGATGATGATGACGAATCCACCATGCCTGAGTTTCAGAAGGCAACAGAAGTCATGTGTGTTGATGGAGGTGCCTCGTTGCATTCTTCCCACCGCCAACTGAAATAGTGGGCGCGTGAGATTAATGCAACTGAACCAATGGCCGACGCCCAGAGGCTGCTGAGGTGGTCCCACATGCCTATCATCTTTGACGCCGAGGATCACCCTGATCGCACAACTGTGGTCGGGTGTTTGCCGTTGTTGGTATCTCCAACAATACGCAACCTCAAGGTGACGAAGATGTTAGTTGACGGTGGGGCCGGCCTGAACTTGATCTCGCCCAACGTGATCAAGATACTACAGGTCCCTGTTGAAGATCTTGAAGAAACAGGTACGTTCAAGGGATCAATCCGAGGAGGAGACAGCCCAAGGGAAAGGTCACACTGTCGGTCATGTTTGGTGGCGACCTCAATTACATGATAGAGAAAATCATTTTCGATGTTGCTGAGATCCTGTTGCCATATAACGGGATCCTTGGCCGCCCAGCGCTGGCCAAGTTCATGGCGGCATCGCACTACGCATATAACAAGCTGAAGATGCCTGGCCCGATGAGCATCATCACCATCAGCTGCGACAAGAAGGACGCGCTCATTTGCACCGATCAGTTCTATCGAGAGGTGGTTGCAGCGTCTGCCGCCAAGGCACCTGCCCCCGCCGCCGAGAAGAAGACCAGCAAGGCCTCGGCCGCCGGCAAGACTCCTGGCTCCAGCAAGGGTTCCTGTACTCACTCCGGCAAACACGCCTCTTTGGAGTGGTGTTTTCTCGCTGAGGACGTGCCAGAGAGCTCTACCGGCAAGAGCAAGAAGTCCAGAGTGGCCCCGCCAGAAACCAAGAAGGTGTTTGTCAAGGAGGACGGCACGAGTGGAGCTTTTACCATAAGCTCCACCATTGACAGCAAATAGGAAAGCGCGCTCGTCGCCTTCCTGTGGACGAATGTTGACGTGTTTGTGTGGCAAGCATCTGACATCCCCGGCGTTCCCAGGGAGGTGATTGAGCACCATCTTGTTGTCTGCCCCCATGCATGGCCCGTCAAGCAGAAGGTCAGAAAGCAAGCTTTGGAGCGACAAGAGTTTATCATCAAGGAGATCGGGAAGTTGGAGGCGACAAGTTTAGTCAAGGGAGTACTCCGCCCGACGTGGTTGGCCAATCCAGTAGTAGTACGTAAGGCGAATGGGAAGTGGAGGCAATGTATCGACTATACTGATATTAATAAAGCTTGTCCAAAGGATCCTTTCCCATTGCCACGTATCGACCAGATAGTGGACTCCACTACTGGGTGTGACCTGTTGTCGTTCATTGACGCTTACTCAGGATATCATCAGATCTTCATGACGAAGGAAGATGAAGAAAATACCGCATTCATCACCCCATGTGGTACATACTATTTCGTATGGATGCCTTTTGGGTTGAAGAGCACTGGTTCAACGTTCGCCCGAGCGGTCCAAATCGGTTTTGAGCCCCAGCTCCATAGATATGGAAGCTTACATGGATGATATAGTGGTCAAAACCAAAGACAAGGCCACGCTCGTGCAGGACCTGGAAGAAACCTTTGCAAATTTGCGCAAGATCAACCCAGAGAAGTGTGTGTTCGGCGTCCCGTCCGGCAAACTTCTTGGGTTCTTTGTGTCTCAACGTGAAATCGAAGCGAATCCCGACAAGATCAAAGCCATTGAGCAGATTGAGGTGCCCCGACAAGTCAAGGACATCCGTAGGCTTGCCGGCTGTGTTGCCGCCCTGAGTAGGTTTATCTCTAAGTCTGCTGAGCATGCCCTCCCCTTTTTCAAAATTTTGAAAAGGGCAGGTCCAATTAAATGGACTCCGGAGGCAGAGGCAGCGCTGCAAGATTTAAAGAGGTACCTCTCCTCTACGCTGATACTAGTCACACCCAAACCACAACAGCCGTTACTCCTGTACTTGGCAGCGACAAATCAAGTGGTTAGTGCTACGCTAGTGGCAGAGAGAGAAGCTGAGGAAGAGGCAACAGATGAGGAACCAGGGTCGACAGGGTCCGATACCAGCAAGACAAAGTCGTCGGCAGGGCCCGGTGCCGGCAAGACAGAATCTGCGCAAATGGGTGAAGTAAAGCAGAAGAAGAAGGTGGTGGAGCACCCAGTCTACTTTGTCAGCTCCCTCTTGCAGGGGGATAGGTCAAGGTACTCTGGCATGCAGAAGTTGCTTTTCGGCCTTCTTATGGCCTCGAGAAAGCTATGCCACTATTTTCAAGCACACGAGATCGCCGTTGTTGCTCGCCTCCCGCTGCAACGAATCTTGCTCAACCCAGATGCGACTGGGAGGATTGTGGAGTGGGCGTTGGAGTTGTCGAGCTTTGGGCTCAAATTTGAAAGTACTTCGACGATCAAGAGCAGGGCTTTGGCAGAATTCATAGCAGAATGGATATCCATGCCCGACGAAGAAGTCCAAGAGACCACCCTTCCAGGCAAGGAGGCAAGTAGTTATTGGATTATGTACTTTGACGGGGCCTTCTCCTTACAAGGTGCTGGTGTCGGCATGCTGCTCGTCGCGCCCATCGGAGAGCGCCTCAAGTATGTGGTCAGATGCACTTTCCCCAGGAGAGGTCGACAAACAACACCATAGAGTATGAGGGGTTGCTTGCCGGTCTCAGGATCGCAGCGGACCTCAAAATTAGGAAGCTTATTGTCAGAGGAGATTCACAACTTGTCATCAAGCAAGTCAACAAGGATTATCAGATCCCGCTAATGGAAGCTTACATGGATGAAGTGAGGAAATTGGAAGAGCTCTTTGACGGTCTACAAGCAATCTCAATGACTTGTCAAAGCACGCTACCCTCAAGCTACCTGTGGAACCAGGTACCTTTGTGCTTCAATTAACTCAGCCATTCGTTGAATCATCAGAAGAGAAGAACAAGCGAAGGAAGGCGGGCCTCGACAAATACTTTCCCGCAAAGCTCCCAGGAGCCGGCGGCAAGGAAGTTGCCGGGTACCCCAAGCTTGCCGGGGAGCAGCAGCCTCCGGCAGAGTCCCGAGCTCTTGCCATCGAGATTGCTGCCCCCGCGGTAGAAGACATGCCTTTAGTCCTCACCATCGATCCACAGGCTCCGGCATAGGCACAACATATAGTCTGTTTCCTCCAAACAGGGGAGCTCCTGAGGAGCAGTAAGAAGCAGAGAAAGTAGCCCATCGGTCTAGCATGTACCAGTTTGAAGATGATGTCCTTTACAGAAGGACGCCGAACGGCGTGAAATTGAAGTGTATTTCTCAAGAGGACAGACTGGAGCTATTGGCAGAGATACATGGAGGCATATGTGGCTCCCACATAGGGTCAAGAGCCCTTGCCGACAAAGCATTCCGGCAAGGTTTCTTCTAGCCCACTTCCCTCCAGGATGCGACGACACTGGTAACCAAGTGTGAAGCATGCCAATTTCATTCTAAGAGGCTTCATCAACTAGCTCAAGCCCTTCAAACAATCCCTCTTTCCTGGCCATTCTCGGTCTGGGGGCTCGATATACTTGGCACCTTTCCCCGTGCCTTCAGGGGCTTTGAGTACTTGTACGTAGCGATTGACAAGTTCACAAAGTGGCTGGAAGTGGAGCCGGTGAGAAAGGTGATAGCACAGTCGGCCGTCAAGTTCTTCAAGGGACTCGTTTGCCATTTTGGTGTGCCAAATAGAGTCGTCACCGACAACGACACTCAGTTCACGAGCCGCACCTTCATGCAGTATATCCAGGACCTTGGTAGCAAAGTTTGTTTTGCATATGTTGCTCATCCAAGAAGCAATGGCCAGGCAGAAAGGGAAAATGCTGAAGTGTTGCGAGGCCTCAAAACGAGAACTTTCAATAGGCTGCGCAAGTGTGGAAGGTGCTGGATTGATGAATTGCCAACAGTTCTTTGGTCAATCCGGATGAGACCAAATCGAGCCACTGGCCAGACACCCTTTGCCCTGGTACACGGGGCAGAAGCAGTTCTCCCCATGGAACTCATATACGGGTCACCTCGAGTGCTCGCTTATGATGAGCTTGAGCAAGAGCAGTTGCGCCAAGATGATGCAACGCTCCTTGAGGAAGATCGTCTTCGAGCTGCTGTGCGAGCCGCTCGCTATCAGCAAGCCTTGTGCCGCTATCATAGCCGCAAGGTTCACACCCGAAGCCTTGAGCAAGGCGACCTTGTTCTTTGGCATGTTCAATCCACCAAGAATTCAAACATGACGCCAATGTGGGAAGGCCCCTATCGGGTGATACGAGTCACCAGGCATGGCGCAGTCTGCTTGGAGACCGAAGATGGCATTCCAGTGAGCAACTCCTAGAATATCGAACATCTTCATAAGTTTTACCCATAGGTCGCGGTTGCCGGGAGCTCCAGCAACCCCGTTTTTTACTAGCCTTGCCGGCAAGGCATGTAACCCTATGTGCAAAGCCAGGCACATACCCTATGCGCAGCCGGATAGTTTTTAGTATATACAGTTTCCTGCAAGTTTCCATGTTCATATATGTATATATGTATGCATGCTTGCTTGCCCAGGATATTGTGCTACCTTGGATTCTAACGGGTGCTGGGAAACCACCAAGGCTCTGTGCCCCCGTCCTCTCCTCCTTTCAGCCGCAGTAACAACGCCCCGGCAAGAAATTGAGAAGACTGCTCGGCATGGCGTCTCCGCCGACAACCCAACCAGATAAAGTTCATCTTATGCCCATTCATGTTCGTAACTTGTGACTTGCGCATTAGAAAACCTCGCCACTCTGTTCAGACTTGGGTGCTCCCATCCCCGACTTGAAACGCTGCTTTGGTCGGGGTAGTTGCAGTAACCTTGGATAAAAAGAGTTTGGCAGAGGGGCTAGACCCTGCATCTGTAACCTGGCAGATGTGATTCTCCGACAGGCACAAAGGGCACCGACAAGGTAGCTTGCCAGGGAGACTCATTTATTTTCATTAAAGGGGCGTTTCGCCTCTGCACGAGCATATACGTGCATGAGTTCTCGGCAAAAGCTCATCTTTTTCATTGATATGCTGATGCAAGTACAAATATTACAGAACATAAGCATGGGCTCGGAAGGTTACATTTCCTAGAAATTTTAGATTTGGCAAGTGCCTACAAATTGAGAAGAAGATAAGTGCCCCGTAATCCCCGTTCTTGCCCCTTTCCTCCCTAGGCCCGGCAGGCGAAGAAAGGTGATGGGCATGGGGAACACAACGATGTATTTCATTCTTATTATCATTTGTCGAAGCTTTGATCTATATGTTGTCATCAATTACCAAAAAGAGGGAGATTGAAAGTGCAACTATCCCCGGGTGGTTTTGGTAATGATTAACAACATATAGTTCATTGAACTAATGCTATTTCAAGATGAATATTTCAGGAAAGTTCAATGATTGGCATGGCATGGATTAGGAATGTGGACCCCTCAAAATGCTAAGGACAAAGCATTGGCTCAAGCTCTAATGCTCAAGATTCTACATTTTACTTTTAACGATCCAAGATCACATTGAGTCTATAGGAAAAGCCAATACTATTAAAAGGGGATGAGGTGTTGCTTAATGGCTTGCTTTCTCAAAATCCTTAGTGATATGCTCCAAAAACTCTCAACCACTTTCTCATATCCACATATGTCCCAAACCAAAAGTCAAACTCGGCCCCACCGATTTGATCCATCCGGCGCCACCGAGTTCATTTGACATAGCCACTGCCAGAAACCCTAGTCACTTCAGTCTCACCGATAGGGATTTCGGTCTCACTGAGATGGGATTGCAAACTCTCTGTTTCCCTTCGTAACATTTTGGTCTAACCAAAATGAGCGATCGGTCCCACCGAGTTCATGAGAAGAGAGCAAAGGCAAAGGTAGAATAAGCTGCAAGGATGCCAAGTGCTGAAGAGGAATCTCAAGTGTTCTTGAAGAGCAAGCAAGATCAACTTGGCTTTCTGATCCAATCAACCTTGAGGATTGAGAAGGGCTTGTCCACCCTGACTCGGAATCAGGAGAGCTTGGAGAGGATCATTGAACAAAAATTCTATAATCTTGATCTGGAAGTCACTGAGATACGGACAGTAGTTGAGCAGTTCCAGGAGGAAGCAGAGGAGAAGAAAGGGAAGGGAACCACAGAGCTTTTCAGCGAGTGCCAAGAGGTCAGAGGTCAGCTGCAGTGCCAGTACATGATACTAGAGCTACCACATCAACACCAGCAGTTATAGCTTCAGTACCACCTCGAGCAAGCACTCCACTAGCTCCAGCTACATCGACAGAAGCTTTCGTCCTTGGAGTCATCTCTACACCACCTCACAAAGACCAAGCCTGAGATACGCATAGCACTATGCATGTTTGAACTTTTTGGTAACTTGTTGCCAAAGGGGGAGAAATATGTATAGATCATAGGCTTCGAGAGAGAGAGTGCTTTTTTGTTTCTCTTGCACTTTATTTGGTTGAACTTTATTATGTGCTTGTTTGAACCTTATGTCCTTGTGTGAGATACTTGAATGATCATGTTTTTGATCATATGCTACTTTAATGTGTGTTTGGATGATATTATCTCTTATATCCATATATGATCATTCACTTTGCTTGGTGATGAGTGCATGCTTTTAATTGCTATCATTTTGAGCGCTCCACCAAGATCTATGTGACATGGAAGAGTAACCCATGATACTAATCAATTGTGCATTTGCATTCAAAAGCAAATCTTAAATAATGCACAAATTTAGGGGGAGCTCTTGCTTATCACACACTTCTCAAAGCGAATTATCATTTGCTGAAGCTTTGATCCATATGTTGTCATCAATTACCAAAAAGGGGGAGATTGAAAGTGCAACTATCCCTGGGTGGTTTTGGTAATGATTAACAACATATAGCTCATTGAACTAATGCTATTTCAAGATGAATATTTCAAGAAAGTTCAGTGATTGGCATGGCATGGATTGGGAATGTGGACCCCTCAAAATGGTAAGGACAAAGGATTGGCTCAAGCTCTAAAGCTCAAGACTCTACATTTTACTTTTATTGATCCAAGATCACATTGAGTCTATAGGAAAAGCCAATACTATTAAAAGGGGATGAGGTGTTGCTTAATGGCTTGCTTGCTCAAAATGCTTAGTGATATGCTCCAAAAACCCTCAACCATTTTCTCATATCCACATATGTCCCAAACCAAAAGTCAAACTCGGCCCCATCGATTTGATCCATTCGGTGCCACCGAGTTCATTTGACATACCCACTACCAGAAACCCTAGTCACTTTGGTCTCACGGATAGGGATCTCGGTCTCACCAAGATGGGATTGCAAACTCTTTGTTTCCCTTCGTAATGTTTCGGTCTAATCGAAATGAGCAATCGGTCCCACTGAGTTCGCAATGCAAACTCACTGTTTCCCTTTTGTAACGTTTCGCTCCCACCGAGATGAGCGAATTGGTCCCACCGAGTTTGCCTGACCAACTCTCTGGTTAGCTTATTGCCAAAGTCGGTCCCACCGAGTTTGTGTAATTGGTCTCACCGAGATTATGTTATGCCCTAACCCTAAAGAAATCGGTCCCACCGAGTTGACATGTCGGTCCCACCGAAATGCCTAACGGTCACATTACGAACTAAATCGGTCCGACCGAGTTTTCTGATTCGGTCCCACCGAGTTTGGTAAATTGTGTGTAACGGTTAGATTTTGTGTGGAGGCTATATATACCCATCCACCCTTTCTTCATTCGTGGAGAAAGCCATCAGAACATGCCTACACTTCCAGCATTCATTTTCTGAGAGAGAACCACCTACTCATGTGTTGAGGCCAAGATATTCCAATCCTACCATATGAATCTTGATCTCTAGCCTTCCCCAAGTTGCTTTCCACTCAAATCATCTTTCCACCAAATCCAATTCTATGAGGGAGAGTTGAGTGTTGGGGAGACTATCATTTGAAGCACAAGAGCAAGGAGTTCATCATCAACACACCCTCTATTACCTTTTGGAGAGTGGTGTCTTGTAGATTGGTTAGGTGTCACTTGGGAGCCTCCGTCAAGATTGTGGAGTTGAACCAAGGAGTTTGTACGGGCAAGGAGATCGCCTACTTCATGAAGATCTACCCTAGTGAGGCAAGTCCTTCATGGGCGATGGCCATGGTGGGATAGACAAGGTTACTTCTTCGTGGACCCTTCGTGGGTGGAGCCCTCTGTGGACTCACACAGTCGTTCCCCTTCGCGGGTTGAAGTCTCCATCAACATGGATGTACGATAGCACCACCTATCGGAACCACGCCAAAAATCTCCGTGTCAACACTGCGTTTGCTCCCTCAAAACTCCCCCCTTTACCTTCATATGCAATGATTTACATTCCGCTGCTATACTCTTAGAATTGCATGTGTAGGTTGATTGCTTGACTTGTGCTAAGTTTCTAAAATATGCCAAGAACTAAAATTGGGAAAAGGCTAGATTTTTATTTGGTCAGTAGTCTAATCACCCCCCCATCTAGACATACTTTCGATCCTACAAGGACTTAACCCCCAGCAAGGCGTGTTGCCGGAGGAAGGAGGAGGTGGAGCAGATGATGGTGCTGCCACTGATGGTCAGCTGGAGTCGGAGTCGTTGTCCTCCTCCCGCCCGCTACCGTCGTCATTGCTGGCGCCGTCCTCCTCGCCACTGTCGCTCGAGGAGGAGCTTCCGTTGTCGGTGGAACTGTCCATGCATCACCCTAAGTGGATTCCTGAGCTCTCAAAGACCTTGATGGAGAGAAGGCCGCTCTCCATTAACTTGAAATGGAGAACGTGCCCCTCCGACAAGTTGTGGGCACGTGCAAAAGTCTTCCACCCCTAGCGAAGGTACATGACGTGAGGGCGAGGAAAATCAACGTCAGCCCACATGCTGCCGTTCCGCAGCTCCTCATGTGAAGCCTCAAGGCCTGCGGTGGGTCCTGCTCCATCACCCGGGCGAACGGGGTCGGGAGCCGGAGACGACTGCACACAGGCTTATATAGCCTGATGAAGAACTCGTATGGTTGGTCTCTGACATGGGCGCCCATTGGAGGAGGGGACGCCGGCGGAAGCGCAGTTGGTGCATTGCCCCGTCCACCTCCTCCCCGAGCACTGCGGCGACCTTGGCCTCGTCCCCTTCCTCTCCCCCTCGCGGCGGGCTCCATCACCGGAAGGTCCGGAGGAGGACGAACGAGCTGTTGAGCAGAAGCCCTCGTTGCTGCCGTCGAAGCGCCAACACGCCCTTTCACCATGGCGAATGGGAGGAAGATGATAAGCAGAAGGAGGAAAAGAGGGCGAATGTGGAGAAGCACCGTCCCTCTCCCTTTTTCTAGGAGAGCAAGGCCGGGGCCTGGCCATCCAGACCAAAGGGTGGCCGCCCCGCACGGCCAATGCGGCCTCCTGAGGCACAGGGAACCGGAACCGACCCGCTCCCCCAATGAACAAATGCCTGGTTTTCCACCTCGGCATTAATGCCCACGTCCTCCGCATCCACCGCCTGCCCTTCCCAAGGCATTGAGGATATGTGGCGAAGCGGAAGGGGACGTGAGGATAGGTGGGATGACCGTTTTCCACCGCATGACCGTAGGGTGCGGCGCCATGCAAGCTACGACCCGAGTCCACTTAGTAAATGAGTAGCGCCCCTGCAGATTCCTTCTTTTTTAATAAGGGAAGCATGGGACACCTCTTACTATCAACTGCGAGATGACACAAGCATGCTGAGGCCTTGCCACGTGACCCCCACGTCACGCGCTCGATGCGGATCATGGGGAAGCGCGACTGGCAGAAAGAACGTGGCAATCCATCTCTGCCACACCTGCCCGCACACTGCTTTGGGCCTGGCCCAACTACGCCTTGCACTTATGTGTGGCCCAGGCCCGGGGGCTCCTGTCGGTGTACAAAATTATAGGTACTTATGTACCCCTTACTGGTGCACGAGCAGTCGCAGCCACACCAGCAGCAGGGCTTGGCGAGGTAGAGGAAGACAAAACTCGAAGACTACCAAGACATATACTCGAAGCACAAGGAGCAGAGGGCGAGCTGGACCACCCACATCAACACCCTTGCCGGGGCGACCTGCAGAACACCAGCAAGCCCATCACCATTGGGGCTGAGAGCTCTGACACCATCGAAAATGTTAGGACCAAGATCTGGAGAGCAGATGCCTGGTAGCATGCAGATCCTCATAAAGATTGACAGCCCATGGAACCACGTGGGACCAGAAGACAAAGACCCATGGCAAGACCCTTGCAAGGGACGGCTCCAAGGCCCCCGACAAGCCTTGCCAGGGACGATTGCTGGGCCGCGGCCGGACCCGCGCCCGGCAAGGGTTCGCCACCTCACCACCACTCCAGTACGACGATCGGCGTGCCAACTAAGCAGACGCCTGCATGGCGGCATGCAGATCTTCGTGGAGGCTCTACCATCATGCCAACACAGCATCTAGTTAGCCAGCAAGGCACTGCATGTGTCGTTAGCTTGGACGCGTGTTGAAGCAAGGAGGAGTGGCGAAGGACGGGATGGCTTCTGTTGCCGTCCCCGATAAAGCAAGATGGCACATAGGCAATGCATTAAATGCATTTGTCCTACGTTGCCGAGCGATAAGCTCGTGCACTGTAGCTTGCCACCTCCTGTATGCCACTGTGGCAACCCCTTTGCGTATAAAAGGAGGCCCAAGGCATACAGAGAGAGGATTCGGACTTTTGGACCAGGCACACATCATAGCTAGTTCAAAAGCTCAAGAACACATATATCCAGACAAGCAGGACTAGGGTATTACGCATCTTTGCGGCCCAAACCTGGGTAAAGTCCCATGTGTGCTAACGTCTTGACCTGGTCTTTGTGCAGCTAATCCCCCGCCGAACATAGAAGGGATCCTTGTGACCCCATAGGTGTTCGGTTTTCCCGACACTTCAGTTGTGAAGTAAATATTGGCTCTACCATGTGAACCATTGAGATGCATAATCATCGATTGTTTGAATGTTCTCTATGAATTGTCAGGCCTGTGAGTTTGTTTGCAATGTGCATACTAAAAAATTGCTCAAACTTTTTGCACGTGTTATACAGCTGCAAATGAGGTGATCACCATGCATCCTTAGAATAATTATTGTTTTGCATGTTCATGCCAGTGATACAAGAAATTGAATTAATCGGACTAAATTTGTTCATACACGACCGGATTTCATATAAACATGTTGGATTTCATTACATTTCATACATTCTTCAACTAAAAAGGGGTGTGTTGGAGGTATAATTAATTAACCTAATCTATGATCTCCGGCGCCCATTTCCCGTGTCCGGCTGAGCCGAACAGAAGCTTCTTCTCAGCTCAGCTCTCTGCCTCCACATCGCCGCCAAGCAGTAATCGGCCGTCAAGCTTGGCTTCAACCAGAGGGTAGCAGCAGTGGCTTTACTTGGACCCGTGCGGCGCTGACCTACCGTGTTCTACTCTTCCTCATTTTCTATGTGGCACGGTCTCATTGGCAGTGGGGCGAGGCCTCGATAGAGCCGGTGATGTCCTCTACCTCGTTGCCGGCGGGGCAGCGCCTCGGCGGAGCAGGGGAAATCCTCCCCCTTGTTCATGGCAGGGCGGGGCCTCGGGAGCCAGCGATGTCCTCTGCCTCGTTGGTGGCGGGGCAGGGCCTCGGTGGAGTAGGGCCTTGCCCAAGCTGGCGAAGTCCTCCGCCTCGATGCCGGCGGGGCGGGGCCTCGGCGGAGCCCACGATGCCCTCTGCCTCGTTGTTGGTGGGGCAGGGCCTCGGCGGAGGAGGGCCTCGCCGAAGCCAGCAAAGTCCTCCGCCTTGGTGCCGGTAGGGCAGGGCCTCGCCGGAGCCGTCGTTGTCCTCTGCCTCGTCGTCGGTGTCGCTAAACAGCGCCTCACCCGCTTCATCGTCCTCTTTGTAGGCGGTTGCAACCTCCGCCACCTGCATGTGGTACCACCAGCATGTGAGGCGGCTCTCACGGGCAGAGCAGTACGACTCAAGAAGCACCTCCTACTCCGCCCGCTCCGCAGCGATCTGCTCATCCGCTTGCACATGCTCCTGGAGGACATGGTGGTTGTAGGCGGTGTCAGCCTGCGCCTCCCGAAACTGCTCCTCACGCTTCTGCTTCACCATGTCCATGTATTGGGCACGGGCCTTGCCGATGGTCATGGTGCAATGCACCGGCAAGGATGGTGTGCATGAGGTGGTTGGTGCCAGATCGTCGACTACCACATTCTCCATTGGGATGTCGTGGTCCTTCGGCTGCCTGCCGGCCAGCCAGTCGGCAGCAATGGATGCCATCTCCTTCTGGTTCGTCGTCCATCTGTCCTGAAGAGCGCTGGAGCATTTAGAAGCCATGGTGGGAGTGGTGTGGACAAGAGAAAGGGAACGGAGGAGGATGACTGCGGCTATGGATGGCGCAACAGTTTATATAGCAATGGTGGGCGGCAGAGGGACGAACGCGTGGCACTGGAGTAGCCGCCTTGGCAACCGCGCATCATAAATGTGGGTGGCAGACGGACGGACGGGCGACACTTGTGTTGTTTGAACGTGGAGCAATCGCCTGCACCGGGAAGCGGCACGGGCGGTGCTGACCGTTTTCGGCGAAAAGCGCGCGGGGGCGAGGGAGGGGGTCTGGGTGGGACAGGGCAGTCAGACTCGTGCTTGTCAGCGGTGCGGTCCAGCAACTGGACATGCTAGCTCGCCAGCGAGCTCGCTGAGCTTAGCGACAACAATCATACGATGGACGTGGCTACCGACCAGGAGCCGGAGCCACCACCCAAGCCTATTCATACCTTGTTCACCATAGAGCAGGTGTGGCTGCACTTCGATGCCCTAATGGTGGAAGAGCTACCAGCACAGGAGGAGTTGTGCTACAACCTCCATCTCCTCAACAACCACCGACCCGCGGAGGGACGAATCGCCAGTGAACAAGCGAACGACAATGCCGTCGCGGACATGTGGCCTGCTACGTCTTGAGCTTGCATTGGTTTTCCTTGAAGAGTAAAGGCTGATGCAGCAATAGTAGCATAAGTATTTCCCTCAGTTTTTGAGAACCAAGGTATCAATCCAGTAGGAGGCTCCTCAAAAGTCCCACACACCTACACAAACAAACAAAGAACTCGCAACAAACGCAATAAAGGGGTTGTCAATCCCTTCACGGCCACTTGCGAAAGTGAGATCTGATAGAGATAGTATGATAAGATAAATATATTTTTGGTATTTTTATAATATAGATGCAAAAAGTAAAGATGCAAATAAAAGTAGATTGAAAGCTTATATAGTAAAAGATAGACCCGGGGGCCATAGATTTCACTAGAGGCTTCTCTCGAGATAGCATAAGTATTACTGTGGGTGAACAAATTACTGTCGAGCAATTGATAGAAAAGCGAATAATTATGAGATTATCTAGGCATGATCATGTATATAGGCATCACGTCTGCAACAAGTAGACCAACTCCTGCCTACATCTACTACTATTACTCCACACATCGACCGACTCCTGCCTGCATCTAGAGTATTAAGTTCATAAAGAACAGAGTAACGCATTAAGCAAGATGACATGGTGTAGAGGGATAAACTCAAGCAATATGATATAAACCCCATCCTTTTATCCTCGATGGCAACAATACAATACGTGCCTTGCAATCCTTTCTGTCACTGGGTAAGGACACCACAAGATTGAACCCAAAGCTAAGCACTTCTCCCATGCCAGGAAAGATCAATCTAGTAGGCCAAACCAAACTGATAATTCAAAGATACTTGCAAAGATAACTCAATCATACATAAAAGAATTCAGAGGAGATTCAAATATTTCTCATAGATAAACTTGATCATAAACCCACAATTCATCTAATCTCGACAAACACACCGCAAAAAGAGTTTACATCGAATAGATCTCCACAAGAGAGGGGGAGAACATTGTATTGAGATCCAAAAAGAGAGAAGAAGCCATCTAGATAATAACTATGGACCCGAAGGTCTGTGGTAAACTACTCACAACTCATCGGAGGGGCTATGGTGTTGATGTAGAAGCCCTCCATGGTCGATTCCCCCTCCGGCTGAGCGCCGGCGAAGGCTCCAAGATGGGATCTCGCGGATACAGAAGGTTACCGCGGTGGAAATTGTGTTTCGTTGGCTCCCTGGATGTTATTGGGGTACGTAGGCTTATATAGGAGGATGAAGTACGTCGGTGGCCGCCCGAGGGGCCCACGAGATAGGGGGCATGCCCAGAGGAGGTGGGCGCTCCCTCCTGTCTCGTGGCCGCCTCGGCTGCTTCTTGACTTGCACTCCAAGTCCTCTAGATCACGTTCGTTCCAAAAATCACGCTCCCAAAGGTTTCATTCCATTTGGACTCCGCTTGATATTCCTTTTCTTCGAAATAATGAAATAGGCAAAAAAAACAGCAATACGGGCTGGGCCTCCAGTTAGTAGGTTAGTCCCAAAAATGATGTCCATGTGTAAAATAAAGCCCATAAACATCCAAAAGGGGTAATATAATAGCATGGAACAATCAAAAATTATAGATATGTTGGAGACGTATCAAGCATCCCCAAGCTTAATTCCTTGTGACACCCGGATAATCATGCTACAGTAATCTCACGTTAATGATGCCATGTCACCTCGGTCACTGTAGTTAATCTCGGGTTGATTCGAAAACGTTTCAAATTCAAATTCTAATAATGGAAAACATTAAAAGTTTTCAAACTTTAAAACTAAAATGTTCGAGAGGTGACAAATAATGCGTAGGTAATTATGGTGGAGAAAACATTTTTTATAAAATAATTAAAAGCACTAAACTAAATAAAACAGTGGCTTAAACAGATAATTAAATGCATTTTATAAATATTAAAACATTAAACTATTTTATTAGGTATGAGAAATTCATGTGGCAATAGAGTACTTATAAATACTAATTTAGGGGCTAGTGGTATATTTAATAAAACTAAAATAAATAGAAACTAAGTTAGAAAGGAAAAACAGATAAAAGGAAAAAGCTCAAAACAAAAAGAACACAAAAAAGCACGCAAGACCCCCCCCTGGGCCAATAGACCCAACGGGCCGGCCCAATTCACCCACTAGGCCCAGCTAGCCGGCCACCCCCCTCCCCTTATCCATTACCCCCGAAACCCTAACCACCCCCGTCGCCCAACTCGCCCACTCTCCCCCCCACTCCCTAGATTGGATCTGGATCGGGGCAAACCCCCGATCCCATCGGAGGTTGCCGCCCATCTCCGTCGCCCCTCCCCGCCACTGGACCTTGCCGGCTCCCTCCCCGCCGGACTGCTACCCCCCATCGCCGTCGTCCCCGTCCTCGTCCACAACGGACCTCCCCGACCTTCCCCGAGCTCACTGCTTTAGACCCTGCCACCCCCGGTGAGGCCACGGTCATGGTTCCCCTCTCCTCCTCCCCCCACGCGCTCGCTCTGGTGCCGCGCTCGTCGCGCTCTGGCTCGCGCCGGCTCACAGCGCCCCGGTTTTCCCCCTCCCCTGCACGTTTTTCCCCGGCCACGCCCGGTACGTGCTCGCCGCGCACTGGCCGTGCGCGCGCACGCGCCCGCGCCCCGGCCACCGTCGTCGTTGGTCACTGCGCCCGGCTCCATGGCGCCCCTGTTCTCCCCGCTCCGCCCTGTGCGTCGTCTCCGGCCACCACACACGGCCTCGGCAAGCCCCGGCCCTCCTCCTGTCGTGCTGCCGCGGCTCCGCCGCCCCCAACCGCGCTGCTGGCCCGCGCCGCGGCCAACCCCTCTCCGTCGACGCCCCGGCTCCGGCCACTCCGGCCGCCGCGGCCGGCGACTCCCCTGGCTAGCGACCTGCTGCGCTGGATCAGGGGCTCGACCCGCTAACGGGCGCCCCGTAGCCCCCTGCACCCGCGCGCCCATGCGCCCGCACCCGTTAAGGCCCCCCCAGGGCCACTGACATGGGGGCCCCACCCCACAGAACATTTTAAAAAAAGAGTATTAAAAATAAAATTAATAGATAAAATAAAAATGATTTAATAAAATTAATTATTAATTAATTAATTATCTAATGAATTAATTAAGTTAATTAATCCTACTTAATTAGTAATTGACCTGTTAGTCTAACTAAGCAGTAGTTAGTTAACCTAACAATAATTAATTAAACAGAGTATGACAGGTGGGTCCCACACGTCAGCCTGACCAGTCAACACCTCTGTTGACTGATGATGTCATGCTGATGCAGTAATACTATTTTCGAATTTAATTAATAATTAATAAATTAGAAAATGATTTAAAAACTTTAAAAATTAATATAAAATAAACCGTAGCTCGGATGGAGAAACTTTGTACATGAAAGTTGCTCTGAACGACGAGACGGTTCCGGATACGCAACCCGTTCGTCCGCCACACCCCCCTAACCTATCGAACTCGCAACTTTCCCCCTCCGGCTCCTCTGCCCGAAAACGCGAAACGCCGGGGATACTTTCCCGGATGTTTCCCCCCTCCACCGGTATCACCTCATACCGCGTTAGGGCACCTCTAGCACCGATACTTGTCATGTCATGCATCACTATGCATCTGCTTGCTTAAATATTTATTGTTTCTTCCCCCTCTTCTCTCGCTAGACACCGAGACCGACGCCGCTGCTACCCAGTACGACTACGGAGTCGACGACCCTCTCTCTTGCCAGAGCAACCAGGCAAGCCCCCCCCCCCCCTTGATCACCAGATATCACCTATTCTCCTCTATACTGCTTGCATTAGAGTAGTGTAGCATGTTACTGCTTTCAGTTAATCCTATACTGCTGCATAGCCTGTCCTTGCTACTATTGTTGTTACCTTTACCTGCTATCCTACTGCTTAGTATAGGATGCTAGTGTTCCATCAGTGGCCCTACACTCTTGTCCGTCTACCATGCTATACTACTGGGCTGTGATCACTTCGGGAGGTGATCACGGACATATACTATACACCTTACACAGTTACATTACCTGTGATACTGTTCGGAGTTGGGGGCTGAAAGGGGCAGGTGGCTCCATCCCGGTAGAGGTGGGCCTGGGTTCCCGACGGCCCCCGACTGTTACTTTGTGGTGGAGCGGTAGGGCAGGTTGAGACCACCTAGGAGACAGGTGGGCCTGGCCCTGTTCGGCGTTCGCGGATATTTAACACGCTTAACGAGATCTTGGTATTTGATCTGAGTTGGCTACGAGCCTATACGCACTAACCATCTACGTGGGAGTAGTTATGGGTATCCCGGCGTCGTGGTATCAGCCGAAGCACTTCAGACGTCAGCGAGGGAGCGGCGCGCGCTGGATTGGACTGGAACGCCTGCTAGGCTAGGTCTCCTTCCGGCCGCCCACACAACATGCAGGTGTGCTCAGGGCGATGGGCCCAGACCCCTGCGCGCTTAGGTTTAGACCGGCGTGCTGGCCTCTCTGTTGTGCCTAGGTGGGGTTGCGACGTGTTGATCTTCCGCGGCCGGGCATGACCCAGGAAAGTGTGTCCGGCCAAATGGGATCAAGCGTGCTGGGTAAGTTGGTGCACCCCTGCGGGGAAGTTAATCTATTCGAATAGCCGTGATCTTCGGTAACAGGACGACTTGGAGTTGTACCTTGACCTTATGACAACTAGAACCGGATACTTAATAAAACACACCCTTCCAAGTTCCACAGACAACCCGGTGATCGCTTTTCTACAGGGCGACGAGGAGAGGATCGCCGGGTAGGATTATGCTATGCGATGCTACTTGGAGATGCTACTTGGAGATGCTACTTGGAGATGCTACTTGGAGAACTTCAATCTACTCTCTTCTACATGCTGCAAGACGGAGGCTGCCAGAAGCGTAGTCTTCGATAGGACTAGCTATCCCCCTCTTATTCTGGCATTCTGCAGTTCAGTCCATCGATATGGCCCTTTACACATATACCCATGCATATGTAGTGTAGCTCCTTGCTTGCGAGTACTTTGGATGAGTACTCACGATTGCTTTCTCCCTCTTTTCCCCCTATCCCTTCTACCTGGTTGTCGCAACCAGATGTTGGAGCCCAGGAGCCAGACGCCACCGTCGACGATGATTCCTACTACACCGGAGGTGCCTACTACTACGTGCAGCCCGCTGACGACGGCCAGGAGTAGTTAGGAGGATCCCAGGCAGGAGGCATGTGCCTCTTTCGATCTGTATCCTAGTTTGTGCTAGCCTTCTTAAGGCAAACTTGTTTAACTTATGTCTGTACTCAGATATTGTTGCTTCCGCTGACTCGTTTATGAGCGAGCACTTGTATTCGAGCCCTCGAGGCCCCTGGCTTGTATTATGATGCTTGTATGACTTATTTATGTTTTAGAGTTGTGTTGTGATATCTTCCCGTGAGTCCCTGATCTTGATCGTACACATTTGCGTGCATGATTAGTGTACGATTGAATCGGGGGCGTCACATTCCTACTCGTCCTCGAGTAGGTAAATGATAAAAACAGGATTTTTGATGTGGAATGCTACCTAGCATAATTCTCAATGTAATTTTCTTTATTGTGGCATGAATGTTCAGATCCAAATGATTCAAGATAAAAGCTTATAAAACATAAAAATAATAATGCTTCAAAGCATACTAACAAATAATCATGTCCTATCAAAATAGCATAGCCAAAGAAAGCTTATCCCTACAAAATCACATAGTTAGGCCATGCTTCATTTTTATTACACAAAATACTCCCATCATGCACAACCCCAATGACAAGCCGAGCAATTTTTCATACTTTTTAACGCGCTTCAGCTTTTTTTCAACTCTTACGCAATACATGAGTGTAAGCCATGGACATATCACTAAGGTGGTAAAAGATGGTGGTTGTGAGGACAAAAAGAGGGAGAAGATAGTCTCACATCAACTAGGCGTATCAATGGGCTATGGAGATGCCCATCAATAGATATCAATGTGAGTGAGTAGGGATTGCCATGCAACGAATGCACTAGAGCTATAAATATATGAAAGCTCAACAAAAGAAACTAAGTGGGTGTGCATCCAACTCGCTTGCTCATGAAGACCTAGGGCATTTTGAGGAAGCCCATCATTGGAATATACAAGCCAAGTTATATAATGAAAAATTCCCACTAGTATATGAAAGTGACAATATAGGAGACTCTCTATCATGAAGATCATGGTGCTACTTTGAAGCACAAGTGTGGAAAAGGAGATAGTAGCATTGTCCCTTCTCTCTTTTTCTCTCATTTTATTTATTTTTCTTTTTTTCTTCTTTTTTTTCTTTGGCCTTTCTCTTTTTTTTCTCTTTTTTTTCTTTTTGTAAAGTCCGAAGTCTCATCCTGACTTGTGGGGGAATCATAGTCTTCATCATCCTTTCCTCACTGAGACAATGCTCTAATAATGAAGATCATCACACTTTTATGGATTATAGCTCAAGAATTACAACTCAAAGCTAGAACAAGATATGACTCTATATGAATGCCTCCGGCGGCGTACAGGGATATGCAATGAATCAAGAGCGACATGTATGAAAATTATGAAGGTGGCCTTGCCATAAATATGATGTCAACTACATGATCATGCAAAAAGCAATATGACAATGATGAAACATGTCATAATAAACGGAACGGTGGAAAGTTGCATTGCAATATATCTCGGAATGGCTATGGAAATGCCATAATAGGTAGGTAAGGTGGTTGTTTTGAGGAAGGTAAATAAAGGGTTCATGATACCGGCGAAAGTTGCGCGGTAATAATAGAGGCTAGCAAAGTGGAAGGGTGAGTGTGCGTATATCCATGGACTCACATTATTCATAAAGAACTCATATACTTATTGCAAAAGTCTACTTAGCCCTCGAAGCAAAGTACTACTACGCATGCCCCAAGAGGGATAGATTGGTAGGAAAAGACCATCGCTCGTCCCCGACTGCCACTCATAAGGAAGACAATCAAAAGAGCACCTCATGCAACAAATTTGTCACACAACTTTTACCATACGTGCATGCTAAGGGACTTGCCAACTTCAAAAAAAGTATTTCTAAATTTCATAATTACCCACTAGCATGACCCTAAAATTACTACCGTTATATATCAAAACAATTATCAAGCATCAAATTGATCATAGCATCCAATTAACTTCCTATGATAGTTTTTATTATAGCCAACTTGGATGCTCATCATTCTAGGACCAAATTTGTAACCAAAGCAAATACCATGTTATTCTAAAAGACTCTCAAAATAATATAAGTGAAGCATGAGAGACTAGCAATTTCTTCAAAATTAAGCCACCGCCGTGCTCTAAAAGATATAAGTGAAGCACTAGAGCAAAAAACTACCAAGCTCAAAAGATATAAGTGAAGCACATAGAGTATTCTAGCAAATTCTAATCAAGTGGGCTTCTCCCAAAAGGTGTGTACAGCAAGGATGATTGTGGTAAACTAAAAAGCAAAGACTAATATAATACACGACGCTCCAAGCAAAACACATATCATGTGGCGAATAAAAATATAGCTCCAAGTAAAGTTACCAATGAACAAAGACGAAACAGGGGATGCCTTCCCGAGGCATCCCCAAGATTAGGCTTTTGTCTATCCTTGAATATATTGGGGTGCCATGGGCATCCCCAATCTTAGGCTCTTGCCATTCCTTATTCCATAGTCCATAAAAGCTTTACCAAAAACTTGAAAACTTCACAACACAAAACTCAACAGGAAACCTTATAAGCTCCGTTAGTGAAAGAAAACAAAACCACCACATAAGGTACTGTAATGAACTCATTCTTTATTTATTTTGGTGTTAAACCTACTGTATTCCAACTTATCTATGGTTTATAAACTATTTTACTAGCCATAGATGCATCAAAATAAGCAAACAACACACGAAAAACAGAATCTGTCAAAAACAGAATAGTCTGTAGCAATCTGTAACTAACGCAAACTTCTGGAACTCTAAAAATCCTACCAAAATAGGAAGTCCTGGACAATTTGTCTATTGACCAGAAGAAAAAACAATCAACGCAAAAGCACGTTTCTGTGATTTAACAACACTAAATTCGTGTGTGCAAAGTTTCTGTTTTTCAGCAGAATCAAATCAACTATCATCATAGGTTGTCCTATAGGTTCTACTTGGCACAAACACTAATTAAAAGATAGAACACATCTAAACAGAAGGTAGATGCAAGATTTATTACTAAACAGGAACAAAAACAAAAAACAAAAAGAAAATTGGGTTGCCTCCCAACTAGCGCTATCGTTTAACGCCCCTAGCTAGGTAGATCTAAGTAGTGCCATCTTTGACACTCAATTCATAAGTAGCTCGCATGATAGATTCATAAGGTAATTTGACTTTATTTCTTGGAAAGTGCTCCATGCCTTTCTTTAATGTAAATTGGAATCTAATATTCCCTTCCTTCATATCAATAATCGCACCAATCGTTCTAAGGAAAGGTCTACCAAGAATAATAGGGCAAGGTAGATTGCAATCTATATCAAGAACGATAAAATCTACGGGCACCAAATTTCTATTTGCAACAATGAGAACATCATTGATCCTTCCCATTGGATTTTTAATGGTGGAATCCGCAAGGTGCAAATTTAAAGAGCAATCATCAAGATCATGGAAACCTAGAATATTACATAAAGTTTTCGGAATCGTGGAAACACTAGCACCCAAATCACACAAAGCAAAACACTCATGATCTTTAATTCTAATCTTTATAGTAGGTTCCCACTCATCATTAAGTTTTCTAGTTATAGAAACTTCCAAATTAAGTTTTTCATCATAAGATTGCATCAAGGCATCAACAATATGTTTGGTAAAAGCTTTATTTTGGCTATAAGCATGAGGAGAATTAACAACGGATTGCAACAAGGAAATACAACCTTCTAAAGAGGAATTATCATAATCAAATTCCTTGAAATCCGAGATAGTGGGTTCAATGCTATTTAAAGTCATGACCTCTCCAATCCCACTTTTACCAAATTTAGCATCAAGATCTAAAAACTCCGAATTCTTGGGACGCCTTCTAACTAAAGTTGACTCATCTCCAGTCCCATTATTATCAAGATTCATATTGCAAAACAAAGATCTAATAGGAGACGCATCAATAACTTTAAGATCTTCATCATTATTTTCATGTAACTTTTCTGGTTTGGCGGCCATCTTATTGACTAAGGTGGCTTGCTTATCAGAAATTTTGGCTATAGCATTTTCAAGCCACGCAATTTGAGAGTTCACATCATAAAATTCTTTATTCATATCATCAAGCTCTTTGTTCATAAACCCCAAAAAACCTTTTTGTTCCTTAAGATCTTTTCTGTAGAAATTATTATGCTCAAATTGCAAATTAATAAAGCTTCTAATATTTGACTCAATCTCTTCCAACCTTCTAAGAAGGTCATCGCTACTCTTAGGCAAATCCATGAGGACAAACAGGAACATAAGCAAACAGAAAAAGGCAAGCGAAAGAAGAGGAAGAGATTGGGAAAGAGAGGGCAAATAAAACGATAAGGGTGAAGTGGGAGAGAGGAAAATGAGAGGCAAATGGCAAATAATGTAAATGCGAGGGAGATGAGTTTGTGATGGGTACTTGGTATGGCTTGACTTGAGAGAAGACCTCCCCGGCAACGACGTCAGAAATCCTTCTTGCTACGTCTTGAGCTTGCGTTGGTTTTCCTTGAAGAGGAAAGCGTGATGTAGCAATAGTAGCATAAGTATTTCCCTCAGTTTTTGAGAACCAAGGTATCAATCCAGTAGGAGGCTCCTCAATAGTCCCACGCACCTACACAAACAAACAAAGAACTCGCAACCAACGCAATAAAGGGGTTGTCAATCCCTTCACGACCACTTGCGAAAGTGAGATCTGATATAGATAGTATGATAAGATAAATATATTTTTGGTATTTTATAATATAGATGCAAAAAGTAAAGATGCAAATAAAAGTAGATTGAAAGCTTATATGATAAAAGATAGACCCACGGGCCATAGGTTTCTATAGAGGCTTCTCTCGAGATAGCATAAGTATTACGGTGGGTGAAAAAATTCCTGTCGAGCAACTGATAGAAAAGTGAATAATTATGAGATTATCTAGGCATGATCATGTATATAGGCATCACGCCCGCAACAAGTAGACCGACTCCTGCCTGCATCTACTACTATTAGTCCACACATCGACCGACTCCTTCCTGCATCTAGAGTATTAAGTTCATAAAGAACAGAGTAACGCATTAAGCAAGATGACATGATATAGAGGGATAAACTCAAACATTATGATATAAACCCCATCTTTTTATCCTCGATGGCAACAATACAATACGTGTCTTGCAACCCTTTCTGTCACTGGGTAAGGACACCACAAGATTGAACCCAAAGCTAAGCACTTCTCCCATGGCAAGAAAGATCAATCTTGTAGGCCAAACCAAACTGATAATTCGAAGAGACTTGCAAAGATAACTCAATCATACATAAAAGAATTCAGAGGAGATTCAAATATTTCTCATAGATAAACTTGATCATAAACCCACAATTCATCTGATCTCGACAAACACACCGCAAAAAGAGTTTACATCGAATAGATCTCCACAAGAGAGGGGGAGAACATTGTATTGAGATCCAAAGAGAGAGAAGAAGCCATCTAGCTAATAACTATGGACCCGAAGGTCTGCGGTAAACTACTCACTACTCATCGGAGGGGCTATGGTGTTGATGTAGAAGCCCTCCATGGTCGATTCCCCCTCCGACGGAGTGCCGGCAAAGGCTCCAAGATGGGATCTCGCGGATACAGAAGGTTACGGCGGTGGAAATTGTGTTTCATTGGCTCCCTAGGTGTTTTCGGGGTACGTAGGCTTATATAGGAGGAAGAAGTACGTCGGTGGCTGCCCGAGGGGCCCACGAGATATGGGGTGCGCCTAGAGGGGGTGGGCGCGCCCTCCTGTCTCGTGGCTGCCTCGGCTGCTTCTTGACTTGCACTCCAAGTCCTCTGGATCACGTTCGTTCCAACAATCACGCTCCTGAAGGTTTCATTCCGTTTGGACTCCGTTTGATATTCCTTTTCTTCGAAATACTGAAATAGGCAAAAAACAGCAATACGGGCTGGGCCTCCGGTTAGTAGGTTAGTCCCAAAAATGATATAAATATGTAAAATAAAGCCCATAAACATCCAAAAGGGGTAATATAATAGCATGGAACAATCAAAAATTATTGATACGTTGGAGACATATCATGGCCCTATGATCCTGGCTTCCTGAATGACCAGCTGGCGCAGTATCAGACCATCCCTAGGGCCCGCGAGGCCCTCTCCGTCGTCCTTCGAGTTGTTGCGCTTGCGGTGGCGCCGCCGTCTCGCGTTTTCAACATGGTCTATGAACATGAGGAATCAGGAGATGACTTTACTTGGAGAGGATGACAATGGGGACCCACCAAGGCCATAGCCGCACGTATGCAAGTGCCTCCTTATTATATACAACTATAATTTTTTTGCTTCCTCCTGCTTTCCTGACATCACGGTCCCACACCATGTCAACCTACATAGTCAATAAATGAGAGAATTGCACAAGGAGCAGCAGACAGCTGGGACCCAACAGCTAGAGCAGTATTTGTGTTTTCAAGGTGTGAGCAGAGTTTTTCTTGAGCTTTGTTTTTGTTGTTGTTCAGAGGAGCAGGCTATCAACTGGGCGGGCTGTGGCCTATCTATCCCAGGATATTATTTTATGTCGACCACATATCTAGCATAGATATTAATTTTTCAAGGTGAAAGTGGCTAGCCCAACTATACTTTTTTGAGGAATACCCAGCCTAGGTCAACTTGTTATTCTCCACCCCGCTAGGCTGCAAATCTTCCCTAGGAGGGATGCATCAGGCTTAACAAGATAATGGGCCTTAAGAAATAATAAATGGGATGTAATTATCAAAACTGGGCTCTAACTATAAAAAACACATCAAATAGGTAATAGTTAAAAATATATTATTTTTGGATTTTGAAAATTTTAGTTTCATTACTTGTTGCGCGCAATATTTTGTTGGATACTTACCTAATACAAATTTATTGTGAAATTATATTTAATCTGACTCGAAATTTAGGGATAACAATATTTCTACCATCAAAATGTGGGAATTTTGTCGAATTCTGGTTTGAGCATTCGGTTGAAATTATTAATCGTTGTCCTGGCTAGAAAATGGGCTGTAATTTTGACAAACTATAAATGGGCTGTAGTAAATTCCATTAGAATTAATAAATGGGATGTACATTATTACAAATTGCAAATGGGCTATATGTTCTCTTCCACAGATGTGATGCTCACTTGTGGGCCTACTAAGTTGACGCGTACAGAAGGCTTTGTCAATTTATAGTCAACACACGATTGTAGCAGCAGTGGCCATTGGATGTCCATCTAATGGCTGTTGTGCTTCTTCAATCTTGGATATTCTTGCTTCATCCTCCCATCGCCGGCGGTACCGCCTTCTATCACCTCCCATGGCCGGCTGTGCTGCCGCGCAGGCTTCACCGGCCCACTCTACTCCCAAACGCCGTCTAGGCCATTCCTCTACTCACCAACACCTCTTGTTCTTCTCCAGCGACGGCAGCCTCACACTGCAGCCGAACTAGTGAACCCTCATACTCCCCTCCACGTGGGCATCCACTCATGTGTCTTGCTGGCTCCGATTCGCGTTCCCTTCCTAGGACTCACCATCATTCACAGTGTTGGTTCTCTCGGTGCAGCGTGGTCAACTTTGTCAACAAACGACAACCATCATAAGAAGCATGTGTGTGGAGTGGCTGACAGTAGGACCCACATGGCCCATGGATGCATGCAACAAGTGCCCCTTATTATGCGAAAGCAAATGATTTCTCCCCATGACAGGTTTGACGCACCAGCTACATCTTCGCAGGCAAGGAAGTGCTTCCTTTATTACGCGGAAATAAAAAGTTTCCTCTCCTGACAGCTAGGACCCACCAGCTTTATTATGATCACTTGTGGGCCTACTAAGTTGGCGCGTACGGAATGCTTTGTTAACTTATAGTCAACACACGATTCTAGCAGCAGTGGCCGTTGGATATCCATCCAACAGTTGTTGTACTTCTTCAATCTTGGATATTCTTGCATCAGCCGCCCAAACCACCGCCCGCAGTACCGCTTGCTACCGCCTCCCATGGCCGGCTGTGCTGCCGCGCAGGCTTCACTGGCCCACTGTACTCCCAAATGCCGTCCAGGCCATTCCTCTACTCACCAACACCGCATGTTCTTCTCCGGCGACGATAGCCTCACACCATAGTTGAACCAGTGAACCCTCGTAATCCCCTCCACATGGGCATCCACTTTTGTGTCTTTGTTGGCTTCAGGTCGCGTTCCCTTCCTAGGACTCGCCATCGTTCACCGCCTTGGTTCTCTCGGCGCAGCGTGGCCAACTTTATCAACAAATGGCAACCATCAAAAGAAGCATGTACGTGGAGTGGCTGACAGTAGGGACCCACATGGCCCATGGCCGCATGCAGCAAGTGGCCCCTTACTGTGCAAAAACGGGACTCCTTTTCTTCAAAACACTGACAGTAGATATTCCTTTTCTTCACAGTGGCTGACAGTAGATATTCCTTTTCTTCGAAATATTGACAGTGGCTGACAGTAGATATTCCTTTTCTTCGAAATACTGAAATAGGCAAAAACAACAGCAATACGGGCTAGGCCTCTGGTTAGTAGGTTAGTCCCAAAAATGATATAAATGTGTAAAATAAAGCCCATAAACATCCAAATGGGGTAATATAATAGCATGGAACAATCAAAAATTATAGATACGTTGGAGATGTATCATGTTGGAGCGTTATGGTCGAAAGGGGGGGGGTTATTCATCGGGAGGGGTGTGGCTTACCGGAAAACGGGACTCCATGGGATACTGTTCACCCACCATGTCTTCCTCCTGCCTCCACCAGCTACTGTTCATCCACGGGCCACTGTTCAACCAGCCATCCACCGGCTACTGTTCAACCAGCCCTCCACGGGGTCCTGTTCATCCGGCGACAACGGCCTACTACCACGGGGTCCTGTTCATCCAACCCCCACCAGGAACTGTTCATCCAACCCCAACCACGTACGTCTCGACTCGTTCAACCAACCCCCACGTTCACTGTTCATCAAGAGGTAACGGGTTCGATCGGCTTCAGTAAGCAGCAGCAGCAGCGATCGATCGCTCGAGTTCAGTTAGTAGTAGTAGCGAAGGAATCGCTCGGGTCCAGTTAACAGCTAAGGGATTGATCGCTTGGGTTCAGTAATGTAGCTATTGCAATCGCTCGGGTTCAGTAAGAATGCCTCGCTCGGGTTCAGTTAGAGCCCAACACCTTGCACACACGCGTGTACGTGTACGAGAGAAATGCGCAAACCTCCGTGCATCACTCTGCCCCAACCACCCACCGTAACTGGGAACTCCCTGATATTTTCCTCGCCCTCGCTTCTACCATGATTTTCTCCGTCATGGATGGCCCAAAGAATGTCATGCAGGTGCGCCCCTGACCCACCAGGACGAAAAGCCCATTTTCTATCATGATTTTTTGTCATAGAAGTAGGAGCCCACCACATATATGATGATACGTGCTTTTGTCACAACTATCTTCATAGAAGTGTCATCAGCATGACAGAATAAAAATCGCTCGGCCTAAAATGTCACAGATGTGTCTTTTTTTGTAGTGAGTGATGCACTTAGATTCTTCAGGACTATGATAGATAATATAAAGAGGGTTTGGAGGGAGTCCAGTGTAGATTGGGCCAAACCGTTCTCGCCGGTGCATGTCAATGGTTTCTCTTGCGAGTTTGTTTGTGTGTCACAGCAGGAAAGCACATGAGTATCCATTTTAACGAAATTTATTAGTTGTTTTTGTTGATGGAATGCGTGGTTTCCATTTTTTGGTTGTATTCCTATATTTTTGAATTTGTAATGTACCTGTTCATTTTTTCCTGTTAACAGGCATGATTGTGGCTTCTTTATGCTACAAAACTACAAGACTTATCATTGTCGGGAGGATGGTGTGATTGAAACGTTGGGTTACACCCACGAAGACATTCTTGACATTAGAAAGACTCTGTTGTATACATGCGCCACTAGAGATTTGTTTGATGTTGACTTCCGAGGTTTGTTTGGCATCAAACCTTGTATGTATGGATGACCTTTTGTCTTTTGTTTCCAGCTTTTTACCTCTTGACTAGTACTGTCATGAATTTTGTATTCGAACTTACCCTTTTCTGCGCTCCACCTGTTTTTGTTGCAGGTGAGTGGCTAGATCTTGGGGAGCATGACTACATAATCTTTGGTAACCAGTTCTCAGAGCTCAAGCGTGTGGCTGTTGATTTGAGCCAGGGGCATTCGGCTGAAAAGACAAGATCTAGTGTTATGAAGGGTGGTTGGGTGCAATCAAAGGTTCTACGACTCTTGGTCCACAGAGCCCCTCTACACCCAAGAATCCTGTTGTGCAATTGATAGACAGTGACGATGACGCGTTTGACAAGATCGCCGACATGGGAAGAGTCACAAGGGGTGCTGCTGCCAAGGGTGTATCTCCCCTTGCTAGAATAGTGGGCCGTAGAGCCAGTGTTACTAGGAAGGATGTTGCATTGAAGTCTGGCAATGTTACAAACACGAAGCGTGCACCCAGAGCTCCTATTAAGTTTTGCTCACCCATGCGGCAACTTCACCCCCATAAATTTCTTCACCTGAACAAGGCTCGCAAGTTGTATAATCTATTGCTTGGTATGAAGGACGTGAGAAGTACGCTGAGTGAGTATCTCTCATTATGTTTCCTCTTCTTTTCTTCTATTATTTCTAAGTGCTAAATAAATATGACCTTAATTGCTCATTTTATATAACTTGAACTGCTATGAATGCCATATCTTCCTTCCCCTACTTTTTGTTTTCTGTGTGCTGCTGCAGGACTACGTTCTCAATGACACCTCAGCTCGATGATAGCGTAACTACCTTCACTGGCAAACGCATCTGGGAAGTTTTTGCACCTGGACAACTGATGGAGGGTGATGTAATGGACTTCCTCATTGAAGATTGGAAGCGAGATCCCAAAAGAAATGTTGATTTCACATCTGGAAAAAGGATCTTGCTGAGTCCATATTTCATCACGGTAATGAATCAGATCGTTTCTTTCTGTGAAATAAGACTACCTATTGTTTTAAAACTTTTTAAGATACTTTCCTTGTTGATCCTTTTCCCCTGTTTATTTCTTTTTGCCTTTTTGCAGGTTGTGCTTGACTGTTCATTTTACGGTGATGAAGAGAAAGAGTTTAATGTGGAGAGTGCAGGGAGAGAATTCAAGAGCTATGTTCGAAATGGGGAAGACTTGCTCAGCGCGGACCTTGTGGGATCTACTAGCTGATTTTGGTTTTATTTTGGTTTGCTGTGATGCATGTTTTTTATTTTGAATATTTAATATCTCTTTTGGTCATTTTTTAGGTCATGATGCCTCTATTCAAACCTATGGCTTTATCAAAGGATTTGAAAGTGAACCACTTTTCCTTGTATGTCATGAATCGGTACCGAAGTACCATTGACATCCTTGACCCTTTGTCGTATGGGAAGAACCATCGACCTTCAAGGAACACCTATCACAAAGATTGCGAGAAGATTGTGAGTGATATTTATTATATCTACTAGATTAATTTTTCTGCCTTTTTGTTTCTGCTTTTCTGAGACCTGAAAATGTGTGGTTTCTTTTCTTTTCTTACAGATCTCTAGATTGGTCCAAGTAATGGAGGTTGTGTATGGTGATGCTCAGTATAATGCGAGCAAGCCACCCGAATGGGAGGTTTTAGCAAAGAGACCAACGTTTGTCAAGTTTCCGTTTCAAGGGCCGAATGAATGTGGCCATTATACTCTGAAGTTTGCAGGGACCTGTGATGGTGAAAAGATTGTTGAGAACATTCGAATTAATGATGTGGGTTCTAGTTCAACTTTCACTTCCTGTGTTTGGCCGATTGTCTTTTCCTTTTTCTGTGTCATGATTTTTGATTATTTGTTTTATTGTTTTACAACCGCATATTGTTGATTGGAATGCTGAGGATCTATATATAGTCGTGTTCAACTGGAATAACCAGGTTATGGTGACGAAGCTTCCCGAGGAGGTTCAGGCTTTGGCTCCTGATGCATAAAAGGAATGATTATCATTCGCGTAGTGAATGGGATACTTGTGTGATTTATGTCTTGAAAACATTTGTAGGCTTTGTATATATGGTTTGGATGTCTTGTCAACTATGCAATAACCAATATACTTTTGTGATGTTATCAGTCTGGCACAATGTTTGACGAACTCTTTTTGTGATGAGAATGTGGTTGGACAACTGTTTCACTAGTGTCTGTGTTCCCGGGGATTTGTTTTGGTTACGTTTTATTTGTACTGAAGTCTTATACACTAGTTGAACTGAAACACTTTTTTTCAAGTGCATTCTGAGTTGTTGCTCAAAAGTGACACTTACTTTATTTTCATCTGTCCCAACCTAAGTTGTACCCTTTATAGTTTTTGTACCCTCTTTCATGTACTTATGGTATAGTGTTGTGAGTACTGAATTGTAATTTCAGAAAGCGTGAGGCTTTTAAAATTGGTGTCACGGTAGTATTTATGGATGTAGCATGAGTGGACTGACGCTTCCTGGTTTTGTAGAACTGATGGCATATAATATGTTAGAACTGAAGGTTTTTTGGGAATGAGATTTATTTATGATGAAATGGTTACATGATCTCGAGCCAGATTTTAGTTAAGTATAAGAAATTTAGCAGAATCGATAGCCAATCTTTGTTTGAACTTCTTGCATTTTAGTAGTTGAACTTCAAAGTAAAAAATTAATCCATTGGTTTAAATCAGCTAAATTTAATAGATAGCCCTATTACGTTCATAATTATTTGTGTACCATATTTTAGTTGAACTTTAAAGTATCATTTTTTGTAGCATATTTTTATCCTTTTATCTGTTCTTGGAGAGGTATTTTTTATATAGTATTAGTCATGATTGAATGTAGTTCAGAAACTAGTACACAAAGTTCTAAAATTATATTCAAGGACACCGTGTTATTTTCCTTTTTGGTATCTTCAGTGCTTCACCAAATGCTTCACGAAGTTCAGAAACCTATACTAGAGTCAATGATCTATGTGTTTCCTAGTGCCAGTTTAGTTTTCTTTTGTTGAATAAAAAAACCTATACCAATGCTTCACCAAGTTCTTTCTAATTTTGGTGCTGAAAATAACATCAGACCAAGTTTAGAAATTACTTTTTACATCAAGTTCAGAAACATCTTCTAATACATCAAGTCCAGAAACTACACTAGTGCATCAAGATCAGAAACTACACTAGTACATCAAGTTCAGAAATTAATCTTGTGAAACATTTTCAGATGCTAATCCAGTGCATCAGGTTTAAAATATATTGTAGTGCATCTACTTGAGGAACATGTACTAGTGCATCCACTTCACAAACTACATTAGTACATCTAGTTGCGAAACAAGTTTGATGAAATTTTGATTATACAATACTAATTAAACAGATGAACAAAAGAGGGCAAATGAGTAAGATAGTTCACCATTTTGTGGCCGCGGCGATGTGGTACACCAGGCAGAGTTCCTCCATGCATAATTGCAGAACTGCTGCCATCCGTGGAGGTTCGTCTTCCCTGGTATACTCCACGTCAACACCGATGAAGCTAGGATACAAGTCGCCGCCCTTCCTCCTGAGCCTGCTGATCATCTCACCGGCCTTGTTTGGTTCGCTGGTGCAGACGACCTCCTGCATCTCCTTGCCGTGTAAGTCCACCTTCTCGAGCGTGATGGTGTAGTCGAGCTTCTCATCGGGGATGTGAACGTCTTCAAGGTTGGTGCTCTAGTCGGACGTCTCGCCACTCTGACGCTTGGCAGACGGTTCCTCCGCCATTGCCATCCTCCAGCAACTGTGGGCTTCAAAGGGAGTTGTTTGTGTGCAGTTTGTAGTGGAGATGGAAGCGCCAATGGTGGTTCTGGGAATGAGGCAGGGATGGCATCGATTTGGGGCTTTTTGAGGGCGTGGTTTGGGACGTGGGGAGGGAAGTTTGTCGCGGACATGGGGTAGTGGTCGTGGGGCGCCGTTGCAGTCCGTCGTGGCAATCGCCTAGTGGGTGGCATGGGAGGAGGCCTAGAAGAACCAATCGTCCAAACCAATTTCTTTGAAGGTGTATTCACTGGTCACACAAACTAGTCTTGTCAAGCTGTACTTATCAGCTGCTTATCCCACTTGCACATCTCAGGGTTGTTAATGATGGCATTTTGTACTGTTTTGAGTGATGAAATACTTTGTGATGTTTTTAGTGTGGAGGTTAAGATTTATTTTGCAGTGAAGTGTTATACACTAGTTGAACTGAACACTTTTTTCAATGCACTACGAGTTGTTGCTAAAAAGTGAGACTTATTTTATTTTCAACTGTCCCAATCTAAGTTAGGCCTTTATAGTTTTTGTACCCTTTTTAGTGTACTTATGGTTTAGTGCCGTGGGTACTGAATTGTAATTTCATACAACGTAAGGTTTTTAAAATTGGTGTCACAGTGGTGTGTTAATGTAGCGTGAGTGGCCTGGCCCTTCCTTGTTTTGTAGTATTGTTGTCATATATATGTTTGAACAGAAGTTTTTTTGGGGGGATTGAGACTATTTACGACGAAATCGTCAATTTGCGCTCTAGCCATATTTTATGTAAATAAAAAATTTAGCAGAATTGACAAACAATATTTCTTTTGTACTTCTTGCATTTTAGTAGTTGAACTTGAAAGTAACTTTTAATTAGCTATTTTAAATTATGTACACTTAACAGATTGCCTATTAAGTTCTCAGCTTTTAAAGTATCGTTGTTTTTGTATCGTATTTTTTTTTCTTTTTTCTATCCATGGTGTTGAGCTAAATTTATTTTATTTTTATTTTTTGAATTTAAAATTATTACCTGCGAACAAGTATTTGAACTTTTCTATATTCAGTTTTTGAACTTTTTTGTTGTAGTTTATAATTTCTTCCCCCGCGCTCTACTTTATTCAATGGGCCATATGGGTGGGGTGAGGACAGTTTGAAGATGAGGGAGGCATCCAAGGAGTAGTCGTATTGGGCCCTTTTCGGCCCAAATGGCCCGCGCATGCGACTGTGGACTGCTGGCTATGCATGCGCTCTGAGTTTAGTCCCACCTTGCTAGCCGAGGGGGCTCTCGACCGGTTTATAAGCATTGTAGTGCCTTGCCTATCGAACTCCTCTGAATACTTACCTGGGCACTTATACATTATGCTCTCTCTCTGTTCCATGACCTCTGGGCCCTCGTCTGCTGGCCTTGCGTTGTGTTGATTACTAGGGATTCGCCAACGGTTCTGCCGTGGGCTCGAGTTCATGTATCGACCTGCGTTAGGGCCTGCCTGTCCTTGAGCAGTCAATTCTTTTTTGGTTTGAATCTAGTACTTGATTGCACCAGTAATGCGGAATGATACATTTTTGGATTTGTGTAAGAACAATTTATTATTACTGATTCTCAAGGGTCTTTTGGTGTTATTTTGTACTATAGTACTTGCGTGTAAACTAAGTTGTACTGAGAGTTCAATGGTACTAGCACTTCTGTTCTTAGTCTGACAGTTACTAAGGGAATGTGAACTGATGCTTCTTTGTCCGTTTTATAGTATTAAAGATGTACTGCACGTTCAAGTGTACTAGTACTGCTCATCCATATGATCTGAGTCTATATGAGGAAAGCAAGCCCCAACACCAATCCTATCCTACAACTGCGAACAGTGACAAAACTAACATAGATTTGTACTGGCAGCGAACTGTAGGAGTTTCAACTTTTGAAGCGTTGTTAAACAGCTCAAATTATACTAACTGTTTACAATGTTTTATTTTCCATACAATGTCGAATCCAAACTACACATGGAACATCCTTGTGTGATTAGTTGCTCGATAACTAATACCGAAGAGCAGCCATAGAGTTCTATTCACAAGCTACTTGAATTTGAAATGATGGATAAACAAAATAGGAAGCTAGCAAACTTATTTAACGAGATAAGCAAACGATGTACTTGATGACATAAGCAAACTTGTTCAACCATGGAAAACACAAGATAAGAAAGCTGGTTCTACCCTGACACACATGACATAAGCAAGCTGGTTTAACCTAACAAAAGAAACTACGAATTTGAAACAACAAGATGAAAGACAAGCAGAAGCGCAAGCAACGTGAAGGCAGACTTTGATGTCTCTTCATCCTGCATAGTGGTAGAGGTAGTAGGGGTCCGCTTCCCGCTCTTTTGAAATTTCCATACTTGTTTTGATGTTGTCGATTTTCTTCCATGACTCATAGGTGGAGTACACATCTATTGTTGCGTACTCGATGAGGTATTGGGCAGTGGGCTAATCCCCCACAGTTTCTGGTCTTCCTTCCTGTCGATCTTCTTCATGCCTTTGCAGAATGGGTGGATGACGCTGGCTGCAACATCAGCGAAGGAGTCGTACTCTTTTCCGGTGTATGGAACTCTCCGGTTGCATTGAATGTCGATGTACTTGTTGGGGTTTATCTCCAAACAAGACATCTTCAGCTTCTCTTTGTCACCTTGAATGCTGAAACCGACAAAGGTGAACAACTTCTCATGCTTCAGCATGCCGTCAAGGCGCTTGGCCTGCAAGGGGACACACATATTGAAGATTAGTTTTGTTTTGATGTTTGAATTCTTCTTTTTTTTATTTTCAAGTGATGAATCCATGAAGTAGATGCTTATACAGTATAACTAATGGATGAATGTAGTTCAGAAACTAGTACATAGATTTCAGAAATTAAATTCAAGTACACAATGTTATTTTTCTTTTTGTAATATACAGTTGAGTCAATGATCTATGTGCTGCTTTAGTACTAGTTTAGTTTACTTTCATTGAATAGAAAAACATATACCAGTGCTTCACCAAGTTCTTAGTTCTTTTGTTGATAAAAATAACAACCAGACCAAGTTCAGAAACTACTTCACTACATCAGTTTAGAAACATTTTTTAATACTTTGAGTGCAGAAACTACACTAGTGGATCAATATCAGAAGCCTAGCCGGGTAGTTCGGCCAGCTTCTCTCCTGCCTGCATGACACGTCTCTGGACGAGTGTCATTTGGAGGTGATTCCCATAGGAAGTTGTAGGATCGAAAGTATGTCTAGAGGGGGGGGGGGTGATTAGACTACTTGACCAAGTAAAAACTTAACCTTTTCCCAATTTTAATTCTTGGTAGATTTTAGCAACTTAGCACAAGTCAAGCAATCTCAACACAATTCAAGCAAGCATGCAAAGAGTATATGAGCAGCGGAAAGTAAAGCATGCAACTTGCAAGAAAGTAAATGGGAGGAGTTTGGAGGGAGCAAATGCAATGTTGACACGGAGATTTTTGGCGTGGTTCTGATAGGTGGTGCTATCGTACATCCACGTTGATGGAGACTTCAACCCACGAAGGGTAATGGTTGCGCGAGTCCACGGAGGGCTCCACCCACGAAGGGTCCATGAAGAAGCAACCTTGTCTATCCCACCATGGCCATCGCCCACGAAGGACTTGCCTCACTAGGGTAGATCTTCACGAAGTAGGCGATCTCCTTGCCCTTACAAACTCCTTGGTTCAACTCCACAATCTTGACGGAGGCTCCCAAGTGACACCTAACCAATCTAGGAGACACCACTCTCCAAAAGGTAATAGATGGTGTGTTGATGATGAACTCCTTGCTCTTGTGCTTCAAATGATAGTCTCCCCAACACTCAACTCTCTCTCTCTCACACAGATTTGGCTATGGTGGAAACATGATTTGTGTGGAAAACAACTTGGGAAAGGCAGAGATCAAGATTCTTGTGGTTGGATTGGAATATCTTGGTCTCAACACATGAGTAGGTGGTTCTCTCTCAGAAAATGAATGCTGGAAGAGTAGGCACGTTCTGATGGATCTCTCCATGAATGAAGAATGGGTGGAGGGGTATATATAGCCTCCACACAAAATCTAGCCATTAGACACAGATTCCCAAACTCGGTGGGACCGAATGGTAAAACTCGGTCAGACCGATTCAGGTCAAAATGTGAACATCAGAGTTTTTCGGTGGGACTGACACAGTCAACTCGGTGGGATCAATATGCTAGGGTTAGGGCATAATGTAATCTCGGTGTGACCGATCACATTAACCCGGTGGGACCGATTTCAGTAATGAGCACACAGGGAGTTGGTCAGGCAAACTCGATGGGACCGATTCACTCACTTTGGTGAGACCGAAGTGTTACGAAAAGGAAACAGGGGGTTTGCATTGCAGACAAGGTGGGACCGATTCGCTCATTTCGGTTGGACCGAAATGTTACAAAAAGGAAACAGGGAGTTTGCAATCCCATCTCGATGAGACCGAGATCCTTATTGGTGAAACCGAAGTGACTAGGGTTTGTGGCAGTGGCTATGTCAAATGAAACTCAGTGGCGCTGGATAGATCAAATTGGTGGGGCCGAGTTTGACTTTTAGGTTTGGGACATATGTGGAAATGAGAAAGTGGTTGAGGGTTTTGGAGCATATCACTAAGCAATTTGAGGAAGTAAGCCATTAAGCAACACCTCATCCCCTTTTAAAAGTATTGGCTTTCCTATTGACTCATTGTGATCTTAGATCACTTAAATAAAAATGTGGAGTCTTGAGCTTGTTGCCAATATGTGTCCTTAGCATTTTGAGGGTTCCACATCTCTAGTCCATGCCATGCCAATCATTGAACTTTCTGAAATGATCATCTTGAAAGAGTATTAGTTCAATGAGCTATATGTTGTTAAGAATTACCAAAACCACCCAGGGATTAGTTGCACTTTCAATCTCCCCTTTTTGGTAATTGATGACAACATATAGATCAAAGCTTCGACAAATGATAATAAGAATTAAATACATTGTCGCTTTGAGAAGTATGTTATAAGAAAGAGCTCCCCCTAAATTTGTGCATTATCTAAAATTTGCTTTTGAATGCAAATGCACAATTAAATAGGATCATGGGCTACTCTTCCATGTCACATATATCTTGGTGGAGCACTCAAAAAGATAAAAAAATTAGGAACAAGCACTCATCACCAAGGCAAAGTGAATGATCATACATAAGAGATAGATAATGTCATCATCCAAGCACAAGCATTAAGCATGATATGATCAAACACATGACCATACAAAGTATCTCACACACATAAACATAAAGTATCTCAACCAAGCAAGCAAAGCAAATAAGTAGCAAAATAAGCAAAGCTCTCTCTCTCTCTCTCTCCGTAGCCTATGATCTATACACTTTCTCCCCCTTTGGCAACAAGTTACCAAAAAGCTTGAAAATGCATATTGCTATGCGACTCTCTAGGCTTGATCTTTAGGAGGAGGTGTTGAGAGGACTCCAAGGATGAAAGCATCAGTGGAAGTTGATGGAGCTAGTGGAGTTGCCACTGGAGGGGCCATTGGAGCTGTGGCTGCAGGTGCTGAAATTGTGGCTCTTGTGTCTGACACTGGCACTGCTGCAGACCTCTGTGCCCTAGGCACTCTGTGAAACACTTGTGTAGTTGCTTTCCCCTTCCTCTCTTCTGCTTCTTCCTGGAGCTCTTCAACTGTTGTCTGAATTTCAGTCACCTTCAAGTCAAGATCATAGAATTTGGTTTCAATGATCCTCTCCAAGCTCTCCTGGTTCTGAGTCAGGGTGGCCAGTCCTTTCTCAGTTCTCAAGGTTGCTTGAATAAGATATCCAAGCCAGTCTTGCTTTGAATTTAGGAACAATTCTGAAGCTTCTTCAGCACTTGGCATCTTTGTTGCCTTCCCAGCTTTAGCTTTCTGTCTCTTCTCTTGAGCCTCTAGGGATGTTGAATCTTCAGCAGTCATGACAACAGTGTTATCCTCAAAATCTAGCTTCAAGGGCGGATGCTCTTTGTCCAACAAGTACACTCCCTTGGGCATCTTCGAGTTGATCAACATATGTAGTTGTGGAGCATACCCACATGACCTCTTCTGGTCAGCAGCTATTCTCTTGATTGTCTCAACAATCAAACTCATGACTTTGAACTTCTGGGGCAAATCAAACATCTGAAGCAGATTAATGGAATGGCCTCTGATCATCATGTGATCTCCTGATTTGGGTAACAAGGTGTGCCTCAATATAGTGTTCATTGTGGCCAATTCAGACATTAAGTAGTACACTAAGCCTAGCTTGTGAGTCTCCAAGGCTTTGTCAGGTATCTCCTTGTACATATTTTCCATGGAGTTGTGGTCTTTCTTCTTCCCAGCATAGACATCAATGTCTTTCTCATGATACTTGGGGGCTTTTATGAGCTTTTCCCACTCATCAACAGTAGACTGGTACCTTGTACCTTCACTCATCCATACAATCTTTCCATCTGGATAGAAATGAGCTGTAGAGTAAAACTGCACAATGAGCTCATCATTCCATTTGGTCAACTTTTGACTCACAAACTTGTCAACGCCATTGAGCTTGAAGCTCTCATGCACTCCTGGAAAATGGTCTTCATTCTCATCAATATACTCCCAATCAACCCACTTCATATCACTGACAATGGGCTTCTTGTCAAGCAGCACTGCCTCATAGAAATATTGATGTTCTTTGGTGTGGAATCTATAGTCCACAGCCGTCCTTCTCCTCACTGCATATGGATCAGCTTGTATCCACAATCTGAGACCTGCATCTTTTCTTTCTTTCATATTCTCAGCCACTGGATGATTGTCATCATGGTTTGGAATTTTTGGCTTGAGTTTCCTAAGCACTTGGGCTTTTCATCATCTTATTCTTCAACTTCAGGCATTGGGGCCTTGTTCTTCTCTACAACAGGGATGTTCCTGGTGCTTCTCTTAGGTGCAGTCTTGGAGGCTTGAGCTGGAGCTTTGGGGGTTGTCTTGGGCTTTGAAGGAGCAGCCCCAAACTTGATGGCATCCCCCATCAGCTTTTGTGACTTAGCAGGAGGTGCTGGTGTAGCAACCTCTTCTTCCTCTTCCTCCTCACTAGTAGAATATCTCCGCATAGATGTATTTCCAAGCACTCTAGCAGTAGTTTTCCTGACCCTTTTCTTGCCCTCATCACCTTTTCTTGGCTCAAGTGTAAATACCATAGTCTCTTGAGTTGATCCCCTGGCCTTAGACATTGGCACTATCCTAGCAGGTGCTTTCTTGTGCTGACCTAGCTTGGTAGAAGCACCAGCATATTCCTTCTTTATCACCTTCTTCTTTGAGCTGATTTCTTCCACCTCAAAGTCCTCATCCTCAGAGTTTGAAGTTTTCTTCTTCCTCTGCCTAGTCTGAGCCTTAGGCAGGTTGCTTGGTGTGCTCCTGCTACCTTCATCATAGCTGCCAGAGGGACTAGTGCCCTCACTCAAGTCCATCTGCTCCTCTGACTTGTTCTGACTATCACTTTGATCAGATATACTGCACTGCAAACTGAGAGCTGGCCCTACAAATAGTTGTGGATGAGATAGAGTAGATGAGCATCACAATGTGCAGAGTTTTTGCAAAAAGAATGAGGAAAAAACTTATTTTTAGTTTTCTACAGGAAGCATTTCGGAGCTACAGATTTGTAAAACTTGGTGACACCGAGGCAACTTTGGTGTCTAAACTAGTGGAATCGGTCAGACCGAGGCACAGTTCGGTGACTCCGAGTTTTCTATGGTTTCACAAAGTCCTGATCTCGATCACACCGATTTGCAATTTTCGGTCAGACCGAAAATCACATGTGCAATGGCCTAAGCCAAATCGGTGAGACAGATTTCTACAATTTGGTCGGTCCGAGATGAGTCTGACGGAAACCTAACCATAAATTTTCAAATCAAAACTAATCTAAAGGATGTTTTCTATGGATAGATCGATCTCATACTTGGAAAGAAACATTGCATTGCCTTTGTGCTAAGAATCAGAGTTAAAAGAATGCACAAAGTGTCGAACTCATACCCTAACTTGGCGATGAGATCGCTATGGCGGCAACAGAGGGGAAGATTTCCATTGACGACGGCGGAGACCAATGGTGGGAGGTCACTGGCGACGAGAAGACGATACGGAGACCCGAGGTGGCAGAGCAAGACACGCGCGGGCGAAGAGGTTTTGGAGGAATTTCCAAAATTTGACCCGTCGATATATATATCCTGGCACTATTGTTGTGACCGAGTGGAATAACTTGGTGGCACCGAGATGCAGAATCGCAAGCGATTAGTGCAATTCGGTGAGACCGAAGATTTTTAATCGGTTGCATTGAGATTGAAAACTTGATCAACCTAGTGAACTTGGTGTGACCGAAATGGATGAATCGGTCAGACCGAAATACACAGAGAGGTTTTGGAATTTTAAGTCTATGACAAATCGGGATTCCGAGTGCTCCTCACCCAGAGGGTTTGAATTTGACTTAGATCAAACTTTGTGATGTAGCATGAAAAGAGTTTGAGTCAAGAAAAGCATAGATAGCTAAAGGAAGTTCTTAGGCATTCTTGTCCATCCATTTGGCAAAAGAAGAAGATCCAAAAAATCAAAGCAACAAATGGATGTCCTCGAATGAGAAAAGCATGCAACCAACATGCTCACACAATAAAATGGCAAATGAAATATGTGGCAAAGCATGCACAATCACTCTAGCATCTATCAAGCAATTGGCGATGACTAGGTCATCTATATATGAGTAGATTGACTTAGGAGACAAATGAGAACATTTGATCATAGGTCATACTCATCGTTTAAGCATAAGTGGGGTTACCACTTTTACATAAAGCATTGTTGTGTTCACACCATTAGAGTTGCTTTAGCTCAATTCTTAGAGTAAAGCTCCCCCTAGATGTGATATCCCCCCTAAGAGGGATGAACTAACCTTGGGTTTTGTCGATGATGACTTCATGTAGATGTTGAAGATGTGGATGCTCACTGTTGATGTAGATCATTTGAAGTAATCCATTGGAGTGAGTTGCACTTTCAATACCTACATGGGTTAGTCCCTCAAGGAACAAACAAGGATATCCATATACATAGAGTGAAGCACACACATGATGATGTCCATGAAAGCATTAGGTTACCTTGTCCCTTGTCTTACCAACAAGAGGGTTTGTGACTCCTTGAACTAGTGCAAGATGTGGAAGTTGTTTGCACTTGTCCTTGCCAAGATGAATATGAGTGAAGTATGTTGGCGGAGTCACCCTCAAGAACTCGCTAGTTCTTCTTATTCGGGATCCACATCATTTTGATGGGAATCCTTGGGGTTGTACATGTACTTGATGAAGTAGAACTTGATGTAGTCTTGGGAACCGACTTGACCAAGGCCTTTGGAGCATCTTCAAATGCATCAATCTCCTCTTGAAGCTTGTCCTTTCCTTTTAGCTTGTGGTCTTGTGGTGGAAGATCATCTTGGGCTTGTGTTCCCTTGAAGGAAGTAGGATCATACTTCTCTTGTTGAGGAACAAACTTCGTCTTGGGGTATTGATCTTCTTCCCACTCAACTCCATTGGCATTGAACTTTCGTTCAAAACCAACACCTTGATTCTTTCGGTGCCTTCCTTGCTTGCGTACAATTTCCTCAAATTTGCATACTTCCGGCAAGGCTCTTGTAAACACCTTTCTCTATAATTCCCTTCAATAAGATATTTTCTTGCTCAAGTGTAACTTGGCTAAGAGAATCATTAGTGGAATCAAGAGAACTACTAGAAGCAACAATATTGGATTTAGCATGATTATTGTTACTACTAGAAGAAGAATCTTTCTTGTTCTTGTTGCTAGATTTTACTTGTGGCATGTAAGTAGACAAGAGTAAATGCTTGGCAATGTAAGAAGACCTTTTCTTCTGAAGATCATCATTAATGGCTTTTAAGAACCCATGTTCTTGCTCAAGATTGAGCTTTTTGAAGTGTAACTTCTCATGAGTTTTTAAAAGTTCTTAATGATCTTCTATAGTAGTTTCATGAGCAAACTTAAGAGTGTTTAGTTCTTTAGTTAGACGCTCAATATCCTTCTTATCATTTTCATTCGTTTCATCTTGATTAGCATGATTCATAACATTTTCATCATAGTATTCATCACTAGAGTTGTCAACAAGTAAATCATCATCACCTAGCAAGTCATCTTCATCACTATTGAAATCAATATACTCGGGGTGTGTTACCTCGGGGCCTTTAGCCATGAAGCATCTCCCAATCCCTTCATTTGGTGAATCAAATATGTCATAGGAGTTGTCATAGGAGTTGGTTGACACAAGTGCTAGACCGGCAACACCTTCATCTAGAGTATATTCAGAGCCAGAGTGATAACTTCTCTCGGAGTGGTGGTTGGAGTCGGAGCCGGATACCCATTCACCAACATGAGCTTGTTGTCTTTGTTTTGTGTAGCTCCTTGATGACTTGTCCTTCCTTCCCGAATCCTTGCTTCTTTGAGAGGTTCTTCGTTCATAGCGATCACCTCTACTCCTTCTCTCTCTTTGAGGTGATTCTTCCCTTTTGCTTATCCTTTTAGGTGAGTCTTCTCTTCTTTTGTAGGGAGCCGTACACTCATTGGAGTAGTGTCCAGGTCTTCCACAATTGTAGCAATTTTTCTCACGACTAGAAGATTCTTTTGTCATTGTAGGACCTTGACTTGGAACTTCTTTCCTTGCTTCTACTCTTGTAGAATTTGTTGAAGTTCTTCACCGTTAAGCTCAATTCTTCATTGAAGGCTTATTTCTCATTTGATGATGTAGGAGCATCACATGAGGCTTTATAAGCACCACTAGACTTGTTGTGAAGCTCTTCTTTATCCTTGAGTGACATCTCATGAGCAAAAATTCTTCCAATGACTTCGGTTGGCTTGAGATCTTTGTAGTTTGGCATCATTTGGATCAAAGTGCACACGATATCATATTTTCCATCCAAGGCTCTCAAGATATTTTTGATGAGGAATTTATCGGTCATCTCTTCACTTCCTAAGCCGGCAATCTCATTCGTGATGAGAGCAAGCATAGAGTACATTTCAGCGACACCTTCACCATCCTTCATTTTGAACTTGTCAAGTTGACTTTGAAGCACATCCAACTTGGATTCCTTGATGGAGTTGGTACCTTCGTGCATATCAATCAAAGTATCCCAAATTTCCTTTGCATTATCAAGACGACTGATTTTGTTGAATTCTTCGAGGCACAATCTGTTGAAGAGGATATCACAAGCTTGAGCATTGTATTGCACCATCTTCAATTCTTCCACGGTAGCTTCACGATTTGGTTCTCTCCCATCGAAGAATTCACCTTGCAAACCAATACACACAATAGCCCAAACGGTGGGGTTATGTCCAAGAATATGCATTTTCATCTGATGTTTCCAACTAGCAAACTGAGTACCATCAAAGTAAGGACCTCTACAGTGGTAATTTCACTCACAAGACGCCATACTCTCCTAGGTTGTGAAACTAAGACTATGATCACCAAAGCTATGGAAATCAAGGCAAATGGAAACCTGGCTTTGATACCACTTGTAGGATCGAAAGTCTGTCTAGAGGGGGGTGATTAGACTACTTGACCAAATAAAAACTTAACCTTTTTCCATTTTTAATTATTGGCAAATTTTAGCAACTTAGCACAAGTCAAGCAATCTGAACACAATTCAAGCAAGCATGCAAAGAGTATATGAGCAGCGGAAAGTAAAGCATGCAACTTGCAAGAAAGTAAATGGGAGGAGTTTGGAGGGAGCAAATGCAGTGTTGACACAGAGATTTTTGGCGTGGTTCTGATAGGTGGTGCTATCGTACATCCACATTGATGGAGACTTCAACCCACGAAGGGTAACTATTGCGCGAGTCCACGAAGGGTCCACGAAGAAGCAACCTTGCCTATCCCACCATGGCCATCGACCACGAAGGACTTGCCTCACTAGGGTAGATCTTCACGAAGTAGGCGATCTCCTTGCCCTTACGAACTCCTTGGTTCATCTCCACAATCTTGACAGAGGCTCCCAAGTGACACCTAACCAATCTAGGAGACACCACTCTCCAAAAGGTAATAGATGGTGTGTTGATGATGAACTCCTTGCTCTTGTGCTTCAAATGATAGTCTCCCCAACACTCAACTCTCTCTCACAGATTTGGCTATGGTGTAAAGATGATTTTAGTGGAAAGCAACTTGGGGAAGGCTAGAGATCAAGATTCTTGTGGTTGAATTGCAATATCTTGGTCTCAAAACATGAGTAGGTGGTTCTCTCTCAGAAAATGAATGCTGGAAGTGTAGGCACGTTCTAATGGCTCTCTCCACGAATGAAGAATGGGTGGAGGGGTATATATAGCCTCCACACAAAATCTAGCCGTTACACACATATTCCTAAACTCGGTGGGACCGAATGGTAAAACTCGGTCAGACCGATTCGGGTCAAAATGTGAACATTAGAGTTTTTTGGTGGGACCGACACAGTCAACTGGGCGGGACCGATATGCTAGGGTTAGGGCATAACGTAATCTCGGTGTGACCGATCACATGAACTCAGCGGGACCGATTTCTGTAATGTGCACATAGGGAGTTGGTCAGACAAACTCAGTGGGACCGATTCGCTCACTTTGGTGAGACCGAAGTGTTATGAAAAGGAAACAGGGAGTTTGCATTGCAGACTTGGTGGGATCGATTCGCTCATTTTGATGGGATTGAAATGTTACAAAAAGGAAACAGTGAATTAGCAATCCCATCTCGGTGAGACCGAGATCCCTATTGGTGAAACCGAAGTAACTAGGGTTTGTGGCAGTGGCTATGTCAAATGGAACTCGGTGGCGCCGGATAGATCAAATCGATGGGGCCGAGTTTGACTTTTAGGTTTGGGACATATGTGGAAATGAGAAAGTGGTTGAGGGTTTTGGAGCATATCACTAAGCATTTTGAGCAAGTAAGACATTAAGCAACACCTCATCCCCTTTTAATAGTATTGGCTTTCCTATTGACTCAATGTGATCTTGGATCACTTAAAAAAATATAGAGTCTTGAGTTGTTGCCAATATGTGTCCTTAGCATTTTAAGGGGTCCACATCTCTAGTCCATGCCATGCCAATCATTGAACTTTCTGAAATGATCATCTTGAAAGAGTATTAGTTCAATGAGCTACATGTTGTTAAGAATTACCAAAACCACTCAGGGGTAGTTTTGTCATCATGGGGCCCGGCAGGCCTGCCGGGACGGTCTTGAGGCTCGTCTTCGGGGTAAGCTTGACCTCGCCAGGCTCACCTGCCTGACAAGGGAGGTTTTCCCTTGGTGGTATCTTGCTTCATTTGGCTTGAATTGGTCTTCTTGATTCGCTCTCTAACTCCCCTCAAAGAGTTGATCTCTTTTGCTTGGTCTAGTCTTGGATGTTGTAGTCTTGCTGGCCTAATGAACTGTCGTCTGTGCACAAGTCAGGGGAACACATACACCGCTATTTGTGTACCCCGGCAGAAGCCCCGGGCCTGAGCCATACATGCCGCTGGGCACGTTGGTTTAGGCCCCAAACAGTGCACGGACACATGGCGGGATAAGGCTGCGCGTGCAGCGGTTTGTCATGATGACCAGTCAATCCAACGTTCACATCACATAATTACCACGGGTCATGGGGGCATGGGACTGCAGCAGTTAATGTAAAATGATAACTCTCTGAAGAGTCGTGGCTTCCCCCCATGTTCTTTCCCTTAAGAGAGGAAGAACATGAAAGGGGCTCATTCACCGTCTGCCTCACCCCTCCTCCATCTTCTTCCACAAGCCAAGCGATTGCTCTTCCTCCTCGCCCACATCCACCGCCGGTTCCTACCCAAATTCCTTCCCCCATCCCTGCCGCAACTTGAAGAGATGGGGAAGAAAACCATCGCTCCCAAGGGGAAGCGGACGCCTGCGGCAAAGGAGGTGGCCACCAAAGGGAGTAAGCGGGCGACAGATTTGGACAGGAAGCAAAGTGGAGATGTTGACTTCTTCCCACGAACCTGGATGTGGATGTACTGGAAGCAAGATATGGATATCTATGGGGGGAGAAGTCCCGAAAGGGCACAGAGCACCCAAGGTCCTGTCGGAGGGGCAAGAGGATCCACCAGATTCGTATCGATTCTTTTGCGCATACTTTGTCACGTCCCTAGCCTTGCTATGCACTTGGACTAGTTGGTTGTTGCATCATGTTTAAATTTATCTTAAACTTGAAATGGGGATTGTCCAAACCCTAGCATTAAAGGAATTCACTAGGTTCAAATAAAAATATTATCAATGAACCCAAAATGCTCTTCAGAAAAGTTCATTATTTTTGGATTGGTCTAGAACCTCTCCCAAAAATGGTGCACATTTTTCTAGGCCATTCTGGATTTTTCAATTAAATCTTATTGTATTTGACTTTGGGTATTTAAATACTATAAATAATTTAAATGTTCAAATAATGTTGGAACTATTTTTGGGCCACTGAAATAATTCAGCAAGTGTCCATGCATATTTTCAGCATTTTAGGAAATGCCTTGGTATTTTTCCTAAGCTCAAAACAGAGGCAAATAATTAGAAAACAAAAACAAATTAGAAAACAGAAGAGAGAGAGAGAGAGAGAGTTAGTACCTGGGCCACTTACCTGGCAGCCCAGCTCTTCTGGCCCAGCAGGCCAACCAAGCTGACTGGCCAGCGCCAGTCGTCCCCTTCCTCGCGCCAGGAGGATGGGGGCACGCGCCCGGCGCGCGCGGCCACGCGCCCCGGCCACCTCCTCCCTACCTGCCTGCCTGGCTCCTCCCCGGTGCTCCTAGACGACGCCACGCTACCCATCTGGAACACCTCGCTCACTCTCTCGTCCCCATCCTCTCCTCCGCTCTCTCTCCCTCTCTGCCCGAGCGGAGCTCGTCGCTATCGACGTCGTTCGCCGCGGCCACAGCCACCCCCTCGCTCCCTCTCCACATCTGTGAGCTCCGTCCCGACCCCGTGGAGCTACACACCTAATGAACGCGACCAGAGGAGGCCCCAGTCGACCGGAGCGTCCTCGTCTTCATCTCCGGTGCCCGGAGATCGCCGCCGTCAATTCACCGTCGCAGAAGCTTCCCCGAGCTCGCCGACCCCTCCGTTCGATCCATTGTGAGCCCCGACGCCTTTTCCCCTCCTCCTAGAGCTCGTTCCCGCCCTCTAGCCGCCTCTTCCGCCGTGCCATGTCACTGCCGCGGACACAGCTGCCTCCGCCCGCTTTTGAGCGTGTCGCCGTTCTCACCGTGCTCCCAGGAGCCAAACGCATGCACCAGCTCCCCCTGCCGTGCTCCCTAACACCGACCCCGAGCCCACCCGAGCTCCAACGACCGCCAAGGTCATCGCCGGCGACAACTCCGGCCACCCCAGGCCCAACTGCCACCACCACCGGATGCGGACGTGCATCCGCATCACGTAGATGCCCTCCGCCGGCCGTTTGGTCGCTAGAGACACAAACCCGAGGCTCGCCACCGCGGCTGGCCTCGCCGGCGTCAAGCCGCCGGTGGGTTTGACCCCACTGACCCGGTGTTAACCTTGTTTGACCCCCCAGGGTCGCTGACAAGTGGGCCCAGGGCCCCAGCTAATCCTAGTTTAGTTTTTAATTAAGTCTAATTACTCCACTGACATTTTTAGTTAGTAGTAGTTTAACACTAATTAATTTAGATTAGTTAATTAGTCACTGACGTGTGGACCCCACACGTCAGGTTTGACCTGCACCCGGCTCTGCTGACCCGCTGACGTCACACTGACGTCAGGCTGACGCAGTAAATCATTTTCTGGATTTATTCTTTATAGGAAATTCCAGAAAATAGTATAAACTTCTAAAAATCATATAAAATCAACCGTAACTCCAAATGAGATAAATTATATATGAAAAATGATCAGAAAAATCCAATCTATCCATCTGTACTATTTTCATGCATGTTAGAACAACTTATAGCTGTTGTTTAGCACAAATCATGTAAATGGCATTTGAATTTCACATATGGAGTTTGGATTTGAACTTAGGGTTCAAACCAACTTCATTTAACTTTGTTGCTAGCTGCATTAGCTCAAAACACCAGCATGTTGCCATGTCATGATCGTGCATCATAATGTGCATTGCATTGATTGTGTTTCCTCTCTGTTGCCGGTAATTGTTCCCTCTCGATAGACGTGGTTCCGACGATGAGTTCGATGACACCGATGAAGAACTATACTATCTTTAGAAGTGCCAGGCAAGCAAAACCTCCTTGTTCATTCCGATACAATCCCACTCTCTCGCTCCTACTCTATTTTATTGCATTAGGACAACAACGATACAACTGTTACTTGCTGCGGTAGCTGAACCCCTTTTCCTCTGCATGACCTGACATTGCCACAGTAAATAGATGAAACCCACTAGCATGATTAGGAGTTGTTTGAGCCCTGTTGTGCCTACTCATTCATGTTTGTTTGTCATGCCTGCTACTGCTTAGAGTTGAGTCAGGTCTGATTCATCGGGGATGAATTGGAGGTGTGTAAACATGTCCTACTGTGTGTGAGCTAAGTGTGTGAACACGATTTGGTAAAGGTAGCGGTGAGAGGCCATGTAGGAGTACATGGTGGGTTATCTCATTGCAGCCATCCTCAGGAACTGAGTTCAGTGTTTGTGATCCATGAACAGTTACTACCACACATTGGGCTCCGGGCGCTCCAAGCTCTCTCGACTTATTAATCAACTTGATCTCTGTCCAGGAGTTGCAACTAGTTTCTGGTGTTTGTAGGTAGTGTTAGTAGTCTACCAAGTGGCACCCGGTACAGGTGGGCTTGGGACAGACTAGGCACCATGGCACGATGTACCAAGCATATATCCACCCATCGAGGTAGGCTTGGGAACCCTGCTCACATCGTTTGGGGTCGTGAGCGACACCCCGGCCGGATCTCCTTGCGGATGGAACCCGAATAGGCGATAAACCTGGACGAGAGACTTGTGTGGTTAGTAAGGTCGTGGCCGACACCCTCACTGGGCTTCCGCTTGAAGGTTGCCGAGTACATGTCGTGTAAACGGCGGTAAGTGGTGAGAGCGTGTATGAAGAAGTACACCCCTGCAGGGTTAACATTATCTATTCGAATAGCCGTGTCCGCGGTAAAGGACTTCTGGGTTGCCTGTACAGTTCATAGACAAGTGAAAGTGGATACTTTAAAATACACAAGATAAGCGTGAGTGCTATGGATGGCGTTCTCGTAGGGAGACGGGAGCGGATCCATAGTGGTGTATTGATATGGTGAATATGTGGACTCGTGTGCGCCACCTCAAGAGAGTTACTTGTAGTCGTAGTTCAGGATAGCCACCGAGTCAAAGCTGGCTTGCTGCAGTTAAACCCCACCATCCCCTTGTTGATAATGATGCATATGTAGTTAGATCTGATGTAAGTCTTGCTGGGTACATTTTTACTCACGTTGCTTAATTTATGTTTTTGCAGAGAGACTTCAGTCTCGCTAGTAGTACCGCGTGGACTTCGATATTTAGCTTGTTACCTCAACTACGATCTTGTGCCCTCGGCAGGATCTGGTAGATAGTCAGGCTTCTCAACCTTTTTCATTTGTAGATGTCTGTACTCAGACATGTTAAGCTTCCGCATGTGCTTTGACTTGTTTGCTCTGAATGTTGGGTCATGAGACCCATGATTGTAATATCTCGCTCCTCGGAGCCTATTGAATATTATACTTGAGATGTAGAGTCATGTTGTGATGCCATGTTGTATTTGCACATATCGAGCATATTGTGTGTATGATATTGAAATGCTTGGTATGTGTGGGATCTGACTATCTAGTTGTTTATCCTTGGTAGCCTCTCTTACCGGGAAATGTCTCCTAGTGCTTCCACTGAGCCTTGGTAGCTTGCTACTGCTCCGGAACACTTAGGCTGGCCGGCATGTGTCCTTCTTCGTTCCTATGTCTGTCCCTTTGGGGAAATGTCATGTGGTGTCTACCAGAGTCATGTTAGCCTGCTACAGCCCGGTTTACTGGAGTCCTGCTAGCCAAGTTGCTACAGCTCGGATTCACTCGCTGATGACCGACACGTTCGTTGTTGGGTCATGTATGCCTGTCCTTGTATGTTAGTGCCACTTTGGGTTCACGACTAGCCATGTCAGCCCGGGTTCTTTGTCATATGGATGCTAGTGGCACTATCATATGCATGAGCTAAAAGGCGCAAACGGTCCCAGGCCAGGTAAGGTGGCACCCGTGGGAATACCATGCGTGAGGCCGTAAAGTGATATGATGTGTTACATGCTAGATCGGTGTGACTTAGGATTGGGGTCCTGACAGCTTTGGTATCAAAGCATGACTGCCTGTAGGTTTACCAAGCCAAACTGGTCGAAGTTGAGTCTAGAAATTCTTTAGTTACATAAGGGAATTGATTGTGGGATGGAACGTAAGGCTCTTTTTACTCCTTATACCTTATGCCCTTCTGATTTGAGTCATCTTATTTTTCCTACGGGGTTAAGGAACTAGGCTTCTCATCTTTCTATCAGGATCACGTGTTACTAATCTGTAGACTTATACGATTGATGGATTTCAAGCCTCAGTTCAGTCTCCTCTACTTCCGTGTGTTCATAGTTGGTCTCAGAACCTTCATTTTGTGACAATCGAGTGATTATGCCACCATTTTGCAGGATGTCTCAAATCATTTTGAGCATTTACAGCCGTTATGCTGTCCGAGTTGTCCCAGGTTTCTAAATAATCTAATGCATTTGCAAAATCCTTTTCCTCTGGTTTCAATGTTCATTCAGGCCAGGTTAATCACACTAATTGTTGAGTTGAGGTATTTTATTGCCTCGACATATATGTTGGAATTATTATTATGACCCTAGGTATCTTAGGGGATCACCTAGTAACTTAGCCATGTTTTGTGTTCCCAGTGTGATGATTCTGGCCATCATTCTTGAAAGCATCCCGTGATGCCACTTAGTTAGTAGGCATTCTATTCCTGGGTTCTTGACCCAAGATTCACTCTACCTACCTCGTGTTGTTAGTGTTTGCTAGTTCCTTTAGGATATTAGTAACCTTTGCGATAGTCCTCGAGGTCCGTGGTATTGCCTTCTTCCAAATACCATGCACTGCTAGTGGTGGAAGTTCTTTGAACCAAAAGATCACAACCAGAGTGCTCTTGATGAGTCCTCCATTCATAGTTGTGAATCTGCTAGTCCTTCCTCTTCAGCATGGGTTATCAGGAAGAAATATGTTGAACTTGTTCGACATACTAACCTATGCATCCACAACTCAGAAAGATATATGTTCCTTTGAGTTGTCCCTCCTTAGTTTTTTTCTGACCTTCGTCTATCAATTGATAGTCAAGTATGCGTGTCTTCGTTCATCGATGCCTATTATTCTTGTGTTCCGTCAAGCCATTCTATTCCAGAATGACTAGGAGAAACAAACTCCAGTACCTCATCCATATCCAGGATTGGGTCAAAGCAGTTGTGCTTCGCAGATCAGATGCCAATCCAGCTTCTGCTCTGCTCTACGTTGGAGTGTTACCATCTTTATGTCAAGAGTGTCATGAGAATTGCAACACCTCTTATGAATTCTTGAAGCAGTAATGCTTCTTGCCATCATTATTAATTCCCCGGTTCCCGTGTTATTGTAACCGGTATGCCGACAAGTGAACCGTGATGTGTGAAATCAATACTTCTAGCAACCCCGTTGCTTGGTAGTTAAAGGACAATAATTTTATTCTTAGTGTGTTGGTTCTTGAATCATCATTCTAAGATAGATTGTGCTACCTAGTCCTTATCTCCGGTGCACTCTTCAATCAATGAGTTAGGATTGTGCCAATCCCTCGCTTATTTGATCATATCATCTTGCCCTGAAAAGCAAGATTGATCTCGAGCTTAGTAACATATCGGTGGTTCGTGATATTCCGGATATCTTCCCAGAAGTATCACCAGGTTGTTCCCTGACCGCTATGTTGAGCTCGTGATCAGGTTGGTTTCTTGTAAACCACCCCTTCTCCAAGAATCCGTGTTGGATACCCCTGAGCTAGTTGGTTAAGCTAAACAACAACTTGGAGAGCTGGAATATAAAGGCTTCTCCGACTTAGTTCATATTAAGGGATATCGTGTATGTATGTTGAAGAAAGATGATGTCTTCATCGATTGGTCCCTGTGAGCAGTTGTTGGACCTATTATCTTGTCAAAACTTTGATTTGAGTCTGGGCTATTCTCAAATCAAATTAGAACCAACGATGTTTGTAATGTTGTCTTACTCGTTGTTGATTCCTCGAGCATACACCATTACATCTTTTGGTCTGACCAATGCTATCACCGTGTTCACATGATGGTGGAAGTCCAGTGATATGGAAATTCTGATGAGATGCTATTGAGCCCATCAGCGGCATTTTTTTATCCTCCATGATTCATGTTGAACGTCTAAGTTACCATTGGAAACTTGTGTAAGCATTATCTTCATGAACTGCTCATGAAGCATATGTTCGGATGAAAGAAGTGACTTCCTCTAATTCATGCGCATTTGATGCAAGTTGCCGCCGTGAATTCGAGAAAGTTTGTTTTGCTTCCTTTGGAATCATTCCAAATCAGTCATGCATATGTGCGAAGTATTCTATGGTTTGGAGACTTGCAACCTTCATTCCATATGTATCCCTAGCACACCAAGCCACTGATTGAATTGTTCAAGGAAAAGGAGTTGATGTGCGAATACTAGTTCATGCACAAGACTTCGATATACTTGTTGATGGTTCCCCACCGAAACTCAGTAGTGTTTTATCATAAGACTACTATGTGGTCATGTTTGTCTTGGACATCATGTTCACATGCATGTAGCAGAACCAACTCATGTTTTGGAGCTTTCTATCGTAGTTTGTCTCCCGAGAATCTCGCAACGTTATCTCGTCGATTTGTGTCGCAACTCTTCTTTCATACATGTTGAGTCTGAATTATCTGTTACCAACCAGATCTGAATCTCAGGTGGATATGACGGTTGGAACATTTCCCAAGAACTATTATATTGGTCTCTCTGTAATGTGGTGAAGTGGATGTCGTGGCCAACATACCCAGCCAGAAGACCTAATGTTGTAGTATCTTGATTGAGGAAGTTGGCCACCTCCCCATAAGGATTTCGTAGGATTTACTCCCTAGTTGACCCTTATGGATTTTTGAGTTCCCGAAGTCCAACCTTTTACTTGATGTTCTAGATATCAAACCATATCTATGAATGGATTACGCTAGCACATCAAGGAGAACATTAGAAGCGGAACGCTAAATGTCTCTCGGTCGATCATCCAGATTTTGTTCCCTTGGCTCTGCTAAGGTGAAATCTGAGAAGGTTTTATCTTCTTTTGCATCTGCATCATCCATCACCATTCATCATGGTAGTATGTTGTGTTGCCAGGATCCTTGACACGGATATTGGTAATACCTTGATGAATATGGAAGTGCTCAAGTTCTTGAGAGCACGCACAAGCGCTAGGTGTTATCATCGACACTAACTGGGATTGCTCTCAGTTTCCTCGGTTATGCTATAACTTTTTAAACAGTGGACTCACTCTCTACTTTTGAGCTTCTCCCTAGTTACTACAAACACCCCTTGTGTTGTTTTCAACAAGGTAATCCACATCATCTATTCAAATCCGGGTATGCCATTCTACCGAACCCCTCCAAATGGTTGCTCGAGAATTGCCTTAGGCTGGTATAAATAGTTTCAATTATCTTTGAATCAAAGGTAATTCTTTTTGCCACTTAAGGGATGATTCCACGAGTCATCTCCTCTAAGGTGTCTCATTATGGTATCATGGCAACTCAAATCCTCGCTACATTGACAACCGTTCACCACCCTCTTAAGTGTGGAATTGTTGTCTACCTAGTGGACCCTCGTCATCTCTTTCACTCCATTCCTTTGGATGTTTGCTACGCACCTCAACTCGTGAGATGTTTCAATGTCTCACTCTGTGAGTTGATCCTGAGTTGTTCGTTCTTCGAGGAGATCGATCCTTCTAGGGTTTTCCCTTTCCTCTTCCTGTCATGCTAGTTGGAGTTCTTAGAGCAAGACGACGGGACAAAGATGGTGATTGATTCAACGTTCTTATGAAGTGCCACCTGGATCGTGAAGATTATGTTAGTTTGCGTTCCCCCTTCATCCTACCCTACGCTTGAATCTCGGGACGAGATTCTTGTTTAGTGGGGGTGAGTTGTCACGTCCCTAGCCTTGCTATGCACTTGGACTAGTTGGTTGTTGCATCATGTTTAAATTTCTCTTAAACTTGAAATGGGGATTGTCCAAACCCTAGCATTAAAGGAATTCACTAGGTTCAAATAAAAATATTATCAATGAACCCAAAATGCTCTTCGGAAAAGTTCATTATTTTTGGATTGGTCTAGAACCTCTCCCAAAAATGATGCACATTTTTCTAGGCCATTCTGGATTTTTGAATTAAATCTTATTGTATTTGACTTTGGGCATTTAAATACTATAAATAATTTAAATGTTCAAATAATGTTGGAACTATTTTTGGGCCACTAAAATAATTCAGCAAGTGTCCATGAATATTTTCAGGATTTTAGGAAATGCCTTGGTATTTTTCCTAAGCTCAAAACAGAGGCAAATAATTAGAAAACAAAAACAAATTAGAAAACAGAAGAGCGAGAGAGTTAGTACCTGGGCCACTTACCTGGCAGCCCAGTTGTTCTGGCCCAGCAGGCCAACCAAGCTGACTGGCCAGCGCCAGTCGTCCCCTTCCTCGCGCCAGGAGGACAGGGGCACGCGCCCGGCGCGCGTGGCCACGCGCCCCGGCCACCTCCTCCCTCCCTGCCTGCCTGGCTCCTCCCTGGTGCTCCTAGACAACGCCACGCTACCCCTCTGGAACCCCTCGCTCACTCTCTCGTCCCCATCCTCTCCTTCGCTCTCTCTCCCTCTCTGCCCGAGCGGAGCTCGTCGCCACCGACGTCGTTCGCCACGGCCACAGCCACCCCCTCGCTCCCTCTCCGCATCCCTGAGCTCCATCCCGACCCCGTGGAGCTACACACCCGACGCACGCGACCAGAGGAGGCCCCAGTCGACCGGAGCGTCATCGTCTTCATCTCCGGTGCCCGGAGATCACTGTCGTCAATTCGCCGTCGCAGAAGCTTCCCCGAGCTCGCCGACCCCTCCGTTCGATCCATTGTGAGCCCCGCCGCCTTTTCCCCTCCTCCTAGAGCTCGTTCCCGCCCTCTAGCCGCCTCTTCCGCCGTGCCCGAATCTCGCTGTCGCCGTGCCATGTCGCTGCCGTGGCCAGAGCTGCCTCCGCCCGCTTTTGAGCGTGTCGCCGTTCTCACCGTGCTCCCAGGAGCCGAACGCATGCACCAGCTCCCCCTGCCGTGCTCCCTAACACCAACCCCGAGCTCACCCGAGCTCCGGCGACCGCCAAGGTCATCACCGGCGACAACTCCGGCCACCCCAGGCCCAACTGCCACCACCACCGGATGTGGACGTGCGTCCGCATCACGTAGATGCCCTCCGCCGGCCGTTTGGTCACCGGAGACACAAACCCGAGGCTCGCCACCGCGGCTGGCCTCGCCGGCGTCAAGCCGCCGGTGGGTTTGACCCCACTGACCTGGGGTTAACCTTGTTTGACCCCCAGGGTCGCTGACAAGTGGGCCCAGGGCCCTAGCTAATCCTAGTTTAGTTTTTAATTAAGTCTAATTACTCCACTAACATTTTTAGTTAGTAGTAGTTTAACACTAATTAATTTAGATTAGTTATATAGTCACTGACGTGTGGATCCCACACGTCAGGTTTAACCTGCACCCGGCTCCGTTGACCCGCTGACGTCACACTGACGTCAGGCTGACGCAGTAAATCATTTTCTGGATTTATTATTTTTAGGAAATTCCAGAAAATAGTATAAACTTCTAAAAATCATATAAAATCAACCGTAACTCCAAATGAGATAAATTATATATGAAAAATGATCATAAAAATCCAATCTATCCATCTATACTATTTTCATGCATGTTAGAACAACTTATAGCTGCTGTTTAGCACAAATCATATAAATGGCATTTGAATTTCACATATGGAGTTTGGATTTGAACTTAGGGTTCAAACCAACTTCATTTAACTTTGTTGCTAGCTGCATTAGCTCAAAACACCAGCATGTTGCCATGTCATGATCATGCATCATAATGTGCATTGCATTGATTGTGTTTCCTCTCTGTTGCCGATAATTGTTCCCTCTCGATAGACGTGGTTCCGACGATGAGTTCGATGACACCGATGAAGAACTATACTATCTTCAGAAGTGCCAGGCAAGCAAAACCTCCTTGTTCATTTCGATACAATCCCACTCTCTCGCTCCTGCTCTATTTTATTGCATTAGGACAACAATGATACAACTGTTACTTGCTGCGGTAGCTGAACCCCTTTTCCTCTGCATGACCTGTCATTGCCACAGTAAATAGATGAAACCCACTAGCCTGAGTAGGAGTTGTTTGAGCCCTGTTGTGCCTACTCATTCATGTTTGTTTGTGATGCCTGCTACTGCTTAGAGTTGAGTCAGGTCTGATTCATCGGGGATGAATTGGAGGTGTGTAAACATGTCCTACTGTGTGTGAGCTAAGTGTGTGAACACGATTTGGTAAAGGTAGCGGTGAGAGGCCATGTAGGAGTACATGGTGGGTTGTCTCATTGCAGCCGTCCTCAGGAACTGAGTTATGTGTTTGTGATCCATGAACAGTTACTACCACACATTGGGCTCCGGGCGCTCCAAGCTCTCTCGACTTATTAAGCAACTTGATCTCTGTCCAGGAGTTGCAACTAGTTTCTGGTGTTTGTAGGTAGTGTTAGTAGTCTACCAAGTGGCACCCGGTACAGGTGGGCTTGGGACAGACTAGGCACCGTGGCACGGTGTACCAAGCGTAGATCCACCCGTCAAGGTGGGCTTGGGAACCCTGCTCAAATCGTTTGGGGCCGTGAGCGACACCCCGGCCAGATCTCCTTGCGGATGGAACCCGAATAGGCGATAAACCTGGACGAGAGACTTTTGTGGTTAGTCAGGTCGTGGCCGACACCCTCGCTGGGCTTCCGCTTGAAGGTTGCCGAGTACATGTCGTGTAAACGGCGGTAAGTGGTGAGAGCGTGTGTGAAGAAGTACACCCCTGCAGGGTTAACATTATCTATTCGAATAGCCGTGTCCGCGGTAAAGGAATTCTGGGTTGCCTGTACAGTTCATAGACAAGTGAAAGTGGATACTCTAAAATATGCAAGATAAGCGTGAGTGCTATGGATGGCATTCTCGTAGGGAGACGGGAGCGGATCCATAGTGGTGAATTGATATGGTGAATATGTGGACTCGTGTGCGCCACCTCAAGAGAGTTACTTGTAGTCGTAGTTCAGGATAGCCACCGAGTCAAAGCTGGCTTGCTGCAGTTAAACCCCACCATCCCCTTGTTGATAATGATGCATATGTAGTTAGATCTGATGTAAGTCTTGCTGGGTACATTTGTACTCACGTTGCTTAATTTATGTTTTTGCAGAGAGACTTCAGTCTCGCTAGTAGTACCGCGTGGACTTCGACGTTTAGCTTGTTAGCTCAACTACGATCTTGTGCCCTCGGCAGGATCTGGTAGATAGTCAGGCTTCTCAGCCTTTTTCATTTGTAGATGTCTGTACTCAGACATTTTAAGCTTCCGCATGTGCTTTGACTTGTTTGCTCTGAATGTTGGGTCATGAGACCCATGATTGTAATATCTCGCTCCTCGGAGCCTATTGAATATTATACTTGAGATGTAGAGTCATGGTGTGATGCCATGTTGTATTTGCACATATCGAGCATATTGTGTGTATGATATTGAAATGCTTGGTATGTGTGGGATCTGACTATCTAATTGTTTATCCTTGGTAGCCTCTCTTACCGGGAAATGTCTCCTAGTGCTTCCACTGTGCCTTGGTAGCTTGCTACTGCTCCGGAACACTTAGGCTGGCCGGCATGTGTCCTTCTTCGTTCCTGTGTCTGTCCCTTCGGGGAAATGTCACGCGGTGTCTACCAGAGTCCTGTTAGCCTGCTACAGCCCGGTTTATCGGAGTCCTGTTAGCCCAGTTGCTACAGCCCGGATTCACTCGCTGATGACCGACACGTTCGTTGTTGGGTCATGTATGCCTGTCCCTGTAAGTTAGTGCCACTTTGGGTTCACGACTAGCCATGTCAGCCCAGGTTATTTGTCATATGGATGCTAGCGGCACTATCATATACGTGAGCCAAAAGGCGCAAACGGTCCCGGGCCAGGTAAGGTGGCACCCGTGGGAATACCGTGCGTGAGGCCGCAAAGTGATATGATGTGTTACATGCTAGATCGGTGTGACTTAGGATCGGGGTCCTGACATACTTTATCTGTGGTCTATGCCCTCCTTTTTCTGATTTCTTCAAAGCAATGATGGCGATCTATGGATTCCATCTTTCGTATTTCACGCCAAATGAAATGGCGTGCATGGCGATTTTTGCCCACCTGTGCGAGAACTTCTTTGGAGTTGCCTCCAATGTTGATTTGTTCAGGCACTATTTTGTTCCGCGGGTGTAGAACAAATCCCACCATTCACGGAACATAAGCTGGATGTCACGGGTGGCAAGAGAGAAATGGGATTAACTCCCTGGCCAGCAGAGCAGCACATGGGAAGAGTGGAGAGTGGATTGGTGCTAGACCAAGATAAGGAAGCCCCAGATTTTTGCCAAGAGCGGATAGAGTGCGTTGAGTGCAGTAGTTATTGGAGGGAGGTCGGCCTTTCTGACGATAGGCTCTGCCTGAGAATAAACATGGTCACTCACCTAAAGGCTATTGGGCTAACCATTGAGCACGTGGGGGCCGACTTCCTCCTCCGTCATATTGCGCCACTACAGAAGAGGGACAGGTTTTCCTGGCGGTATGGAGATGCTACAGATAGGATGAGATTTCTACTGGGCTTGACCAACAACCTGTCAGTCTACGACCATGCTTGGTTGTGCGAACAACTATTTGGCAGCCTTGGGTCATTCAAGTTTCCGGCAGCTGTCATCCCACTGAACATCAACTCCGCCAGGGACCAGATTCTGAAATGGATGCTAGAATGCAATGCTCATGGAGTTTCGGGCAATTGGCAACTGCCCGCGCTCGACGAGGAGCTCGCGTGGTCCTCCACCCTGGTGGAAAGGGCCACCAAGGTGGAGACAAATATGTACAAGGCCACCTCCAAGGTGGAGGAGGCGTTCATCAAGAAGCGGCTCGAGGAGGATAGGGTATTCCGAGATGCCGCAAAGGCGAAGGTCAGAAAGGCAGCAGCGAGAAAGGGGGAGGTGAAGACGAAGGCTCCTCCAGTGGCAGAAGCAAAGGGCAAGCCACGAAAGAGGCTGCCGGGGTCAAGCCTGTCGGGAACGAGCCTGCCGGGGATGAGCTTCCGGGATTGAGGCTCTGGCTGCCGCGGCAGCAGATGTCCATATGGAAGAGAGGGTTGAGGAGGTGGAGCACCCTGAGGAGGAGTGGCTCGCGACATGCCCTCAAGCCCCCGAGCTGGTCCTGGACCCGCGCCCTCATAGGCGGGCCGTCAACCATGGAGCAGCGGTTCCTGATCATGTGCCCGCGGTCAAGAAGGTGAAGAAACCTTCCTCCAAGGGCAGCAAGCCAGATATGGTGTGCCGACAGTCTTCTAGCCTTGCCGAGGCTAAAACCCCTCCCACCAAGCAGCTGGTAGCCGCGGGGGTTGATTCTAGGTCCCATTCTTGCTTGAGCTCTTCGCATAGCTCGTCCTCGTCGGAGTCCCCTGTGCCCCAACAGGGGCCAAATTTGCTGGGAAGCTCCGTTCCTCCGCCTCATAAGAGAAGTAGGGTGCCCACACCACTCATTGAGTTTGAATTGAGCTCCATGCTCATCGATGAAGAGTAAGAGAGAACAATCTCCTTTCCTTGAAATAGTTTCAGTATGCCTTCTTGCTCTTGTTGACTAATTGTTTTTCTTGCCGCCCTTGCTAGGGAGGAAGAGGAGGGGACAACGACTCTCATCCATCGATCCAAACGGCTTAGGCGTGAGGAGCCACCGAAGACTGTGGAGGGCATGGGCCTGGGGGTGAGCAGCACGAACGATCCGCTACCAAGCCCCCTGCTCAGCTCCCGGCATGAGAGCATAGGATTGGCCCCTTTCATGGGGGGTGATGCAGGAGAGCTCCCAACCTCCTCAGCCAGAGGAGGGGGAGAGATGACTCTGGGTAAGCCCCTTCAAGAGGAACTTACCCCGCCCGCCAATAAAGTCGAGGAGCCCCAGATGATGGCTCCCACGGGAGAACTTGCCCAGGACGATGACATGGTCATCATGGAAGGGGACGGAAATCATGGCCTGGCAGTTGATACTGCCGGGGAGACTGAAGCTTCTTCCCGGAAGACCTCTCCGGGTAACTAATTTACTCCTTTTCTTTGCTTCTTTCTTTTATCATCTTGCCCCATGCTTCTGGCACCCTAATACTTCTGCTTCTTTATTATTGCTCGTTGTCTTTGCTTGAAGTCTCTCAGGCTGAAGAGCCTGAACTGCTAGATGAAGTGGCCAACATAGGTAGGGATGTTGCGAATGAAGCTGTCAAGGTCGCCGCTGTGAAGGGACAGGGACATGCTGCCGGGAGTGTCCATGAGCCCCCGATGGAGACAGAGCAGATCCATGGCAGCATGACAGGGGCGGGGACAACGGACGAGGAGAAAATCCCCCTCCAAACTATGGACCCCTTCCCTCATTTGGAACCGTGGTGGGGGCCTCGCCGTCATCTTCAGGCCGGTTGACGCTGGTGCTGGCACAGCCTGGGCTCAGATCCCCTGGCTCATCAGTGGCGATGGGCGCAGAACTTGATGGAGAGCTTCAGCGCATTCTGGCGTTGTTGTACCAGGGGGTCGACAAGGCAGGCGACTATCACTGTCGCAATGGACTTGTCTTTCCTGGAATCCATGGCGGTAGGCATTAAGGAGATGCAGAGCCGACACAACCAGAAGTGGCAGGTGCTCAAGGAGCAGCGCAAGTCCACCAACAAGGTGGACCAGCAACTAAGGGACAAAGGTAACAAGCTGCATGACTGGCACAGCAAGCAATTCTAGGTCCTGATGAAGCAACAGGAGACCATCTAGATGGCGAGGGAGGATGTCATTGCCCGGGAGGCTCGCATGGTAGAGCGCAAGGCGCTTCTGGATGCCAGAGAGCAGTATATCTCTTCTCGGGAGGAGAAGCTTGAGGCCACTCTCCGTGCCAAGGACGATGATCTGGAAGTCCTCGTGTAGCAACACACCAAGGAGCTAGAGGGAAAGCACAAGGCTGCCCTGGGTGCCCTCACTACTGATTCAACTACCCAATTGAAGAAGCTCGCTGATGACCTTGCCGCTGCATCCACTGCCAAGACTAACGTCGACCAACATGTGGCCAAGCTAACTAAAGAGCTTGCCGGGAGCGCCAAGGAGGCCATGACCCTCAAGGAGGAGGCGCAGAAAGCAGAGATCCTTCTGAATGATACACAATCGCAACTCTCCTCTAGGAGCCAGGGCCTCGAGACTGCCAACATCACCATTGATGATCTGAAGGCCAGGATTGGCACCTTGGAGAGCTCTACGGAATCCAGCAGGGCCCGTGAGCAGCAGCTGACAAAAGAATTGGATATCGCAAGGCGTCTTTGGAAGGATGCAGAGGACAAGCTCGCAAATCATTTCGAGCAGGTCGACCTCCGTATCAAGAGCTTGATTGATATCGCCGAGCATCTCACCGCTCAAGATGCAGCAATGGGCATGGAAGGGACAGTTTTTTTGGCCAGTAGGCAAGAGGTCCCCAGCGTCAAGCTAGGGGTCTTCTTCAATGAATTGATTGGCAAGTTGAAGGCGCACGAAGAGGGAAGGGCTGGTAGATTCGTGATTGAATCCTGGAAGCTTGCCCGCAATGCCCTCCTCATAGTCTTGAGCAACATTGCCTGCTGCCATCTGGATCTCAACCTCGCCGGTGGCTTCAAGAAGCCGCCAGAGGGTGCAGACATTTCTGCCACCAAAGAGAAAGCCACCCCCTTGCTAACAAGGTCCTTTTCGTCCCAACGGCTCCACGAGGTCGCCAGGCCCGACACTGAATTATCCTTTCCACCGCGCTCTTCTGTAACAAAACATGATGCATGTCAAGTGTTTAGACATCGTATTGTTTATGTTTGTGTGAAACTTATGCTTTTGCTTAATCTTTGATTGCATGCTTATCCCTTTTAAATCTACGTGTTAGTGTTTGTATGATTAGTCCCTATGTATGTTTTGGTTACCTCCCGGTATCATATTGCCGCGATTGTCGTAAGGGTCAGGCCCTTAGCATTCATCTTCGTGTGGATGCGTCCCGACAAGTTTTTCCTTGGTAGTTCTCGATGCAGCCACTCATTCTGCGAGCATGCTCGGAACAGAATGAGGGTGCAGACAGAGAACTAGCAAGGTGCCGTCACACGAAGGATTTCCTCATACGAACACTTCGACACTCAAGGGATAAACAAATGCAAAATCTTAAATTCATAAGGGAGTAATGGTTGAATGGACTTAGCTTTCGTCATCGCTTCCTCCCATTCCTTTCAACTGTGAGCTCTTGCCACGTACGCATGCTTCGGGGAGAATGGATGTCATGCGCGTAGTTCACAGTCTCCCTGCAGGGGCCAGTAGAAAAATATATGTATCTTGCGGGCGGCAGGACGCGGTGTAAGGTATGACCGGTTTCTCTCTCCTCCTCTCCATACTTTCTAGACAATCTGGTGGAGGCTGGCATAGAAGTCACACTAATGTGAACGGACTTGCCGGAGCGCACTTGCCGGGGCATCGATCAACGGATTCGCACCAGCGCTCCACTCAGTATTTCCTTAAGTAGGGTAAATGCTGAAGCGAGTTTCGTGTGGTACTCATCGACATTGATGATGCTAGAACCCAGAGTGGCTCGATTGTCCGTAAGTGAGAGTGGCGGAAAGATAAACCTTGTACTTATACACTTTGTTCCTTTCCCCCGGATGGGTCTTGCTTGGCGACCATGCCGCCTGACCTGTTGGGGTTGGCTGGCCGCCGTCATTATTGATTCTTTCCGCTACAACAGCTGTGGCAGAGGGAGGCGATGGATATCAAATAGGATGTGGGGGAAGCGATATCACTCCCCCTCTCCATTCCATCATCCCCCGCCTCTCCTTGGGTGTCACGGATGACAAAGCCATTGATGAAGATGATGAAGAAGATGAAGCGTTGTGTACACTTCTCAGGTTCGCGCAAGCGCTTCCCCCTACCTGGCGCGCCAAAGATGTCGTGGGAACCATGACCACCTATTGGGCCATCAACCCCTTGTGGTTAGGCAGGGGGATGAGCACATTGCGCAAAGAGCGAAGAACGTAGCAAATCACGACAGAGATCACGTGGGCAGTTTTACCCAGGTTCAGGCCGCCGCGAGTCGTAAAACCCTACTCCTGCTTTGGTGTATTGATGGGAGGACCGTGGTGGAGAAGCAACGCTCTAGCCCGACAGGGTTGCCTCGGGGCGAGAGTAGCTACACGCGTATGAGTGTACAAACGTCCGAATCCTTTCTATGGTTGCCATGTGCCTCCTTTTATAGATCAAGGGGTCACCATAGTGGCAAATTAGTTATTGTGCACTGATTAGATAGCAAACAGTGCTATCATACCTAACTCTACAGACAAGGCAGAGCACATTAAATGCGCTGCTTAGTGTCACATCATGGCATTCCCGGCAAGCCTTGCCGGGTAGTTCTGCCAGCTTCTCTCCTGCCTGCATGACACATCTCTGGACGGGTGTCATTTGGAGGTGATTCCCATAGGAAGTGGCTGCCATGTGGCAAAAAAACAGCCACTTAGTCACCTAGGGGCTTGACACCGCACCGATCGATGACTTGCATTGTTGTGAGGTGGAGCCATGAAGCCTTGGCGGGGTAGTTTTGCCGTCGTGGGGCCCGGCAGGCCTATCGGGACGGTCTTGATGCTCGTCTTCGAGGTAACCTTGACCTCGCCAGGCTCGCCTGCCCGACAAGGGAGGTTTTCCCTTGGTGGTATCTTGCTTCCTTTGGCTTGACTTGGTCTTCTTGATCCGCTCTATGATTCGTCAAAGAGCTGACCTCTTTTGCTTGGTTTGGTCTTGGATGTTGCAGTCTTGTTGGCCCGATGAACTACCGTCCGTGCACAAGTCAGGGGAAAACGTACACCCCTATTTGTGTACCCTGACACATTGATCGGTCGTGTGAAGGTGACCTTATTAGTTGCTTGTTCCACTTATACATCTCAGAGTCGGTGATGATGGCACTTTGTACTACTCGACTGTCGAGTACTTGGACTGGTGATTGACGTGTAGTTGAACTTACCAATACAAGTTCAGACTATGTGTGTCATTCTAATTTTTTAAAACGTTTGCTTTTTGAAATGATTGTTTATATCAACATAATATTTGAAAGTATTTTTTACAGATAAATTAGCTTTTCATCAGTACATGTGTATTATATTTGTAGTTTCAATTTCTCTGTTTGCTTGAGTTCATTCTTCTTATGTATGATGGGCTTTGTGAACTAGGACTAACAGGACCAGTCATAACTTATTAAATGATGTTTTTTGAGGTGTTCACGGGTGTGTTTGGTTACTCTGCCTTGAACTGACGAGCCAGACTTATAATTACTGATGCACTATGAGAGTTTAAATTTTTGTAACAAATTTTTGCTGAGTTATTGGTCGATAGTAGTGTTGACCTTACATGAATCTAGATCAATTTTTTCAAATATATTTGTGAGTGCATTCAAAAGGTTTATCAAATGGTTTACATAATAACGTCACTGGTCTAGCAGGCACAAATCACAAATGATATCTTAACTATAGTACTGAACCAGAAGTCGATGATAAAGCTAAATAAGTTTTGGTAATGACAGTGTTTCTGATACAATTCTTCATTGTGTACCGAGGCAACCGAGAGTACAAGATTAGTTTTGAATTGACGCAATAGCATAACCCTATGGATTCTTCAGTCTTGAGCTCCTTCTAACTGGCCGCGAATGCTGTCCTTGTCGGCGTCCTTTCCTGCTTGAGCCTTGGCAGCTTCATTGTCAGTTTCAGTTTCCTCGTCCCCAATACTGTCATCTTCATTGTCTTCATCTGATTGGTCGTCATTCTCGTCAAACTCTTCTTCTTCATCCTCTTCTTTTGATTTTTTGGAACTCTGGACATTGCCCTTTTTCTGTTCAGCACCATTGACCTCCTTGCCCACTTTGCAATTGCGGGCATTATGTCCATCAATCCCCCCACACTTACTGCAAGTGTAGTTGTTACGTGTGTCGTCTCCATAGGTAAAAACCTTGGCGGCTCCAATCTGCTTTGCAGCTTTTGCTTGTTGACAATGGCATCTATGCGGTGTGGGCATGTGTGGTAATTATGATTGGTCACCACGTTGCAGAATCCATATGCCCTTATCCTGAGAGGTTTGTCGTCCGGGCCGAATTTCACGTGTCTGATGGGGCGTGGTGGCTTTTTGGCTGCTGCTTTCGCTGCTTGCATCTTACTCTTCCTCCCCTTTGTGCATGAGTATATGGGTGGTTTAATCACCCTTTGCTGCTGTTGGTGGTAGGATCTCCTATTGTCATGTCGTTCGCCTACAGCATCGTCAAGCTCATGATCTTGCACGTGAGCATGTTGCTGCTCTTGAGTGTGGACATGGGCAAGCTCTGGTTGCTATTGCTCCTCCTCCTGGTTGTCGCATGTGTCAATAGCTCCCAGATGGTTCATCTCAGATAAGATTGTAGCGACATCCTGCTCAATTTTTTCTGCTTTGTTGTCCGCGACATCTCCGTTTTTAGCAGATTGCATGGCGTTGAGTTCTTGTTCAAGTCTTTCCATGATGACTCGTGGCCTCGCCATTTGGTCTTGGCTTCTCAAGCTTTTTCTGTGCACTCTCATGTTCAGCTGCAGCTGTACGCTTTCAATGCAGTATTGGGAGGCCTTGTTTGACGCTACTGTCCTCAAGTTATTTCTGTTGAAGGTTGGCTGGATGTTCGGGCGTTTGGTGTATCTCCTAAGGATGTATTTCTCCGAAACACTGTTAGCCTTAATTGTCTGCATCATGCACAGGACGGAAAAAGTCCAAAATAAACCTTGAATTTGTAGACGCAAGCTAAATCAAACCCTAAACTTCGAATCCCTGAAATCAACACACCGAACTCTTTAATCCCGGTCTATTTTAAACCTTGAGCGTATTCCCAAACAGAGACAGCAGGTTGAACCCGGGATCTTCAGCTGCGGCTGGAAGCGACTGGGCCAACCCACCAGGCGCAAAAGAAGAATTCTAAAGTTTTTGTCGTAACGTGCGACGTAATAATATCCAGCCTAGGCGCAAAGTCTTTTTTCTAACGTTTTTGTTGTAAGGTGTCACGTAATAATAATATCGAAAAATAAAAAGTACAAAGAATCAAATTTACGACCTGGCAGTAGTAATCTCCTGCTAGCCACTCTACCTAATAGCTGCTTGTGTCAAAAAAGAAGGGTGAATTATTTAGAGACGTGGCAGAGCCGAGATTTGAAAAGCTTTTTGTAATTTTTCGAAGCGTTTTCCTGAAAATTGTCAATAATTTTGAAATAAGAATATTCCTAAAATAAAATAGTAATTTTTGAATGTCCAAACTCTTTTGCAAAAATGTGAACAATCTTTGGAATTATGAACATTTAAAAAACACAAACAAATTTAGTAAACATGAATCATTTATGAAATCCCCCCAAAAATAAAGTGCGGACACTTTTTGGGAAAAAGGAACAAATTTTCAAAACACAATTTTCTTGAAACCTGAACAAAATTTTAAAGTGTGAACAAACTTTCAAAAATGGTTCACATCTTCCAAAAAGTGTGAACAAAATTTTAAACTCCAAAATGGTTCATGTTTTCCAAATCTGTTTGTGTTTTTTAAAAGATGTTCGTAATTCCAAAACTTGTTCACATCTTTGCAAAAAGTTTTGAAATTGAAAAAATATTTTTATCATCTAATAATATTCGGATTTGAAAATTGTTGACAATTTTCAAAAAAATGTTTTCGAATGTCGACATTGCTGGTTAAATATTTTTGCGCTTCACCTTTTGTCGCCAACAACCATCAGTCTGAGTGGTTAACCAGAGTAGTTCTCTAGCCCTAGATCCCGTGTTCGATTCCCTCATAGTCTCACATTTTTACTTATTTTTAAGTCGTGCATTACGTAAAAGAAAAGCACGATTCGTCCTAGTGGGTCGGCCTAGTAGCTTCTGGCCGCATCCAACGATCCCGGTTCGGCCTGCTGCCACGTAGACAATCCCGTCGAAAACCCGCTCAATGTTTAAAATAGATCGGGATTAAAGAGTTTGGTGTGCTGATTTCAGGGATTAGAAATTCAGGGTTCGATTTAGCTTTCGTCGACAAATTCAAGGTTTATTTTGGACTTTTTCCTGCACAGGACATGCAGGCAGAAAAAACCTGTTTTTGGAAGAGGTGGATGTTTTCTGTCATTTCATTCAAACAAAAACTTGCAAAAAAAGTACCACAGTCTATAACATCTTTTTTAGTCCTCACCTGTGTGGTCCCACAACTTGCACTCACAATTGTATATTTCTCCCACGGGGTCTGCAACCACCTGGAACGCGTGTCTAGACCATGCAAACTATTTTTGAGGTTTGTTGTAGCGCAAACCTGTTTTTGGAAGAGGTGGATGTTTTCTGTCATTTCATTCAAACAAAAACTTGCAAAAAAAGTACCACAGTCTATAACATCTTTTTTAGTCCTCACCTGTGTGGTCCCACAACTTGCACCCACAATCATATATTTCTCCCACGGGGTCTGCAACCACCTGGAACGCATGTCTAGACCACGCAAACTATTTTTGAGGTTTGTTGTAGCGCACAAGGTATTTTGTGGGCACTTCCGTCTCTGTCACCATGAAGAGGGTGCTCAGTTTTAGCCTCTGTCTGATCTTGCTGTACACACCTCATGAGTAAAGCTTTGCCATTTGAGTGTCGAACCCATAAAGAGTCAACATGTTTTTTTGTTTCTGTGCAAGGAATAGTGATGAACAAATTATTAGTTTTATCGCAGCAAAAACTTTTCTAAGTAAGAAAGAATTACGTAAGCACATTCTTGTCTTCCGACAGGTGATAGAGGTATACTCGGTTACCCATTGTCTCCTGGTTCTCTGTCTGCCTTCTGTTTTTGACGCAGGTGTTTACCTGGCCAACAAACCGATACAAGTTTTGTCTCTCACTTACGAAGTTCTTCTTGAGCACATAGTTCATGCTCTCACTCCGTTGTGTGGATGTCATTTTGAAACAGAAAATTTCTTTGAAGTAAGCTTGTGTAATGTGTCCTGGAAAACATCTGGGATCACCAAAGCCATTACCGGGCACTGGTCTAGTAATGAGAAAAGAGACGTGGAGTGGTCAGCAGATGGTAGTGCATATATACAAATAGAACTGACACAGTAATTTTACTGTGTTATTTTCCTTTTTTGGGGGTTTGGCGGTGGTACCTGTGAGGATGCATGTACGAGCCTTCCCTATCACCTTAAAAAAAAATTTGAACAGCCACCTGAATGAATCTGCATCCTCATCTCTTATCAGGGCGAAAGCAAAGAATGTAGTCTACAAGTGGTTGTTAGTACCCACAAACACCCCAAGTGGCATATGGTACTTGTTGGTCTTATATGTGGTGTCAAACGTCATCAGTCACCAAAGTCTTGTTATGCCCCTCGGCAGCTTGCGTTCACCCAGGATATGTTCTTCACTCTGTCGGACACATCAAGTTGTATGTCGCGGAAGAACTCCTTGTTTATCGCTTTCATCTCCCTAAAAAAGGTGACATTCTTTAGGACATCGTCCACATCATCCATCCTTCAATTCTTTGCTTTCCTACATATTAAAAGTGAACAGTCATTGGAAAAAATGCATGTTGAACTGAAGTCATGCGTTGCGTAATCAGTTTGTACTGACAAAGGAAAAAAGATGGAGGGGTGGGTCTGGGAGTAGAGCAAGTTTGTACTTACGCGTTAATTAGGTCTTTGGCGTTCATTTCGAGGAAGTAGCCACCGGGGTCATCGCCACCCAGTATGCTCATGATTTGTGCGTGTTCAATGGCTTTGAACCGCAGGTACTTGACGTACTCCAAGATTGTGCTGTCAAAGTTTTTGTGGGAGTGCAAGAAGACGAGCATTTGGGGGTTGACCAGTAGCCTGTGGCTATGTTCCCAACATATCTCTTTTACGACAAGTGTTCCATCCTTTTCCCTTTTCAGCCTCATTTTAGCCCCGCAGTTAGTCCTGGTTGTGGTCTTGTTTCTCTATCTATTCGCATCTGAAACCTTCGATTTATGGACTCCATAGCATGTGCAATAAAGGTAGACTCTGTTGTTAACCTTAGAATCTTCTCTAGCAGCAAAATCCGCATGCTTTGCATAGACATTGTAGAAGTCCTTTGCTTCTTTGAAAGTTTCAAACTGCCTCTCTAGCCTGGGCAGAACGGAAGCTTCAGTTATAGATGGCTTCACGCAACAGTGAGCAAAACAAAACACGGTGATGAAAATGTTAGATGGGGTTGTCACAGTACTATGGTATGGACTGTGCTTGTATGTTTTTTCTAAATGGATACTTACATGTGTATAGCTCTGTGCTGCATCTGGTGTTTGTTGTTCACCCTGTTGTATGGGCACAGGTGGTGTCAGCCTCGGCACATGCAGCAATGCATCTCTTGGAGGGAGTAGTGTTGATGAAGCTCTCCGTCTCTCATTGTACGACCGTCTTTGCTCAGATTTGTTGTGAGGTTGCTCCTGTCTATACGGCTCATATCTGGTACTTTGGATCCTGCTAGAGTGGCGAACCATTGATGTCTCTTTGGCCATGTCTTCCCATCACAACGGATGATTGATGTAGATGGAGCGATTGGTGGAAGCCTGGGTGTCCTTTCCTTTCTGCATGCGCTAGGGAAGGAAAATATTTGTTGTTGGGGATATTGTGGACCTTGTTGCACCCCGGCAGTGGAAAAGCTTGTATTCTCAGTAAGTGGTCTTTGCTGCAGAGAAGAACCAGACCGTGGTTCTGATGATTCTGGTGTAGCTAGAAATCTACCTATATTGTTGAAGTATCCGGGGGTTATTTCTGGTGTTACCCAACCAGGAGGCGCTTCATATCCGCTTGGCTCATCATCAAACCTTACCTGTGTGTACCGCCTTGCATGTTGCTGCAATGAAATTCAACAGTGTTGGGGTTAATCTTTCTGCTTTTTTCGTATAACTGATGTGTAACATGTCACGTACTGAAGATAACATATAAATTGAACTTGCAAAGATGGGAGTTATTTAAAATATGTTGTCTATTCTCCCTGATGTACTTTCAGTCGAACTGATGGATGGACATTTTTAGCACTGATTTACCGATGTACTGTCTTAGCACTGATGCATCAGTTATGCACAATTTTTTTATCTTTTTTCCCTATAACTGATGCATGAACACTCGGTGCACTCCTTGTAAACTAAATATTGAACTTGGGAACAGTAGGCATACATATAAACTGATGCATGTCTTTTTGTTTTTCCTCTAGAACTTATGCGTCTACATTAGAAGTACTCCTAGTTTATATATCATTGAACTTACTGTGTAACAACTGTATCTATTTTGTCTTCCCTCTAGAACTTATGCATGTTCCAAAGTAGTAGCTACTTGAACTGATGCATAAGTTTATGTTTTTTAACAGGAACTGAAGCAAGCACATCCCAATTGTGCATCAAGTGCCATGGGTGTAATGAACTGATGCAAGCATTTGGAATGTACTATCATCTTCTGTATCATAGGACATGTGCTACTGATGAAGCACACATGTACTATTGGTGAACCTAGTAGTGTAACATATAGACAGAGTATACTGTGTGCAAGTTTTGAATCAAATCTTTTGTGTAGTAGGACCGATGAACTAACACAAACGTGGTATTTTTCTTCAGGCAAACCAAGATCTGAATACATTTTTTGAACTGATCATTTGTGTTTCAGAAGCAATCAGGCAGATTGAATTTTATGGAGAATTTGTGTGGGAAGCACACATCACCTATGGTGGCATGTTCTTGCATCTGATGTCTTCTTCTTCCCCTCGTCGACGGTGTACTGACATAATCTTGGAAGGCGGCGCCATTGATGCCGGAAAAGAGCTTAGGGAGACGGCGACACTCCTGCTTGTGGTGGAGCTTCGACGACGAGGTCCGGGGAGGCAACGACTGGTGGCGCGGATCCCAGATCCATCCAAGGAGCTCCGGCGAGGGGGAGGCTGGTGGCGGGTATGACGGCCCTGTCGAAGGAGCTCCAACAAGGGGGGAGGCGGGGATCACGGCCCCATCGAAGGAGCTCCGACGAGGGGGGGGAGGTGAGGATCACGGCCCCGGCGAAGGAGCTCCAGTGAGGGGGGGGGAGGAGGCAGGAGACGGGGATCACAGCCCCGATGTTGCTTTGCCAGCGAGGACGGAGATGGCGGCGGTGGATCTGTCGGCGGCCAGTCACGGCGCCACGGGCTTCCTCGCTTCGGCTGACGCCGTCGCTTGCTCGCCCCCGACGGCTGCCTTCGGCGGAAGGAGGTGGGTTAGGTTAGGGGTGGGTCGGGGAGTTTCTACGACGTAGGCGCGTCGCGCCCTTACAGGGCCGAGGGGTAACAGAATTTTTTGGTACTACTAACAAAATAATCCAGCCATATATATAGTAACATTATTCTAATTCCAAGATTAGAATAGTTATTTGGATTACGGCGCGTCTATATAGAATAGAAGATGGATAGGTGTTCCGGAACCGAACTGGATAAAACACTAAAAGGCCACGAAGTCCACAACCCTGATCACCTGCGCGCCGCCGGCCCCGAGCCCCCGACCACCTGCGCGCCGCCGGCCCCGAGCCCCCGACCACCTGCGCGCCGCTGCTCCCTGCTCGCCACCGGCCCCGGGCACCCGCGCGCCGCTGCCCGGCCACCCGCGCGCCGCCGCCTGGCTCCCTGCGCGCCGCTGCCCCGGCCACCCGCGCGCCGCCGCCTGGCTCCCTGCGCGCCGCCGCCCCGCCCATATACCCGGCGCCGCCCTAGCTCCGTGCGCGCCGCAGACTCCGACCAACTACGCGGCGCTGCCTTGACCACCTGCATCCCGCCTCCTATCTCCCTACGTGTCGTCGGCGTTGACCAGCTGAGCGCCGCCGCCACACCAAGATCCATGCTGGAGGTCCACTACCTGTCCGGGTCTAATCTCCCGTGCTCCTCCCCCCGAGTTCTTCGCTTCCTCTGTCGCCGTAAGCCAGCCACGGTGAGCGCCGTCCCTCCCCGTCAACTCTCTCCGACCTTCCCCATCAACTCTCTCTGACCTTCCCCGCACCTCTCCTAGCTGCAGCGCACGATGCTTCGGGGCATCCCAGGTTCCTCTCCAAAAACACTCGTGCGTAGTGCTCCCATGAAAATCCTCTCGTGTGTGCAAAGCTATGTCATCCAACTACTATGGCTAAATCTGTTTAGCAGTTTTTACTCTTTGAACTAGCTGACGAACATGCTCCTACATATGGATGTGTTGCTCATGTAAAAATGTGTTAACTGGACTTCACAATGTTGACCGAACTGCAGGGATGTCTGTGTCTCATTTACGGTAAAATTTCTTGTTTTCCCCTTTTACAACCATTGAGCTAATTTTGAGATATCCAGAGACATTCCATGAACTTCTACAACTACCATATGTCAACTCCTACTACGGCTATACACCCGGTCACTTGGTTTGCGTGACTTGCTGCTACTAGCTACCTCCTCTCCAGGTGCTGACGAGGAGCCGGGCCATCACCATCCCCGCATGCGTGCAATCAGTCCAGCTGCACCGAGGAATGCATGCACTTGCAGCCAAGAGTGGACTACCAGTCCATGTTCAAGTTCTGCCCTTTCTGTGCATCCACCCCTGTGATTGCTGCATCTCCAGCGGCTAATCCCCTAGTTCCATGTTTCTTTGGAGAATTTTTTTGTATGACTTTGGTGAAAGTTGTATTGTGTTTGTACAGATTTTGGTGCAGAGAAGACCGTAGGAAACCTAAAAACAGTACATGTATTTAGTGCAGATTTGGTGCCATCAACATGTTTCTGGTTATGTCTATGGTAGCTAACGTAGCTTTATCCTTTGACCAAATTTTTGCAAGCAACAAAAATTCTTACATGTGTAATATATAAGTTCCAATGTGAGAATACCTATACAGAGCAAGTCATTTTGCAACTCTTCCAGGAAAAAGTTCATATTGTACAATTAAGTGTCTTGTTTTGAAGTTCACATTGTCAAAACCTCGAAGCTCACATAACACAGTAAGGGATAGTTTAGAAGTTTGGATGACTCGGGTCTGAGAAAAATTATGTGATACCTACATGCGGGTTGTTCATATTAGTATATTTATTAATTTTGTAATTTTATGAACTAGTGTTGTTCAACGGATGCCTGTTATATTGTGCGTCTAAAGTTAATGTTGTCAAGATCGCAAAATTCACTTGTTGTCACCAGGGATCCTGAAAACAAAAAACATGTGTGTTTGGCATGTTTCACACCCTGCAACGATGAGCCCTACAAGCAGCGAGCCGCCGCCGTTCCGTCCACGAACCTGTGAGGGATGCAAAATTGGTTGTGGCATCTTTTCAACTACTCATAAATTATAAGCCTATTATGTTGTCCTTCAACAGTAGTTTTACAAGGGAACTCTGATATTTCTGGTCTGGTGCTCTGTTCGTGCTTGTTGATATGCCAATGAGTGCATATATTTTTCTCTTCAGGCTCTTGTGTAGATTTATGGTCAAGGTGGAGGAGTCCAGCACAGCTACATGCTCGATGAGATGTGTTCATGCATTGAATTAATATTTGTTTGTGTATAATGTTTTGTACTTGTCGTTCGATAGGTCCAACGTCTCATGTGAACCATTTGATTTTATTTTCATGTGTTCATTTGAACTTAAGTGCACGCTCGCCAGCGGGTGGTTGATGTTTGAAAAAACACAACTTGTGCATGTCAAAATGTTCATGGAAATGCTTAAGCTAGAATGACAACCAATGCTTGCTACTTTCTTCCTGTGACCTATGATATTTGAAATTTCTATTTATTGTGATCCTGCATGAATTATATTCAGGTTGTTACTCCTGTAGTACTAATCTTCTCATACAGGTACAAACTCGTGTTACTCCTATATTACTGATCTTCTGGGTGCGATTCTGTTGGATTACGGGTTCTGCAAATCTTTGAAAGGTTTGAACTCTGGGTGCGTGCGGAGATCTCAACCTACCCAGTCCGCCTACTCGCGATCCTCCTAAGCCTAGTGCGACGAGCTCGAAGAGGCAAAGAGACACATCAGTTTATCCTGGTTCGGGCCACCTTGCGGTGTAATATCCTACTCCAACGTTTTGGTGGATTGTCTCGAAGGGCTGAGGATGAACTAGTAAAGTGGATGAACTGGCCTCAGGAGGTGAGGTGTTCTTGAGCTCAAGAGAGCTGGTGAGGTGGTCGTGTGAGAGTGGATCCAATCTGTCCGCGCCCCCCCCCCTCTATGGTGGTGGCTAAGTCTTATTTATAGTGGCCTTGGTCCTCTTCCCAAATGTTGGTCGGAAGGGATCCCACAATGGCCGGTTTTGAAAGGGGACAGGTAGTACAACTTATCCTGACTAAAGTGGTCTTCGCCTGCGAAAAGCCCCTGGTCGTGACGCTGGGGTGGGCTCGGTGATGACCTCCGCCCTGCCGTCCTAGTGGTCTTGGTCTTGTTGCACCGGAACGGAAACCTTTGGCTGATTCCTTGGGACTCCGCGCCTATGGCTTGCCTCCCTTTCACTGAAGAGGAAACTGGTGCTCTGCGCCCACTGGCGCCCGCATGGCCTTGGTCGTCATGGCTCACGTCAGCTGGGCCTCGTGAGGTGCGCCTTGCATAGAACTCTCCGCCCCTTGGGAGCCAGCCTGAGGAGGCCAATTCCCTCGGGGGTCTTGGTGTCGTCCGCCTCGCGAGGCTTGGCCCCTCGCGAGGGTCTTGAGTTGTTGACGCTGGAGCTGGGCCTTACCAGGCCGTTGATGGAGCCACGTGGTGGGCCATAGGCAGACAAGTCTGGATACCCCCATATTCAGAACGCCGACAGTAGCCCCTGGGCCCGAGGCGCGCTCGAACTTGGCTTCCAGGCAAACCAAAGGGCAAGTGTGGGGCGCCACGGGCCCTAACCGCCTGCAGCCTTGATGACGCATGGCGATTGATGGGACGTGGGCGTCTCCACTTCCCACGCTGCCTCGGCAACTGTTTCCGTCTGACAAAAGGGTTGACATCTGCTACCGTGCTTTCATTGCCTTCCCTTCGTCTTGCTCCAGATCCCCTTCAACCAACACCAAAAGAACTCACCAGATTTGTCGATTCTCTCCTTCAATCTTCCGCCCAATGGCTGCTGAGAAGACCAAGGCTCCAGCCCCGGTTGCCGGCCTCGCCTGGTACGAGCCGGTGCTGACTGCGTCCTCCGTCAGCGAGGAGAAGCTCCAGACCGCGCTTCTCCTGACGGCGAGCGAGGTCAATGAGTGGGGGGAGACTGCGCTCCGGGTCGCCGTCGCTACGCCGGAACCCGCGAACAGTACCTTCTACCTTTTCTTCCTGCACAACTTCTATTCGGGGCTGGTGCCCCCGTTTTCCCGCTTCTTCTATGCCGTTCTCCACCATTACGGCCTCCATGCGCTCCACATTCACCACAATTCCATCCTCCTCCTATCCATCTTCGCCTTCTACTGCGAGGCATTCGTGGGGGTGATGCCCTCCGTCGCCATGCTCCGCCACTTCTTCTTCCTCCGCATGACTGGTGGCCGACCCATTGGGTGCGTCAGCTTCCTTGCGGCTCGGGGCGGCAACGTGATCTCCCGCGCCGGGAAGAAGGTGGAGGATGCGCTGAAGAGGTGGGTCCTAATGGACGCCAAGTGCTCATGGGACCTGCTGGAGCTACCGACTGAGCTCCCATCCACCAAGAAGGGGTGGCTTTCTGAGAAGATCACCGACCCTTCCCTGAAGCCGTTGATGAAGAAGATGGAGGATGACCTGAAGAATGAGAAGCTGACGGGGGCCATGATCTTTAAGGAGTTCCTGACGCAGCGCCTAGCGCCGCTCCAGGATCACTTTCGCCCCTTGTGGAAGCTTGGGGGCGCCGACGACAAGATCCGCCTGCGCCAGGACGCCCTTCCTAAGGAGTAGCTGAGCAAGGTGTCACTTTATTTGACTGGAAAGGATCTGAGTGGTCCTCCGGAGGAATGGCTCCTACTGTACCGCGAGTCAATGGGGAGGAGGTTGCCTCTGCCATGCCGGTCTTTTGACGAGTTCGGGCCTGTGCTGACGGGGCCTCCCCTGCCGCCCGCCTCCTTGGTGATCCTGTCCTCCGGCGATCGTTCCTCTAAGGCCACCGAGGAGGAGGGCGAGGGGGAATCCTCTGCCCCGAGGCAGAGGGAGCTCCTCCGTAACTTCCCTGACGATGATGACGATGACGCGCCTCCGGTGGTGGAGCTGGCTTGCCCCTTCGGGGTCACCACGAGATCCGGGGCGACCTCCTTGAAGCAGCCCAAGCGATCGGCCGCGAAGAAGGGGAGGACTGTGCTAATCCCCCCGGGCAGCACTCCAGCTTCGCCAGCAGCGTCCCGAGTGGTGCCGACCATGTGCTCTCCTGCTCCCAAGAGCGCAGCTCCGACTGCCCCGGCAAAGTCCCCGCTGTTGGGCCTGAAGAGGAACTACATCTTCTCTGACCAGTGAGTGCTTTCCCTTGATCTTGTTATTGATTCATGAGGCGATGCTTAGCGTCTTTATCCGTTGTTAGGCAACAGTCGCGGAAGAAGAAGAAGGAGGGCCCTGGGGTTGCCGTGGTTGAGCGCGTCGAGGTGGCCGCCGCAGCCCTGGCGAAGGAGAGCGCTGCGGCCCCTGCAGCTCCAGCGGCGATGTCGTCTTCTCAGGGTGCCCAAGCCCACCCTCAGGAGGTGTCGGCGTCTTCAGCGGGGCTGACCCCGTCGGTGCCCATCCTTACTGCGGCTGTTGAGGTCGCCCGGCCGCCAGAGCCCCCAATCCTTCTGCTGCTGTGGTTTCTCCTACCTTGGCGCCGAGAACGTCTTCTCTTCCGCCCGGCGTGCAGTTGGGGCAAGGAGCTCCTGCCGCCTCCGAAGCCCTGGAGGAGGCACGAGCGGTGCTGAACCTTCTCCAAGTGAACTTCAGGGCCCGGACCGGCATGCAGCGTTGGGGCGCCTGGGGCTAATCTCTAGATGGCTACAGGCTGACACGTCTGTCCGAGCGGCCAGGAGCTCTGTGGAGGAGGCCTAGAAGGTGTCTGGGATGGCTGCTCTTGAGTGCAACCTGGCGCGAAAGTAGCCCACGGAAGCCGAGGATCGGTGCCGCACGGTGAAGGCTGAGCTGAAGGCTCTTCAGGATCAATAGGTCGCCCAGGCCAGCCAGCTCCAGGAGCGAGAGGAGAAGCTGAAGGCCCAGGAGGCTGTCGTTGCTGATCGAGATGCTGAGACGAAGAAGGCAGCCGTGGAACAGGCTACGGAGCACAACCGCTTAACGAAGCTGAAGGAGGAGGCGGAATCGGCCCAGGCATCCCTTGCCGAGGCCAAAGGAGCGGCTACCATGGAGCGCAGCACCCTCGCCTCCCTCGAGGCGAGGTTCCACAAGGATCAGTGGTCACTCTTTGGGGACGATCCCTCGAAGAAAGCGGCGGTGGCCCCAACGGAGAGCCCTGCCGCCCTGCTCCCTGAGGTCGTGGCAGTGCTCGAGGACGCCGTCGATGGGTTGGGCTCTTTGGTGGAAGGTGAGGCTCGCTTGCATTCCTCCCTGGCCCTTACGTGCGTCTTCAGCCATCTCTATCTCTGGGACACCAGCTTCGACTTTGCCGCCTTCCTCGGCCCCGTGGACTCCAACTCCCGCAGCGTTGCTACTGCCATCGTAAAGAGCTTCGTGGATGCCCTGCTGAGCAAGTTCCTTGTCGTTTGTCCAGCGGCTGGGGCCGAGGGGGCGGGTAACACGGCTGGCGACGAGGCTCCACTGGCGTGCGATGGCAGTTCCCAGGGGCTAAAGAGATGGCTTGATGGCGCTGCTCCTTCCTGTTCGTCGTGTATCATGTAGCATGCCCCGTGTGTCGGATTAAGGGATCTGCAAACCCTTCAGAGGTTCAAACTCTGGGGTGCGTGCGGAGATCTCAACCTACCCAGCTTGACTACTCGCGATCCTCCTAAGCCTAGCGCGTCAAGCTCAAAGAGACACAAAGACACAATAGTTTATCCTAGTTCGGGCCACCTTGTGGTGTAATACCCTACTCCAGCATTTTGGTGGATTGCCTCGAAGGGCTGAGGATGAACTAGTACAATGGATGAACTGGCCTCAGGAGGTGAGGTGTTCTTGAGCTGGTGTGGTGTGAGCTAGTTCTACTTATCTTGTCTCTCGTCCCGTCCTATGATGGTGGTTAGTCCTATTCATAGTATCCTTGGTCCTATTCCCAAATGTTGGCGGGAAGGGATCCCACAACGGCTGGATTTTAAAGGGGACAAGTAGTACAGCTTATCCTAACAAAAGTAGTCTTCGCCTGCGAAAAGCCTCTGGTCATGATGCTGCGGTGGGCTTGTCGATGACCTCTATCCTGCCGTCCTGGCGATCTTGGTCTCGTTGCACCAGAATGGAAACCTTTGGATGATTCCTCAGGACTCCGCGTCTGTGGCTTGCCTCCCTTGCACCAAAGAGGAAACCTGCGCTCTGTGGCCGCCTGGTGCCCGTCTGGCCTTGGTCGTCATTGCTCACGTCAGCCGAGCCTCGCGAGGAGAACCTTGTATAGAACTCTCCGCCCCTCAGGAGCCAGCCTGAGGAAGCCGATTCCCTCGGGGGTCTTGGCGTCGCCCGTCTCATGAGGCTTGGCCCCACGCAAGGGTCTTGCGGTGTTGATGTTGAAGCTGGGTCGTACCAGGTCGTCGATGGAGCCACGTGGCAGGCCGCAGGCAGGCAGGGCTGGATACCCCCAAATCCAGGATGCTGACAGTAGCCCCCGGGCCCAAGGCGCGCTCAAACTTGGCTTCCACGCGAAGCCAAAGGGCAAGTGCGGAGCGCCGCGGGCCCCAACCGCCTGCGGCCTTGATGACACATGTCAGTTGATGGGACGTGGGCGTCTCCACTTCCCCATGCCGCCTTGATATCTGGCAGGCCCAGTAGTCGCCCGTTGCCAGTGCATCTCGCTCTTCGCAGATTACCGTGCTAGGCCCTCATTTCCTCCTTCCCAACCTTGCCGCCACGTCCATAGATCCGGCGCCGGCGCCTCGCCCTTCTTTTTGGTACCCGTCATGGCCCCCAAGCCGAGGAAGAAGGGGAAGCCACTCGCCCCGGCCGGTCCTCCACCGGCCCTGGAGCCAGCCCTTGAGCAGTCGACGGTGATCAATCGGGAGGGGTTGGACAAGGTTCGCCATGCGCTCACTGCCAATTCGAATGAGGGGAAGGCGACAGCCGTCTGCCCTGCATCTTGGCCAGCGAGAGAGATGAGTGCCACCGAGATCCCCATCTATCTCCATGCTCTTCTCGTGGGGTTGATTCCTCCCTTCTCCCCTTTCTTCAATGATGTGATATCGCACTACCAGATCCACCTGCTGCATTTGGACCCTCGCTCTTTCATCCTTCTTGCCGTCTTCGCCTTCCTTCTACGAGGCCATGGTCGGCATCACTCCCTCTGTGGCCTTATTTCGCCATTTCTTCTTGCTTCGGCTGGTCGACGCCCGCCAATGCTCTGGGTGCGCGACCTTTGAAGCTGTGGCCGCAACTGCTGGTTCGGGAATCGACTTCAAGCTCTCGCCTGTTGCGAAGGGATTCCGGAAGCAGTGGCTTCTTATGGATGCTCGCATGTTCAGCCCCCTGCTCCAGACTCCTGGGGCACCGGCCTCGCCCAACTCTGGTTGGTGTCACGAGAGGCTCTCCGACCGGCGTCTTGCTTTCGTCTGGAAGAGATTGGCGAGGCTTCAGGAACTGGAAGTGACAGCGCCGATGGTGGTGAAGGAATTTGTCAGGCAGCGCATTGCTCCCCTGCACCGCCATTCTTGCCCAATGTGGGACTTCGCAGGCGTCGAAGATCTGATGAGGCTGCAGAGGCCATCGCTGGCTGCCGACACCTTGAGCATGGTGCTCAAACTGCAGACCGGCCAGCCCGAGCCTGCTGACCTTCCGGGGGGTGGCTGCCTTCTCTATCTGTGCTCGAACAAGGCGGCCTTTGCTGGGCAGATGCCTTTGTTTGACAAGTGGGGATTGCTACCTGGGGGCCTTGAGGGGCCCCGCGAGAACCCCTTCTTTGTGGCTCCTCTCCTGATCGATCCTGCCGGGCGCGCCCCGAGTGTGGAGGCAGGGGGGTGCGCGCCTCCAACAGTTGTCGAGAGCTCCTTCAGAGGCCCAACGCTGCTCATGGCCCAGGAGTCCGAGGCTCTTGGGGCCCTGGAAGGAGCTGCTGTAGGACCGATGCGCCCCCGAGCTCTACAGGTAGAGGCTCCTGATGCCCTAGGTGGTGGCTCCAGAGTGGATGCTGATGGTGAGGAGCCCACCAATGGCTCAGGAGCCGTGAGCCAGAAGATCTCGCCGGGCGCCGCTGCTCTCGGGACCCCAGCCCCGGCTGCCCCGCCGAATGCTCCCCATCCTGAGGATCGCCCGTCGGGGTCCGGTCGGCCCTGCCTGTGCCTTGAGTCGCTCCTGAAGAGGAAGAGGTCCCCTTGCCGCAACGATGGCACCCGTCGGCCGCTGAAGCCGAGGAGATACGTGGCTGCCGATGAGTAAGTACCTTTGCTCTTGACCTCATTGCGCGCTGCGTTTTCACATGGCTGGGGTTATGTAGGGCCCCCAGGAAGGCGAAACCTCGGGAAGCAGGCGTCCCCAAGGACTCCAACTTGACGCATGCGTCTAGCCCTAGTGCCCTGATCCTGCGCAGGGCGCGAGACTGGCTCCAGTTGACACAACATTGCGAGGGTGCCCCGGAACCGGGCCCCATGCTCCCTCTCCCCGGGACTGTGCCCGTGAGATGGGGGATGCTCCGGTGATCCTTCCTCTTGTCATTGCCGGCAGGGGGGTGCCCCCCTGGGCGGCCTTCGTCTTCAAGTTGTGGGGCTATACCAGCCAGCCCCCGGCCGGCGGCTGGCGGAGCACCCAACGCCTCTCAAGCGGCCTCCAGAGCTGGCGAAGGTCTTGGTGATGAGCTCGCGCTCGCTCGCGGGCGCAGCGCTGTGCGCTTCGGGCTCTTCGGTGAACCGATGCGTGCGATGGTCCATCTTGGCGAGGATCTTGCCAACGTCGACACCAGGCTTGAGGCAGAGAACCGCCGCCTGGAGGATGAGTGGCAACGGCTGAAGGTTGCCATTAACCTTGGGAAGCTCAGCGTGCCGAAGCTGAAGCACACGCGGTGGCCTCGCTCGCGACTTCTCGCGAAGCTTGCGCCCGTGCCATGGAAGAGGGCGAGGCTGCCAACTGTTGCCGTGAGGAGGCTGAGGAGCGGGAGCGAGATCTTCTGTCTTCAAATGCGGCTCTACAGCACGAAGTCGAGGAGCGTCGCGCCCTTCTGGCCTCCTCACCAGGCGAGGTGGCCCTTGCCAAGGCGGAGCTCCTGAGGCGCCATGAAGATTTGACGCTGGAGACCGTGGAACACAGCTTGGCGTTGGAGAGGCTGGAGGTGAGGGAGCGATAGGCCGCCGCGGCTGAGGACGCTGTCGTCGCTCGAGAAGCTCATGTCCAGTTGGAGGTGGAGGAGAGGGTGGCAATGGCGCGTGCTGAGTTGACTGGGAGACACCGCCTGGACCTGGAGCTGCTCAAGGCTGAGCTTGAGGGCCAGACCTCCGCCCTGAAGACTGAGCTGCAGTCCATGGAGCAGCGTGAGAGCGCTACTCGAGAAGCCCTAATTTCTTCTGAATCTGCTTGGGCTTCCGTCCAAGCCGATTTGTCTTCTCTTCAGTAACAGGTCAAGGACACAGCATCCCTGGTGGAGAGGACCGCGGGCGAAGCGAATCGCTGCCAGACGCTGCAGCGCAAGCATGCCTCGATGCTTCAGGGCCTCAGACTCAGAGCTAACTCCGCCTTGGGCACCATCTACGACGAGAGCGCTCCTCACCCGCACGAGAACGACTATGCCAGCCACCTGAACTTCTTCACTGACATTGTGACCCGCCTGGAGGCTAGGTCTGGAAGGTCTCGCGAGCTTGTAGTGAACATGAGCCATGGTCTTCTGGGGCGTGTGTTCTCACGTGTCTTCAGCCACCTCCTCAACCGCGATCCCCACTTTGACTTTGATGCTGTGCTAGTCCCCATGCCCTCAGTTGTCCAGGACAACCTGGCCGGGTGGGTGGATGACCATGTGGACGCCTTGGTAGCAGGCCCTGGAGGATGACACAATCGTGATCGCGGCCGAAGGAGTTGGGGCGGATGGTGATGACGAGGAGGACGACAGCCTCGATGCAAGCAGCACGGACGGAGGTGATGAAGAAGGGGCGTCCAGCTAGGCCCGCATTTCTTTTGCTTTGAACTGTATGACGAAAACTTGAACACATCCTTGAGAGCATTTTGGAAAGGGGGTGCCCCTTATGATGTTTGAGATTGCTAAATGCTTTTGAAGTAGAACCAGGAGCGGGGCCCCGCAGGGCTGCGGGCCGCTGAGCGAGGTAGTTGTTTATGACTTATCTTGGGTTTCGTGGGTCTTGAGTGAGGCCTGGTGTCGCGGCGGTGCTCCTTCTCCTGAGGCGAGCCTGCTGCGGGATCATGAGGTTCTGTGCCTCTCGAGGGGCCTGCCGGCCTGCCATAGAGTGCCTCGTAAGAAGCCAACTGCCAGACCGTGACGAGGTGGGAGTGCGAGGCAGCCGCACCCTCGAGCCCCCTGAGGGAGCGATCGACACCAGCGCGTACACCGTACCCAGCCCCCGCTCGCGAGGCGCTTGAGGGCAGGGTAGCAGTCACGAGCTCCAGAAAGAACGCAAGAACTGAAGGTAAGAGAGCGACACAAAACGAGAAAACTCCCCCCATTTTCATAAACGCATGGAAAACAAACTGCTTCAAGAAGTCGGCAAGCAACTACAAAAAGGAGGCAAAAAGCAGAAGGCCGCGTCTGGCGCCTAGCTAGTCTTCAGTCTTCAGTCTTATCACCAATGCGGAGCTAAGTGCTTCAACTAGGATGTGGGCGGGAGCCCCCGTGAGGCCCCAGGGCAGAACTTAGGAGACTCCGGGGCGTGTACAGCCCCACTCATTATTACGTGAGAGTGTCACAAGTGGAGACCTTCACAGGCCGGAGCCTTGCTTCATGTCACCCGACGAGGACCCCGCCGTGCGCCACCCATGACCACCGTTGGGGACACTAGAAACCTGGACAAGACCAAGGGGCCAGGGGTACACTGGCGGCGTCCTCGGCGATCGTAGGCCCCCCATCGGGCCAAAGGGCTTGCCGGCCCCTTTCCCGGTGGGGAACCTACCTCCAAGCAGGGCCCTGCCGCCGGGCTTCCCCCGCGCTGCTCCCAACGTCCTTCACGCTCCTGTGGGGAACCCGTCGTCCTGAGGGTCCTGGTGGCAGCCGCACCCTTGTTCACCTGCGATCCATGGTCAGCATAAGCATGCTCCTGTGGCGGTAGATGTACCCAAAGGCTGTCGCCGTTGGAGATGTTGGCAGTGCTTGGTGGCGGATCGAAGGAGAGCTCGGCCTCGTGTATATCCAGCGCCCATCCTGGCGTGGGGGATCGGCTGGGGCCCTCTCCCCGCGTGTGCCTTGGATCCATCGCGATGGGGACGTAGGCCTCCGGGCTGCCCGCACCAGGAGCACCACCCGGCTGCCCCATGTTCCCGCCTTCTTCAGTCACCCTCTGGTCCTGTCGTCCAGGGGCCGATACTCCAGCACGGCCCCTGGTGATGTCGCCTGGACCAGCCCCATGCCGAGGTGGCACGTTGGGAGCGGCGCGGGCTGCTCCAGGGGGCTGGTCGGCGTCGAGGGGCTCTCCAGGGGCCCTGAGAGGGAGCACACGGTTGTGTCAGGGATGAGCACGCACCCCCACCGCAACCTGTGACATGGGTAGAGTGCAGAACGGCGCCGCCCCCCTGCGCGCTGCATCCAGCAGCTCAGCGACCTGTTCCAGCAGGGCGTCACGGCCACTTTCCAGCAGCCTACACCGTAAGAGCTCTCAGGCCATGATGACCACTGCCCGCATGTTTGCTTGTTCCCTGTGCGTGTGTGGAGCGGTGGCTGCAGCATAGTTCGCAGATCGTGCGGCGGCACGGCTGCGGCATGGCGCCAGTGGAGAAGGTTGCGCCGCGCGCCCTCCACGGCCGGTCGCCCCTAGTGGAGTGTGGGCCGCAAGCAGAGCGGAGTGGAGGTCTTCCTCGTCGGCGGGCGGTGCCGAGGAGGCCTGGACGACCCAATGCTCGACGTGCGCCCTCCGGGTGTCGGCCATGGCGTCGGTGGAGCGGTGAAGAACTGGTCGACGAAAGAGAAGATCCGATGCACCCCTACCTGGCGCGCCAAATGTCGGATTAAGGGACCCTTAAACCGTTGAGAGGTTCGAACTCTAGGGTGTGTGTGGAGATCTCAACCTACCCAGCCTGCCTACTCACGATCCTCCTAAGCCTAGCATGTCAAGCTCAAAGAGACACAAAGACACAACAGTTTATCCTGGTTCGGGCCACCTTGTGGTGTAATACCCTACTCCAGCATTTTGGTGGATTGCCTCGAAGGGCTGAGGATGAACTAGTACAGTGGATGAACTGGCCTCAGGAGGTGAGGTGTTCTTGAGCTGGTGTGGTGTGAGCTAGTTCTACTTATCTTGTCTCTCGTCCCGTCCTATGATGGTGGCTAGTCCTATTTATAGTGGCCTTGGTCCTCTTCCCAAATGTGTGCAGGAAGGGATCCCACAACGGCCGGATTTGAAAGGGGACAAGTAGTACAGCTTATCCTGACAAAAGTAGTCTTCGCCTATGAAAAGCCTCTGGTCGTGACGCTACGGTGGGCTCATCGATGACCTCCGTCCTGTCGTCCTGGCGGTCTTGGTCTCGTTGCACCAGAATGGAAACCTTTGACTGATACCTCGGGACTCCGCGCATATGGCTTGCCTCCCTTGCAACGAAGAGGAAGCATGCGCTCTGCGCCCGCCTGGCGCTCGTCTCGCCTTGGTCGTCATTGCTCATGTCAGCCAAGCCTCACGAGGAGAACCTTGCATAGAACTCTCCACCCTCAGGAGCCAGCCTGAGGAAGCCGATCCCCTCGGGGGTCTTGGCATCGCCCGCCTCGCGAGGGTCTTGCGGTGTTGATGTTGAAGCTGGGTCGTACCAAGCCATCGATGGAGCCACGTGGTGGGCCGCAGGCAGGCAGGGCTGGATACCCCCAAATCCAGGACGCCGACATCCTGGAGGCGTTTAAAACTGGTTGCTTGGAACAATATGTTTGTAATAATTAGATTGTGGTTCCCCGACTTTTTCCATTTGCTTTGTTGTTCTACGTTGGCAGAGCCCGACCCCATGCATACCTCAGCCGCCGTTGGGTCATCCGGATCGCCAGGACAAGCCCAATGGGTGAGGGGCTACATGGCCAGTTAGGCTCCTGAGAAGCAATGCTCAGGAGTCCCCCTTGACGTGTGAACAACTTAGGAAAAAGTGCGAAGGCAAGCCTTGGCATTCTGCATCGGCAGGGCCCTGCCCCGCGCATACCTCAGCCGCCGTTGGGTCGTCCGGATCACCAGGATGATACGAAGGGGTGAGGGGCTATGTGACCAGTTAGGCTTCGACGGCGCGGTGCTCAGGAGTTCGCCTTGACATATGAACGACTTGAAAAGGACGAGAGTCAGGCCTTGGCGTTCTGCATCGACAGGGCCTGGCCCTGCGCATACCTCAGCCGCCGTTGGGTCGTCTGGATCACCATGATGAGACCAAGGGGTGAGGGGCTACGTGGCCTATTAGGCTCCTGAGACGTGATGCTTAGGAGTCCCCCTTGACGTACGAACCGACCATCATACCTTTCCTCACCGAGCTCTCACTCGGGAGGGGCGCGCGAAGACCAGATCCATGGGACCTGGCAAGGTGGGGTACGCCAGGCATGACCTGAGCATAGCCCCCGTGCCTAGCCCCCTTGCGCTACCCTCCCGAGGGAGAGCAGCGCGGTGAGGATGGACACTAAGCCAGGAAGCTCCCTAAGGTTAATGCAACCACGAGGCCACCCGTGAGCACTCCCGTGACCTCCTCCAGCCATGTCGTGCAAGCCATGTGTAATCATGAGGGTGCCCATACAGACGCCGTGCCAGTCCTTAATCATGAGGCGGTCGCGGGAGGGCTCGCAAGGGTGCGAGACATTCTTAGCGACGAAGCGCGGGTCAGACAGTTGATAATCTCAAGGTAGCTTGTAAAGGAAGGTAAACTAATTCTGACAGATGCAAAAGGGATAGATGCCGCAGGGACGGACCCATACGGCTTGGGGATGATGCTGCCCGAGGGGTGCCCCCAAACTGAACGAACTTGAAAGATATCACTTGGTAAAGTCGCTGAAGAGATGTCGGGGTAGCAGAAGACGCGCGCTGCCGGAGTCGTTCCTCACGAGCCACCTTGGCCCCAAGCCTCGAGAGGCACAAGGGGCCCAGGAGGCTCCTGAAGATGCACCTCCATCCCCGCCAGGGTCGCCTGGTGTGTCACGCCCAATATGCAACCCTATCCAAAAGGAACTTGAAGGTCCCACCAAGGATAGACCCGCATATTGAAACGCTTTTGCAAGGTGGATATCATTACATCAACATTACATAATAGATGGGGATACATACAAAAGGCATACAATGCCACACGAATACAACATCACAATACATAAGAGCATCATCCGACTACGGATGAAACACAAACAGAAACTCAAACAACATCCACCCTGCTAGCCCAGGCTTCCGACCTGGAACCTATCCCCTGATCGAAGAAGAAGCAGAAGAAGAACTCAATGCAAAGCAAGCATCGCTCTCGCATCATGATCATCGCATAACCTGTACCTGCAACTGTTGTTGTAGTAATCTGTGAGCCACGAGGACTCAGCAATCCCATTACCATGGGTATCAAGACTAGCAAAGCTTAATGGGAAAGGAAGGGGTAAAGTGGTGAGGCTGCAGCAGTGATTAAGCATATATGGTGGCTAACATACGCAAATAAGAGCGAGAAGAGAGCAAGCGGAATGGTCGTGAAGCTAGCAATGATCAAGAAGTGATCCTGAACTCCTACTTACGTCAAACATAACCCAAAAATCATGTTCACTTCCCGGACTCCGTCGAGAAGAGACCATCACGGCTACACACGCGGTTGATGCATTTTAATTCGGATCTGGTGTCAAGTTATCTAGAACCGGACATTAACAAATTCCCATCTGCCTATAACCGCAGGCACGGCTTTCGAAAGATTATACCCTGCAGGGTTGTCCCAACTTAGCCCATGATAAGCTCTCGCGATCAACGAAGGATATACCTTCTCCCAGGAAGACCCGATCAGACTCGGAATCCCGGTTTACAAGACTTTTCGACACTGGTAAAACAAGACCAGCAAAGCCGCCCGATGCACCGACAATCCCGATAGGAGCTGCACATATCTCGTTCTTAGGGCAACACCGGATGAGACATCCTACGAGTAAAACCAAACCTCGAGTTTTCCCGAGGGGCCCCCGCAGTCTACTCGGTTCGGACCAACACTTAGACAAGCACTGGCCCGGGGGGGGGGGTAAAATAAAGATGACCCTCGGGTTGGCCGACCCAAGGGAAAGGTATAGGTGGTGGTGAGGCAAATGGTAAAACCAAGGTTGGGCCTTGCTGGAGGAGTTTTATTCAAAGCGAACTGTCAAGGGGGTCCCATAAATCACCCGACCGCGTAAGGAACGCAAAATCCGGGAACATAACACCGGTATGACGGAAACTAGGGCGGCAAGAGTGGAACAAAACACCAGGCAAAAGGCCAAGTCTTCCACCCTTTACCAAGTATATAGATGCATTAATAATATAAGAGATATTGTGATATCCCAACAAAATCCTGTCCGCCATGGAGCAATCTTCAACTTCACCTGCAACTAGCAACGCTATAAGAGGGGCTGAGCAAAGCAGTAACATAGCCAAACAGTGGTTTGCATAGGAAGGGTGTCAAAGGTTAGAGGTTCATGGCAATTTGGGAGGCTTGATGAGCAAAAGATAGGTAACGCAGCATAACGATAGAACGAAGCAACTAGCATAGCAATGATAGTAATGAGATCCAGGGTAGCGGTCATCTTGCCTGAAATCCCGCAAGGAAGAAGAACGAGTCCATGAAGAAGATGAAGCCACGAAGACAAACCAAGCGTAGACGAACGAATCCTCACGATCACAACGAAACGGGAACTATCGAAAAGAAGCACACAACATGGTAAACACACCACACATGAACAAGACATGATGCACAACCAAGCATGATGCATGAGAAAGGCTACCTAAAGCTACTCATGGCAAGAGATGATGCCAACAAGAGCAACACGACAAGGCAAGTTTAAATGAGGCCGGGAACAACATATAACAATTCCGGTAAGTCCTAATATGCAAGTTTCGAAGTTGGTCCATATCTGAATAAACCTTAAGTTCAAGTTGTTAAACAGCAAGTTAAGATGCACCAAGATGATCTACATGAGATTCTAGTCAAGTTACATATAAAGTTCATTTAATTCAGAGCTACGACCTAGAAGATATGAGCAAAACAAGTTTAAACATGGCATTGATGCAAAATGCATACAAACATCAAGCAAACACCTCAAAATAAGGATGCAACATGATAATATGAAACTATATGCAAAAACAAGCAAGTTTCATATAGAGCACACTCAAAATGGAGCAACGGTTCAACACACACATGAAACAAGTTTAAGGACAAGCTGTCCAAAACAACAACTAGGCATATTGCAAGCATCAAAACAACATGCTACATCACCACAATAAGAAAACAAAAGGCATGGGCATGATGTACAGGTAAAGCATAACAGAACATGAACACTGAGCTATCTCCAGAAATCACTAGAACATGCTCAAACACACATGGCAAGATTGCAAGTAATAACAATTCAGACTTTGCAGAAAATAACATCAGGTTGCAATGTTTAGAGCTATCAAACAACATGTTACAGGAACTTATAATAGAAAAACAAGACATGGCATGATTCTACTCAAAGCATAGATCAAAAGTCCCTTAGTGACCATAAGCCAAAAAGGAACAGAAAATATGATGGCACCCATGTAAACATAGCAAGTTATATTACAGATTCAAACATGGCAGAAACAGAATTATGAAGGCATGTTGATGAGCTTGTACCACTCACCACAGAGCAAAACATGGCATGGAAAGGAAACCAACAGTAAGAAGGCATGTTTGTTAAGCTAAGCATGGCAAGAGCAAGTCCATAGGGTGCATGGATCACTAACAACAACCTTGGCAAAATTGAATAACATGTAAACAATCTGTCAGGAAACATTTTGAAGCAAAAGTAGAGCACGAAAATGACATGCTAGACTACTCCATAATTGCAAACAAGGGCAGGGATGGATAGACAACAACCATATGTTCAAAACACATATCAAAATAAGCATGGATCTGAAATCAGCAATATCACGAAGCCTAGTTTGCATGCTTGTGCTAGTCACCACATTGATCACAAAAATACATGGTAAGCGCCTCTGTAAAGAAGACATAGCATAGATAAAAACACATGTAGACATCAACTTCATAAGATGCACACATCAATCATGGCAAAAATGACAAAAGAGCTCGTTCTGATAATAGACAGCAGAAAACATTATGAAGCACTCTTGCAACGATGATTCAGGCATCAAGATGAGCTCCAATGAACATTTCGGGGTCAACCTCCAGTTTTGCACGGACTTCGAGGCGGCAGCGGATCTCGCCGGATCTTCGCAGGAGAGAGCTTGGGGATGGCCGGAGAAGACGAATCCGAGGCGGTGAAGGCCGGATCCGGCGAGGAGGAGGCCGGAGGGGGCGCGGGACGGGCGTCGGAGGCGAGGGCGCGGCCGGATCTGGCCGGAGCGGGAGGTCCGGCACGGCGGCAGGCGACGAGCGCGGGCGGCGGCCGCGGGCCCGGCTGGAGGCTCGGCGGCGGAGGGGCGGCGGGCTCCCGGGCGGCGGGGAGGCCGGGCGCAGGGCGCGGTGGCGCTCGGGAGGAACGGGAGGCGCGGTCGGGCCACGGGGCTAGCCGGGGCTAGGCGCCGCGGCGTGCCGCGGCGGAGGCAGCGGCCGACGGCGAGGTCGCCGGCGGGGAGCGGCCGGGCGGTGGAGGCGCGGGGACCCCGAGCGTCGGCGGCGGGGTGCTCGGGCCCGCGGGGCGCGGTCGGGCCGCGCGGTCGGGCTCGCGCGGGCCCGCGATGGGCTCGGCGGGCCGCGGCCATGGGGACGACGGCGGCGGACAGGTGGCGGCTCCGGAATGGGCAGGACGGCGGCGGACATGTCCGGGCGGCGGGGGAGATGTGTCCGGCAGCGCAGAGGAAGAGGAGGCTAGGGTTTGCCCGAAAAATTCGGCGAGAGAGGCCTATTTGTAGGTAGAGGGAGCTAGGAAAGTCCAAATGAGGAGCGGTTTTCGGCCACACGATCGTGATCGAACGACCGAGAGCATGGAGGGGAGTTACATGGGTTTTGGGCCACTTTGAAGGGGTGTTGGGCTGCAAAGAGAAAGGGGGGTTTCGGGCTACACGGTTAACCGTTGGAGTATCAAACGACCTCCAAATGGCACGAAACTTGACAGGCGGTCTACCGGTGCTATACCAAGGCCGCTTGGCAAGACTTGGGCCATTCCGAGAAATGTTTAACACCCGCTCACAATGAGAGGCAAAAGGGGAACGCCGGAGGGCATAGGAGCGCCGGATTGCGAAACGGACAACGGGGAAAAGGCTCGGATGCATGAGACGAACACGTATGCAAAATGAAATGCACATGATGACATGACAATATGCAACACACAAGAAAATGACATGGCAACGATGGCGAATAACTGGCAGACACCTGGCGCATTGAATCCGGGGCGTTACATGGTGCCTGGCCTCGCGAGCCGCCAGGGCGTCCCTTGTGTAGCGTTGGAACGCCACAGCTGTGCCTGGTAGGCCGAAAGGCATGCAGACGTAGTTGTGGGGTGGACCCTTGCATCTGTCAACACGAGACGGCCAAAAGAGCTGCTGAGATGCGGCCCTGTTGAGCCCTTGGATGTCGATGTAGATGCAGAACTCCTTACCCTCGCCAGGGCAGTGAGCCGCGCCTCGCGGTAGACGGCGATCGCCTTGCAGAACCCTTGCCTCTTGAATCTCTTTGATTGCCTTGCTGATGAACTCCTGAACGCCTGGTGCCATCCGCCTAATGCCTTCTCCTGGGAAGCGTGCGCTGAAGCGCGCCTTCACATGGTGCCCGAGCGCCTCCCTCGTGGCTCTGGCTAGTTCTGAGGCCCTCCCGAGGAGAGGCCCCGAGCCCAACCTAAGAGGGGCGCCGGGCATGCCTTCCTGTGCAATAGGTGAAGGTGCCCCGTCCGGGGACGCGAGGCTCAGCGCGGTGTCCTCGGGTGATGCTTCCTCGCGAGATCCCTGACCCAGCTGCAGCTTCTTTGTCTTGGGGGAGACCTCAGGAGGGAGGACACCACCCTCATCTTTAGGGTTCTCGACTGCTGTAGCCTGGTAGACGCGCTCGAGGGAGCACACCCCGTCCTTTCCTAGCATGCGACCGTGATGATGCCACCGCTTCCTGGCATCTTGAGGACGTTCTAGCCGTGGTGCGTCGCTGCCATGAACTTGGCCAGTGCTGGGTACCCTAGGATGGCGTTGTACGACAGGCGAATATCGGCAATGTCGAAGTCAATGATCTCGGTGTGGTAGTTTTTGCATTCGCTGATGGTGACAGGGAGGCGGACCTGCCCTATCGGGTGTGTGGAACCGTCAGTCACTCCTGAGAATGGCTTGGTTGGCTGATGCTGCTAGTACGACACTTGGAGCCTGTCGAATGTTTGAACAGGTAGGACGTTGAGTCCCGCTCCACCATCGATGAGAGTCTTGGTGACGACCACGTTGCTGATGACGGGTGAGCAGAGCATGGGGAGCGCGCCGGCAATGGCGGCACACTTGAGTTGGTCTGAGGAGCTAAAGGTGATGGCGCATTTGGACCACCTGAGCGGGTGAGTTGCTTCGGGCCTGGGGAGCGCCGCGTTCACCTCGTGCGCGAGCTGCTTGAAGATGCGATGGGAAGTAGGGGCCTGCGAGCCGTCCAGGATGCAGGCAATGGCCCGAGGCTCCTGGAAGCCCCCAGCCCCCTCGTCCTGGTGATGATCGTTCCTTCTTGGTGGTGGAGGCAGTGGAGGAAGATCGGCATTGTCCTGAGGGCGATCCTCACGAGCCTGCTCCCTCCAGGTGCCCTCGCGAGGCTGGCCCTGCCAATGATCCTCACGAGGATGGTCGCGCCATTCCTGGCAATGGCCGCGTCCGTCCCAGTGTCCTCCACCTCGGCCACCTCCGCGGTCGTAGCCTCAATCATTGTGCTCGGGGTGTCAACCAAGGCGCCCGTCACGGAGGGCCCTGAGCTCCTGGCAGTGTTTGGTGTTGTGGCTGTGGACGTTGTGAAAGATGCAGAATGGTCGGTTTCTCTTGGACGACTCGGGGTGGTCGCAGTCGCGCTTCGTCTCTGGCTCGGCCACGAGCACGGCCGGCCCTTTGCGCTTTACGTCCTTGGCCTTGGCCTTCTTGTCTTCAAGGTCAACATCGGGGAGCTTGAGGAGGGAGAGGCGCCCCTCCTCAGCCCTTGCATACTTGTTCGCCAAATTGAACATCTCCAAGGCTGTGCAGAGGTCCTCGTGGATGGCGAGCTCCTCCTTCATCTTGACATCGCGGACGCCATCAGTGAACACTGAAATGATGTCCTCGTACGACACCTTGGGGATCTTGAGGCGAACGTTGTTAAAGCACTGAATGTACTTCTGCAGGGTCTCTCCTGGCTGCTGCTTGATGCGTCGCAGGTCACCCGCGGCTGGCAGATGGTCGCAAGTTCCCTGGAAGTTGGCGATGTAGCGGCCGCGTATCTCCTCCCAGGAAGAGACCGAGCCTACATGCAGATTCAGGAGCCAAGAATGCGCGCCGTCCTTGAGGGCCATGGGAAACTAGTTTGGCATGATCTTCTCGTCACCGCTGGCCATCTCGATGCTCAGCTTGTAGAGCTGCAGGAACTCGACATGGTCAGCGGTGCCGTTGTAGCATGGAGGCATGTCAGGTTTGAACTTGCTCGGCGAGATGACGTTGCGAAGCTCTGAGGTGAACGCGCGGCATCCTGCTGAAGGAAATATGCCCTAGAGGCAATAATAAAGTTATTATTTGTTTCCTCACATCATGATAAATGTTTATTATTCATGCTAGAATTGTATTACCCAGAAACATGATACATGTGTGAATACATAGACAAACATAACGTCACTAGTATGCCTCTACTTAACTAGCTCATTAATCAAAGATGGTTATGTTTCCTAACCATAGACATGTGTTGTCATTTGATTAATGGGATCACATCATTAGGAGAATGATGTGATTCACATGACCCATTCCGTTAGCCTAGCACTTGATCGTTTAGTATGTTGCTATTGCTTTCTTCATGACTTATACAAAGTTCCTACAACTATGAGATTATGCAACTCCCGTTTACTGGAGGAACACTTTGTGTGCTACCAAACGTCACAACGTAACTGGGTGATTATAAAGGAGCTCTACAGGTGTCTCCGAAGGTACATGTTGAGTTGGCGTATTTCGAGATTAGGTTTTGTCACTTCGATTGTCGGAGAGGTATCTCTGGGCCCTCTCGGTAATGCACATCACTATAAGCCTTGCAAGCAATGTAGCTAATGAGTTAGTTACGGAATGATGCATTACGTAACGAGTAAAGAGACTTGCCGGTAACGAGATTGAACTAGGTATTGGATACCGATGATCGAATCTCGGGTAAGTAACATACCGATGACAAAGGGAACAACATATGTTGTTATGCGGTTTGACGGATAAAGATCTTCGTAGAATATGTAGGAGCCAATATGAGCATCCAGGTTCCGCTATTGGTTATTGACCGGGAACAGTTCTAGGTCATGTCTACATAGTTCTCGAACCCGTAGGGTCTGCACGCTTAACATTACGATGACAGTTTTATTATGAGTTTATAAGTTTTGATGTACCGAAGGTGTCGGCGTTCTGGGAACGGGGGTCCCCAGACTTGCCTGCCTGCGGCCTGCGACGTGGCTCAAAGGAGGCCCAACATATCCCATCTTCATCAACGCAGACTCAAGACCCTCGCGGGGGGCCAAGCCTCGCGGGGCGGACGACAAGGAGCTTCCTCAAGCATGGCCTCATCAGGCTGGCTCATGAGGAGGCAGAGAATTCAAGGCAGGGTACCTCACGAGGTGCCCGTGATGCAAGCTATGACGACCAAGGGTGCCAGTCGGGCGTCAGCCCGCGCAGTGTCCTCCTTTCCTCTTTGGTGCAAAGGGAGAAAGCGCAGGCGAGAGCATCAAGCAAAGGCATCCATTTTGGTGCAACAAGACCAAGACCAGCCCAACGGCCGAAAGGAAGTCATTGTGGAGCCCAAGCCGACGTCACCACCGGAGCCTTTGGCAGGCGAGGACCAACTTTAGTCAGGATAAGTGTACCCGTTGTTCCCCTTCAAAATGGCCAATTGTTGGCGCCCTTCCCGCTCAATATTTGGGAAGAGGCCCAGGGCCTTTGCCTATAAATAGGACTAGCCACCCGCAAGGTAGGGGCATCGGAGGAACAGGGAGAACGGGGAAGGCATCGAGAGATCGAGAGAACAAGGATAGAAAGACACACACACAGAGAGAGAGAGGCGACTGAACTCCTCCTAGCAGTTCGTCATGCCAGCCAAGAACAGACCCTCGCGAGGCTGTTCTCCCTTTGTATTGTTCATCATCAAGCCCAAGAGGCAATCCACAACACCACACACTGGAGTAGGGTATTACACCACAATGGTGGCCTGAACCAGTATAAATCTTGTGTCCCTTGTGCTGTTCACTTTTGTAGTTTAGATCTTAGCGAGTCGGCAAAGAGCGAGCTGGTAGAGGGTTGAATCTCCGCGCGCACCCCAGTGTTCAAACCTCAAGGGTCTGCCGGAACCCGAAATCCGACATTTGGCACGCCAGGTAGGGGTGTGCCGGAATCTGCCTTCCGTCGTCTCGTTCTTCCCCGACCACCGCAACCATGTCTGACGCTCGTCGGGGTCGCGCCGAGCGCCGAGCCACCCTCGCCTCCCATGTCGCCCAGACGGCTCCCGTCGGCGGGCGCCCTCGTCATTCCCCGTCACCTGCTGTCAATGCCGCCACCGGCCCGGCGGGGAACGAGCAGCAAGCATCGTCCCTACATTCGTCCATGAGGCGGGACGGCCGCACTGCCACGCCCTTGCTCACCCCCGCTGGTTCTTCGTCACGCGCGCCCCGCGCGGCCATGGAGGCCCGAGCTGCGCTCATCGTAGAAAACGAGCTCCTGCGCTACCGCCCCATTGACGACGTCTACGAAGAATGGCTCGATCGAGTCGCCGAGCTCGTCCGCACCGCAGGAGGCGCCCCTGCATCGTCCTTCTCGCTGCACCGCACCCCGCCCTACGCGGGCAATGAAGCTCCCTGGGTGCCTCAGCTGCCTCCTCCCCCAGAAGGCGCCCTGGCCCCAAGGCGCGTGGCCCCTGGGCGGAACCCGCTCCGTCAGGCGCCAGTGCGGCAAGAGCAGAGCTGCCAAGAAGTCCCCCACCCTCGAGAAGCTGCCCGAGCGCTCCCTGCTCCAGCACGTCAAGACCCTGCGCTGCCCCCAGCCGCGGAGCATGGGGACCCGCAGGACCAAGCTCTCCGGCGCCCAAGGCCCCCGTGGCCACGGCGGGCTGCCGCGCCTTCACCTCCGAGCTGCGCAGCGTCGCGTGGCCCGACAAGTTCAAGCCAGACCTGCCCCCTCGCTATGACGGCACGGCTGACCCTGCGGAGTTCCTCCAACTCTACGAGTTGGGCATTGAAGCTGCCAACGGAGATGAAAAGGTCATGGCGAACTGGTTTCCCATGGCGCTCAAGGACGGGGCCCGCACCTGGCTCCTGAATCTGGCCCCAGGCACGATCTCTTCCTGGGACGAGATGCGCACCCGCTTCATCGCCAACTTCCAGGGTACTCGCGACCGGCCACCCGCCGTGAGCGACATGCGCCGTATCAAGCAGCAGCCAGGGGAAACCCTGCAGAAGTACATCCAGCGCTTCAACAACGCGCGCCTCAAGATCCCCAGGGTAACGGAGGAGGCCATCTTCTCTGCCTTATCCGACGGTGTGCGCGATGTCAAGATGAAGGAGGAGCTGGCGATGCATGAAGACCTGTGCACCTCCTTGGAGCTGTTCAACTTGGCAACCAAGTGCGCCAGGGCTGAGGAGGCGCACCTCTCCCTCCTCGAGCTGCCTGCCATGGACCCCGAACAGAAGAAACCCAAGGCCAAGGACGTGAAGCGCAAAGGGGCTGCCGTGCTCGCGGCCGAGCCAGACACCAAGCGGGGCAGAGATCAGCCTGAATCCTCCAAGGGCAGTCGGTACTGCATGTACCATGACCTCCACACTCACAACACAAATGAATGCCAAGAGCTCCGGGCCTTGCGTGAAGGAAGGGTCGGCAGACATCCCGACCGCAGCGACCGGGGCTACGGCCGAGGAGGAGGAAGGAATGCAGGGCGCTAGGAAGACCGCGGCCCGTGCCAAGGGTGGCGCGACCAACCTCGCGAGGACTGCTGGCAGGACCCGCCTCGCGAGGGAGGCTAGAGGGATCAGCCTCGTGAGGATCGCCCGCAAGGGAACGCAGGCCTCCCTCCATTGTCGCCGCAGCCAAGGAGAAATGAAGACCGTCATCAGGACGAGGGGGCTGGGGGCTTCTAGGAACCACGTGCAATCGCCTGCATCCTGGGCGGAGCTCAAGCCCCAGCCTCTCAGCGCATCTTCAAGCAGTTCGCCCGTGAAGTGAATGCAGTCCTCCCCAAGCTCGAGGCCACGCGCCCTCTCAGGTGGTCGGCATGCGCCATCACCTTCAGCTCAGCGGATCAGCTCAAGTGCGCGGCCACAGCCGGAGTCCTCCCGATGCTTTGTTTCCCAATCATCAGCAATGTGCTGGTCACCAAGACCCTCATCGACGGCGGGGCAGGGCTCAACGTCCTATCCGTGGAAACATTCAACAATCTTCAAGTGCCTTACAGTCAGCTTCAGCCAACCAAGCCCTTCTCCGGAGTCACCGACGGCTCCACGATCCCGATCGGGCAGGTCCGCCTTCCTGTCACCCTCGGGGCACGCGACAACTACCGCACCGAGCTCATCGACTTCAACGTCGCCCACATTCGTCTATCGTACAACGCCATCCTCGGGTACCCGGCGCTGGCCAAGTTCATGGCCGTAACCCACCACGGCTACAACGTCCTCAAGATGCCAGGAGGCGGCGGGGTCATCACTGTGCCCTGCGAAGAGAGAGACGCAGTGTGCTCCCTGGAGCGAGGCTTTTAGGCCGCGTCACTGGAAGACCGAGACCGCAGCAGCAGGAGGCCTCCCGAGGTCGCACCCAAGAAGAAGAAGACATCAACCGGCCAGGCCCCTCAGGAGGTAGGCCCCTCAGGGCCCGCGCCTGGCCAGGAGGAGCCTCCTTCCATCGCATAGGGAAGCGCGCCCGGCGCCCTCTTCAGGCAAGGCTCGGGGACTCTCCCCTGGAGGGCCGCCGACCTCGCCAAGATCACAAGGGAGGCGCTTGGGCACCACGTGGATGCGTGCTTCGAAGCACATTTCCCTTAAGAAGGAGCAAGGCAAGGAGGGCCAAACCCTCAGGAGTTCGTCAGCAAGGCCATTCAGGAGTTACATGAGTCAAGGGTCATGAGAGGCAGCCGCCGCCTACCCGCTGTGGCCCCCCATCCAGGCGAGGATGGTGGGCTACGCGTCTGCATACCAGGGCTCAACCGAGCTGCGTCTCAAGAGCGCCTCTGGCCCTCGAGAGTGGGACGTTGTGAGGGTCCGCCCCACATCTACGTGCGCATGCCTTACGGCCTGCCGAACGCGGCTGCTGCGCACCAGCGTCTCATGAGGGCCATCTTGGAGGCTCAAGAGGTCAGGCGTGCCGCAGCCCTGGCAGAGATGGAGATGGCCCACGAGGAGCCGCCAGCGCCTCCGGAGCCTTCAAAGGACCCTGGGCCTAGGGGCTCGTGAGGGTCGGCTCCCGCAGCCCATCGAGTCTGCTATACCAACACCCCTTCGTCCCCAACATCATTAGGTGACATCTTTTAAGTTTCGTTTCTGGCTGGGAGCGCCTTCAGGGCCGCATTATTCCCAGGCCGCGTGGGTCCGTCCCTGCGGCATGTACCCCTTTTATTTCATGTCCTTAGCTTATCTTATTGGGGGCGCCCCTCGGGCCGCATCATCCCCAAGCCGCTCGGGCCTGTCCCAGCGGCATGTATCCTTCTTGCGTTTATCTTAGGACTATGCTTTCGATCCAGCATGCTTGTTATTTGGTGCCTTTTTCTCCTGGGTGTCGGAATCTTGCACGTTAAAGGGGGGGGGGTGCCTGAGCATCGCGACTCAGGGCTCCTACCGGCTCTCCGGCCCTCACCCTCTGGTCTTGTCCATGGCATCGCGACCTGGCATGCCAGCGACAACTGAGACCAGCCCGAGAGCCGGGACCCGAGGACGTAGAGTTTCATCATCTAACCCAGCTTCCGTGTTAAAGGGGGGGTGCCTGAGCATCGCGACTCAGGGCTCCTACCGGCTCTCCGGCCCTCACCCTCTGGTCTTGTCCATGGCATCGCGACCTGGCAAGCCAGCGACGGCTGAGACCAGCCTGAGAGCCGGGACCCGAGGACGTAGAGTTTCGTCATCTAACCCAGCTTGCGCGTTAAAGGGGGGATGCCTGAGCATCGCGACTCAGGGCTCCTACCAGCTCTCCGGCCCTCACCCTCTGGTCTTGTCCATGGCATCGCGACCTGGCATGCCAGCGACGGCTGAGACCAGCCCAAGAGCCGGGACCCGAAGACGTAGAGCACCGGCATCTGGCCAAACTTGCAGGGACACACTCGAAGATAAGGCCCAGAGCCAGGCGCAACCCGCCTTGAGGTAGGGCCCCGTGAGTCCCGCGCTGGCTCATGGGTGCCCAGATACACCTCGTCAAGCCCTACCGTGCTGGCCACTTGTCAGGGTGGGGCTGCATACGCCCCGGGGGCTCCTCCCGGAGGGGAGCCCCCTCCCACGTACCAGTGGAAGCACCATGCTCCGCACTGGCTGACGACACTGCCGAGGAGCGGCTATGCCCGTACGCATACGGAAGCGTTATGCTCCGCGCTGGTGATAAACAACTGAGGGTGGCCTCCGGGTCGCATCAACCTCAGGGAGCCCGGAGCTCAGTGTCTGGCCTTGTCGCAACGCCTCCCCTCGGGAGTGCCGCGCGAAGGGGCTGGGCACGGGGGCTGCACCTGGGTCTCGCCCAGACGCACCCCACCTGGCCAGGCCCCCTCCGGGCCTGGTCCGTCGCAAGTCCCTCCCCAAGCGGAGCCAAGGTACGAAGGCTGTTTGAGCGTCAAAGGGGACTCCTGGGCATCGCGACTCAGGAGCCTAACTGGTCACGTAGCCCCTCACTCCTTAGTTCTGAAAGGCTAACGATGGTTGAGGTATGCGCGGGGCCGGGCCCTGCAGACGTAGAACGGCAGATCCACCCACACCACACCTCCCTACTTGCTGTTCGAGCGCCAAGGGGGACTCCTGAGCATCGCGACTCAGGAGCCTAAGTTGTCACGTAGCCCCTCACTCCTTGGTCCTGTCCTGGTTTCCGGTCGGGGCCAATGGCGGCTGAGGTATGCGTGGGGCCGGGCTCTGCCGGCGTAGAACATAAGCAAGTAGGAAGGAATAACGCAAATTTCAGGGAATTCAAAAGCAAATATTACAGTCCATGCTGTCATTACAACACCAAGCATAAGTTTTAACGCCTCCCCGAGGCATGGTACATGCGCAAGAATTAAAAATAGGACGGGAGCCACGACAGAGTCACTTGCCGGCGAGGGAGCCGCGCGGAGCAGGTTCGCCTTGTGGAGCAGCAGGGCTAGCAGCGCTCCGCTTAGGCTTGGTAGTGAAGGCCCAGAACTTCCCCAGCAGAGCCTCCGCACGACCCTTCATGGCCTCAGCAGCGGCAGCGGCACGCTCGCCGCTCACTGGCTCCAACAGGCTGTTGAGGTCGATGTCGGGGTCGCGAAGATAGATGTGGGTGAAGACCCGCGTCAGTGCTGCAGAAGACAAGACGCGTGCCTCGGCCTCAGCCGTAGGGCCAAGGCCAAGGGCGACGTCTTGAAGGGCGCGAACCAGGAAGGGAAGCAGCTTGGCGGGGCCATCCTCCTCGCCGGCCAGCGGGCTCTCAAGGCCGCTGTCATAAAGCATCTTTAGCGAAGTGCGAGCCTTCTCTTCCATATCCGCGAAGGCCACGCGATCCTCGGCGAGAACCCGGGCCTTGCCGTCTAGCTCAACCTTCCTCGCCTCCAGCTCTTTCTCCAGCATGCCCAGGCGGCCACGGCGCCTCTTGAGCTTGGCCTCCAGGTCCTTGACGGCCGCCTCGCGAGCCTTCATGTTTTCCTCCAGCTCTTGGCGAAGGCAGGCCTCCTCGGCAAGCTGGTTCTGCAGGCCCTTCAGCTTGCTCTCCAGCGTCTCACAACGACCTTGGACGCTAGCTACCTCCGCCAGGGCAGCATCGCAGGCAACCTTCGCCTCACGGACGGCCTGTTTCTCCTCGTCGCAAGCCGTCGAGGCCTGGACCAGCGCCGCCCGTATCGAAGCCTCGGAGCGAATCCAGCCAGAAGCCAGCTCCAAGCGCCCGGCCACCAGACGAGGGTCGGCGCCCAGAAGATCCTGCCACAGACGGTCCAGTCCGGCAATGGTGCAATCCAGAACAGTATTCGGGGAAGCAGCAGTCGGTGGAGTAGGAGGGGAAGACGGCAGCGAGACCACAGTACCTTGAGACGGAACCAGCTGCGCCATTACGGCAGTGGAGGCAGCGTCAAGCAAGGGCACCTCAGGAGTCGCCTGGGTCAAGGGGGCTGAGCTCGCCCCAGCGGGCTCAGCCTGGCCTCGCGGGGACGCCCGGGCAGGAGAGGCCTGCGCATCACGATCACCTTCTTTCTCGGGCAAAGGTACTGCCACGGATGGGACCTCAGGAGCTCCCTTCAGCTTCTTTGCCGTGGGCGCCAGCCTGGCCGAAGAATATGGGCATCAGGTCTCGTCGACAGAACAATAATCAAGACGGGAAGCAGGCACTCATAGGTCGTCGCTGGTGGACTCAAGCAGCCTCCGGCCGTACTTAAAGCCTGAGAGCCGGCTGCAAGGGTCGGCTTCGAGGGGCTCGGGAGCAGGAGGTGCGCCTGCGGATCACCCCGGGGCTGGGGCAGACCCGCGGGGGACCAGCCCAGTCCAGTCCCTCTTCGGGATCGGAGGCAGGCTCCGCCGCCCTGCTCACCCTCATCCTCGTCGTCGTCACTCTGGGGGAGGCGGAGAGCGCGGGACCTGCACCGAAGGGGAGGAGCTCTTGACTCCGCCTCTGAGTCAACCCCCTCTTCCTGCTCTCCTTCTTCCTTCTCTTCGCTGGAGTCGTCGGAGGACACATCCACCAGGTCCTCTAGAGCCTCCACGGGCATGGGCCCGTCCTCGTTGAAGACAGGCATGGACCCCACTACCTGCTCCCAATCCTCGCGAAGGAAAAGGGGCGTAGGAGTGCCCTCCAGCCTCGCCATGTCGCCACCAACCAAGGACTGGAGGACCGCAGCCAGATCCTCGTCGGCCAGGACCACGGGGCTCGAGTGAGGCCTCCACATCGGAAGCAAGTATTGACGGAGCGGAGCCAGTTGATGCTCCAGGAACTCCCTTAGCAGTGACGCACCGGTCAGCTTCGCCGCCGCCACGCTGGCCGGCCTCAGATCTGCGTCCATCTTCTCCAACACCAGCTTCGCGCAGGGATCCAGAAGCTCCACTCGGGACCAGTCGTCGGAGCTTGCGGGGTGCTCCGTGGACAGGATCAGCCGAGGGTGGATGCGCCCAGCATCCACCAAGACCCACTTGCTCCTAAAGCCCTCAATCCTCTTCCAGGGGTTTGATATGGCGATGGAGCCGCCGTACGCGACGAAGCTCGCGCATGCTGAGGCGGGACCACGAGATGTCCGGAGGGAGAAGTAGTGGCGTAGCAAGGCCACCGAGGGCTTCACCCCTACATGAACCTCACAATAGTAGGCGAAGATCGCCAGAAGAAGGACGGAGTTGGGATGGAGGTGCAGAGCTTGAATATTGTAGTGGCAGAGGACAGAGAAGAAGAACTCGGAAAAGGGAGGCACCAGACCAGCGACGATGGCGCTCACGAAGATAGGATAGAAGGTGCTCCCTCGACCTTCAGGGACGGCAGAGCCGGCCTTGAACGCCTTCGTCCCGTCGATGCCCTGCGCCTCCGCCATTTGGCGCACCAGGGCAAGGATCGCCCCCGACACATTTGGCGGGTCCAAGGCAGGCGAGTACCGAGCTCCGGCCGGGGCTTGGCGAGGCGCCATGACTGGCTAGGGCACGCAGGCGGAGTAGATCTGAAGATTTTGGAAGCAGGGAGGAGAGGCGCAAGAAAGGGGATCCGAGCAGCAACTGGAGGAAATAAAGGAGGCAAGGGAGATACCGCTCTTTTATCAACTCACGCGGTTGCGGAGGCACCCACGTCCAATCAACTGCCACGCGGCGCCCAAGACCGCAGGCTGTTAGGGCCCGCGACGCTTCGCACTTGCCCTTTCGCCTCTCCACTCAGTCAAGTTCGGGCGCACCATGGGCCCGGGGGCTACTGTCGGCGTTCTGGGAATGGGGGTCCCCAGACTTGCCTGCCTGCGGCCTATGGCATGGCTCAAAGGAGGCCCAGCACATCCCATCTTCATCAACGCAGACTCAAGACCCTCGCGGGGGGCCAAGCCTCGCGGGGCGGACGACAAGGAGCTTCCTCAGGCACGGCCTCGTCAGGCTGGCTCATGAGGAGGCGGAGAGTTCAAGGCAAGGTACCTCGCGAGGTGCCCGTGACGCAAGCCATGACGACAAAGGGTGCCAGTCGGGCGTCAGCCCGCGCAGTGTCCTCCTTTCCTCTTTGGTGCAAAGGGAGCAAGCGCAGGCGAGAGCATCAAGCAAAGGCGTCCATTTCGGTGCAACAAGACCAAGACCTGCCCAACGGCCGGAAGGAAGTCATTGTGGAGCCCAAGCCGGCGTCACCACCGGAGCCTTTGGCAGGCGAGGACCAACTTTAGTCAGGATAAGTGTACCCGCTGTTCCCCTTCAAAATGGCCAATTGTTGGCGCCCTTCCCGCTCAATATTTGGGAAGAGGCCCAGGGCCTTTGCCTATAAATAGGACTAGCCACCCGCAAGGTAGGGGCATCGGAGGAACAGGGAGAACGAGGAAGGCATCGAGGGATCGAGAGAACAAGGATAGAAAGACACACACACAGAGAGAGAGAGGCGACTGAACTCCTCCTAGCAGTTCGTCATGCCAGCCAAGAACAGACCCTCGCGAGGCTGTTCTCCCTTTGTATTGTTCATCATAAAGCCCAAGAGGCAATCCACCACTGAAGGAAATATGCCCTAGTGGCAATAATAAAGTTATTATTTATTTCCTTATTTCATGATAAATGTTTATTATTCATGCTAGAATTATATTAACCGGAAACATAATACATGTGTGAATACATAGACAAACATAGTGTCACTAGTATGCCTCTACTTGAGTAGCTCGTTAATCAAAGATGGTTAAGTTTCCTAACCATAGACATGAGTTGTCATTTGATTAACGGGATCACATCATTAGGAGAATGATGTGATTGACTTGACCCATTCCGTTAGCTTAGCACTTGATCGTTTAGTATGTTGCTATTACTTTCTTCATGACTTATACATGTTCCTATGACTATGAGATTATGCAACTCCCATTTACCGGAGGAACACTTTGTGTGCTACCAAACATCACAACATAACTGGGTGATTATAAAGGAGCTCTACAGGTGTCTCCGAAGGTACATGTTGGGTTGGCGTATTTCGAGATTAGGATTTGTCACTTCAATTGTCGGAGAGGTATCTCTGGGCCCACTCGGTAATGCACATCACTATAAGCCTTGCTAGCATTGTAACTAATGATTTAGTTGCAGGATGATGCATTACATAACGAGTAAAGAGACTTGCCGGTAACGAGATTGAACTAGGTATTGGGATACCAACGATCGAATCTCGGGCAAGTAACATACCGATGACAAAGGGAACAACGTATGTTGTTATGCGGTTTGACCGATAAAGATCTTCGTAGAATATGTAGGAGCCGATATGAGCATCCAGGTTCCGCTATTGGTTATTGACCGAGAATAGTTCTAGGTCATGTCTACATAGTTCTCGAACCCGTAGGGTCCGCAAGCTTAAGGTTTCGATGACAGTTTTATTATGAGTTTATGAGTTTTGATGTACCGAAGGAGTTCGGAGTCCCGGATGAGATCGGGGACATGACGAGGAGTCTCAAAATGTTCAAGACGTAAAGATCGATATATTGGACGACTATATTCGGAGTTCGGAAAGGTTCCGAGTGATTCGGGTATTTTTCGGAGTACAGGAGAGTTACGGGAATTCGCTGGGGAGTATATGGGCCTTATTGGGCCATATGGGAATAAAGGAGAGAGGCCAAAAGGAAGGAGGCCTGTGCCCCCCCTCTGGTCCGAATTGGACAAGGGGCGCAGCCCCCCTTTCCTTCTTCCTCTCCCCCTCTTTCCCCTTCTCCTACTCCAACAAGGGAGCTGCAATCCTACTAGGACTAGGGAGTCCTAGTAGGACTCCACACTTGGCGCGCCCCCTCCTAGGGCCGGCCTCCTCCCCCTTGCTCCTTTATATACGGGGGCAGGGGCACCCCATGACACACAAGTTGATCTTCAAGATCGTTCCTTAGCCGTGTGCGGTGTCCCCCACCACCATATTTCACCTCGGTCATATCGTCGCGGAGTTTAGGCGAAGCCCTGCGCCGGTAGAACATCATCATCGTCACCACGCCGTCGTGCTGACCGAATTCATCCCCGACACTTTGCTGGATCGGAGTCCGGGGATCGTCATCGAGCTGAACGTGTGCTGAACTCGGAGGTGCCGTACGTTCGGTGCTTGGATCGGTCGGATCGTCAAGACGTACGACTACATCAACCGCGTTATCATAACGCTTCCGCTTACGGTCTACGAGGGTACGTGGACAACACTCTCCCTTCTTGTTGTTATGCATCACCATGATCTTGCGTGTGCGTAGGAAATTTTTGAAATTACTACGTTCCCCAACAGTGGTATCAGAGCCAGGTTTAATGTGTTGATGTTATATGCACGAGTAGAACACAAGTGAGTTGTGGGCGATACAAGTCATACTGCTTACCAGCATGTCATAGTTTGGTTCAGCAGTATTGTTGGATGAAGCGGCCCGGACCGACATTACGCGTACGCTTACGCGAGACTGGTTTTACCGCCGTGCTTTGCACACAAGTGACTAGCGGTTGTCAGTTTCTCCAACTTTAGTTGAAGCGAGTGTGTCTATGCCCGGTCCTTGAGAAGGTTAAAACAGCACTAACTTGACAAACTACTGTTGTGGTTTTGATAAGTAGGTAAGAACGGTTCTTACTCAGCCCGTAGCAGCCACGTAAAACTTGCAACAACAAAGTAGAGGACGTCTAACTTGTTTTTGCAGGGCATGTTGTGATGTGATATGGTCAAGACGTGATGAGATATAAGTTGTTGTATGAGATGATCATGTTTTGTTATCGGCAACTGGCAGAAGCCCTATGGTTGTCTCTTTGTTGCATAAGATGCAAGTGCCAAATAATTGCTTTACTTTATCACTATGCGATAGCAATAGTTGCAAGAGCAATAGTTGGCGAGACAACCATGTGACGACACATTGATATAGATCAAGATGATGAAGATCATGGTGTCGTGCCGGTGACGATAGAGATCACGACAGTACTTTGGAGATAGAGATCAAAGGCGCAAGATGATCATGGCCATATCATGTCACATATTTTGATTGCATATGATGTTTATCTATTATACATCTTATTGTGTTTTGAATGACGGTAGCATTTTAAGATGATCTCTCACTAATTATCAAGAAGTGTTCTCCCTGAGTATGCACCGTTGCAAAAGTTCTTCGTGCTGAGACACCACGTGATGATCGGGTGTGATAGGCTCTACGTTCAAATACAACGAGTGCAAAACAGTTGCACACGCGGAATACTCAGGTTAAACTTGACGAGCCTAGCATATAACAGATATGGCCTCGGAACACGGAGACCGAAAGGTCGAGCGTGAATCATATAGTAGATATGATCAACATAGTGATGTTCACCATTGAAACTACTCCATCTCACGTGATGATCGGACATGGTTTAGTTGATTTGGATGACGTGATAACTTAGAGGATTAGAGGGATGTCTATCTAAGTGGGAGTTCTTAAGTAATATGATTAATTGAACTTAAATTTATCATGAACTTAGTCCTGGTAGTATTTTGCAAATTATGTTGTAGATCAATAGCTCGTATTGTTGCTTTCATATGTTTATTTTGATATGTTCCTAGAGAAAATTGTGTTGAAAGATGTTAGTAGCAATGATGCGGATTGGATCCGTGATCTGAGGTTTATCCTCATTGCTGCACAGAAGAATTATGTCCTTAATGCAGCGCTAGGTGACAGACCTATTGCAGGAGCAGATGCAGACGTTATGAACGTTTGGCTAGCTCAATATGATGACTACTTGATAGTTTAGTGCAGCATGCTTAACGGCTTAGAATCGGGACTTCAAAGACGTTTTGAACGTCATGGACCATATAAGATGTTCCAGGAATTGAAGTTAATATTTCAAGCAAATACCCGAGTTGAGAGATATGAAGTCTCCAACAAGTTCTATAGCTAAACGATGGAGGAGAATTTCTCAACTAGTGAGCATGTGCTCAGATTGTCTGGGTACTTCAATCGCTTGAATCAAGTGGGAGTTAATCTTCCAGATAAGATAGTGATTGTCAAAATTCTCTAGTCACCATTACTAAGTTACTAGAACTTCGTGATGAACTATAGTATGCAAGGGATGACAAAAACGATTCCCGAGCTCTTCGTAATGTTGAAATCGACGCAGGTAGAAATCAAGAAAGAGCATCAAGTGTTGATGATTGAAAAAGATCACTAGTTTCAAGAAAAGGGAAACTTCAAGTAGAATGGCAAACAAGTTGTCACTCCCGTGAAGAAGACCAAAGCTGGACCAAAGCCTGAAACTGATTGCTTACACTGCAAAAGAAATGGTCACTGGAAGCGGAAATGCACTGAATATTTGGTGGATAAGAAGGATGGCAAAGTGAACAAGGGTATATTTGATATACAGGTGTTTGATGTGTGCCTTACTAGTGTTTATAGTAGCCCCTGAGTATTTGATACTTGTTTGGTTGCTAAGATTAGTAACTTGAAACAGGAGTTACATAATAAACAGAGACTAGTTGAGGGAAGTGACGATGAGTGTTGGAAATAGTTCCAAGATTGATATAATCATCATCACACACTCCCTATACTTTCGGGATTAGTGTTACACCTAAATAAATGTTATTTGGAGTTTGTGTTGAGCATGAATATGATTTGATCATGTTTATTGCAATACGGTTATTCATTTAAAGTCAAAGAATAATTGTTGTTCTATTTACATGAATAAAACCTTCAATGGTCATACACCCAATGAAAATAGTTTGTTGGATCTCGATCGTAGTGATACACATATTCATAATATTGATGCCAAAATATGCAGAGTTAATAATTATAGTGCAACTTATTTGTGGCACTGCCGTTTAGGTCATATCGGTGTAAAGCGCATGAAGAAACTCCATAAAGATGGATTTTCGGAATCACTTGGTTATGAATCATTTGATGCTTGTGAACCGTGCCTTTTGTGCAAGATGACTAAAACTCCGTTCTCCGGAACAATGGAACAAGCTACTGACTTATTGGAAATAATACATACCGATGTATGCGATCCAATGATTGTTGATGCTTGTGGCAAGTATCGTTATTTTCTGACCTTCACAAAATGATTTGAGCAGATATGGGTATATCTACTTGATGAAACATAAGTCTGAAATAGTTGAAAGGTTCAAAGAATTTCAGAGTGAAGTGGAAAAATCATCATAACAAGAAAATAAAGTTTCTGCGATATGATCACGGAGACGAATATTTGAGTTACGAGTTTGGTCTTCAATTAAAACAATCTGGAATAGTTTCACAGCTCACGCCACCTGGAACACCACAACGTTATGGTGTGTCCGAACGTCGTAACCGCACTTTATTGGATATGGTGCGATCTATGATGTCTCTTACTGATTTACCACTATTGTTTTGGGGTTATGCATTAGAGACAGCTGCATTCACGTTAAAAGGGCACCTTCTAAATCCGTTGAGACGACACCATATGAACTATGGTTTAGCAGTAAACCTAAACTATCATTTCTTAAAGTTTGGAGTTGCGATGCTTATATGAAAAAGGTTTTCAACCTGATAAGCTCGAACCCAAATCGGAGAAGTGCGTCTTCATAGAATACCCAAAGGAAACTGTTGGGTACACCTTCTATCACAGATCCGAAGGCAAGATATTCATTGCTAAAAATGGATCCTTTCTAGAGAAGGAGTTTCTCTCGAAAGAAGTGAGTGGGAGGAAAGTAGAACTTGATGAGGTAACTGTACCTTCTCCCGAATTGGAAAATAGTTCATCACTGAAATCGGTTCCAGTGATTCCTACACCAATTAGTGAGGAAGCTAATGATGATGATCATGAAACTTCAGATCAAGTTACTACAGAACCTCGTAGGTCTTCCAGAGTACGGTCCGCATCAGAGTGGTACGGTAATCCTGTTCTGAAAGTCATGTTACTAGACCATGATAAACCTACGAACTATGAGGAAGCGATGATGAGCCCAGATTCCGCAAAATGGCTGGAGGCCATGAAATCTGAGATAGGATCCATGTATGAGAACAAAGTGTGGACTTTGGTGGAGTTGCCCGATGATCTGCAAGCCATATTGTATAAATGGATCTTCAAGAGGAAGACGGACGTTGATAGTAGTGTTACTATCTACAAAGCTCGACTTGTCGCAAAAAGGTTTTTCGACAAGTTCAAGATGTTGAATACAATGAGATTTTCTCACTCGTATCGATGCTTAAGTCCGTCCGAATCATGTTAGCAATTGCCACATTTTATGAAATCTGGCAAATGGATGTCAAAACTGCATTCCTTAATGGATTTATTAAAGAAGAGTTGTATATGATGCAACCAGAAGGTTTTGTCAATCCTAAAGATGCTAACAAAGTATGCAAGCTCCAGCAATCCATCTATGGACTGGTGCAAGCATCTCGGAGTTGGAATATATGCTTTGATAAGTTGATCAAAGCATATAGTTTTATACAGACTTGCGCTAAAGCCTGTATTTACAGGAAAGTGAGTGGGAGCACTACAACATTTCTGATAAGTATATTGATCGGAAATAATGTAGAATTATTCTGCAAAGCATAAAGGAGTGTTTGAAAGGAGTTTTTTCAAAGAAAGACCTTGGCAAAGCTACTTACATATTGAGCATCAAGATCTATTGAGATAGATCAAGACGCTTGATAAGATTTTCAATGAGTACATACCTTGACAAGATTTTGAAGTAGTTCAAAATGAAACAGTCAAAGAAAGAGTTCTTGCCTATGTTGCAAAGGTATGAAATTGAGTAAGACTCAAATCCCGACCACGGCAGAAAATAGAAAGAGAATGAAAGTCATTCCCTATGCATCAGTCATAGGTTCTATAAAAGTATGCCATGCTATGGACCAGACCTATTGTATACTCTGCCCTGGTTTGGCAAGGGAGTACAATAGTAATCTAGGAGTAAGATCACTGGACATTGGTCAAAATTATCCTTAGTGGAATAAGGATATGTTTCTCAATTATGGAGGTGACAAAAGGTTCATCGTAAAAGGTTACGTCGATACAAGTTTTGGCACTGATCCAGATGAATCTAAGTCTTTTACATATTGAAAGTGGGAGCAATTAGCTAGAGTAGCTCCGTGTAGAGCATTGTAAACATAGAATATTTGCAAAATACATACGGCTCTGAATGTGACAGACCCGTTGACTAAGCTTCTCTCACGAGCAAAACATGATCACATCTTAGTACTCTTTGGCTGTTAATCACATAACGATGTGAACTAGATTATTGACTCCAGTAAACCCTTTGGGTGTTGGTCACATGACGATGTGGACTATGGGTGTTAATCATATACAGATATGAATATTGGTGTTAAATCACATGGCGATGTGAACTAGATTATTGACTCTAGTGCAAGTGGGAGACTGAAGGAAATATGCCCTAGAGGCAATAATAAAGTTATTATTTATTTCCTTATTTCATGATAAATGTTTATTATTCATGCTAGAATTGTATTAACCAGAAACATAATACATGTATGAATACATAGACAAACATAGTGTCACTAGTATGCCTCTACTTGGCTAGCTCGTTAATCAAAGATGGTTAAGTTTCCTAACCATAGACATGAGTTGTCATTTGATTAACGGGATCACATCATTAGGAGAATGATGTGATTGACTTGACCCATTCCCTTAGCTTAGCACTTGATCGTTTAGTATGTTGCTATTGCTTTCTTCATGACTTATACATGTTCCTATGACTATGAGATTATGCAACTCCCGTTTACCGGAGGAACACTTTGTGTGCTACCAAACATCATAACGTAACTGGGTGATTATAAAGGAGCTCTACAGGTGTCTCCGAAGGTACATGTTGGGTTGGCGTATTTCGAGATTAGGATTTGTCACTCCGATTATCGGAGAGGTATCTCTGGGCCCACTCAGTAATGCACATCACTATAAGCCTTGCAAGCATTATCACTAATGAGTTAGTTGCGGGGTGATGCATTACATAACGAGTAAAGAGACTTGCCGGTAATGAGATTGAACTAGGTATTGGGATACCGACGATCGAATCTCAGGCAAGGAACATACCGATGACAAAGGGAACAACGTATGTTGTTATGCGGTTTGAATGATAAAGATCTTTCGTAGAATATGTAGGAGCTAATATGAGCATCCAGGTTCCGCTATTGGTTATTGACCGAGAATAGTTCTAGGTCATGTCTACATAGTTCTCGAACCCGTAGGGTCCGCACGCTTAAGGTTTCGATGACAGTTTTATTATGAGTTTATGAGTTTTGATGTACCGAAGGAGTTCGGAGTCCCGGATGAGACTGGGGACATGACGAGGAGTCTCAAAATGGTCGAGATGTAAAGATCGATATATTGGACGACTATATTCGGAGTTTGGAAAGGTTGCGAGTGATTCGGGTATTTTTCGGAGTACCGGAGAGTTGCGGGAATTCGCCGTGGAGTATATGGGCCTTATTGGGCCATACGGGAATAAAGGAGAGAGGCCAAAAGGAAGGAGGCCTGCGCCCCCCTCTGGTCCGAATTGGACAAGGGGTGCAGCCCCCCTTTCCTTCTTCCTCTCCCCCTCTTTCCCCTTCTCCTACTCCAACAAGGGAGGTGGAATCCTACTAGGACTAGGGAGTCCTAGTAGGACTCCACACTTGGCGCGCCCCCTCCTAGGGCCGGCCTCCTCCCCCTTGCTCCTTTATATATGGGGGCAGGGGGCACCCCATGACACACAAGTTGATCTTCAAGATCGTTCCTTAGCCGTGTGCGGTGCCCCCCTCCACCATATTCCACCTCGGTCATATCTTCGCGGAGTTTAGGCGAAGCCCTGCGCCGGTAGAACATCATCATCGTCACCACGCCGTCGTGCTGACGGAACTCATCCCCGACACTTTGCTGGATCAGAGTCTGGGGATCGTCATCGAGCTGAACGTGTGCTGAACTCGGAGGTGCCGTACGTTCGGTGCTTGGATCGGTCGGATCGTGAAGACGTACGATTACATCAACCGCGTTATCATAACGCTTCTGCTTACGGTCTACAAGGGTACGTGGACAACACTCTCCCCTCTCATTGCTATGCATCACCATGATCTTGCGTTTGCGTAGGAAATTTTTGAAATTACTATGTTCCCCAACAACCACACCACACACTGGAGTAGGGTATTACACCACAATGGTGGCCTGAACCATTATAAATATTGTGTCCCTTGTGCTGTTCAGTTTTGTAGTTTAGATCTTAGCGAGTCGGTGAAGAGAGAGCTGGTAGAGGGTTGAATCTCCACATGCACCCCAGTGTTCGAACCTTAAGGGTCTGCCGGAACCCGAAATCCGACAAAAGGTTGTTCGGAGTCCCGGATATGATCACGGACATGACGAGGAGTCTCGAAATGGTCGAGACATAAAGATTGATATATTGGAAGCCTATATTTGGATATCGGAAATGTTCCGGGTGAAATAGGGATTTTACCGGAGTACCGGGGGGGTACCGGAACCCCCCGGGGGTTAATGGGCCTACATGGGCCATGAGGGAGAAGAGGAGGGCCGCCCAAGGCAGGCCGCGCGCCCCCTAGTCCGAATAGGACAAGGAAGGGGGGGGGGGCGCCCCCCTTTCCTCTTTCCCCTCCCCCTTTCCTTCTCCAACAAGGCAAGAGGAGGGAGTCCTACTCCCGGTGGGAGTAGGACTCCTCCAAGCGCACCCCTAGGGGGCCGGCCACACCTCCCCCTCCCTCCTTTATATACGGGGGCAGGGGGCACCCCAAGACACACAAGTTGATCATCGTGATCGTTCCTTAGCCGTGTGCGGTGCCCCCCTCCACCATATTCCACCTCGGTCATATCGTTGCGGTGCTTAGGCGAAGCCCTGCGTCGGTAGAACATCATCATCGTCACCACGCCGTCCTGCTGACGGAACTCATCCCCGACACCCTGCTGGATTGGAGTCCGGGGATCGTCATCGAGCTGAACGTGTGCTGAACTCAGAGGTGCCGTACGTTCAGTGCTTGGATCGGTTGGATCGTGAAGACGTACGACTACATCAACCGCGTTATCATAACGCTTCCGCTTACGGTCTACGAGGGTACATGGACAACACTCTCCCCTCTCGTTGCTATGCATCACCATGATCTTGCATGTGCGTAGGAAAATTTTGAAATTACTACGTTCCCCAACAGTGGTAGCAGAGCTAGGTTTTATGCGTTGATGTTATATGCACGAGTAGAACACAAGTGAGTTGTGGGCGATACAAGTCATACTGCTTACCAGCATGTCATACTTTAGTTCAGCTGTATTGTGAGATGAAGCGGCCCGGACCGACATTACGCGTACGCTTACGCGAGACTGGTTTCACCGTTATGAGCACTCGTGCTTAAAGGTGACTGGCGGGTGTCTGTCTCTCTCACTTTAGTTGAACCGAGTGTGGCTACGCCCGGTTCTTGCGAAGGTGAAAATAGCACTAACTTGACGAACTATCGTTGTGGTTTTGATGCGTAGGTAAGAACGGTTCTTGCTCAGCCCGTAGCAGCCACGTAAAATTTGCAACAACAAAGTAGAGGACGTCTAACTTGTTTTTGCAGGGCATGTTGTGATGTGATATGGTCAAGACGTGATGCTATATTTTATTGTATGAGATGATCATGTTTTGTAACCGAAGTTATCGGCAACTGGCAGGAGCCAAATGGTTGTCGCTTTATTGTATCAAATGCAAACGCCCTGTAATTGCTTTACTTTATCACTAAGCGGTAGCGATAGTCGTAGAAGCAATAGATGGCGTAACGACAACGATGCTACGATGGAGATCAAGGTGTCGCGCCGGTGACGATGGTGATCACGACGGTGCTTTGGTGATGGAGATCACAAGCACAAGATGATGATGGCCATATCATATCACTTATATATTGGTTGCATGTGATGTTTATCCTTTATGCATCTTATCTTGCTTTGATTGACGGTAGCATTTTAAGATGATCCCTCACTAAAATTATCAAGAAGTGTTCTCCCTGAGTATGCACCGTTGCGAAAGTTCTTCGTGCTGAGAGACCACGTGATGATCGGGTGTGATAGGCTCTACGTTCAAATACAACGTGCAAAATAGTTGCACATGCGGAATACTCAGGTTAAACTTGACGAGCCTAGCATATACATATATGGCCTCGGAACACGGAGACCGAAAGGTTGAATGTGAATCATATAGTAGATATGATCAACATAGAGATGTTCACCATTGAAACTACTCCATCTCACGTGATGATCAACCATGGTTTAATTGATTTGGATCACGTGATCACTTAGATGACTAGAGAGATGTCTGTCTAAGTGGGAGTTCTTAAGTAATATGATTAATTGAACTTAAATTTATCATGAACTTAGTACCTGATAGTATTTTGCTTGTCTATGTTTGTTGTAGATAGATGGCTCGTGCTGTTGTTCCGTTGAATTTTAATGCGTTCCTTGAGAAAGCTAAGTTGAAAGATGATGGTAGAAGTTACACGGACTGGGTCCGTAACCTGAGGATTATCCTCATTGCTGCACAGAAGAATTATGTCCTGGAAGCACCGCTAGATGCCAGGCCTGCTGCAGATGCAACTGACGACGTTAAGAACGTCTGGTAGAGCAAAGCTGATGACTACTCGATAGTTCAGTGTGCCATGCTTTACGTCTTGGAACTGGGTCTTCAACGACGTTTTGAACGTCATGGAGCATATGAGATGTTCCAGGAGTTGAAGTTAATATTTCAAGCAAATGCCCGGATTGAGAGATATGAAGTCTCCAATAAGTTCTATAGCTGTAAGATGGAGGAGAATAGTTCTGTCAGTGAACACATACTCAAAATGTCTGGGTATAATAATCACTTGATTCAGCTGGGAGTTAATCTTCGTGATGATAGTGTCATTGATAGAATTCTTCAATCACTGCCACCAAGCTACAAGAGCTTCGTGATGAACTATAATATGCAAGGGATGGACAAGACTATTCCCGAGCTCTTCGCAATGCTAAAGGCTACGGAGGTAGAAATAAAAAAGGAGCATCAAGTGTTGATGGTCAATAAGACCACCAGTTTCAAGAAAAAGGACAAAGGGAAGAAGAAGGGGAACTTCAAGAAGAACAACAAACAAGTTGCTGCTCAAGAGAAGAAACCCAAGTCTAGACCTAAGCCTGAGACTGAGTGCTTCTAATGCAAGCAGACTGGACACTGGAAGCGGAACTGCCCCAAGTATTTGGCGTATAAGAAGGATGGCAAAGTGAACAAAGGTATATGTGATATACATGTTATTGATGTGTACCTTACTAATGCTCGCAGTAGTACCTGGGTATTTGATACTGGTTCTGTTGCTAATATTTGCAACTCGAAGCAGGGACTACAGATTAAGCGAAGATTGGCTAAGGACGAGGTGACGATGCGCGTGGGAAATGGTTCCAAAGTCGATGTGATCGCGGTTGGCACACTACCTCTACATCTACCATCGGGATTAGTTTTAGACCTAAATAATTGTTATTTGGTGCCAGCATTGAGCATGAACATTATATCTGGATCTTGTTTGATGCGAGACAGTTATTCATTTAAATCAAAGAATAATGGTTGTTCTATTTATATGAGTAATATCTTTTATGGTCATGCACCCTTGAAGAGTGGTCTATTTTTATTGAATCTCGATAGTAGTGATACACATATTCATAATGTTGAAGCCAAAAGATGCAGAGTTGAAAATGATAGTGCAACTTATTTGTGGCACTGCCGTTTAGGTCATATCGGTGTAAAGCGCATGAAGAAAGTCCATACTGATGGACTTTTTGAATCACTTGATTATGAATCACTTGGTACTTGCGAATCGTGCCTCATGGGCAAGATGACTAAAACGTCGTTCTCCGGAACTATGGAGCGAGCAACTGATTTATTGGAAATCATACATACTGATGTATGTGGTCCAATGAATATTGAGGCTCGCGGCGGGTATCATTATTTTCTCACCTTCACAGATGATTTGATAGATATGGGTATATCTACTTGATGAAACACAAGTCTGAAACATTTGAAAAGTTCAAAGAATTTCAGAGTGAAGTGGAAAATCATCGTAACAAGAAAATAAAATTTGTACGATCCGATCGTGGAGGAGAATATTTGAGTTAAGAATTTGGTTTACATTTGAAACAATGCAGAATAGTTTCACAACTCACGCCACCCAGAACACCACAACGAAATGGTGTGTCCGAACATCGTAATCGTACTTTACTCAATATGGTGCGATCTATGATGTCTCTTACTGATTTACCGCTATCGTTTTGGGGTTATGCTTTAGAGACGGCTGCATTCACGTTAAATAGGGCACCATCAAAATCCATTGAGACGACGCCTTATGAACTGTGGTTTGGCAAGAAACCAAAGTTGTCGTTTCTTAAAGTTTGGGGCTGCGATGCTTATGTGAAGAAACTTCAACCAGATAAGCTCGAACCCAAATCGGAGAAATGTGTCTTCATAGGATACCCAAAAGAGACTATTGGGTACACCTTCTATCACAGATCTGAAGGCAAGATTTTCGTTGCTAAATTCGGATCCTTTCTAGAGAAGGAGTTTCTCTCGAAAGAAGTGAGTGGGAGAAAAGTAGAACTTGATGAGGTAACTGTACCTGCTCCCTTATTGGAAAGTATTTCATCACAAGAACCGGTTCCTGTGACAACTACACCAATTAGTGAGGAAGCTAATGATATTGATCATGAAACTTCAGATCAAGTTTCTACTGAACCTCATAGGTCTACCAGAGTAAGATCCGCACCAGAGTGGTACGGTAATCCTATTCTGGAAGTCATGTTACTTGACCATGACGAACCTACGAACTATGAGGAAGCGATGTTGAGCCCAGATTCCGCAAAATGGCTTGAAGCCATGAAATTTGAGATGGGATCCATGTATGAGAACAAAGTATGGACTTTGGTTGACTTGTACGATGATCGGCAAGCCATTGAGAATAAATGGATCTTCAAGAAGAAGACTGACGCTGATGGTAATGTAACTGTCTACAAAGCTTGACTTGTTGCGAAAGGTTTTCGACAAGTTCAAGGAGTTGACTACGATGAGACTTTCTCACCCGTAGCGATGCTTAAGTCTGTCCGAATCATGTTAGCAATTGCCGCATTTTATGATTATGAAATTTGGCAAATGGATGTCAAAACTGCATTCATGAATGGATTTCTGGAAGAAGAGTTGTATATGATGCAACCGTAAGGTTTTGTCGATCTAAAAGGTGCTAACAAAGTGTGCAAGCTCCAGCGATCCATTTATGGACTGGTGCAAGCATCTCGGAGTTGGAATAAACGCTTTGATAGTGTAATCAAAGCATATGGTTTTATACAGACTTTTGGAGAAGCCTGTATTTACAAGAAAGTGAGTGGGAGCTCTGTAGCATTTCTGATATTATATGTAGATGACATATTGTTGATCGGAAATGATATAGAATTTCTGGATAGCATAAAGGGATACTTGAATAAAAGTTTTTCTACGAAAGACCTCGATGAAGCTGCTTACATATTGGGCATCAAGATCTATAGAGATAGATCAAGATGCTTAATTGGACTTTCACAAAGCACATACCTTGATAAAGTCTTGAAAAAGTTCAAAATAGATCAGGCAAAGAAAGGGTTCTTGCCTGTATTACAAGGTGTGAAGTTGAGTCAGACTCAATGCCCGACCATAGCAGAAGATAGAGAGAAAATGAAAGATGTTCCCTATGCTTCAGCCATAGGCTCTATCATGTATGCAATGTTGTGTACCAGACCTGACATATGCTTAGAAATAAGCTTGATAGGAAGGTAACAAAGTAATCTAGGAGTGGATCACTGGACAGCGGTCAAGAACATCCTGAAATACCTGAAAAGGACTAAGGATATGTTTATCGTTTATGGAGGTGACAAAGAGCTAGTCGTAAATGGTTACGTCGATGCAAGCTTTGACACTGATTCAGACGATTCTAAATCGCAAACCGGATACGTGTTTTTATTAAACAGTGGAGCTGTAAGTTGGTGCAGTTCTAAACAAAGTGTCGTGGAGGGACCTACATGCGAAGCGGAGTACGTAGCTGCTTCGGAAGCAGCAAATGAAGGAGTCTGGATGAAGGAGCTCATTTCCGATCTAGGTGTCATACCTAGTGCATCGGGACCAATGAAGATCTTCTGTGACAATACTGGTGCAATTGCCTTGGCAAAGGAATCCAGATTTCACAAGAGGACCAAGCACATCAAGAGACGCTTCAATTCCATCCGGGACCAAGTCCAGGTGGGAGACATAGAGATTTGCAAGATACATACGGATCTGAATGTTGCAGACCCGTTGACTAAGCCTCTTCCACGAGCATAACATGATCAACACCAAGACTCCATGGGTGTGTCGGTGTACTAGAGTAGGGGTACCCTAGTATCCCGAACTCGTGCACGGGCAGTTGCAGCGTCCCGCGGCAAGGCTTGCCGGTGACCGCCAAGACCCTCCGTGGTTCCCTTGAAGACCATTCAAGAACAAAGTACTCAAACCAAGGCCCCGGCAAGAGGAGCTTGCCGGGAAGGCCAACCAAGGCCCCGGCAAGAGGAGCTTGCCGGGAAGGCCAACCCAGGCCCCGGCAAGAGGATACCTGCTGGGAAGAGACAAGACCCCGGCAAGAGGAGCTTGCCGGGAAGGCCACTCAAGGCATACCAAGAAAGCTTGCCGCGACGCGCCCTGCGTCCCGGCAAGGCCCGGCGAACGACAAGCTTCCGGGCCCGACAAGACGACGACTGCGGCAAGGAGCATGCCGTGAGAAACCCCCACTTTGTGCTCGCGCTCCAGCACACCTGCTAACGTGTCGCTCTAGGACTCTCCCAAGCACACGTGGCAGGAGGCCGTGCAGCTAGGGGTGCGCGGTGGCAAGCGGAGATGAAGAGAAGGCCATCGTGGCAAACGGTGGCGCTCCTAACGGTCACTTTTTGCACTGTTTAGGCAACTCAGATAGGCATTTAATGCCCTTGTCCCCTGCCGTCAGAGTTAGGTAGGGTGCACTGTATCCACAGTAGCGGTAGCTGCACCTACCGCATCCTTTTCCATTTTTACCCTTCTAGTCTACGTTGCCACCTGTCGGTGACCCCTTGAAAGTATAAAAGGAGGCCCAGGCGCAACGTAGAAGGGGTTCGGCCAGTTCGGCTCATTCGAAACACCAGGAATACTCTCACGCTCAGTCTGGCAGCGTCCATCGCTCCTGAGCAAGAATTCAATACACACAAACAAGCAGCAGTAGGGTTTTACGCATCCGTGCGGCCCGAAGCTGGGTAAAAACTGCTCGCGTGTACCGCCTCGATCCGCTCTTTGTGCGACCTCCGCCCTCACCGAACCGAGAGGGGCCCTGTCCCCATAGGTGTTGGCGGATCAGCAATCCCCGACATCTCTAGCGCGCCAGGTATGGGGCGTCGAGATCGTGCGAACCCGATCCGGCGTGCACGCGAGCTAAATCTTCATCGTCTTCACCGACATGCCACCGAAGAAGAAGGCTTCGGGGGCAACAGCCCCGTCTGTGTCGCTCCCACCACCTCCGGAGCAGGCGGACGGTGGAGTGGACGCCGGCGGAAGAATGGACATCGACGAGGGTGCCCACAGCGCTGCCAAGTCCAAGGACAAGGCCGCGCAGACCTCGGCGTCCATACGCCCACCGTGCCCATCTCAGGAAGGGCGGGACCAGCAGCGTCATAGCGTTCGCAGCACTATACGTCCGCTGGCCCAAGATCAAGCTGGTGGTTCGCGTGGCGTTCAAGACCAGCATGCACGCCAGCATGCTGGCCCCAGCGAGGTGCGGTCGCCTGGACGGGACACTGCTCCTTCTAACTTGGTTAGGAGTCCGCGCATGTCCTGCTCCTCGCACCGTTCACCTCTGCCACCCACCACGCCGGCGGAAGCCTTGGCGTGGGCCCAGCTACTCCTGGATTACCCTCCGACGGTGGACAAGACCGACAAAGGGAGGGCCACTATCCAGAGCCTCATCGGCTTCGCCAACGGCGACACTGCGCGGCAACCAAGCACCTCGCTGCCGCGGCAGGACAGCCGGACGCGAGCCGATGGCAACAAGACCGGGGGAGGTGCGACTTCCATGCACTCTCCACTACGAAGGCCAAAATCGCCGACTCACCGGGTCCACCCCGACAGTGGCTCCATCGCGTCGTCGGACCCACGAGCTCGTCGCGACCAGCGCCAAGTTCTCCGTGAACGACAACAAGAAGACGCTCGAACCCGCATCGAGCGCCAAAGAGAAGCGCGACGTCAATCCGATAAGCGCGCTGGGCCCTCTGTTGACATGCATGCGCCAAGGGAACCAGGCGATCTGTCGTACGCGGTAGGTTGTCCTGCGTTCACCCGTCTCAGAATCGCTGCCGACCTTGGGATCAAGAAACTCATTGTAAGGGGTGACTCGCAGCTTGTCGTCCGCCAAGTGAACAAGAACTACCAGAGTCCATTGATGGAAGCTTATGTTGATGAAGTAAGGAAGCTAGAAGCACACTTTGACAGCCTGCAAATGGAGCACGTTCTGCGAGCTCAGAATGACATTGCTGATGGCCTGTCAAAGTGCGCTGCACTAAAGTTGCCTGTGGAACCAGGGATCTTTGTGCTCAAGCTGACTCAACCATCCGTGACACCATCAACTGGACAGAATAAGAAGAGGAAGTTGGTTTTTGGTGACTACTTTCCGGCAGAGCTTCCCGAAGCCGCCGCCAAGAAGGTCCCCAAGATCGACGCCAAGAGTGCTGAGGAGCAGTCTGCTCCGGCGAACCTCTTGGTTTGTTCCGTTGAAGCAAACGCTCCCGACAAGTTTTGCTCCGGCAAGCTTGCCGGGGAATATCACGCTCCGGCCGAACCGCAGGTTCTTGCCGTAGAAGCGGATGTTCCTGCAGCAACAGATACGCCTTTAGTCCTTGTTGTCGAGCCACAAGCTCCAGCATGGGCGCAGCAGATTGTCCATTTCCTTCAGACAGGAGAGCTTCCCGAAGAGCAAGAAGAAGCGGAAAGAGTAGCCCGGCAGTCAAGTATGTACAAGTTTGTCGACAACACACTGTACAGAATAAGACTCAACGGTGTGAAATTGAAGTGTATTCGCCGGGAAGATGGACAACAGCTGTTGGCAGAGATACATGGAGGCATATGTGGTCACCACATTGGCGCAAGAGCACTTGTCGGCAAAGTATTCCGACAAGGCTTCTTCTGGCCGACAGCCCTCCAGGATGCAACTGCACAAGTAACCAAGTGTGAAGCATGCCAGTTCCATTCCAAGCAGATACACCAGCCAGCTCAAGCTCTCCAGACGATCCCTTTATCCTGGCCATTTTCGGTCTGGGGGCTCGACATCCTCGGCCCCTTCCCCCGAGCCGTCGGGGGCTTTGAGTTCTTGTACGTTGCAATCGACAAGTTCACAAAGTGGCCGGAAGTGGAACCAGTGAGGAAGGTGACAGCACAGTCAGCAGTCAAGTTCTTCAGGTCGATTGTTTGCCATTTCGGGGTTCCTAACAGGATCATCACCGACAACGGCATGCAATTTACGAGCCGCACCTTCATGCAGTATGTCCAAGATCTTGGCGCCAAGGTCTGCTTTGCTTCTGTTGCTCACCCGAGAAGCAACGGTCAAGTGGAGAGGGAAAACGCTGAAGTGCTGCGAGGCCTCAAGACCAGAACTTTCGACAGGCTGCACAAGTGCGGAAGAAACTGGATTGAGGAGCTGCCGGTGGTTCTTGGGTCGATCAGGACGATGCCAAATCGAGCCACTGGCCAGACACCCTTTGCTCTAGTCTATGGAGCAGAGGCAGTTCTCCCCACGGAACTCGTTTACGGGTCACCTCGAGTGCTCGCTTATGATGAGCTCGAGCAAGAGCAGCTGCGACAAGATGACGCGCTGCTCCTTGAGGAAGACCATCTCCAGGCTGCTGTGCGAGCCGCTCACTACCAGGAAGCTTTGCGTCGCTACCATAGCCGCAAAGTTAAAGCCAGGAGCTTCGAGGAAGGCGACCTTGTTCTTCGGCGTGTTCAGTCCGCCAAGAATTCCAACAAGTTGATGCCAAAGTGGGAAGGCCCTTATCGGGTGAAACGAGTCACTAGGCCCGGCGCTGTCCGCCTTGAGACCGAAGATGGCATTCCGGTGAGCAACTCCTGGAACATTGAACATCTTCGTAAGTTTTACCCATAAGGCGCGGTTGCCGGAAGCTTTTCCGGCAACCGCCTTTTGTACAAGTCTTGCCGCTGTTGCATGTAATCCTTTGTACAAAGCCGGGCGCAGACCCCGTGCACCAGTAAAGTTCATGTGCCCCGCACATCTTGTCAGTTTTTTATGCTATAATCCTTTTTCACATATGTTACCTGACACTTTGTGCAGCACCAGACCCCGGTAAGCAATAGCGAGCCCAAGGCTCCATATCATTACTTTATTTCTCTGTTTCTTTGTCAAAAGAAGGAAGGTTCCCTCGCCCACAAGGTTTACCGGGGGGGAAGGAGAAGATAATGGTGTGGACCAGGCCGTTCAAGAAAGTTTCTCCTTGCCGGGAAGCAGACGACAGAAAAGCTAAGTTGCTAAAACTTGAGCAATCAGTTTTTTAAGTTTTTGAGTTATTTTCCTTGAACGACCGTGCTTTGTATGGAAAACTTGTGCGCGGAGGAACCAACTCGTAGCTAGTTGCGCCTTTACTTTGTTTCGAGTCCACTCAACAACTTAAGTGAGCTGCTAGCGCCCTTACTTTGCTTCGAGTCCGCTCAGCAACTTAAGTGAGCCACTAGCGCCCTTACTTTGTTTTGAGTCCGCTCAACAACTTAAGTGAGCTGCAACTAGTTGCGACAAGGTTGCTTGTCGGTAGCGACCCCGCCAGCAGGCTGCTGAAGTTCCGCACTCGGCGCTCGCGGCAAGGGTACCTGCGCCGGCAAGTTTCCCTAGAAAGCGTAGGGCAGAACCATACAAAGCCAAGAGTCGAGTAAAGGAAGTAACACAGCAATTTTTTGCCTAAGATAGAGTTATATTACAAAAATAACTTGTCGCGCCTCTAATAAAGTGTTCTTATGACATGACTGGCAACGACAAGAGAAGAAGAAAACGGATGAGGTGGGGGCTCGGCCGCCCCGCTCAGCGAATCAAGGCACGGGAAGAGCAGGGAGTTGGGGCCATCCCGCTGCCTCTGCTCGCGACGGCCTAGTTTCCCACTTCCACCGTCCGTGACCCCAAGCGCATGGGAGCCGCGTGGCGGAGATGCAGAACCAAGGCGAAGGATGAGGCGGCCTCGCTCCGCCCCGTGATCGCGGGGAGTGGACATCCCAAAAACCGCGCACCGGCCCCGTCAAGTAAATGCACCGCGCCCCCACGCCTACCTCCATTCAGGGAGGAGGGCGTGAACCGTCCCCATCATCCTGGCCTGACGCATGCTCGAGGGGCTTAGCCCCGCGCACACCGCCCGCGTCACCCACGACGCCGCGTTTGACGCGTGCCGTTCTGGGCGCGCGCGGTGGGAGCGGAGAGATAGGCGGCGTGACCTAGGCCGCGCGTGCCCGTGCACTGTTTTGGGCCTGGCCCAACAGCGCTCGGCACCGTGTATGGCCCAGGCCCAGGGGCTCCTGTCGGTGTACTAGAGTAGGGGTACCCTAGTATCCCGAAATCGTGCACGGGCAGTTGCAGCGTCCCGCGGCAAGGCTTGCCGGGTGACCGCCAAGACCCTCTGTGGTTCCCTTGAAGACCATTCAAGAACAAAGTACTCAACCCAAGGCCCCGACAAGAGGAGCTTGCCGGGAAGGCCAACCAAGGCCCCGACAAGAGGAGCTTGCCGGGAAGGCCAACCCAGGCCCCGGCAAGAGGATACCTGCCGGGAAGAGACAAGACCCCGGCAAGAGGAGCTTGCCGGGAAGGCCACTCAAGGCATACCAAGAAAGCTTCCTGCGACGCGCCCTGCATCCCGGCAAGGCCCGGCGAACGACAAGCTTCCGGGCGCGACACGACGACGACTGCGGCAAGGAGCTTGCCGCGAGAAACCCCCACTTCGTGCCCGCGCTCCAGCACACCTGCTAATGTGTCGCTCTAGGACTCTCCCAAGCACACGTGGCAGGAGGCCGTGCAGCTAGGGGTGCGCGGTGGCAAGCGGAGATGAAGAGAAGGCCATCGTGGCAAACGGTGGCGCTCCTAACGGTCACTTTTTGCACTGTTTAGGTAACTCAGACAGGCATTTAATGCCCTTGTCCCCTGCCGTCAGAGTTAGGTAGGGTGCACTGTATCCACAGTAGCGGTAGCTGCACGTACCGCATCCTTTTCCATTTTTACCCTTGTAGTATACGTTGCCACCTGTCGGTGACCCCTTGAAAGTATAAAAGGAGGCCCAGGTGCAACGTAGAAGGGGTTCGGCCAGTTCGGCTCATTCGAAACACCAGGAACACTCTCACGCTCAGTCTGACAGCGTCCATCGCTCCTGAGCAAGAATTCAATACACACAAACAAGCAGTAGTAGGGTTTTACGCATCCGTGCGACCCGAAGCTAGGTAAAAACCGCTCGCGTGTACCACCTCGATCCGCTCTTTGTGCGACCTCCGCCCTCACTGAACCGAGAGGGGCCCTGTCCCCATAGGTGTTGGTGGATCAGCAATCCCCGACAGGGTGTTAGAATCATTACCGTGTAATCTAGATTATTAACTCTAGTGCAAGTGGGAGACTGAAGGAAATATGCCCTAGAGGCAATAATAAAGTTATTATTTATTTCCTCATATCATGATAAATGTTTATTATTCATGCTAGAATTGTATTGCCCGGAAACATGATACATGTGTGAATACATAGACAAACATAATGTCACTATTATGCCTCTACTTGACTAGCTCATTAATCAAAGATGGTTATGTTTCCTAACCATAGACATGTGTTGTCATTTGATTAACGGGATCACATCATTAGGAGAATGATTTGATTGACATGACCCATTCTGTTAGCCTAGCACTTGATCGTTTAGTATGTTGCTATTGCTTTCTTCATGACTTATACAAAGTTCCTACAACTATGAGATTATGCAACTCCCTTTTACCGGAGGAACACTTTGTGTGCTACCAAACGTCACAACGTAATTGGGTGATTATAAAGGAGCTCTACAGGTGTCTCCGAAGGTACATGTTGAGTTGGCGTATTTCGAGATTAGGTTTTGTCACTCCGATTGTCGGAGAGGTATCTCTGGGCCCTCTCGGTAATGCACATCACTATAAGCCTTGCAAGCAATGTAGCTAATGAGTTAGTTACGGAATGATGCATTACGTAACGAGTAAAGAGACTTGTCGGTAACAAGATTGAACTAGGTATTGGATACCGACGATCGAATCTCGGGTAAGTAACATACCGATGACAAAGGGAACAACATATGTTGTTATGAGGTTTGACCGATAAAGATCTTCGTAGAATATGTAGGAGCCAATATGAGCACCCAGGTTCCGCTATTGGTTATTGACCGGGAACAGTTCTAGGTCATGTCTACATAGTTCTTGAACCCGTAGGGTCCGCACGCTTAACGTTACGATGACAATTTTGTTATGAGTTTATAAGTTTTGATGTACCGAAGGTTGTTCGGAGTCCCGGATATGATCACGGACATGACGAGGAGTCTCGAAATGGTCGAGACATAAAGATTGATATATTGGAAGCCTATATTTGGATATCGGAAACGTTCCGGGTGAAATAGGGATTTTACCGGAGTACCGGGGGGTTACCGGAACCCCCCGGGGGTTAATGGGCCTACATGGGCCATGAGGGAGAAGAGGAGGGCCAGCCAGGGCAGGCCGCGCGCCCCCTCCCCCCTAGTCCGAATAGGACAAGGAAGGGAGGGGGGCGGCACCCTCCTTTCCTCTTTCCCATCCCCCCTTTCCTTCTCCAACAAGGGAAGAGGAGGGAGTCCTACTCCAGGTGGGAGTAGGACTCCTCCAGGCGCACCCCTAGGGGCCGGCCGCACCTCCCCCTACCTCCTTTATATACAGGGGCAGGGGGGCACCCCATGACACACAAGTTGATCATCATGATCGTTCCTTAGCCGTGTGCGGTGCCCCCCTCCACCATATTCCACCTCGATCATATCGTTGCGGTGCTTAGGCGAAGCCCTGCGTCGGTAGACCATCATCATCGTCACCACGCCATCATGCTGACGAAACTCATCCCCAACACCCTGCTGGATCGGAGTCCGGGGATCGTCATCGAGCTGAACATGTGCCGAACTCGGAGGTGCCGTACGTTCGGTGCTTAGATCGGTCGGATCGTGAAGACGTACGACTACATCAACCGCGTTGTCATAATGCCTCCGCTTATGGTCTACGAGGGTACGTGGACAACACTCTCCCCTCTCGTTGCTATGCATCACCATGATCTTGTGTGTGAGTAGGATTTTTTTTGAAATTACTACGTTACCTAACACCTGCTGTGGCTAAGGGGGCCCGCCGAGGAGGTGGAACTTGGTTCTGGTGCACGCGTGCTGCCACCTCCCGTGGCGGCACGTAGGCCTATCGTGGGGGTACTGGAAGCACACGTGCTTCCAGTTGAGGCCGCTGCACCACCTGGCAGCTCACCTCTTCGCGCGCAGGCACCTGGCGCGGCGGGTCGTGCCGTGGTGCCACACACCTTGGCTCGATGATGACGCCCCGGGCTGGAGGTTGTGGAGGAGCCCCATGAGCCACGTCGCCCGCGGCAGGCGGCTGTTGAGGCAGTGAGCGGGTTGGTGCAGCGGAGCCCCCAGCCGTGCTAACGAGCTCAGCAATCCGCTCGAGCCATTCCTTGTAGAAGTTGTCGACCGGGAGGTAGCGAAGGAGCTCTTGCGGCATGAGCAGAGTGACCTGCGCGTTCGCTGGGCCGTGACGCGCATGGGAGGATGAAGCTGCCGGGGTCAGTGACGGAGTGGCGGTGCACCCGTCGCGGCGCACCAAAGGGTGCAGCGAAGAAGCTTGCTACTCATAGCCGGCAGGGCCCGTGGCGGCGTTGGCCACCAAAGACGGAGCATGACGAGCACAACCATCACCCACTGGAGCCATCTGAGCAACGCGAGCGGCGACTGCAGCCCGGCGCTTGACGCGAGCCCGGCGTGCGTCAGCCATGGAGGTGTCGAAGTGGCGGTGGATCGATTAACGGAAGAGAAGATGCGATGCACCCTACCTGGCACGCCAAATGTCGGATTACGGGTTCCGCAAACCTTTGAAAGGTTTGAACTCTGTGGTGCATGCGCATCTCAATCTACCCAGCCTTCCTACTCGCGATCCTCCTAAGCCTAGCGCGACGAGCTTGAAGAGACAAAGGGACACAACAGTTTATCCTGGTTCAGGCCACCTTGCGGTGTAATACCCTAGTCCAGCGTTTTGGTGGATTGCCTTGAAGGGCTGAGGATGAACTAGTACAGTGGATGAACTGGCCTCAGGATGTGAGGTGTTCTTGAGTTCGAGAGCTGGTGAGGTGGTCGTGTGAGAGTGGATCCAATCTGTCCGTTCCCCCCTCTATGGTGTTGGCTAAGTCCTATTTATAGTGGCCTCGGTCCTCTTCCCAAATGTTGGCGGGAAGGTATCACACAATGGCCAGTTTTGAAAGGGGACAAGTAGTACATCTTATCCTGACTAAAGTGGTCTTCTCCTGCGAAAAGCCCCTCGTCGTGACACCGCGGTGAGCTTGGTGATGACCTCTGTCCTACCGTCCTGGCGGTCTTGGTCTTGTTGCACCGGAATAGAAACCTTTGGCTGATTCCTCGGGACTCCGCGCCTATGGCTTGCCTCCCTTGCACCAAAGAGGAAACTGGCACCCTGCGCCCGCTAGCGCCCGCCTGGCCTTGGTCGTGGTGGCTCACGTCAGCTGGGCGTCGTGAGGTGCGCCTTGCATAGAACTCTCCGCCCCGCGGGAGCCAGCCTGAGGAGGCTGATTCCCTCGGGGTCTTGGTGTCATCTGCCTCGCGAGGCTTGGCCCCTCGCGAGGGTCTTGAGTTGTTGACGCTGGAGCTGGGCCGTACTAGGCCGTTGATGGAGCCACGTGGTGGGCCATAGGCAGGCAAGTTTGGATACCCTCATATCTAGAACGCTGACATATTCAACTCATTTTTCGAATTGCGCATGTATATTGAGAAGTTCGGCTTGGACAGCCGCTTCAGTTTGATGTCGCTGCATAGTACGGCTATGTTATGCTCAACTTTTCATGTTTTGACAAAATTCATTTTTCTTTGGATTTGTGAGTGTATGGGTGAAAAGCCAACGGAGAGAGAGATCATGTGTGTGTGTGAGTGGTGAGGTTCAGAAAACGTGTGTGTCTTGTTATTTAAAGACATGAAAAGTTGAACAAACAAACATAATTTTCATGCATTTAAATAATCCCAAGAAGGTCAAAATGAAACAATAGAACAATTCAAAAATAGTTTATAAAAACCATTTATAAAAATGGAATTTCCCCACTTCAAAAAATTATAATTTTCCCCTTTACTAAAGAATAAACCAAAAAGTTCAAATTTCAAAAATAGAGCAGTACAAAATTTATAAAGAAGATCGATTTTCATGGTTTCGAAAAAATCTAGAGGTACAAATTTAAGTAACGGAGAAGTTCAATGTTTATTGGAAAACCAAGAAGGCCAAAATAAAAATAGTACATTTCAAAAAGTTTATAAAAAACAAACCGTGCCCTTTTTTAAAAAAAATCTAGAAGTTCAAAATTAAATAACAGAGTGTTTCAATGTGTATTCGAAAACTAGGACTTTTCCAGTTACTAATGTATAACACCGAGAATTTTAAAAATAAGAGTGGTTTCAAATTTATATAAAAATGAACTTTCTCAATACTAAAGAATAAAACCATGAAGTTCAAATTAAAAAAATGGCATAGTTCAATCTAAACACACATGAAGTTCAATTTAAAAACCTAAAGGTTCAGAATTTATATTGCAGGACGTCCGACCTCTAATTATATGTTTTAAAATGGCAAAAATGATGTCCGACCTTCAATTGCGTGTAATTCAACGTATACACAAAAATGTGGCAAAAGTTCATAGTGAAAACAACGCAAAGTTCAAGTACTGCAAGGAATGCATTTCAGGTGAGAATTAAAGTATAGAAAAATAAAAGCTTAAAACGTTTGTTGAAAGAATTTTAAGTGCTCTTTCCGGGGAAGTTCAAAAATTCTTGCGAGAGAGGTTCACATTGTATTTCTATGTCTAAAAACACAAAAAAGAAATTGCTTTTTTGTGCTTTAAAATAATTCGAATCCACAAAGAAGTTCAGTTATTACTTGGGAGCAATTTGATTTCAAAAAGGAAAAAAAATTAAATTATAAAAACTGAAAAAGTTCATGTACGACATGGTGTGTGTTTAATATGAGAAAAATGAATTAAAAGGCAAGGTCCAATTTTGTTGTTGTTATAAGTTCAAGTCCAGGATCGAAGAAAGTTTACAAAATTATTGTGAGAGAGGTTTGTACAAAAAGAATATCATTTATGTAACACTGACGAATGGATGAGAAAATTGCAAACAAAAATACACCACAGAAGTTCAACGTGAAAACAGCAGGAAGTTCAACTACTAGACTGAATGAATTTCAGGTGAAAAACTTTTAAAGCCACCGCGAGTATGAAAAAATGATCAACACGAGAAAATTGCGTGTTTACATCGGCTTTCCATCTTGATATCATTTGCTCAATTTCTGTCAGTGGATGGAGAGCTACAAGAAAAAAAAGCACGTGAAAAACAGAGTGAAGTTCTGGTAGACATGCCGAGAAGTTCAAGTTCTTCACACAGTGCATTTTCGGAGAACCTGTTTCGTGACAAAGGCAGAACGCACGATCTCGCTGTTTTCAAAATTACTTGAAAACAGCTAGGAATCAGAGAAAACCATAAACATGAAAACGTGTCGCATTTTTCGTAGATTTTCATGGGTATATTATTTGCCCTAGTTCGATAAAGTTTGTAGAAATTACGGCCAAAAAATGTTTTTAGCCATTTTCAAAATTGACTTAAAACCGCAAGCTATTGGGAGAAACTATAGATACAAACAAATTTCGCATTTCCTCAAGCTTTCCAACGCCATATCATTTGCTGCATTCGGACATGCGGTTAAAAAATTAGCTCGAAAATACGAACTTGGTGGAACTTGTATCGTTTTCTAAATTACACTTAAACCGTCCAAAATTATAAAAACTTTTAACATTGAAAAGTAGCGCATTTTCATAAGATTTCGAATGCCATATAATTTGCCTCAATTGGATTAGCCGTTTAGAAATGCCATCGAAAATACGAACTCCGCTGTTCGGTTTGTGAAATTTTATGATTTTCAAAATTATTCTTTAACCATAGGGAATTAGAGAAAACTTTCAACATGTGGAAGCAGCGGTTTTGCTGCAGATTTCCAACGCCATATTATTTACCTCATTCCGATAAACGGTTTATAAATGCAATCGAAAATAAAATTCACGTTTTTGTATGAAGAAAAAACGGTTTTCAAAACTACTATTAAACCGCTTACATTTTGCCAAAAAATCAACTTGGGTCATGATTCTTGTGTCCATAGCTTTCCAATAGTATATCGCAAGCCCCATTTGGACAATGTTGGTGGAAGTTCAACCTAGCACGGAGGGAAGTTCAGGTCGAACAACTCAGACAGTAAAATTGCAAAAAACGCAAGAGCAAAATCCACCAACGAGCGAGATTCCTATTTAAAACAGGCATTTAGTTGCTAAAAACCATTTCTAGATTACACTTACATCATATAGAACATGACTAAATAGAATAATTTGCGCGGGGAGACACGGTTGTGAAGATAGCCCGAAGGTCGGGTTCCTACAAAGGGAAGTTCAGGCGTGTAACTCAAGAAGTTCATTTTGTGATCAAAATAATATTCTGATCCCGTGATCACAATAGTGTATATATATATATATATATTTGTGTGTGTGTGTGGGGGGGGGACAAAGCTATTATGTTACTAGTAACAGAATAATATTCTGTTACCCTCGCACCCTATATAGATCGATTGACGCGAATCTTGTAAATTGACCGAAGCCCCCACACCCCCATCGTCTTCCACCAGGACCCCGATCCACTCCTGCATCCCGGCGCCGCCCGAGCCTGCTCCCACTAGCGCGCCGCCGCCCCGGGCCTCCTTCCTCCTCTGGCCAAGCTCGCCGCCGCCCCGGGCCTCCTTCCTCCTCTAGCCAAGCGCGTCGCCGCCCCTGGTCCTCCTTCCTCCTCCGACCAAGCGCGCCACTGCCCCTGCCCCCCTCCTCCGGCCAAGCGCTCCACCACCCCCGCTCCTCCTTCTTCCTTCGGCCAAGCGACGCGCCATCGCCGCCGGCGCGCCTTACCTCGTGCGCAGCCATGGCCCCTGCCGCACCCCCACCGCCACCCTATCCGCGGATCCCTGTGGCGCAAAGTTGAGGTCATGGAGGTCGCCACCTCTCGCGGCCATGGCGAACACCTCCGCCGCTGGGCTAGCTCTAGCCCCCCCCCCTCACCTGCCCTCTCCCTCTAGCAACTCTACTAGCACACCCGACGCTCCTTCTGGCGAGCAGCTCCGCGCCACACGATAGTCCCCCCACACCCACGGTCCTCTGCATCCAGCACCCGGTTTCTCTTCATTATGACATTCAATTGCGGTTTAACAAAAATAACAGCAGCAGTACGTACATCTCTTTTATCTCTATTGCTCTTTTCTCTCACTAATTTGTTTCTCTCTGTACTGTAGCACGAGGGAGGTTGGATGGACTGCAAGAAAAAAAGCTCAGTTCTACAGACAACCCCCGCCGCCCACATGGATTACTTCCTCCGGTCCTCATCCAGGTATGGCGCTCACATCAGTCCAACTATTCCTCCCTTATCCATTTGAGCTCGTCCTGCCATGCTCCTTCACGTACGAGCTTTTGCCGGCACTGGTGCACGCCGCCACACGTTCAAAGAGTGTATTGGAAAAAGTTCAGAAGTTTGGTTCCATAAAAAATTGCACTTGTTCATCTCGAAAGATCATGAAAGTTGAGAAGTCAAGGTGCCTAGCACCTGTTTGATGAAATGGCGAGCTAAATAAATATATTAGAGATGCAGATATCAACTTATCCCAGTTGTGCATATGACAAAAACTTTCCCCCCAATCTGATGTGATTTTATTTGTATCAAATGGAGTCACAGAAAAGTTGCACACAAAAGAGCATCTTCTAAAATGGTTTAAGATCTATTTCATAATTTGCCAGATAATTAAAATTTTATAGTACTCTTTAATCATTTTGTAGTCCCTCTAGAATGTTTGTTGCAAAGCAGGAACAATTCATTCACTTGTATGAGATGAAAATATTTGATTTCTCATGAAACCTCTAAAAAATCTAATTTCACAACCTTAAGAAATTACCAAATGGATGAGAAAATTAGTATTACCACTGTACTGAATATTCTGAAGTGGCTAGTATACTAGAGAGTAAAACTGTGCCCTATTGTTTGGTTTAATTTCTGTTTAGTTTTGTGTTCTGTTGTTTGTCCTAGTTGATCCATGTGTTATTGCTTCCATGTTGTGAACTTCTAATTCCATCACGAAGGAAAGAAGATAAGCGAGCTAAGTACTTGTTTGGAAACTTGGTAAGCTCGAACACATAAACCTAAAGAAGTTCATTGAAAAAGTTTGGTTTCGTTTCAAAATATGTGATTTTTGGTTGGAAAATCATTGAGGAAATAGTTCACTTTTGCTAACTCCTGCAGTTCTCTGGTTGGAAAATTAATGGTTCAATTTGCTGAGTCCTTTGGTCTATAAATTTATTTTTGTTTGTATGTAAGTGGCTTAGTCATGAGAAAAAAGCGAGCAGTTCTGTTCAAGGGAGTTCAAAAATTAACATACAGGAAGTTCTTGATTATTTGGGTTATTTTGTATGATTTATTTTTTGCAGAATCTTGGTGTCATTTTGCCTTGCAGATAAAATTCTTACTGAGTGTACTGGGTCCCTACTGGCTGTAGCAGCTTACTTTCAAAAACTGAACCTTACTATCTCCAGATTAGCATAGAAACAAGTTATTACTTTCTTGGTTAAAAGAAGTGTATACATTTTACTATTTATAGATTTAGATTGTCGGAACAAGTTCTCATACACACCTTTTGGCTCTGTTACAACTTGCTAAAAGGGTTAGAATGTTATTGGTGTCGCAAAAATATCAGATGCTCTCAACTGAATAAGAAGTGTGTCGCGCAAGTTCAGGTATAACTACTGCAAGAGTTCAAAAATCTCAATGAACAAAGCTCTTACCAAAGTTCAAGAATTGTTTCCTTCATAAATTAGTTTTCTTTTGGTTAATTTGTTGTTCTGGGCAGTACAGACGTAGAGTCTTGTGTAGTACATGTGTGTATTGTACATTGTATATTGTTATCACTTACCATAGCATCATGGACAATAATAAGAGAGATACATAGATTCATTCTATTAATCAACTTTCTAGCAACACTAGATACATTTCATCTTTGCAAAAATGTGATATATTTGGTACAATTTATGAATGATTTGATTTCGATTTTGAGCTATTATTCAACTTAATTAAAAACATGCATTTTAGTTCAAACACTAAGTTTTGGACCACAAAGTTCATGTTCTAAATGTTTTTATAAATTCCAAACTAGTCTATGTAAATTCCCGTGGAGTAGGTGGGCGTGTTGAGCGGCTACTGAACTTGTGCTGCTGCTGCTTTTGGACTGCCCAGGAAGCACGTCATTATAGAAGGCAAAAATCTGTAACCTATATAACTCCTGTTTGTTCTGACTTCTTGTTTCTCTACAGCGGCCAAATCCCGGCACACCTGATAGTTGAAACTTACACATGGCATGTGACCAACTGCGCCGCCTCTATAAGCTCCTCGGGAATGACTTGGTAGTAGCTGGGATCCCCTTACAGCAGCAAAATCCCGGCGCACCCAGTCGCCGCTCGTGATCCCTGCTCCTTCAGCTCGACTTCGCCGGTGCCGTCAGTCCACATGCGTAGGAGCATCATGCCCGACAACAAACAAGAACAGAAGGTATGTGCTCAGAAATTTAAAATTCCGTATACATTTGCTGAAGTTACCTTATACTCCCATCAATCTTATGATTTAGAATAAATTTCAGCCATGATTTAGACTTTCTTTTTGCAATAAATAAGTTCACTATCTCAGTACAATTAGTTGACCATCTCAGTACAACTATTATTGGGTGTGCCAAAACTAGATGCAAGTCTAAGGTAACTTCAGCAAATGTATACAGAATTAATGTGTAAACCGGTACATGCTCCTTGTTGATAAAATCTAGCCCATTCAAAGTAGTCATGATTGGACTAGGATGCTATGTTTTATCATTATCTAACAGTGCATACATCATTATCTAAGTGTAGAACATCATTATCTTACAGTGCAGATCTTACAGTGTAGTACAGTAAATCATGATCTAACATTTTTATAGGAACTGCATGCTATATACAGAATTTCTACAGAAACTGCTGTAGATACATGACTTATGAGGCTACCAAAGGCTACTACACCTATAGATTAATGACAGCCTGCAACTTGCTTCCAACACACTAGTAACACATTCTAAGGTTCGTAATCGGCTACTTCAGAGTGCTGTTGCTATTTTGTTGGTAAAGGTCCTCATTTTGTTGATGGTGGCATCTTACAAAGAAAAGGTAACCTGCTTTTACTTACTATTCTTGTACTTTGCCCTTCAAATACGGAAGTAGAATCAATGTCAATAAGCATTTTCACAACTTCTCTTATTGTCGGTCGCTCAGAAGGTGCTTGAATAATTCAAGCAATGGCAAATATTAAGGACCTTTATTATAACTTTTGATCCATAGTTGCTAACTTTTAGATCACAACCCGCTGTAGTATTCCGGTCTGAACATTGGGATCAAACCCATTTTGATCATGATATGATAAAAAATGGAATGGTGGGAAGTAGCAGGACCAGTTTCTAGTAAATGGGATCGTGGGCAGATGCATAATAGTCCTATCCTATAATCTGCAGTTTTCAGGATAAAGGGGATCAAACGGCTTCTTCCCCAGACCACGCTCGGCTTTCTGCCTAGGCAAACCCCTTTTATTCCTCCCAAGCACAACCACAACATCCTTTTCAGTCCAAATTGACCGCTGACTGCGGTCCAAGTTTGGCAAATTATTTTTTATTTCCGTCCAACCTGGCCGTCCTAAGCAATTCACCGTCGCAGCTACTAGGCCAATTGCGTCGAGCCTCCTGCCACCGCCGGTGGGGCTCCATCGCCGTACTTCCCATACCGTTCACCGCCACCACCCCGGATCGTTCAACGACACAACCCGAAGCAGTTCGACGCCGCGGCTCGGGAGGAACACTCTTCGCCCCTCCATCCTAGGAGAGTAGTACATCTCCTTGTGCACGAGCAGTCCTTTGCCGGTGTACACTGCTGCTCTAAGCTCTTTGGCCACTTCTCCAATATGTCCAGCACCGTCCCCAGTCCAGCCCCGTGGCATCCTGATGGTCGAGTTCATGCTGAGAAGCAGTCCACGACCGTCAGCTCCTATTTCCACTATGGTGGTTGGGTTGCCGTTTTCCTCATCCTTTCCGGTGCGCGACAACTCAGCCCACATGCTGCTGCCGTTCGCCACCCCAAAATAGCTTCATTTATGTAAATGCTACTAAATCAGTGGTTTGATTCAGCAGCCTCCTTCAGTTCAAACACATGAACTAAAGTAATCAGAGAAGAACAATACACTGAAGAACAATGTACTGAGTTTTTTGTTAACCAGCGAAGAAAAATATACTGAAATTACAGAGGATAACACAATGCAGTGCTAGTCACGATCATTACTACTTAATGTGAGTCAAAAAAGAAGTGTTGGACAATGGTTCATTGTTAATTAGTGACCAGAACTAGTGTACTTTGGATTATAGTAGTGCAAATGTAGCCTCAAATTCCTAGTACGTGTGATCATGCACACATCTGACAGAAAATGGGTTCATGAGAAAATGAGGTTCTTATGATCATGTTTATTGTTAACTTATTCAGAAGAAATGCTATTAAGTTATATCATTAGTGAAAACACAGTTAACTTATTAAAAAATAATTGTATCAGTTCTGACTTAAGAGGGTGTAAGTGAAGAAGAAAAAATTGGTAGCTGTAAAGGGTCATCGATTGAAAAGGTTATAAGTTCACCACGACGTCTCAGATAAGTTCGTGAAAAATATCAAACAAAAAAGAAACCCCAAATGGGAATTCGAATGGTAAAAGTTCAAATAAAAAATTTCTACTTGGCCTAGATAGCTTATATATACTTCAATCTTGTAATTTAAAAGGTCAAGTCACAAGTTTGGAGATGATTGTTTGCAACTAGTTTACTTTGATGATTCTGTAATTGCATCAGGCCATTACAGAAAATGGTTCTAGTACTTCATTATTTATTTCAATTCATGAAATTGATACAGTGCGCCGCCCCGCCCGCAATGTCGTTTTTACTTGCTAGCTGTCGGTGGTTCGTGTGCCCTGGTCGCTGCTGCTATAGGGTAAGGTGAGTGAGAAAGAGATTACTGAGAGGGATTTGCTGCTGCTGTTGTTCCTTGTATTGATAGAGGATTGTCGAATCTAAAGCCAGCTGCACCTTCGCATCCTATGCACTGTCACATATGAGTTGGTGCTCCTGCAGTAGTGTTCTAATTAGCAAAAGAACAATGAGAAGGGAAAGAAGATGGTGGTTAAATATTAAGTAAATAAGAACTGATAGAATGAGGATAGCATAAAACAGTGTGTGACTGAAAGAAACTAAATATTTTTGTGCAAAACATTGTTGCTTTTCTCTGGTGCTATAGTTCAATTTACTACAACGGTTCTGCTTGTAATAGCATCTTCTGCAGGAAGTTTGAGATGGGAACACTTGTTTCAAATGCTCTCCTCCCATTCGCGATGCTGCCAACAAGGAAAACCTCTGGGAAGCTCTGCTGGTAATGCAGTCTCCTATCCATCCCAGCTCCAACTTACTGCTGCTAATCAATTGTCTGCATGTAATAGAAAATTAGGTGTTTGTTGCATAAGTTTTGAACTTGTAGGTGTTTGTTGCACAAGTTAGAGTTGTCGCTACTCGGAGAAGCTACTACTATTGCTAGCTTTGGGGTTCACATGCTACAACACATGGATCCATGGACAATGAATTAATATGAGAGATATAATTTGGTTGTGTCATGCTCTTTAGAGTTTGTTTCTATTCCTGTTAGCACCAAATAGTGTTTGAATTTTTTTATTTTGTGCTCTCACATATTTGTTTGGGCAGTACAAACACATCAGCACAGTGAGTAAGGATGTGGCACCTTGGGGAATAATGCCTACAAAGCAAGCCCAGGATGACGACGCTGATCACTAGCATGAAGGATACCAAGCAGGCTAAGGATGAAGTACACGATGAAGGCAATGAGGACAATGAAAACATGCAATCCATAAACATAGCAGCAGCTGCAAGTTCTTCTATGTATGATAATATGATTGCTACTTTTTAAAAGAAAGTGTATATGATAGTTTGATGTTTCTACAAGAAAGGAAAAAAAATGTTTTGAATAGATTATGAGTTGGGGACATGAGGGAGCGAGTGGTACATGGATCGGTGGGTGTAGTCTTTGTAGGTTGAGTAGATTCTTGTTGAAACAACTCTTGTACAACTCTTTCTATCTCACTCATATTTCTAGGTTTTGCATGGGGCATCTTCTAGCATATGATTGAAACTCATTTCCCGTTGTATTATGCATTAAAAAACTCATAAGTAGTTAAGAGTTCATTTGTGGTGGTTAGCAATTCAATAGCTAGAAAAATGATACATCAGTTCAAATATGCTTGCCATAAGTATTTAAGAGTTTATTTGCGGTGGTTAAAAATGAAGGTACTTTGTTCCGAGGACAAGAACAACTAGAAGTTCAAATGCTGATGTGTTAAAAAAAACTCCAGCTACTTTGTTTAAGCTTTTGATGTCTTAATTTCTGCACTTCTATATAGAATTTGGTGGCTCACTTTTGCTAATATTCTGTAGTTCTCAGGTTAGAAAACGATCAGTTCCATGTGTATTTAACATCAGGTCCATGTATATTTAATAGAAAGTCCATGTATTACTACATGAGAAGTACTGCTAGTGAGACTTCACTGCTCCATTCCAATAAACGTGTATATGCAATCCTGGTTCGACAAAGTACTCTGCTACTGCTGGTTTCAATTCCCTCACTGGATTTGCAGGCTTACGACCATCTTCTAACACCCCATTAGTGCCACCGATTTGAAGGAGCTCCATGACTAGTATCTCTGAGTTCTAATGCTCGTAACGATCGTTTGGAATCTTATCTTCAATATCTTGCTGATAGGGAAAAGTAGAATGTCGCAATATATACTTCTACAATTTTTTTTAATACTGATGACTAGTACTTGCCTTGACAGTACAACGGCATGCTTCGCTGCCGGTTGCGAGGATGTGCAAAGTATGTTTAAGCAAGCATTTATGTTGTATTACAAACAAAAATCTTTCCTCTGTTCCATAGAAGATTGCGTGACCTTTTTAAATACATTTTAGAAAAGAAGTGTACAGACTGTAGCTTAGCATTTGATAATTTGTTTGCAATATGTACAACCCGTGGATGATTATGTAATTGTTTTCATGCATTACCATATGTCCAATAGTTCAGTATGTATTTTATAATTAGTTCAAATGGCATATCAAATTCGGTATGGATTGTTGCATTAATGGTTACTATCACAAAACACAAAAACATTTCTTGGAGAAGAAAATTCAGCCAATTCAAGTATATAAAGCATGCAAGTTCGGTGATGATGACATGCTGAAACACATTTTAAACTAAACCTAAAAGTTACATTTCTACAAGTTCAAGTGATCAACCCCCTGAACATTCTGGATTGCGAAAAATAGGTCAGTACAAACACACACATATATCAGTACGAGTACTTTGTTTATCAAACGGGAAAACAACATGATGTGTCTTGCCGTATTGAAAACTTTTTAAATAAATACAAAGTAAAGTCTAGTATGTGGAAACACGCTCAGTACAAAATCATATAGACATCCGTTCAAGTAATTTTTTTGGAACCACTCAAAACTACTGTGAAAAATACCTCAGTACAAACACACAAATATATCAGCACGAGTACTCAGTTTTTTTGAAGGAAAAACACCATGTTGGGTCTCACCGTAATCCAAATTACTCTTTAAAGGCTGCAAATGTGAGAAAACATTCAACATGACTAAGTTTCGCATTTTTGATTGCTATCCAAGGGTATATTATTTGCCCCATTTCGACAAACTTTTAAAAAAAATCGCGTTCGAAATCAAATTTGACCGTATTCGAATTCGTTTTTAAACCGTAAGGAATTAGAAAAACATTTTAATACAAAAAAGTTGCGCATTTTCCGTAGCTTTCCAACGCCGTATCTTTTGCGTTAATCCGACAAACTGTTTGCAAAAAATTGTGAAAATACTTTTCACCCAGAATTTCACCGTTTTTCAAATTACTTTTAAATCATATAGAATTAGAAAAAACAATACATATATGGAAGATGCGGATTTTCACCAGCTTTCCAATGCCATCTTATTTGCTCAATTCAGACAAACCGTTTGAAAATTGAGTCCAAAATACGATTCACGTTTTCGGTTTTGAAAAAAAAACATTTTTTCTCAAAACTGCTCTTAAACCATAATGATTTTGCAAAAACGTTCAATATACTTGAAATATGGTTGTCAAGAGATTTCCAACGATATATTACACGCCCCATTCCAACAAAAAAATTACAAAAAGTTTTTGAACTAAAGAAGACGATCTGTTAAACACAACTGAAAGCATCAGTTCAACCGCTTCGAAAACATCTGTACAACCACCTGAAACCGTCAGTTCAAAAAGGGTAACAGAATAGCCCATATATATATAACTGGCACGCACAAGTCGATGACCTACACACCTTGATCAATCGAGGCTGGGGCAGACTGGACATCGGGGATTGCCGGTACTGCCTCGGGTGCATAGCTCACCAGGGCTACCGTGACCACCAAGTCTGCCCGGCGACGTTCGGCGAGACGACGTTGGCTCTTACCAGGGCTACCGTGACCACCGGGTCTGCCCCAGCGACGTCCTATGCTACGCCCTCCTCCATCTGGGACAGAAGCCTACGCCTCATGTTGCGGCCACCACTGCCATAGTTGTCCTTGCATCATCGCGCTTCCTACTCCGCTGCCCGCACTGGGACAGCAGTATCACCCGCTGGGACATCAGTATCACCCGCTGGCAATCCCTGTCCGCTTTTAGGGCGATGTTAGCTAACCTAGCGGCTTGCTCGTACCGTGTTTCCTACTTCCTCTGGCCGTCATCGGGAGAGGCGGCGTCATGCCCATCGATCGCCAAGCTAACCATCGTTCCTTCAGCTTCGATTCCGCCATCACGTAACTCCATCCTGCCGTCGGCTATTGGGGGTATGCTGGTTAACTAGCTAGCAAGTGGATCAATAGCGAGTCACCGACACCAGTCATTGATGTGCTTATTTATAGCTAGCAGCTGGCTAGGGGATTGGGGACTTTACAATTCACCCATGTGGGGCATAGGAGGCCTTCACTTGAGCGCGTAAGACTAAGTGGAGCACACAACCCGACAACTTGTAACATCCCATATTTCCAATTTGGAATGTTATACATTAGATCATCTTTGCATATCATATTTTATTGCATTTTTGGTTGATCCTAGAAATTCTACGCAACTCAAGGACCCACGGAGAGAGTTGGGGATTTCGTTATTTTCATATTTGAGTTTTCTCAAATTTTGAAAAGAGGATCATTTGGTTTTAATTATTTTCTCCTCGAATATTTCTAATATGAAAATAAAAGAGAGGAAAAAAAATGACTTCACCAAAATAAAGAAATATTGGAGGAAAAATATTAAAATCAAATAATAATTTTATTCTGAGTTTTATTGCTATTTAATTTGAATTAGGAAAAAAATGCGTTTTGCAAAATTGCATTAGAGGCCCAAATAAATGTTCACTTTGTCTTCAATATTATTAGAGGACCGTGAAAATTTATTTCATGATTTTTGGAGTCTGTTTAGTATTTCTTTTATTAGTTCTTCTGCGTCAGGATTATTTAAAAAAAAGTTACCGCCTTACCAAGCCGTAACCGACCCGGACTCCGCCGCCGCCCCCTACCTGCAGCCCACCCCGTCGCCAGCCCACCCCGCCGCCACTCGCCCGCACTGCCACCGCCGCCGCCGCGCCATCTCACCGTCGACCGCCGCCGCCGTCGACGGAGTTGCCGCGTTTTTTTTGGTTTTTAGGTAAACCCTAGATCTAGATCTAGATCCGGTTTTTTAGTTTTCCCGGTTTATGTTATTAGATTGGTTTTATTTTATTTTTTCGGTTTAGTTAAATAGCGGATGTTCGAGCCGTACGTTCGTTTTAACGAACGATGTTCATCCATTAGCCACAGACAGCGAACGTTCATTCGTTAGCATGTTCGCCAGTTTTTCTTTTTCCGGGGTTTTTCCGCGATTATTTTCGATCGTGATTTCTGCCCTGATCTTTGTTTTAGTTTATCTTTTCGCTCGTTTATCCGAATCAGGTCATTCAAGCGCCTAGATCTTCGTCTCGAAGCCCTCTTTCTATTTTTCCAACTTGAACAAGATTTTGGTACTATAAAATTTGACTTTAGTCCAGATTACTAAACGGATCTTGTTTCTTTCGCTGTTTGAGTTTCGTTGCTCCGTTTGATTTGATTCTTTTTGCAAACCGGAGTTCTTCAGTTGAAATTTCTGGTTAGATCTTTTATTTTAGTTTTACCCATGCTTCTATTTGAGTGCTTATGTATGTTATTGTTTGTTTGCGATAGAGTACCCGGAGTGCGAAGCATGCTACTACAAGTCTCTAGGTTTTGCGGCTCATCAGCAAGGCAAGTAACACTTTGATCAAACCTCTTTACTACCCAGTTTTTATGCATTAGATCAACCCTCAAACATTGCATGGTTAGGATCTGATTAACATGTGGGTTTTGGGAAGTTGATGATGAGGTAGAACCTATTGCCCTGTTTATTATCGAATCTTTGGGAGTTACTTCTACGTTATGCTTATATTTCTATGCTATGCTCGTAGATGTGGATTGGGTGAGTGTATCCATGACAGATGTGAGTATAGTTAATTAATGGTTAACTTAAGGTGGCTACTTAGGTACACATCTGGGTGGATTGGTTGAGGCACCCTGGAGTACCCAGTGGTTGTCAGGGCACCTGGAGAATCTAGTGTTGTCCTAGGATATCCTGGAGTACTCGTGTGATCATCCTACGATTCTCCACCCAGGCTCAAAGGGATCATAAGATTATTCATGCTAGAAACTTCCGTGTGCAGCCACAAGCCAATATGGGCTCTGGCATAGTTTAGTAAGTTGCGTGAAGCTCTTGAAGAGGTAGACTAGCAGATGTAGTGGGTTGTAGGTGGTACAGTCTACCCAGAGTAGAGAGTTAATGCTTCAGAAAGACTGTATCTCGAATCTGTCGGCGTTCTGGGAATGGGGGTCCCCAGACTTGCCTGCCTGCGGCCTACGGCGTGGCTCAAGTGGGGGCCCAGTGCAACCCAGCTTCATCAGCTCAAGCTCAAGACCCTCGCGAGGGGCCAAGCCTCGCGGGGCGGACGACAGGAAGCTTCCTCAGGAGCGGCCTCATTAGGCAGGCTCGCGAGGAGGCGGAGAGATCAAGGCAGGGTACCTCGCGAGGAGCCCATGACGCAAGCCATGACGATCGAGACTAGGCGGGCGCCGGCCTGTGCAGTCTCCTTGTTTCCCCTTCGGTGCAAAGGGGGCAAGCACAGGCCAAGGCATCAAGCAAGGGTTACCGTTTCGGTGCAACAAGACCGAGACCAGCCGAACGGCAGGACGGAGGTCATCGTGGAGCCCAGGACGGCGTCATCGTCAGAGCCTTTGGCAGCCAAAGACCAACTTTAGTCAGGATAAGTGTACTAGATGTTCCCCTTCAAAATGGCCAATTGTTGTCGCCCTTCCCGCTCATTATTTGGGAAGAGGCCCAGGGCCTCCCTCTATAAATAGGACTAGCCACCACAGGGCAGAGGGGGGGATCCAGATCACGCATAGACTAGGGAGAGGCGACTGAACTGATCCAAGCAGTTCATCGCACCAGCTCAAGAACAGCCCCTCGCGAGGCTGTTCCCCCTTTGTACTGTTCATCATCAGCCCCTGAGGCAATCCACCACACCACACACTGGAGTAGGGTATTACACCACAATGGTGGCCTGAACCAGTATAAATCTCGTGTCCCTTGTGTGTTCTTATTTCTAGCTTAGATTCATTGCGAGCCTTCGAGACGTGAGCTAGTAGGGGAAGATCTTCGTGCGCACCCCAGAGTTCGAACCTCAAGGGTCTGCCGGAACCCGAAATCCGACAGAATCTCCGACCATGGATGTGTTCGAGTCTTGTGGGGAAAAGTGCGCAAACCTCTGCAGAGTGTACAAACTAATCATGGTTAGCCGTGTCCTCGGTTATGGACATCTTGAGTATCTGGTTCTTGGATTATCAGGTTGATCTCATCACTCTAAATTAATTTTGTTGGGTTTAATGATGATGCTTAATTGGGATTGAGTTGGAGGAACATTCTCAATGTTAAACAACCACCATGATAGTTAAATAAAATTTATTCCTTTGTTGTAGGGAAAAATTGGCTTTATGCAAAACTATAACCATAGAGCTTTCTACCAGCCATATATGCATGTAGTGATAGCATTCATTTTGTTCATTACTCTATGTGTTACATTGCCAGCATATTCAATGTGCTGACCCGTTTCGGGCTGCAAAATTTCATGTTGCAGACTTTTCAGATGACGAGTAAGGTGCCATAGGTCATTGTCGTTCACTCAGCTATGTCGTTGGAGTTGATGAACTCACTTTATCTTCCAAGCCTTCTGCTGTTATCGTTTTTAGATGGCCTTAAGCCATATTATTGTAATAAGCTCTCTTTTGAGACATTCAATGTAATAAGTGTGTGATTGAAACTCTCTTATAAATCCTCAAGTATTGTGCATGTCAGCATTACCGATCCAGGGATGACACTGATGCACAGAGACTAGACTATTTGAGGTCTGGTCGCTACATAACTGTTACGGAGCCACGTGTTATCACACACATGCTAACATAAGGAAACGTATGTGTAACTTACTAATCATCGCACACGATACTCCTAGCCATCGCAAGCAACTAGTTTGCATTTTCCAAAGTTTATTCTACACATAGAATCACACACGAATTAACTCTAGTAACCGCCTGTGTTATATTTTCTCAGCACCAACAGTTCATTCGAGTGGGTTGTTTGCCGCAAATCACACACATCTTGTTTACATGAATTGTTTGTGTTCTTTTGGCTCATAGCAAACAGTTCATCTATGTGAACTATATGCCGCATATCACACACATCTAGTTAAGTTGAACGGTTTCTGTTGTGTTGCCTAATCGAAAACAGTTCATCTGAGTGAACTGTATGCCATATATCGCACACACCTTGATCTCGCTGACCGTTTCTGTTGCATTTCCTAATCATAAATAGTTCATCTGAGTGAACTGTATGCCGTATATCGCACACACCTTGATATGCCTGCCATTTCTGTTGTTCTGGCTCATCGCAAACAGTTCTTCTAGATTAACCATATGCCATGCATCGCACATGCAACTACAATCTAAATCGTGTTTGATGTCTCCTCCATCGCAAACATTTTATATCTTTTTTACGGTTTTTTACATCACCGCTTGTGATTAATGCATCACACATAGTTTCGTCGAAGGGTCTCTGACTGTAGTGTCACGTTTGGACAATACTGCAGTAGTGGGTAAATTTGAGCACACTTCAAAATTAGGGGTTGATCTGAGTAGGTGGTTCGAGTTAGGGACATAAATGCAAATGGCTCGAACTAAAATGGCCACTCAACATGAGCAGAAATTTTCCATGTTCTAGAAAACCATGGTATCTAAGAAAACCATGTGAACGTAATTAATTTTTCTAAACTTGCAATGTGAAGAATTTTTTCTAAAACTTGTCATGCTAACAGAATGGGGTTATCTAATCGTGAAGAACATGGCAAATTACTAAATTTTTTAATGTTTTGGGAAACATAAAAGCAATTAAATTCCCATGTGATCACTAGAATCATTTTTCATTTTTTGGATTTATTCTTATGTATATAAGATGCACAGACATCCCCAGTTGTCATAAAGAAGTAAAAAAGGCATAAAAATTGCTAGACAGTAAAATTACCATGCTGATAAATTAACAAATTTGTGGATGAGTTACTTAACAATACAACGAATGATGGAGTGGAAATTTACTGATAAAATGACAAATACCAAGAATGTTGATTCAAATCCCAATTTTTTTGATTGATGTGCCCCTCCTAGGTGATGGCATGGTAATTTATGGAAGCAATTGTGATCCATACCTATGCCTTTGCTGGAGGAGATGATGGAAACTTGGTCTAGCGCTTGGAAGAGCGAGCCAAAAGCAATGTCAAGGAAGGATAACACAGGAGGTTGTCATGGAGGTGTAATGACCAACCTCATAAGGGTTTGGGTCTCCATGTTCACTGTGCCAGCCGCTGGATCGAATCGCCAACATACAAGGTACTGATGTTGAAAGTGCATTTCTCGCCTTAAGTGTTTTGGTGTTGATGACAATGCAATTTGCGAACTAACCATGTGCCTAAGCTACTCAGGTATACTCTATATGGGACAAGATAGTTGGGCACTCCTCTGGATGATAAGAGCGAAGATGGCATTTCTGTCGCTTTTATTGTTGGGATACGTAGTAGGAAACAAAAAAATTCGCACCTACGATCAGCCAAGATCAATATGAAGATGCATAACGGGTTGGGATCACGATCGCTACCATCACCGAGCGGCAGCGGAAGAAGATCGTGTTGGTGTAGATCATAATTGGAGTCCCTCAAATAGTCATAACGGTCCCTTGTACCGCCCACGTATAGTCCCTCAGACCGAAGACCAAAAGCACGACCTCTCTACTTGGTTGCAAATGTGCATCCTTCAAGATCCGACAGTGCTTCACTGTCCAGAGCTAATCATCACTGGAGAATTCAAGGGATGAGATTAGAACCACACGGGGCTTCTAATTATGAGCACAAGAGGATTAGCCTAGCTCTAATTAGTCAACTAGGACCAACTAGAACTAGGGCTAGAAGAACTAGAGGAGGCTCCAAAACTTATATGTTCAAAGGGCCAAAGTCCTCAAGTATATATAGGTTGGAGGGAGGAGGAGAAGGGGTGCCACAAGGGAAGAAAATACCTCCCTTTGTCTGGCCAAGGAGGGGGAGTACTCCTCCAGTTCGGCCTCCCCTCCCTTTCCTAAGTGGAAAGGAGGGCGCCACCTCCACTTGGGCCCAGGTGGCCCAACAAGCGTTCCACCACTTGGGATTTTAAGACCTGTTGATATTAAATGAAATATAAAAGCCTTCTAATGAATATTAGACCCTTTTTTATACATAATGAAACATCCCTGGAAACATTTTCCACCCATATATAATTATCAGTAATACCCGGTATTACCTGATATTCACCAAAATCCTTCCGGTGACCCCGAAACGCTTCCAGATCCTCTCGAAACTATTCCTAGTATTAATGAAACAATTCCAAAAATATATTATTGTCATCCGTTCCTACTAACACTCAAAAAATCATGATTTCCTCAAGCTTGTCACCCCATAGGTTCGGTAACTCATAGACATGAATGAAACCGTTCGTTCAATGGCCAACAATAGAGCCGTGGATGTCCATGTCGATCCCTATGAGCACACGAATGATATCTGAGTGAACCTTTGGTTATCATGTATTCTTCCCTTTGTTTGCTATACTTTACAAAACCTGGGATGCATCGGTATCCTTCAAAGTCATCACATGCTTACTATACTGAAATCTTCGTTATCAGTTTTGTTCTTTTTTCTCGTTATTGTGTTCCGACATCCCCGTGAGGTAGTCACGTATGTATGGCCACACGATGATGGATGCAATCACACCAAGATGGCCCTAAGAATATCTCTCCATTATCGGAGGAGCAAATTCCACTCTTGACATATCTAGTCCCTTGTCGAACTTTCCGATGAGGATGTAAGTTGTCATTATGATCACTTGTTATAGGTGACGTTTGAGCAACCCCAAAGTCCACCTTATGGTAAGAAGTGACTATGATACTCTGATGGTCTAAGGAAGGAGAACAATCACATGTTAACACTCTATGTTATTACATTTGATTACATACAATATTATCTCAATTCATAACAAACAAGTTTGGGTCGATTCAATTGATCATTCTTCCAACGACATAATCTCAATGTTCTTTTAGGACTATCATTACAGTTAATGATATCCTAAGATCAGGAAAACATGATTGCCAACAACACTTGAGCTAGTATTAGAGGCGAGACTAGGAACCTTTATTTTATCAGTTTATCATTTCACACATGGATATGAGTTTTCCACTGAATCACATATTCCAGGATCAGAGCAGTTATAGCATGAAATATAAACACTCAATTATGAATATGGAAATATAATAATACAATATTATCATCTCTAGGGCATGTCCAACATTTACTTGTTTGGTCATAGGAAATCCATACTATTAAGTGGGGTCCGCATTGGAAGGTGTTGGACCAATCAAACACATACACATCTACATATTGCACCCACATATAGCCTTCCATTTTGAGGAGAGGGCACCTCATCTAACCCATGTAGAGAAATCTACCCAGAGCGGTTGTATCGCTCCCTTTGTGGAGTGGCCATCTCTACCACCCATACGGTTGTACCACATGCAAAGTTGTACCGGTTAGTTTACTGGCGGTTCAAGTGCACTATGCACCAGATCAACCACCCCCAGGGGGTTTAGGGCATCTCCAAAACCGACCCTCAAACTGCCCGCATACGTTCGGACCGCACGGTCTGGATGTGTTGTGCCATCCAACACGGGCATGTATCGGTCCATGGGGTGTTCCCGTCCGACACCAGCTGCCCACATTCATGCTGATGTATAGCATGCCGCTACGCATTGAAGCCAGCTCAAAGCGGACGCGACCTCTCACTGCCTTTGCCATTGACGCGACGCACCAGTCGAGGGCACCGCCCACTGCATGTGGGTGAACACGCCTCCTAACTGCACTCAATCGGCTACAGACTACCCACCTTCCTCCATTAAACCCACGCATGCGGAGAGATACCTACTCTGGCCACATGTCGGTTTGTGAGCCAATCAACATTAAACACAACGTCGGTTGGCTCCTGACGTCTACCTGTTATTTAAATGATGCAAGACGCTAGGCAAGAACCGCACCACACCTCTGGTCCCCATTCCCGCCTTGAATGTTTTTCTCCATGGCATTCAATGAGCAGGAAGAAGAGTTCTCCAGCATAAAAGCCAGCTAGGTGGCTCATTGAGCTCGCAGGCTACGAGCCAGGCAACTATCTGTTCCACCACCATCGACGGTCCAGGCCTCTATAGGCGAGCTCGTGGGGGCTGAAGCTCCAAGCCGACGCATGGTTTAGCTCGCAGAGAAGTGGCGAGTTGCTCCAGGACAACATGGGGGAGCACGACAGCACGTGTGTTATGGCTGACGTGGACGATGACGTGTTGTTTTACCGTCCCGCGACTATGCCATCTGGCGTGAACGCACGCGTAACCGCGCCCCACCGGCAGAGAAAGAAGCTGGATACGTGGATGTCAATGAGGTCACTTCAAATGTTGCCCTATGATGGATCTATATTTTACGAATTTTTAGAGCTCATTTGTTGCATGTTCTCTTTATATATTATGTCCCATTGAACCAAATAGTTGTCCATTATGCATGTTTACTGGTATTTGCACTTATCATTCTGAGCATTGCACATTTAGTGTTTTATTTCATTTTTATTAGTTTTCCGTGCTTCTTGGGTCTACAGGTGTTTTGGAGCAACCTAGGACCAAGCACGATGAAAGGACCAAGGAGGGATTCGATATGGAGACACCCATGGTGCAAAGTTAACCATTTCAGAGGTCAGAGATATTTCATTTTTCCAGACTGCTCCAAATCAAGATGTAATACTAGAAATAGATCAGCGTCAATCATATGAATCCAACGAGCCCAAGAACGTCAAATTTTGAGTTTGTATGTAGATTTGGCGACCGTTTACCGAAGGAGGTCAGAGTGAATGACAACCTTTCATGCAACCGTGCGCGGTCGTTTTGGCGGTCGTTTGACATGCAGACAGCTCCGAAAGTTTCCCTTAGAGACGGGATTCTTCACCAATTTCGTCCCCGTTCGATCCCACGGGATCCTTGGCTCGTAAATAAGAGATTGGGAGTGGATTAGACTCAAGGATAGCCCTTGGATGAAGCCCATCAAGAGAGGAGGCTAGGGAGGCTCGATATAAGTCACCCTCAACCCTAGCTGTCGCCATTCATCACTCACTCTATATCTCCATTCACAAAGAACACATCCATCTCATCTCCATTGCTCCACTCCTGGGAAGAAGCTACAACCACCAAGGGAAGAAGGAGGAGGCTCCACCACGCCATGAGCACCGGCATTTGGGCCGGTGCCCTAGGGCCCGCGCCACCACCAATGGTGGCGCCCCCATCTCCATCACCACCGACGCGGGCACCAACTTCATTAGCATTATTACCGCGCTGCCACCATCACCACCATGCCTTCTCCCTTAACCAACTTGTAACTTGTCCCTAACCTTCATGCATATGTTTGAGTAGTTGTACTTGTTCTTGAGGATATGGTTGAACCCTATATGTTATTTATTGCAATCAAATATATTACTTGTTCATGATTCTAGTTAGTAGACTTTACGAATGTTGAGAGGAGCGCTCACTCACGTTTGTGCCTTGTGCCATGAAGTATGCTACAGTCCTTGTATTGGTTCAGGATATTGGGGTAATTTGAGGTGATAGTAAAAGCCTCAGTTCCTCACCTTTTCAAAGGATTGTGGATTACAGAGAACCCTGAGAGAGGCCACGTCCATGGGGTAACCCTTAATTGCCATGAGTTGTAACCCTATGGTGGAGACTATGAGGGTGGCGCGCGTGGCACAAAGTTTACCTAGAGTAGAACATGTACTATACCCATGACGATGGCGTACGCGGCACAAAGATATCTAGAGTAGAACGTGTATTGTACCTGGCTTGTTGGGAAACGTAGTAGAAAACAGAAATTTTCACCCTACAATCACCCAGGAACAATATGAAGATGCATAATGGGTTGTGATCAACAACCGTTACCGACTTCAGGAGTGCAACGGGAGTAGAAGATTTGGTGTAGATCGTACTTGGAGTCCCTCGAACATTGATGATGATCCCGTGAACAGCCCTTGAACAATCCCTCGAATAGAAGACCCAAAGCACGACCTCTCTACTTGGTTGCAAGCGTACGGTCTTCACGATCCGGTAGTGCTTCATCGTCCAGAGCTAATCATCACCAGAGAATTAGAGGGAGGAGTTTAGAACCACAAGGGGCTTCTAATTATGAGGATTAGAGGTGGCTAGGGCTCGCTCTAATTAGTCAAGTAGGACAAACTACAATGTGCACTAGATAAACTAGAGGAGGCTCTAAAACTTGTGTGTTCAATACAGAGAAATCCTCTAGTATATATAGGTTGGAGGGGAGAGAGAGGGGGCAACCACTAAAGGGGAAGGAGTCCCCTTGGTGCGCCAGCCTTGGGGGGAGTCCAACTCCCACCCCGAGTAGGATTTGCCCCCCTTGATAGGAAAGGGGTCGCCACTTTTGTATGGGCCTTTGTGGCCCATACCTCCCTCCACTTTGTTCTAAACATTTTCAAAGCATTATATATATAATTTAACTTCCCTGGAAACATTTTTGACCTATATATAATTAATCGGTAATACCCGGTATTCACTGAAACCCTTCCGGTGACCCCGAAATACTTACAAAACCTCTCAAAACTATTTCCAATATAAATGAAACAATTCCACAAATATATTCTCAGCACTCCCATCCCACTAACACTCATAATATCGTGATTACCTTAAGCTTGTGACCCCGTAGGTTCGGTAAACCATAGACATGAAAGAAACCCCTTCGTTCAATGGCCGATAGCAGAACCGTGGACATTCATATCGGTCCCTATGATTATACGAATGATATTCGAGTGAACCTTTTGTTATCATGTGATGTTCCTTTTGCTTCGGGATACTTTACAAAACCTGGTGTGCATCAGTATCCTCCTAAGTCATCACCATGCTCACTATACCGTTGCTCCCGTTATCGGTTTTGTTCTTCTTTCTCGTTGATGTGTTCCGGCATCCCCGTGACGTAGTCACCCATGTCTGGCCATATGATGATGGATGCCATCACACGGAGAGGTCCCTGAGAATATCTCTCCATCATCGGAGGAGCAAATCTCACTCTTGAGCTATCCGGTCACATGACAAACTTTCTAGTGTGCCTGAAAGTTGTCGTTATGATCACCTTGTTATAGATGACGTTTGTGAAACCCCAAAGACACCATCTGGTAGGAAGTGACCGAGACACTTGCATGGTATTAGGAACTAAACCACATGCTAACACTGTGTTATAACATATGATTTCATACGATATAATCATATAGTATAACAAACAAGTATTGGGTCGATTCAATATGATTGTTCTTCTAACGTCATACCCTCAATGTTGTTTTAGGACTATCATTACACTTAATGATATCCTAAGATCGAGAAAACGTGATCACCAACAATACTTGAGTCAGTCTTAGAGCGGAGACTAGTAACCTATTGTTTACCATTTATTATTCCATACGTGCATATAAGTTTTCCACTTAATCGCATGTTCTAGGATCATAGCAGATATAGCATGGAATATAAACTCTTAGCTATGGATATGAAAAATATAATAATACAATATTATTGCCTCTAGGGCATATTTCCAATAGTCTCCCACTTGCACTAGAGTCAATAATCTAGTTAGCACTTTTAACTTTTGCATCAATGGCAATCCGGTGTCAGTCCATGCTTGCTTGTGTTATAGATTTTGTCCTATCGAATCTGACAACTTTAGTTCCACGTGTATCATTTGCATTTTTATGCATCTATCATGCTTTCAGAAGAATTCGTAATTTGTGTGAAACCGGGTTTGTATTTATATTAAATAACTGGTAGAACATTTGATTCCTTAGACTGACTTATGGAACCACTATTGAGAATAGTGTTCCAATGATGTAATCATCTAGAAATCATACCAAGCTCATAAATGAACTTCTGATTCCCTACCTTCATTTTTGCTACTAAAGCAATAATATACTTAGCCTTATTTTATAGAATTCACCACGGTAACTTTCTTGGACCAATTCCAACTTATTGTTCCACCACAAAATACTTTTAGTTTGAAATCAAAAAATCACTTGGAGCTCAGATGAAGATGTTACCGATGTACTACTTACAAGGAACCTTCATTGATGTAACTCCTTACAACAATCTCTTCATTTTCTCCATGTGTGAAAAATATGTCGTCAATCCTTAATGACATTTTCATTGTTGTCCTATGATCAACAATTTGACCATACTGGTAACTTTTACTTACAACTAATTTGGAGTACTGGATATATCTGGTTGTTTACATACTATGGAATACAAGTGTGGTTGAAATCATATTTCGCTCATCAATATTTCAGGATACCAACTCCTTCCATGTGACATTGACAAGAAACTCTTCTTGACATTTTTCATACTAAACTGCTTTAGTATTCTCTCAATATGTATTTTGGCTAAGTCCGATTAGACACTATTATCTCCATAGATCATATGTCTAATACGAGGACTATTCATGGTTTAAGTATTTGCTAAAGTTTCAATAAAGTCTTAATCCGTGTCAAGAAATTTACATAACTTCATATCAACAATATGTCATGTACATATAGTGTTTAGAAATATTATCATGCTCCCACTTACTTTCTTGTAAATACAAGCATCTTCATTTTACTCGATGAAACTAATTTATTTTACCATTTCATCAGTATGAAGATTCCAGCTCCACTATGCTTGCTTCATATCATTATAGGATCTCTTTAAGTTTGCATACTTACTAGCATCCTTTGGAACGACAAAATTACTTACTTTGGATTGTATCAAGTATACAACCTTGGTTCTATTTCTGTCTCATGGGAATCATTTTGACATCCATCTGTTTTATGTCATAATTCAAATATTTAATAGTTGCTAGATTAACTCGAACTGACTTTAAGTATTGCTATGATGAGACAATCTCGTCATAGTCAATTCTTTGATCTTGTCATAAACTATTTGTAACAAGTCAAGAATTATAAAACATTTTTGTATTTGTCATTTAATAGATCCATCACAATTCTTTAGACTCTAAGTCTTTCAAAGGGTTCATCAAGTTCTAAGCTTGAATTATGTGAATGGATACTATCTCGGATTATGTTGGCATATAGCCAATTTCCAGAGCCAGAGCCCATCACTACTGCAAGATGTTGCTACAGTGACACTACGATCAGAGACCCTTTGACGAAACTGTGTGTGATATATTAATCGCAAACGGTGATGTAAAAACCCTGTCAAAAAGATGCAAAACATTTGCGATGAAGGATACATCAAACACGGTTTCAAATTTAGTTGCGTGTGCGATGCAATCATACGGTTGATCCATACGAACTGTTTGCGATGAGATAGAAAAACAGAAACGGGCAGCTAGATCAAGGTGTGTGCGATATACGGCATACATTCGCTCCCATGAACCGTTTCTGATGATCGAGTCGAACACAAATTGTAACAAGATGTGTGTGATACCTGGCAAATAGGACAGTAATCAGAATTGTTGTCGGATTATGGGTTCTGCAAACCCTTGAGAGGTTTGAACTCTAGGGTGCGTGCGGAAATCTCATCCTACCCAGCCTGCCTACTCGCGATTCTCCTAAACCTAGCGCGACGAGCTGGAAGAGACACAACAGTTTATCCTGGTTCGGGCCACCTCACGGTGTAATACCCTAATCCAGCGTTTTGGTGGATTGCCTCGAAGGGCTGAGGATGAACTAGTACAGTGGATGAACTGGCCTCAGAAGGTGAGGTGTTCTCAAGCTCAAGAGAGCTAGTGAGGCAGTCGGATGAGAATCGATCTCCCCTCTCTATGGTGGTGGCTAAGTCCTATTTATAGTGGCCTTGGCCCTCTTCCCAAATGTTGGCGGGAAGGGATCCCACAATGGCCAGATTTGAAAGGGGACAAGTAGTACAGCTTATCCTGACAAAAGTAGTCTTCTCCTGTGAAAAGCTCCTGGTCGTGACGCTGCGGTGGGCTCGGTGATGACCTCCGTCCTACCGTCCTGGCGGTCTTGGTCTTGTTACACCAGAAGGGAAACCTTTGGCTGATTCCTCGGGACTCCGCGCCTGTGGCCTGCCTCCCTTGCACCGAAGAGGAAACTGGGGCCCTGCGCCTACTGGTGCCCGCTTGGCGCCCGCCTGGCCTTGGTCGTCATGGCTCACGTCAGCTGAGCCTCGTGAGGTGCACCTTGCATAGAACTCTCTGCCCCTCGGGAGCCAGCCTAAAGTGGCCGATCTCCTCGGGGGTCTTAGCGTCGTCCGCCTCGCGAGGGTCTTGAGCTGTTGATGCTGAAGCTGGGCCATACCAGACTATCGATGGAGCCACGTGGTGGGCCGCAGGCAGGCAAGTCTGGATACCCCCATATCCAGAATGCCGCTAGTAGCCCCCTGGCCCAAGGCGCGCTCGGACTTGGCTTCCAGGCGAAGCCAAAGGGCAAGTACGGAGCACCGTGGGCCCTAACCGCCTGTGGCCTTGATGACGCGTGGCGATTGATGGGACGTGGTCGTCTCCACTTCCTCACGCTGCCTTGATATTTGCCAGGGCTAGTGGTCGCTCGTTGTCAGAACAGCTCGCTCTTCGCGGATTGTCGCACTCGGCATTTGCTTCTTCCTTTCCCAATCTTGTCGCCCTGTGCATAGATCCGTCGTCGGTGCCCCGCCCCCTTTCCGGCCACATGCACGACCCCTCAGCTGAATGGGAGGAAGGGGAAGCCATGCGCCCCGGTCGGGCCTCCGCCGGCCTTGGAGTCAGCTCGTGAGCAGTCGACGGTGATCAACCAAGAGGGGCTGGACAAGGTCTGCCAAACCCTCGCAGCCGATTCCAATGAGTGGAAGGCGACGACCGTCCGTCCTGCGTCTTGGCGTGTGAGTGAGATGAGTGCCACTGAGATCCCCATCTACCTCCACGCTCTCCTTGCGGGTCTGGGTCCCCCCTTCTCTCCTTTCTTCAATGCTGTAATTTCGCATTACCAGATCCACCTGTTGCATCTGGACCCCCGTTCTATTATCCTTCTTGCTGTCTCCGCCTTCCTTTGTGAGTCCATGGTCGGCATTACCCCCTCCATGGCTCTGTTTCGCCATTTCTTCTTGCTCCGGCTGGTCGATGCTCGCCAATGCTCAGGATGAGCGACCTTCGAAGCCGTGGCCGTAGCTGCCGGCTCAGGGATCGACTTCGAGCTTTCGCCTGTTGTGAAGGGGTTCCAGAAGCAGTGGCTGGTCATGGATGCCGGCACATACAGTCCCCTGCTCCTGACTCCTGGGGCGCCGGCCTCGCCTAGCTCCGGTTGGGGCCACACGAAGCTCTTCGACCGGTGCCTTGCTTTCATCTGGAAGAGGTTGGAGAGGTTGCAAGAGCTGGAGGTGACGGTGCTGATGGTGGTGAAGGAATTCATCAGGCAGCGCGTCACTCCCTTTCAGCGCCATTCTCGCCTAATGTGGGACCTTGCCGGCGTCGAGGATCCCATGAGGCTGCAGAGACCGTTGCTGGCTACTGGGATCTTGAGCATGGTGCTTAAACTTCTCACGGGTGAATCCGAGCCCGCTGACCTTCCTGGGGGTGGCTGCCTCCTCTATCAGTGTTCGAACAAGGCGACATTCGTGGGGTAGATGCTGCTGTTCGACGAGTGGGGTTGCTTCCGGAGGGCCTTGAGGGGCCTCGCGAGAACCCCGTCTTCGTGGCTCCCCTTCTACTCGACCCTGCTGCTTGTGCCCCAAGTGTGGAAGTAGGGGGCGCTCACCTCCAGTGGCTTTTGAGGGATCCTCCGGAGGCCTGGCGCCGACGATGGCCCAGGAGATTGGGGCTCCTGAAACCCGGAAGGGGGCCACCGTGGAGCTGATGCGACCCCATGCTCTGGAGACAGAGGCTCCTAAAGCTCGTGGCGGTGGCTTCGAGGTGGGTGCCGACGGCGGGGGGCCCATCGACGACTCTGGAGCCGTTGGCTAGAAGACCCCGCCAAGCGCCCCTGCTCTTGGGGCCTCCGCCCCAGATGCCCCGCCGAGCGTTCCTCCTCCCGAGGATCATCCGCTGGGGTCCGGTTGGCCCCGCCTGAGCTTTGAATCGCTCCTGAAGAGGAGGAGGTCTCCATGCTGCAGCGACAACACCCGTCGACCGCTGAAGCTGAGGAGATATGTGCTGTCGATGAGTAAGTACCTTTGGTCTTGATTCCTTGTGTGCCGCGTTTTCTCCTGACCAGGGCCTTGAAGTGCTCCCGTGAAGATGAGACCTCAGGAAGCGAGCGCCTCCATGGATCCCAGCTTGCCGCCAGAACACAGCCCCCGTGCCCTGGTCCTGCACAGGGCATGGGGCTGACTCTGGCTGCCACGATGCCGCTAGGGGGCCCCGGGCTCGAGCTTCCTGCTCCCTCTCCTCGCGGCTTAGCCTGTGAGACAGGGGACGCATCTACGATCCTTCCTCTAGCCTTTGCCGGCAGGGGGGCGTCCCTTGGGCGGCCTTCGTCTTCAGGTTGCGGGGATACACCGGCCAGCCCCCGGCTGGCGGCAAGCATGACGCCCAGTGCCTCCCCGACAGCCTCCGGGGCCGAATAAGGCCTTGGTGATGCGCTGGTGCTTGCACGCGGGCGTAGTGCCGTGCGCTTCGAACTCTTCGGTGAGGCAATGCATGCGATGATCCAGCTTGGTGGGGAGCTTGCTAATGTCGACACCAGGCTTGAGGTGGAAGGCCGCCGCCTCGCGCATGAGTGGCAGCAGCTGAAGTTTGCCATCAACCTCGGGAGACTTAAGCGCGACGAGGCCGACGCGCTCGCTTGAGACTTCTTGTGAGGCTTGCGCCCACGCCATAGAGGAGGCCGAGGCCGCCAACCGCCGTCACGAGGTGGCCGAGGAGCGGGAGCGGGAGCTTCTGTCTTCAAATGCGGCCCTTGAGCGAGACGTGGAGGAGCGCATCGTCCTCCTGGCCTCCTCACCAGACGAGGCGGCCTTTGCCGAGGTGGAGCTCCTGGGGAGCCATGACGACTTGACGTTGGAGACCATGGAGCAAAGCATGGCGTTGAAGAGGCTAGAGGTGAGGGAGCGCCAGGCTGCTGCGGGTGAGGATGCCGGCACCGCCCGAGAAGCCCAGGTCCAACTAGAGGTGGAGGAGAGGGTGGCCAAGGTGTGTGCTGACATAGCTAAGGGGCACCGCCTAGATCTGGAGCTGCTCAAAGCCGAGCTTGAAGGTAGGACCTCCGCCTTGAAGGCGAAGCTACAATGCTCGGAACAGCGTGAGAGCGTCGCTCAAGAAGCCCTGACTTCTTCCGAATCTGCCTTGGCCTCTGCCCGTGCCGAACTGTCTTCTCTTCAACAACATATCAAGGATATCGTGTCCCTAGGAGAGAAGACCGCGAATGAAGTGAATCGCCGCCGAACGCTGCAGCGCGAGCACGCTTGCTCGAGGATCTTAGAGTCAGAGCTAACCGCGCCTTGGGCACCATCTACGATGAGAGCTCTCCCAACCCGCAAGAGAACGATTACGCCAGCCACCTGAGCTTCTTCACCAACATCATGACCCGCCTGGAGGATCGGGTCGTGAGGGCTCGTGAGCTTGTAGCAGAGAGGAGCCGGAGTCTTCTTGGGCGCGAATTCTCACGTGTCTTCAGCCACCTTCTCAACTGTGATCCTCACTTGAACTTCAATGCTGTGTTAGCCCCCGTGCCCACGGTTATTCAGGACAACCTGGCCGGGTGGGTGGACGACCACGTGGATGCCCTGGCAGTAGAATTTTCTCCAGAGGATGACACAGTCATGATTGCGGCCGAAGAAGACGGTGTGGGTAGCGACGATGAGGAGGATGGCCGCCACGACGCAAGCAGCATGGACGGAGGTAATGAAGAAGGCGCACCTAGCTAGGCCCGTGTTTCTTTTTGCTTTGACCTGTATGACAAAAACATGAACGCATCCTCGTGAGAGAATTTTGAAAAGGGGGGCCCTTATGATGCATGAGATTATGAAATGCTTTTGAAGTAGCGCCGGGGGCGCGACCCAGCAGTGCTGCGAGCTCCCATGCAGGGTAGTTGTTATGACTTATCTTTGGCTCTATGGGTCTCGAATGATCCCTGATGTCGCGGTGGCGCTTCTTCTCTTGAGGTGAGCCTGCCGCAGGCTCGCAAGGTTGTGAACCTCCCGAGGGGCCTGTTGGCCTGTCGTAGAGTGCTTCGCGAGGAACCAACTGCTAGATCATGGCAAGGTGGCGCGCGTGGCGGCCACACCCTTGAGCCCCCCCCCCCCCCGGGGGAGGGGGGGGGAAGCGATCAACCCCAGCACGCACACCATACCCAGCCCCCGCTCGCGAGGTGCTTGAGGGCAGGGCGACAGTCACAAGCTTCAGAAAAAACACAAGAACAAAAGGCAAGAGAGCAACGCAAGACAAGAAAAATCCCCCCATATTTATAAATGCACAAGAGTCAAGCTGCTTCAAGAAGCCAACGAACAAGTACAAAAAGGAGGCAAAAGCAAATGGCCGCGTCCGGCGCCTAGCTAGTCTTCAAGTCGTCCCACTAGCACGGCGCTAAGTGTTTCCACTGGCTGGGCATAGTCATTGGGGACAGTGTCGATGGCCAGCGCGGAGCATAGTGCTTCCACTAGGACGTGGGCGGGAGCCCCCGTGAGGCCCCAGGGCGGCGCTCAGGAGACTCCGGGGCGTGTACAGCCCCACTCATTATTACGTGAGAGTGTCACGAGCCGAGACCTTCACAAGCTGGAGCCTTGCTTCATGTCTCCCAACGAGGACCCCACCGTGCGCCGCCCCCGACCACCATTGGGGAGACCGGAAACAAGGACAAGAACAAGGGGCAAGGGGGACGCTGGCGGCGTCCTCGGTAACCATAGGCTCCCCACTGGGGGGAAGGGCTCGCCGGCGCCTTCCCCAACAGGGAACCTACCTCCAGGCAGGGCCCTGCTCCACGCAGCACGAGGCAGGCCCTGCCGCTGGGCTTCCCCCATGCTGCTCCCAACGCCATTCGCGCTCCTGCAGGGGATCCGCCGCCCTGAGTGTCATGGTGACAGCTGCGCCCTGGTTCACCTGCGATCCATGGTCAACGTAAGCGTGCCCTGTGGCGTTAGCTGTACCAAAAGGTTGTCGCCATTGGAGATGTTGGCGGGGCTCGGCGGCGGCTCGAAAGAGATCTCGGCTTCATGTATATCCAGCGCCCAGCCTGGCGTGGGGGATCGGCAGGGGCCCTCTCCCGACGCATGCCTGAGGTCCATCACGACAGGGACGTAGGCTTCCAGGCTGGCCGCGCTAGAACTACCGCCCGGTTGCCTCATGTTCTAGCCTTCTTCAGTCGCCCTCTGGTCCTGTCGACCAAGGGTCGGTGCCCCAAAGTGGCCCCTGGTGATGTCGCCCGAAGCAGCACCACGCTAAGGTGGCATGTTCGAAGGGGTTCGGGCTGCTCCTCGGGGCTGGTTGGCACCGAGAGGTTCTTCAGGGGCCCTGGGAGGGGGCGTGCGGTTGTGTCGGGGATGGGTGCGCACCCCCACAACTGCCTGCGATGTGGGCAGGGTGTAGAATGGTGCTGCTCCTCTACACGCCACGTACAGCATCTCGGCTACCCGTTCCAGCAGGGCGTCGCGGCCACTTTCCACCAGCCTGCACCTCAAGAGCTCTCGGGCCACGATGACCGCTGCCCGCATGTTTGCCTATTCCCTGCGCGTGTGCGGTGCGCTTACTGCAGTGTAGTTCACAGATCATGCGGCGGCGCGGTTGCGGCCGGCGCCAATGGAGAAGGTTGTGCCACGCGCCCCTCGTGGCCGGTCGCCCCAGGCGGAGTGCGGTCCACGAGCAGAGCAGAGTGGAGGTCTTCCTTGTCGGCGGGTGCTGCCGAGGAGGCCTGGACGACCCAGTGCTCGACGTGCTCCCTCGGGGCATCAGCCATGGCGTCGGTGGAGCGGCGGATGACCGGTTGGCAGAAGAGGAGATCCGATGCACCCCTACCTGGCGTGCCAAATGTCAGATTATGGGTTCCGCAAACCCTTGAGAGATTCGAACTCTGGGGTGCGTGCAGAAATCTCAACCTACACAGCCTGCCTACTCGCGATTCTCCTAAGCCTAGCGCAACGAGCTCGAGAGACAAAGAGACACAACAGTTTATCCTGGTTCGGGCCACCTCGTGGTGTAATACCCTACTCCAGCGTTTTGGTGGATTGCCTCGAAGGGCTGAGGATGAACTAGTACAGTGGATGAACTGGCCTCAGGAGGTGAGGTATTCTCGAGCTCAAGAGAGCTGGTGAGGTAGTCGGATGAGAATCGATCTCCCCTGTCTATGGTGGTGGCTAAGTCCTATTTATAGTGGCCTTGGTCCTCTTCCCAAATGTTGGTGGGAAGGGATCCCACAACGGCCGGATTTGAAAGGGGACAAGTAGTACTGCTTATCCTGACAAAATTAGTCTTTGCCTGCGAAAAGCTCCTGGTCGTGATGCTGCGGTGGGCTCAGTGATGACCTCCATCCTGCCATCCTGGCAGTCTTGGTCTTGTTGCACCAGAAGGGAAACCTTTGGTTGATTCCTTGAGACTCCGTGCCTGTGGCCTGCCTCCCTTGCACCAAAGAGGAAGTTGGCGCTCTGCGCTTGCTGGCGCCCGCCTGGCCTTGGTCGTCATGGCTCACGTCAGCTGAGCCTCGTGAGGTGCACCTTGTGTAGAACTCTCCGCCCCTCGGGAGCCAGCCTGAAGAGGCCGATCCCCTCGGGGGTCTTGGCGTCGTCTGCCTCGCGAGGCTTGGCCCCTCCCAAAGGTCTTGAGGTGTTGATGCTAAAGCTGGGCCGTACCAGGCCGTCGATGGAGCCACGTGGCGGGCCGCAGGCAGGCAAGTCTGGATACCCCCATATCCAGAACACCGACAATTGTGTGCGATCATTATAGACAGCCCATACGGTCTTTTTTTTGAATTGTGTGCTTGTCAGGGCACACAGTTGAAGAAACAAACCTATGGACGATAATGTAGAAGATCTTTATCGAATACTTATTACTAACCGTCCGCGATGAGATTGAAAGGATAAACAGAGATAACGAATTAATATGAGCGAACGAAAACAAAGATATATACAGTGTGCTAAATTTTGTCCTTCTTCTTGTTGTTGTTGGATGGTCTCTCGACATCATCTTGGCGAGGACGTTTTTGCTGCTAACTGTTGGCTTTTCACTGCCACCATCGTCATCATCGTCGTTGCTATCGTTGTCCTCCTCCTCCATGTCCCAGCATCCCTCCTCATCATCATCATCGTCCTCTTCTATGTCCTTCGACGGCTCCTCGTCCGTCTGGTTATCGTTTGACGACTCCAGAGGCGGCGTCCCTTCCATGATTTTGATATAATTGAGGTCTGGGCTCAACAACGGACTCATGGAAGACGAGCGGGATGATTCTGATGTTAACCTATCATCAGGTGCCGGACTGCTGGCCGAACTGTCGCCCTTGCTATCGCTCGACATGGTTGCGATCGTATAAAAACTGCGAGAAAGCAAGATTGCAGAGTGTGTGCAAGTGTGTAGCGCGGCCTGCCGGGGACGATGAAGATGGTGGACACATAAGCGGGGTATGCAGAGAAGGGGAATGCCAATTGAAGCGGGGATTGACGTATTATCTAACCGCTGATATAACCGACCCCAATTATTTGTACCCAATCGCTCCAAATTCCCGCGGTTGCACAGTTCTCAATGTGATAATTAATTACGCACGCGCATTGGGGTGTCGAAATATGAAACAAGCATTTTTCGTAGTACTTCTACTCCCTCCGTTCCGGCCACCTAGGTGGGGAAACAATGAGAGAACTTGATGATTACTCCCTCCGTCCCAAAATAAGTGACTCAACGTTGCACTAACTTTAGTACAAAGTTAGGACAAGTTTGAGTAACTTATTTTGGGACGAAGGGAGTATTAGGTAATCAATACCATTGTGTGCAGAGAATTGACCATTGCATGTATGTTATGCTAAGTAATCTGAAGTCATTGAATGCATACTAGCTGCATGACTCCTATTGGATAATTTCTTTTTTAGGACAAAAACAAGGAATGAGTTTTGGGATTATGCACCGGTACCGGTACGAATGGAGTAGGACAGTTGGCAAGCAATACATTGAGCTCTTATTATAGATGAAGCCACTAATAATCGAACCACAAAGGAAAAGAAAAAAAAATACAAAGGAAAATATCTGCATGAATCTTCACGTAACATCAATGGCATAAGACCGATGTGCATTACTTAGAGCACATCTAGATGTGCTTTAGCAATACTGTGAAACAAAACCCCTAACCATCATTGCAAACAGCGCATAGAACGTGTCTAATGCAACAACCACAACTACACATGCTAGTTCCTTCTTGTCTCTTGCTTTCATCTATTGCCTATGATTGATTCTTTCTTGCTTCATCATACTGATTGTACACTCCAGATCAGCCAGTTTATTCTTCAGCTTTACATTATCTTCTACGAGCTTGGTGATAACACTCCGAGCCCTGCCATGCCATTCTTCATCCAGCTAGTTAACAAAGGCACAAGCCTCATATCCTTGCCAATGTTAAATAGTATTCAGGATGAGTGGTGGCATTAACTCAAGTAAAATGATGAACTTAGCACAAACCTCTAAGGGGCAACTGAGAAACCGCCTACCGATGTCGAACCCCTCTGTGCATACACGTCGAGCGGGAGTGTGCCCATGCACACAACTCAGCTTTTGGTACTTCTCGATGGCACAAAACTCGAAGTCAAAGTCATGTTGCGGGAGTCTGGTGTCATGCTTCGGATCCGGCGGCAGGTCACTTTCCTGGGGGGGGGGGTCATTCAGGATGGATTCAGCAAGGAGCTACTTTGGACATGCTAAAAAAGATCAGGATAGATTGGAGCCTGACAGGACAATTCGGATCCATAGTACACTTGCCTTCTGATGAACTTAGGCAAGTGCTCAGCGGCGACCGCCATCATGGCGGCACTGCCGAGAGCAGCGATACGAGAAGGAGCAGCCACACCAAAACCATCAGCACCACTCGTCCGCATTCCCCCAATGTCAGCGCCACACGAGGGAATTTGGAGGCTATCTAGGTATTTAGGGGAAATGGGGAAACTTTGGGGATAAGCTAATGGTTGGGAACTACTTATGGCACTATATGTTGTATACTGCACACTATTTATAAATGTCATTTGTGTTAGGTATTACAACTTCACACATGATTTCCGCACAGTTGCCATGACAACGTAGGTTAGACACAGTTGCCATGACATAACCATATGTGATGTCCTATCCTGTACATATAATTGAGTTACAGTGGTACCGTGTAAACAGCCGCTCTACGGATATGCGTCAAATAATAAAACAGTCGCTCTGCAAATAGAGATGACGGCAGCAGCCTAGGCAGCGGCTACCGGAGAAGAGGTCAATCCTCGATCGGTGGGCGGTGGTGGCGTCATAGGAGGTCAATCCTTGGCATGCGGCGGGAGATAGGAGGAGCTCAACCATCGAGGTTGGCAGCGGCGTGATTAGAGCACATCCATCGCGGTCGATGGCGGGATAGTGGAGGTCGAACTTCAGGCGGCAGCTGCACTAAGCTTTGCTCCTCGACCCTGCCGTCTCAGCGTGCCTCCGCATCGTGCTTCTTTGTCTACTTGGTGGAGGTCGCCGCACGGCTAATTAATTAAGCTATTTTTTCGTGAGTGGCTTAATTAAGGTATTCAATTCCTAAGGGTAGTGTTGTAGTACTTTGCGTGTAAATTGACTGGCCATTAATTTTTGTCATTGCATGTCTGGATAAAAATATGGAGCACCCTTAGTAATTATGAAAATAAAACCTTGTGATTTATGTGCGCATCTTTGGGCATTAGTTAATCCGTGTATTAATGTTGTTGTTTTGTTTTAAATTACCATTCGTATGGTGCGGATGGAACGATCTGAATGGATGAAGAATTGGAGAACCACAGATTTTATCAGTGGTGTGACAGAGTTCATGAATTTGGCTGAAAGTACAAAGAGGAGAATTGGTGATGCGGATTACATCTTGTGTCCATGTACTCTTTGTGCCAATACAGTGTCACGTAAAGTTGCATATGTCTAGTGGCACTTACTCTCTCGGGGATTCATGGATGGATATACACGTTGGACCAGACAAGACGAAGAGCTGGTCATGGATGAATATACCCAGGGCTGCGAGATGCGAAACCCCGGTCAGTGTCACATGGATGTTGAATCTAACATCGGGGCAGAGGCGTCAAGCTACCAATGGAACACTGGAAAGTCGAAACACCGACTGGAAAACCAAGATAGCAACGCAAATGAGGACGATCTTGATATGCCGGATTTTGCTGCTATGATTGCAGATTTCAAGGGCCCAGAAAATGATATGATTGGGTACAAGGATCTGCCAACCATTGATGCGGACTCCAAGGAAGACTTGTTTTCAGGTTACAAAAAGAAATATTCCAAGTTGAGTGCCACCCTGGCGCTTATCAGATTTAAAGCAGCAAATGGTCTATCGAACAAGGGCTTCACAAAGATGTTAGGTCTTTTCAAAGAAATTCTTCCTGAAGATAATGTGCTCCCCAGAAGCATGAACAAAGCAAAGAAAATTGTTTGCCCATTGGAACTTGAAGTATAGAAGATACACGCTTGTGTGAATGATTGTATATTGTAGCATGGTGAGTGCAAAGATTTGTGTGCATGTCCCACATGCAAGCATGCACGATACAAGCACAAGAGAGCAAAGGATAACTACAAATTAGACAACGAGATCAAGACAGGAATCCCGTTCAAGGTTGTTTGGTACTTGCCTTTAATTCCAAGGTTGACGCGTTTTTTGCAAACCCTAGAGAGGCAAAGAGGTTGCGGTGGCATCGTGAAGAGCAAACTACGGATAAATATATGAGGCACCCGAAAGATGGGGCTCAGTGGGAATTAATCGATAGCAAGTTTGAAGACTTTGCCAAGGATCCTAGAAGTATAAGGCTCGGGGAGTGTACTGACGGGATGAATCCTTTTGGTGATATGATCACCAATCACAACACATGGCCGGTGCTTCTGTGCATATATAACCTAGCTCCTTGATTGTGCATGAAGAAAAAATACATTATGATGTCAATGATTATCCAAGGCCCTTAGCAACCTGGAAATGACATCGACATTAATTTCAGCTACTAGTAGAAGAACTGCTGACAGTGTGGATAGATGTGTCTATTGTTAATATTATGATGCTTAAAAAAGGAGATTTTCAATCTACATGAGATGCTATTGCACACCATTCAAGATATGTCGACATTAGACAACACATCAGGGCATAAAACAAAGGGAGATGTTGGGTGTGTCACATGCATGGATAGGACAGCTAGCAGATTTCTTCCCAACTCGCGCAAGAACGTGTATTTGCATCATCGTAGGTTCTTACGGAGAAATCACCCATACCGAAAGATGAAACCTGAATTGGATGGTACAACAGAGGTAGATGATGGCCCAAGACCCTATGCTAGGGAGGTGGTCCAACATGACTAAATAAATTAATGTTGTACTTGGCAAGAAGCACACTTTGACAGTGAAACAAACACCCAAGGGTCAAGTGTTTAAGAAGAAATCGGTGCTCTAGAAATTACCTTACTGGGAGATTGTACATTTACATCACTGCATCGATGTCATGCACGTAGAGAAGAACATATGTGAAAGCATCCTTGGTACTCTGCTCAAGATTAAAGGTAAAACAAAGGATGGTGATGGTGCAAGGCTCGATATGCTTGCTGATCAATCAAAGCGCAAGAGTGAAGCAGAAGATGATAACAAATTCATCAACGCTCGCCAGAGTTACAATTTCAGTACAAAAGAAGCAACATGGTTCTTCACCTATTTATTGTCAGTTAAGACACCCTCTTCCGACTCTGCAAACATCAGAAGTCTCGTGGATGTGAGCCCAGGTAAAATGAAGTTGGGACAATGAAGTCACATGGTTGCTACGTAATGTTGACACAAATCCTCCCGGTGGCCATCAGGAATCTGATGGACAAACATGTAAGAAACACACTCATTGGGCTTTGTTATTTCTTCAACCAACTATGGCAGAAAGTTGTAGATCCTGAAGAGTTGGATGATATGCAAGAGGATATTGCAAGAATATTGTCCAACCTATAGATATGTTTCCCACCATAATTCTTTGATGTCATGGTCCATCTCACTGTGTACCTTGTCGATGAGATAAAGTATTGTGGTCCCTATGTTTCTTCGCAACATTTATCCCTTCGAGCGGTTCATGGGAATACTGAAGCACTATTGTCGGAACCGAAACCATCCAGAGGCAAGCATCCTACAAGGTTATACCGTGGAGGTGGTGGTTGAGTTGTGCATCGAATTAATGAAACAAATACTATAGGTTTGCACCTCTCTCGCCACGAGGGAAGGCTGAAAGGTAAGCCGGTCCTTGCTGGCACGCAAAAGGCTGCACCTGGAGAATTTGCAGAGAAGGCCCATTTGACGGTACTGCTTAATAGCCTAGTTCTTAGTGCTTATGCCGAAGAACACTTGGAGGAGATACGCCAAAGCTTCTTACCAATGGTATCCATCAGATGCAGAGATGAAGGAGCACACTGAGAACTACGCCGAATGGCTAAAGAATCGTTTGACACAAGGATCCATCGATGACATTGCTACGTGGTTGGCGCAAAAGCCATCACCTATGATGTAGACGTACCAAGCATATGATATAAATGGCTACACGTTCTACACTGAGGAACGTGATGACAAGACCACATATCAGAACAACTCTATTTGAATAGAATGCAAGACTATAAATGAAGCTGATAAAAGGGTATACTATGGAACCATCAAAGAGATTTGGGAGCTTAACTATGTGAAAGTTAAGGTGGCATTATTCAGGTGCACATGGATCCCTCTTAGTCAGGTAAAGGTTGATGATTACAGGAAGACCTGTGTTAACAGGACAACGATGGCATATCACGCAGACCCATTCATTCTTGCCAGTGACGCTACCTAGATTTTCTATGCGGAAGACCCCTTGCATAAGAATTGTTATGTAGTGATGCATGGGAAGAGGAGGGTACTGGGTGTCGAGGATGTTGCCGATGAGGACAAGTATGATGAATTTGCTAAGTTGCCAGCCAAGGGATCACGCACCCCTCTAATAGAGAAGCGTAAAATTATCAGAAATCCCAAGTTCATTCGGGGCCAATGTAATGATCCCAGTTCCCCCATGTACATGGGAATTAAGCCGTAAGACTAGTTTTTATGCCAATCCTGCAACTTAATTCGTTCAATTTAGAACTATCGCGTGTACTGAATTTGTGAGTTATGCCCGGTTTTCTGTTGATGTAAGAATCGTTAGTATGTTGACCTTGATATGCTGTCAGCTCAGGCAATGGATATGAACTGTTTATTATTATTATTATTATTATTATTATTATTATTATTATTATTATACCATAGAGGTAGCACAGTCAATTGATCTCACTCCAGTATGTATGAACAGAAGATATGCAATCTGGTTTGCGAATAGCACACGATTCGGTCATGAAAGCCGTGTGCCGACCGAACCGCATGCGTGATCTGAGTCGTGCGTTTTGATTGGCTAGAACCCAAACCCCATGGATCGTATGTCTGCACCGTTGGATGCTCCCAGATCGAACGGCAATCATCATCCATTTCGACAGGAAATGTAGTTCCGGTTGTAATTTTATTTATATGCACAAAATGCATGTTAAATTCAAAAGATGTCTTAAATATAGCTAATAATACCTAAAATGCACCAGAAAAAGAAACCTGTGCTATAATGGTGATTGCGTACCATGAAATTATTATGAGGCCAAACGATGAACTCACCGGCCATTGGGGTTTGAATTGACACGTCTCCTTTTGGAAACCATGATCCTTCTTGTGAGATGCTCTGGTTTGCAAGGAGCGATCATCAAAACTAGTGCCAAATTTTACCAAAATTTTTCAACGAGGTCATGAGAGCACGCCACGGGCACACACCGATTTTGATGATGTCCGGACTCCATTTGAATTTCCTGTATTTAAAATACAAACTAGGCCTACGCTGGTGGCCGCACCACGTGGCCGAAATGTTTGAAACTTCTCCCCGCTTCTCAGACAAATAGATGAAAACTCGCAAAGCGATGCACAAATGATTTGTACACCTTCTTTGCTAAGGCTAGTCGTAATGGGAGTATCATATATTGGTAGTATCATGCATGCCAACTTAGCAATGTTGATGAGGTGGCGTAGAATTAAATCAAGAAAGAGATGCTTGAGTATCGTATCATGATACCGTATCATATTAAATGATGTGCTACTTTGTGTCATGCATGGCAATAAATGTAGTCCTATATAACACCAACATATGATACCATGCCACTACTAGGGAAAATCTTATACACAGGATCTCATGCCACTACCAGTTTTAAATTAAGGCGTTGTTGCAATGTAGCAGTAGCGCTCTCCTGCAGTACTCGCTACTGAGATAAACGTAGCAGTAGCGCGCCTCCTCTAGTCCGCGCTACTCCTATAATTCCCATGACCCAGACGCGAAGCTAGTTCTAGCAGCAACGCGTTAATTCAGATCGCGCTACTGCAAGGTAGTTTAGCAGTAGCGCCTTTACCTTTAGAGCGCTACTGCTAAAACTAGCCATCTCCCACCACCCACGCTCTCCTCTATCCGATCCACACTCACACTCACACTCACTCCATCTCCCCCTCAACCCCCCCGCGCGCCGGTCCTCCCCCGCCGGCCGCCATTGCCCCCGCTAGCCACCGTCGCCCCCACCAGCCGCCATCGCCCCCACTAGCCGCCGTCGCCTAACCCTCTTCCCTCTGCGCCGCCGTCACCTCCTCCTCCATGCTGGACTCAGTACCGCCCTCCTCCTCCGTCCTCCCTCGACTCGCCGCCGGCCGGCCCCTCCTCACTCTGCCCTTCCTCCTCCATCCTACTCTCTCATCCCTCCTCCAGTCGCCCCTCCTTCTCCCTCCTTCCTTCTACATCCACAACCCCTCCTCCCTGCTACATTTTGATTTAGTAGGCTAGTTCATATGCAACATTTTGATTTAGTTCATATGATTTAGTTGATTTAGTAGGCTAGTTGATTTAGTTGATTTAGAACATTTTGATTTAGTTGATTTAGTAGGCAAGTTGATTTAGTAGGCAAGTTGATTTAGTAGGCAAGTTGATTTAGTTGATTTATAGAACATTTTGATTTAGTTGATTTAGTAGGCAAGTTGATTTAATAGGCTAGTTGATTTAGTTGATTTATAGAACATTTTGATTTAGTTGATTTAGCAGGCAAGTTGATTCAATAGGCTACTTGATTTAATTAGTTGATTTATAGAACATTTTGATTTAACAATTATTTTTCTTTCCTATGAAGTGGATCGTTAATCCTTTCTCATATTGCTTTAGGAAAATGGCGCCACCACCACCACCACCATGTCGATTGTGTAAGTCAAGGTGCGCCAGCAGCCTTGCAACTGGCAAGCTGTTTGGCATCTACTTCCAGACGAGTTTTCATCATGCGGCGGTAAGAAATTGTATGAAATGTAACAACTATTTTATTTTTAGTGTTGGCATTACTTCATTGTGTCATTTTGCTTTTTTTACACAGATCGTCCCATGCAATGTGAGGTTGAAATTCAACAAGCTGATAGGAGACACTGTGACATTTGAGGCTCCTGGGGGCCGTACACTATGGAGGTCGAGAAAGGACGCAACATGTTGCAGATTGGAGGAGATGGATGGGCCGGTTTCCTCGCCCGCATGCGTCTTACTGGTGGTGAGTTGATCAGTTTCCCCTTTAGAGCAGAAAGACCCAAGCTGGCTGTCATTTATATCAACCTGGTGGAAGATGATGAAGATGACGAAGATGATGAAGATAATGAGGACCCACTCGATGAAGATGATAAGGACCCACTTCATGAAGCCATCATAGCTCAAAGAATGAGGCTGAGCGAGGAGGAGGTGTGCAACCTATGGGACATAATTCCGCCACGTGCTGACTTTGTCGGGGTGCCATTCGTGACCCGCCTAACAAGTAACATGGTCGATCGACATGATATGGTATGTTATACTTACAAATGCAAATTATCCGATGATATGCTTAGTGTAGAGTCCAATGATATGTTGTGTGGAATCTAGTCGATGATATGCTTTAGTGTAGAGTTCGATCACACGCTTATTAGTGTAGAATCTAAGGAACTATTAATAGTGTAGATAATCCATATATACCTATTTGCAAGAGTATGTGTGAGGCTTTTTATTAATTGATATGTTTTTCTTATTCAGAAATTGGCAAAGAGGCTATTTGTGAGTTATGGTATCGAGCCTGATGAAGAAGGCTCAGCTGGACTACGCCTTACCACAAGGGGCTCCGTCACAACTGGTACTTACCGCGTGGACACGGACGGTCACACACACTTAAACTCGGTTGGGTGGAATAGATTCCTCGATGGCAAGAATCTTCGTGTTGGACAGGCCATCCTAATTACTATCAGGAACACCCACCGCCCAGGCTTGCGGATGATGTTCGTCTTCGATATCATCTAGAACTACATATGTGTGGGTGGCTATATCATCTAGAACTACATATGATAATCGTCGTCGATATCATCTAGAACTACATATGATGATCGTTGTCGATATCATCTAGAACTACATATGATGATCATCGTTGATATGACCTTGTACTGCTTGAGGATGCATGTTGACTATACATGAAATTGTTATCTAGTACTCCCTTCATTCCAAATTACTCGTCATGGTTTCAATTAAAACCACGATGAGTAATTTGGAATGGAGGGAGTACTACCTAGTACCTATAATGCTTTATGAAATTGATATCTAGTAGTAGTATCTGAAAATTGTAGTTTATTGAAACCGAAATGGTGCAGGAAGCGGGGGGAAATGGTGAAAGATATAGTAGTAGCGAGGGGCTAGGAAATTGCTACAGCTAACTAATAGTAGCGCATTCCAGAAAAGCGTTGCTGATACAGTCAACAGAAGTAGCGCGGGTGCAGACCATGATACTACTAACAGTTAGCTGTAGCGCCATAGTAGTAGCGCGTCTGCCCGCGCTGTCGATAGCCTCAAAACCCGCGCTACTACTAGGTTTTTCCCTAGTAGTGTGCATTACCGCTGTAGTATCATACACTAGTATCATATGCATGATACTAGTATATGATACTCCCTATTACAACCAGTCTAAGACTATCCACAGTGGGAGTAACATAGGTGGTAACATGACACATCTCTAGGCAAAACAGATGATGTGACAATTAATTAATGAGGAAATAGGGGCATGTGGTAACATAGCTAGTTACTGTAACATCACACATACCAAGAGAACATGAGTCTACAACCTAATAAATGAAGTGTTGCATGACACCACACATATGTTACTCCCCACTATAGAGGTACTAACATAGACTAGTCACATATGCATGTTACTAGTATAAGTTTGTCGGTGTACAAAAGTAGGGGCTCTCTTTCGTAACCCTTTACTTGTGCACGGGCAGTCAGAACCGCGCCCGCAGCCACACTTAGCAGGGCAGAGGAGGGAAGCCAAAGGCGCAAGACAATCAAAGCAACACCAAGACCAGAGACACAAAAAGCAAGAGGGCGAGGTAGACTCCCCCGGCAAGACCCTTGCCGGGGCAGCCTCCGCAGCCCCGGCAAGACCCTTGCCGGGGCAACTTGCCCAGCGCCAGCGGAGCATGCTACCCTTGAGCCCAAGGGTTCCAACACCATCAACAACATTGGAACCAAGGCTCAGGAGGCACCTCCATGGTGGCATGCAAATCTTCGTAAAGATCATTAACACACAAGATCAGATGAGGGCCAGGAGACGATGATCCTTGGCATCCTTGCCGAGGAAATCCAAGAGACCTCCGGCAAGATCCTTGCCGGGGACGACCGCGATGTCACGGCAGGACATTTGCCGGGACCCCGGGAAGACCCTTGGCAAGGACGTCAGCGGGCCCACGGCCAGGCCCACATTTGCTAAGACTCCATCGCTGTTCCCATGCAGCTGCCAGCTCAGCCAGCTAGGCGAGCACCTGCGTGGTGATGTGCGACCTCTAGACCAACTCAGCAAGCACCTACATGGTGGCATGCAGATCTTCGTGAAGACCCTGCCACCACACTAGCTCAGCAGCCTGCCAGCTTACATGGCGCTACACGCCTCGTTGGCCTGGACGCGTGTTGAAGCAAGGCAAAGCGGCGACGGATGGGACGGGCCTCGTTTCCATCCCCGATAAAGCAAGAGGACACCTATGTAGCGCATTTAATGTGTTTTGTCCTGTGATGACAGGCGATAAGCTTGTACACTGTATACCTTTCCACCTCCCGTGTGCCATTGTGGCGACCCCTTTGACTATAAAAGGAGGCCCGAGGCATACTGGAGGGGGATTCAGATCTTTTGGACTACGCACGCATCGTAGCTAGTTCAAGAACTGAAGAACACTCAAATATACACCAAAGCAGGACTAGGTTATTACACATCCTCGCGTCCCAAACCTGGGTAAATGATCTTTGTGCTGGCTCTTAGACCCGCTCTTTCCACAACCTCGTGCCCACCAACCATAGTAGGGATTCTAGTGATCCCATAGGTGTCATTTCCCACCGACATCTCTGGTGCGCCAGGTAGGGGGCACAACTATGAAAATCCGGTCTAGCAGTTAGTTTAGCAGTTATTCATCGCCATGGCTCCCAAAAAGAAGACGGCGACGGCGATCGGTTCATCCGGAGCCGGACGGCCCGTACCAGTGCGGGCAAATAGCGGGGAGGTCGTGGACGGAAGCCGAGGCACGGCCCGCGAACAACCACATCACTCTGGCAGTCAAAGCCTGGCGAGCGGCGTCGTTCGTGCGGAAGACGAAGGGCCGCATGCCGCCAAATCCAAAGACGGATCTAGGCCCCCCCGCAGGCGGCGTGGGGACCTCCAAGGGCGGCGCTGTGCCACCTACCTACGGTGCGGCAACCTCCAAGACACCTACGCCGGCACCCACGACGCGCTCTTCCCAAGTTGTGCGTGATGAGCAGTGTCACCACACTCCCCCTCGAAGATCAGATCTCCTCGGATAGCAGCGACATAAGTCAAGTTCCCAAACTGGATCTGGTGACTGGGGGCGTAACTGTCAACCTGCTCATGGTGGCCAGCCGAGTCGGCACGTAGCAAGAAGCCACCGAACATAAAGACCTGTTCTAGGAGAAAAGTCTCCCTTGACACAGCATCATCGTTGATGAAGAGGCGCACCATTAATCCATCTATTGACAAAACATCAGAGCTCTCAATGAAAGCACCAATGTCGGTGTCGAAACCGGCAAATCTCAATTAGGGGGGCCCAAGCTGTGCGTCTGAGGTTCAATGGTAACAATGGATAAAGGGACACAATGTTTGCCCAGGTTTGGGCCCTCTTAAAGGAGGTAAAACCCTACATCCTGCTTGATTGTATTCGATGAGTATAGGGGTTACAAGAGTTTATCTACCATGAGATCGTAATGGCTAAACCCTAGCTTGTCTAGCCAATGAATATTATGATCTTGCCTCTGGTCTAAACCCTCCCATTTATATAGACACCAGAGGGGCCTAGGGTTGTACATAGTCGGTTTACAGAGAAAGGAAATAGCATATCCGAACACCTAATCTAGTCATTCACGCATACAGGAGTCCTACCCGGACACGGGAGGTGGCCTTCTTCCTTTATCTTTGCAGCCCATCAGTCCGACCCATATTGAATAGACCGGACGCCCGAGGACCCCTTAGTCCAAGACTCCCTCAAACGTCTGCCGTCCACAGAAAGCCGATGATGCCGGCTACCTCAGCTTCTTCACCCAGGTCATGACTCGCCTCGAAGGCGAGGCTGCAAGCGCTCGCCAACTTGTCGTGGAGAAGAGCTGCAACCTTCTTGGGCACTCATTCTCGCGCGTCTTCAGCCACCTTCTTTTGCTCCGATCCTGATTTTGACTTTGATTTCGCGATAGCCCCCGTGCCTAGTGCAATCCAAGACGTCCTGGCAAACTGGGTGGAAGATCACATGGACGACCTGATCATGGAACTCACCCTTGCCGATGACCTGGTCGCGCCCGCGGTCGAAGAGGGCGGAGCCGATGATGATGATGACGGCAGCGAAGACGATGATAGTTTGTCTCGCTAGGCTTGTATTTCCCTGTTTTCCTGTCAAGACTTTCAATGTGACCCCGCGGGGGCATGAAAGCATTTTTTGGAGAGGGTTCCCTTATGATGTATGAAACAATGGTACGCCTTCTAAATTATTTTTAAAGACATGCTGCCGTGAGCTAGGAGGCTCTTAACTAGAGTAGTTGGTATGACTTAGCTTTTGTGTTCACGACCTTTTACAAGTTCTTGTATCATAGAGACGCGCTTCTCCTGAGACGGGTCCTCCTGAGCCCCCATTGCACGAAACCCTAGGAGGGGCTTCCGAGATCTTAGGGTCTCCCGATGCGCCACTCCCGGGCGTCGAGCTTCGCAGGAGCATGAGAGGCGCCCGACGCTGAGTGCTCCCAAGGCCAGGAGCTGAATACTCCTGAGGCCAAGAGCCGAGTGCGGGGCATGATGCATGCCTGCTGGCTCGCTTGAGAGCGCCGTGCAAAGAGCCAGGCACCAAAGCTTTGGCGAGGTGTGCGCACGGGTGGACCTGTGGCAGTTGCGTCCTCGGCCCCAGGGGGCCCTGATGCCGCTGGGGCTCGCTCAGATGCACACGCCGTATCCAGCCCCCGCTCGCGGGGCGCTCAGGAGGGGACATCAGGCAGCGGCCGTGCCTCCCAATGCACAAATAGGAGAAAGAGGAAACATCGCAAATTGAAAAAATTCCCCCTTTTTCTTTTTAGTAAATGCACAAAACTTCCAATTTCATTCAAAAACAGCAAACCAGATTATAGAAGAGAGCAACAAACACCGCCGCGTCTGGCGTCTACACTAGTCTTCTCACCAGCGTGGAGCTCAGTCCTTCCACTGGGCATGGGCATAGTCATTGGAGGACAATGTCGTCTACCAGCGTGGAGCATGGAGCTTCCACGCGTCAGCAAGAGCCACTTGAGGCTCAAGGGCAGCACTCAGGAGACTCTGGGGCGTGCACAACGTCACTCATTATTACGTGCGAGTGTCACGAGCTGAGACTTGAGGGGTACTCCTTGCTCCCTAGGCGGGGACCCCGCCCCACGCGTCCCCGGGCCACCGTTGGGGCATCCGGAAACAAGGACTGGACCAAGGGGCAAGGGGATACGCAGGCGGTGGTAAGGTGGGCGGGGGTCCTTTGCTGGGGGAGGGCTCGCCGACGCCTTCCCCGGGGGAGGACCCACTTCCATGTGGCATGCGCCACCATGGAGGTGGTGCCATGCACCTCGTGACACGGGGGAGCCCTGCCACTGGGCTCCCTTGCCCCACGCAGGTGGCACTCCTCGCGCGACCCCCTGGCGCGCCCTATCTGCCCGAGGCGTGGCCGGCGCCCGGGGGAGCACTGTTGTGGCACGATTTACCTGCGATCCAAGGCTAGCATCATATGTTCCAAATATATGGGTTGTAACCGATCGCCGTTGCTGTCGAAGGTGCCAGCGAGGCGTCGGGTTGGCTCGCAAGGGTCCCTGGTCCCGTGTGGCCTCAGCGATCCTGATGTCCAGGACGGCGAGGGGAACGTGCATGGGCCTCTCCTTTGTTCATACAATGAGCCCGTCGATGGTGGCATGGAGGCACTAGGGGCCATCATCCTGAAGCTAGCCCCTAGTCCCTCCGCTCTGCTGCCCACCATCCTCGATGTCTGGTCGTGCCAACCAGGGGGTGGTCCTTCAACACGGCTCCTGGAAGGGCCGCCTACCCCGGCCGCACTCCAGGGAAACGCACCTTGGGTAGGGTAGGCGGCGTCGTGTGCGAGATCTCCGCCGCGAGATCCTCCGGACTCCCTCCGAAAGAGCGAGCAAACGAGGTGGGAGCAGGCGCAAACCCTTGGTGGCGTCCGTGACACAGACAGGATGCAAAAAGGCGTCGCGCACTAGCAGGCGGTGTCGAGCAGCTCGGTGACCCGGCCGAGCAAGGAGTCGTGGCTGCCTTCTGCTAACCTGCATAGGAGCAACTCGCACGCCAGGAGGAGCGCGGCTCGCGTGTTTGCCTGCTCCCGCGAGCGCGCAGGGACAACGTTACGACATAGCCTGAAGACCGCACGGTGGCACGATTGTGACACCGCACGAGAGAGGACGGGAGCGGCCCGTGACGTCGATGGTTGGTGACATCGGTGGCCGCGCTGGCCGCGGGGAGCATGGGGTGGTGATGAGCTTCGTGGCCGAAGGGCGCTGGCTGGGCGGGGCGAGTGGCCCAATGCTTAGTGCAAGCTCGGGGAGCATCTACCATGGGGGCGACGGAGCGGAAGCGGAGCAGAGGTGGAAGAAGGACCTCGACAAGCCCCTACCTGCCGTGCCAAATGTTGGATTCAGGGCCCCGCAGACCCAACATGATTCGAACTCTGGGGCGTGTGCGAAGAACTCAATCTCTCGGGCTCACCAACTCGTCGCCCTACAGCCTAGCCTACCCGGATTTGCGAGGAAGGAAGAAGATGAACATAGCAGTTTACCTAGGTTCGGGCCACCTTGCGGCGTGCTACTTCTTGAGCTTGCGTTGGTTTTTCCCTCGAAGAAGAAAGGGTGATGCAGCAAAGTAGAGATAAGTATTTCCATCAGTTAGAGACCAAGGTATCAATCTAGTGGGAGACAACACACAAATGACCAAAACATGCACAAACAATCAAACAACTTGCACCCAACACGATAAAGGTGTTGTCAACCCCTTCACAGTTATTTGCAAAAGTGAGATCTGATAGAGATAGATGAAACTAAACAAAAGATAAAGTGTATATTTTTGTGGTTTTTTGGTTTATAGATCGGAAACTAAAAGATTGCAAAATAGTAGATCAGAAACTTATATGATGGAAAATATACTCCGGGGCCATAGGTTTCACTAGTGGCTTCTCTCTTGATATCAAATAATATGGTGGGTGAACAAATTACTGTCGAGCAATTGATAGAAAAGTGCACAGTTATTACAATATCTAAGGCAATGATTGTGAAATATATGCATCACGTTCGTGTCAAGTAGACCGAAGCGATTCTGCATCTACTACTATTACTCCACACATCGACCGTCTCCTGCCTGCATCTAGAGTATTAAGTTCATGAAGAACATAGTAACGCATTAAGTAAAATGACATGTGTAGATGAATTAATTCAAGCAATATGATGAAAACCCCATCTTTTTATCCTCGATGGAAATAATACAATATGTGCGTTGGTGCCCCTACTGTCACTGGGAAAGGACACCGCAAGGTTGAACCCAAAGCTAAGCACTTCTCCCATTGCAAGAAAAACCAATCTAGTTGGCCAAGCCAAACCGACAATTCGAAGAGAATTACAAAGATATCAAGTCTTGCATATAAGAATTTAGAGAAGATTCAAATAATATTCATATATAAGCTGATCATAAATCCACAATTCATGGGATCTCGAGAAACACACTGCAAAATAAGATTACATTGGATAGATCTCCAAGAACATCGAGAAGAACATGATATTGAGAATCAAAGAGAGAGAAGAAGCCATCTAGCTACTATCTATGGACATGTAAGTCTGAGGTAAACTACTCACGCTTGATCGGAAGGGCAATAGAGTTGATGTAGAAGCCCTCCGTGATCGAATCCCCTTACGGTAGGGTGCCGGAAAAGGTCCCTAGATGGGATCTCATGGGAACAGAAGGTTGTGTGGTGGAGAAGTGTTTTTGTGGATGCTTTTGGTGGTTCGGGAATATTTGTGAATATATAGGAGGAAGATCTAGGTCAAGGGGTCACTGAGGGGCCCATAAGGCAGGGGCGCGCCCTTCAACATTGTGGCCGCCTCGTGGCTCTTCTGACTTGCACTCCAAGTCTCTTGGGTGTCTTCTGGTCCAAGAAAAATCATCGTGAAGGTTTTATTCCATTTGGACTCCGTTTGGTATTCCTTTTCTGCGAAGCTCAAAAACAAGGAAAAATATAAACTGGCACTGGGCTCTAGGTTAATAGGTTAGTCCAAAAAATGATATAAAATAGCATATTAAGTCATATAATACATCCAAAACAGATAATATAATAGCATGGAACAATAAAAATTTATAGATACATTGGAGACATATCAAGCATCCCCAAGCTTAATTCCTGCTCGTCATTGAGTAGGTAAATGATAAAAATAGAATTTTTGATGTGGAATGCTACCTAACATATTTATCAATGCAATCTCTTTTATTTGGCATGAATGTTCAGATCTTTCAAAACAAAAGTTCATTGACACAAAGAAAATAATACTTCAAGCATACTAGAAAGCAAATCATTAAGCTTCAAAAACAACATGGCTAAAGAAAGTTATCCCTACAAAGTCATATAGTCTTGTTTTGCTCCCTCTTCTCAACACAAAGTAAAAATCATGCCCACCCTGGTGTCAGCCAAGCAATTGTTTCACACTGTTTAACGCGCTTCAGCTTTTTCAACTCTTCATGCAATACATGAGCGTGAGCCATGGATATAACACTATGGGTGGAATACAAGGTGGTAATAGAAAAAATAACGGAGAAAGTCTCACATCAACTAGGAGAACCAATGGACTATGAAGATGTCCATCAATTGATATCAATGTGAATGAGTAGGGATTGGCACGTAACGGATGCACTAGAGCTATAAGTGTATGAAAGCTCAAAAGAAAACTAGTGGGTGTGCATCAACTTGCTTGCTCATGAAGACCTAAGGCATTTGAGGAAGCCCATCGTTGGAATATTCAAGCCAAGTTCTATAACAAAAAATTCCCACTAGTATATGGAAGTGACAAAATAGGAGACTCTCTATCATGAAGAACATGGTGCTACATTGAAGCACAAGCGTGGAAAAGGATAATAACACTGTCCCTTCTCTCTTTTTCTCTCAATTTTTTGGTGGGCTTCTTTGGCCTCTTTTTTTATTTGGGCTTCTTTGGCCTCTTTTATTTTTATTTCCTCACATGGGAAAATGTTCTAATAATGATGATCATCAACTTTTATTTACTTCAACTCAAAAATACAACTCGATACTAGAACAAAGATATGACTCTATATGGATGCCTCCGGCGGTGTACCGAGATGTGCAATGAATCAACAGTGACATGTATGAAAGAATTATGGTGTGTGTCATAATAAACGGAATGGTGGAGTTACATGGCAATATATCTCGGAATGGAAATGTATGGTAGGTATGGTGGCTATTTTGAGGAAAGGTAAATGGTGGGTTTAATGCACCGGCGAAAGTTGCGGGGTACTACCGGCACTAACAATGGTGGAAGGATGAGAGTGCATATAATCCATGGACTCAACATTAGTCATAAAGAACTCACATACTTATTGCAAAAAATCTATTAGCCCTCAAAGCAAAGTACTACTTCGCATGCTCCTAGGGGGGAGGTTGGTAGGAGTTAACCATCGCGCGCCCCCGACCTTCACGCAAAGATGAACGACGAAGACACAATGCACTTCAATTTGGTTACATAGTTAGGAGACCATACGTGTATGCTACGGGAGTCACAAACCATAACGCAATTATTTCTTTGACTCCAAAATTTACTACTAGCATGACTCTAATATCACCATCTTCATATCTCAAAACAATCATAAGGAATCAAACTTCTCATAGTATTTAATGCTCTATATATGGAAATTTTAATTATATCTCCCTTGGATGGCCATCATATTAGGACTAAATTCATAACCTAAGAAAATTACCATGCTGTTTAGAGACTCTCAAAATAATATAAGTGAAGAAAGAGAGTTATTTCTATAAAATAAAGCCACCGCCGTGCTCTAAAAAGATATAAGTGAAGTACTAGAGCAAAATTGCCTAGCTAAAAAGATATAAGTCAAGCACATAGAGTATTCTAATAAATCACGATTCATGTGTGTCCCTCTCAAAAGGTGTGTACATCAAGGATGATTGTGGCAAACTAAAAAGCAGAGACTCATATCATACAAGAAGCTCCAAGCAAAACACATATCATGTGGTGAATAAAAATATAGCCTCAAGTAAAGTTACCGATAGACGAAGACGAAAGAGGGGATGCCTTCTGGGGTATCCCCAAGCTTAGGCTCTTGGTTATCCTTGAATATTACCTTGGGGTGCCTTGGGAATCCCCAAGCTTAGGCTCTTTCCACTCCTTATTCCATAGTCCTTCAAATCCTTACCCAAAACTTGAAAACTTCACAACACAAAACTCAATAGAAAATCTCATGAGATCCATTAGTATAAGAAAGCAAATCATCACTTTATGGTACTATTGTGAACTAATTATTTATTTATATTAGTGTAATATCTACTGCATTCCAAATTTTCCATGGTTCATACCCCCCGATAATACCCATAGATTCATCAAAATAAGCAAACAACACATAGAAAATAGAATCTGTCAAAAACAGAACCGTCTGTAGTAATCAGAGAACTTCGTATACTTCTGTAACTCCACAAATACTGAAAAATTAGGACCACCTGGGAAATTTTTGCACCAATCAGGTGCAAAAAGAATCAGATCAAAAGAGCACTTCTATAAAAAATGAAAATTATTTTTCTGGGCACAAAAGTATTTGTTTCTCACCAAGATCAAAACAACTATCACCTTAAGCCATCCCGAAGGTCTTGATTGGCACAAAAACTAACTAAAACACAAAAACACATCTAACCAGAGACTGGGTTAATTATTCAAAGCAAAACAGGAACAAAAATCAAGAACAGAAAATAAAATTGGGTTGCCTCCCAACAAGCGCTATTGTTTAACGCCCTTAGCTAGGCATAAAAACACAAATAGATCTAGGTCTTGTCATCTTTGGTATGCAATCCATAAGTAGCTCTCATAATAGATTCGTAAGTCAACTTAATTTTCTTTCTAGGAAAGTGTTCCATGCCCTTCCTTAATGGAAACTGAAATCTAATGTCTCCTTCTTTCATATCAATAATTGCCCCGATCATTCTAAGGAAAGGTCTACCAAGAATAATAGGACATGTAGGATTGCAATCTATATCAAGAACAATGGAATCTATGGGCATATACTTCCTATTTGCAACAATAAGAACATCATTAATCCTTCCCATAGGTTTCTTAATAGTGGAATCCGCAAGATGCAAATTTAATGACCAATCATCAAATTCACGGAAACCTAACACATCACATAAAGTTTTCGGAATCGTGGAAATGCTACCACCCAAATCACACAAAACATAACAATCATAACTTTAATCTTAATCTTAATAGTAGGTTCCCACTCATCATAAAGTTTTCTAGGGATAGAAACTTCCAATTCAAGCTTTTCTTCACAAGATTGCATCATAGCATCAATGATATGTTTAGTAAAAGCTTTGTTTTGATTATAAGCATGAGGAGAATTCAACATGGATTGCAACAAGGAAATACAATCTATTAAAGAGCAATTATCAGAATTAATCCTTGAAATCTGAAAGAGTGGGTTCATTGCTACTTAAAGTCTTGACCTCTCCAATCCCAGTTTTATCAATTTTTGCATCTAGATCTAAAAACTCCGAATCATTGGGACGCCTTTTAACTAAAGTTGACTCATCTCCAGTCCCATCTTTATCAAGATTTATATTGGAAAACAAAGATTCAATAGGACTCACATCAATCACTTTAAGATCTTCATCATTATTTCCCCAAAAACAAGAAGAACACGCTTTTACAAACCAATCTCGTTTAGCACGCATCTTTGCGGTTCTTTCTTTGCACTCATCAATGGAGTTCTCATAGCCTTCAGAGATTCATAGATATCATGCTTGGGTGGAACAGATCTAATTTTCAAAGAATCAATCTAAAGAAAAATTCTATTCATGTTCCTAGCCAAATCATCAATCATATGCAAATTTTCTTCAACCAAAGCATCAAAACTCTTTTGCGAAATCATAAATTCTTGAACACTATTCTCAAAATCAGAGGGCATCTTATTATAATTTCCATAAGAATTGTTGTAGGAATTACCATAATTATTAGAGGAATTGATATGTCTCCAATTTATCTATATTTTTTGATTATTCCATGCTATTATATTATCTGTTTTGGATGTTTTATATGCATTAATATGCTATTTTATATTATTTTTGGCACTAACCTATTAACCTAGAGCCCAGTGCCAGTTCCTGTTTTTTCCTTGTTTTTGAGTTTCCTAGAAAAGGAATACCAAATGGAGTCCAAACGGAGTGAAACCTTCGCGATGATATTTTCGGACCAGAAGACAACCATGAGACTTGGAGATGAAGTCGGAGGAGCCACGAGGTGGCTACAAGGACAGAGGGTGCACCCAGGGGGTAGGGCGCGCCCCCCACCCTTGTGGACCCCTCATGACCCCCTGACCTAATTCTTTCGTCTATATATTCCCATATATCCCCAAACCAAGAGGGCCATCCACGAAAACATTTTTTCGCTGCCGCAACCTTTTGTACCCGTGAGATCCCATCTAGGGACCTTTTCCGGTGTCCTGCCGGGGGGGGATTCAACCATGGAGGGCTTCTACATCAACTCTATTGCCCTTCTGATGAATCATGAGTAGTTTACCATAGACCTACAGGTACATAGCTAGTACCTAGATGGCTTGCTTTCTCTCTTCGATTCTCAATACCATGTTCTCCTCAATATTCTTGGAGATCTATTCGATGTAATACTTTTTTGCGGTGTGTTTGCGAGATCCGATGAATTGTGGATTTATGATCAACTTATCTATGAATATTATTTGAATCTTCTCTGAATTCTTATATGCATGATTTGATATCTTTGTAATTCTCTTCGAACTATCGGTTTGGTTTGGGCAACTAGATTGGTTTTTCTTGTAATGGGAGAAGTGCTTAGCATTGAGTTCAATCTTTTGGTGTCCTTTCCGAGTGACAGTATGTAACACCCCGAGACCGATGCGCTAGGTGTCTTCCAGTTATTCGCCGTCGTTGCCATGCCATTTTCTTGCGTGCTGCACTTTGCCATGTCATCTTGCTGTGTCCATTCTTTTCATTCCACTATTTCAATTCTTCTAGAGGCATTGTGTGGTTCATCAGATCAAGTGTCATCCCATCTTGTGTAGTAAATGTTCTATTCCTTCCATTTTCAGCCGGAGGGTTGCCGAAATTCTTTCGTTCTTATTAGATTTCCATCTTGTTCTAACCGGAGCGGTTTCAGAGTCTATCATATCCCTTGAGCTTTTGATTCTCGTCATATTCGCCGTTCCTCTTTCCTACCGAGTGCTCTCGTCTTTGTTCTTCTCCCTTGCATTCTCATTTCACCTCATCCTCTTTCTCTTCTGTCTCGTTCCTAAGATCTCGGGACGAGATCTTCTGTTAGTGGAGGAGAGTTGTAACGCCCCATGACCGATGCGCCAGGTATCTTCCAGTTATTCGCCGTCGTTGCCATGCCATTTGCTTGCATGCTGAACTTTGCCATGTCATCTTGTGCATTTCATCTGCATGTTTTTCAGAACTTGCATCCGTCCGGGTCTCCCAGTTCTCCTCGTTGTCTGTTCTGCGCCGGTCACACTCGCACATGCCCGCGGCATCTCCGACATATTATTTTATAAGTGGCATAAAATTGTTCTCGAAATGGGGTGAAACTTGGCATGCGGTCTTATTATAGTGTAGGTAGACTGCCTGTCATATTTTGTCGCATTCGGAGTCCGTTTGATAGCCCAACCATTAAACATATAGCCGCAATATAGTACGTTTCTTCGTCGAACATTTTCGGACTCCGAAAACAGTCCCAGGCCTCTCTCTCTCTCTCACTCTCTCTCTCTCTCTCTCTCTCTCTCTCTCTTCTCTCCCGCATCCACGGCCTTCAACACAACTCACTAAACCAGCCACTAACCAACTTAACCCCCCTCCGACCTGTGTCGTTGGATCGTTATCAATGGTCCGAAAACCCTCAAACCCTAATCCCTAGGCCACCTACCCCTATTTAAACACCTCCCCTGCCATTTTGGGCAATCCCTACCCCCTAGCCTCCTCCCACCTTGTAGCCGCCACCCCCACCTCCATTTCCACACCCAACTGATGCCCCGCCGCCACTTGGCGCCTCCAGACGGGCCATGCCGCAACCCGCCGACACTCGCGGCCAACCGCCCATTGCCACGTCGCACCACCAACCCCCTCCACCCCTTCGGCCCGCGAAGCCCATCTGGGGCCCGCGCAGGCCCAGATCCGCTCCGTCATAGGCCCGTTCGCCGCAGCTCCCGCAGGAGCTCTCGAGCCGCTCCTCGATTGGATCTGGAGCGCTCGCCGCCTGCAGCTCCCCTCATTGACCCCGTCACCAGCCAGTGACCGTACCCGTGCCGGGGTGTGCCGCCACACCGGAGTCTGCCACCTTCGCCCTCAGGCCCATGCCCCTCGCCCCATCTCTCTCTTTGCCTCCGCCTCCTCTTCCTCTCATGGCCTCCTCTTCTCTCCTCACAGATCGGCGATGCCGCCGCCGTCCATGAACCGGCTAGTCTGGTCATGTCCACGCCGCCCTAGCTCGTCGTGGTCGAAGGCCTCACCCACCGCCCGTATCTGGAGGGCCCCGACCTCCTCCGCTCGTTCCCCCACCGCTGGAGCGCCAGCCTCATCGGATTGCACCGCCGTGGAAAGACCCCTGCCTCTCCCTGCCAGTCAACCGAGCAAACCGGCCGGTCCGAGCAGACCGGCCCGGTTCGACCCGCCCGTGAACCGCTCCAGACCGGCCTCCTCAAACCGCTTCGACCCCCGTTCCGGCCCATGGGCCCTCTGGTGAGCGTCGGCCTGCTAAACCTCGCCCGTGCGTTGTATTACTAGTTGCGGTCGTTTTTTTTCTTCAGAAAATGGCCAAGTCCTTAGAATATTAATATAATATTGGATTTTTGTGCGGCATGTAACTTTGTTCATGTAGGTCCGTTTGGAGTGCATGATATGTCAAAATGTTCATCTATGAATGCTATACATGATGGTTGCTGTTGCATGCTTGTTTGAGTACATATAGTTGCTTTAATCCCTGTTACGAAAGTGCTAAGTGATATAAACTGCTGAAAATGTTATAAACATTCATTTCGTCTTTTCTATATCTTTTTGTATGATTTTCTTTTGAGCATCATGTCAACATGTTTTAGGACCTTAATCATGTCATAATTACAGTGGTGCAATCCATTTATTTTGTTATGCTCTATGGTGAGTGCATCAAGCTTGTGAAGTGGGCTACTTGCTGTTAATGTTCTGTCAAGTCTGAATCTGTTATATCATGTTGTTATGTTTGCTTGATGCTACCATCTAATCCATGCATAATTTGGAGATGCTTAGTTGACATGTTTTGAAGTACATGTTAAGCTGTATCATGCCATGCCATTTGATGCCTCATATATGTCCTGTAGCATATGTTTTCATTGCAATGAACTTGCATAAATGATGTTCCAGTTTTCTGTTAACTTCATAATGCCATGTTGTGAGCTTGATATTAGTTAATCTATGCCTCTTCTGGAGATGCTCCAATTACATGAATTGAAGTGTGCCATGAGTACTTTGTTCACATGCCATGTTCGATAATTTTGGACTTCATATGACCTGTGTTCCATGCTTGCAAACATGCTAGGATAATGTTGTTGTTTTACACTTACTGAAACTGTTACAACATTCACATTTGTCTTGATGGTTCCCACTAACCCATGAGTCATATGCACATGATGCCTTGATGTTATTTGCTCTTTGTTAGGTGTCTTTGATGCCCTTGGTTGCTATGTATAATTGTTATAGCATGTTGTTTTCTTGCTCACAATAAGCCTCGTTGATGTTTTGGACAGCTTGTCCTATGAATTTGTTTCGTGTGTATGTGTTGAACCGTTGCTCCGTTTTGTGCATGCTCTATATGAAACTTGCTTAGAATTGCATGTAGTTTTGTATTATCTTGTTGCATCCTTGTTTTGAGGTGTGTGTGCTTGAGGTTTGAATCCATTTTGTATAAATGCCATGTTTAACTTGTGTTGCTCATATCTTCTAGACCGTAGCTCCGAATTAAATGAACTTTATATGTAACTTGATTAGAAAACTGTGTAGATCTTCATGGTGCACTTTAACTTTATGTTTCACAACTTCAACTTAATGTTTTATTCAGATCTGGACCAATTTTGGAAGTTGCATATCGCGAGTTCCGGAATTGCAATATGTTATTTCCGGACTCATTTAGACTTGCTTTGATGTGATGTTCTTGTATGCATCATCTCTTGCCATGTGTAGCATCATGTAGCCTTATTATGCATCATACTTGGTTGAGCATCATGCCATGTTTATGTGTTGTGTCTTTACCAAGTTGTTTGCTTCTTTCCGGTTGTGCTTCTTCTTGATAGTTCCTGTTTCGTTGCGATTGTGAGGATTCGTTCGACTATGCCTGGTTCGTCTACACCCGTTCCTCTTCTTCATGGACTGGTTCTTCTTCCAACGGGATTTCAGGCAAGATGACCATTACTCTGGATCTCACTATTATCATTGATACACTAGTTGTCTTGATGCTATCGCTATGTCGCGCTTCCTACCACTTGTATATCGAGCCTCCCTATATGCCATAAAACAACCTCTAACCTTTTCCACCATCCCAGCAAACCGTTGTTTGGCTATGTTACCGCTTTGCTCAACCCTTCTTATAGCGTTGCTAGTTGCAGGTGCAGTTGCAGCTTGTTCCATCCTGGGACATGGATATCACGGATATCTTGGGATATCACAATATATCTTATTTTAATTAATGCACATATATACTTGGTAAAGGGTGGAAGGCTCAGCCTTATGCATGGTGTTTTGTTCCACTCTTGGCGCCCTAGTCCCTGTCATATCGGTGTTATGTTCCTCGATTTTGCGTTCCAAACACGATGAGGGTTTATGGGCCCCTCTTGACAGTTCGCTTTGAATTAAACTCTTCCAACAAGGCCCAACATTGGATTTAACATTTGCCACCATAATAATATTGAATTAATTAATTAACTCATCGGGCATCATAAACCCGAGGATTCTTTCCACATAAACAAGGGGGCCAGTGCTGATGGTGTTGGTCCCAAACTAGAGTCATGTGCGGCTTCCCCCAGGGAAACTCGGGTCTCAGTTGCTGTATGATATGCTCATCCGAACGTGGCCTGAGACAAGATACACTTGGCTACTATCAGGGTGTCGGCACGCCGGGAGGTCTTGCTGGATTAGTTTTACTATTGTCGAAAGTACACCGGGATCCCGAGTATGTTCGGATGTCCTGCAATGGAGGATTATCTCCGCGGATCATGAGCTTGTCATGGGCTAAGTTGGGACACCCTTGGAGGGTTTAAACTTTCGAGAGCCATGCCCGCAGTTATGTGGCATATGGGAATTTTTAATGTCCAGTTGTAGAGAACTTGGCACCAGATTCAAATTAAAATACACCAACCGCATGTGTAACCGTGATGGTCTCTTTTCGGGTGAGTTCGAGAAGAGAACACGAAGGGGTTATGTTTCAACGTAAGTAGTTCATGATCACTTCTTGATCATTACTAGTTTGCGACTGCTTGTGTAGCTTCTCATCTTATTCTTGTACTCGTAAGTTAGCCACCATACATTGCTTAGTCACTTGCTGCAACCTCACCACTTATCCATTCCATACCCATTAAGCTTTCCTAGTCTTGTTACCCATGGTAATGGGATTGCTGAGTCCTCGTGGCTCACAGATTACTACAACAACAATTGCAAGTACAGGTAACATGATGATCTGACGTGAGAGCGATGTATGCTTGTCTTGGAGTTCTTCTTCTGCTTCTTCTTTGTTCAAGGGTTAGGTTCCTGGTCGGCAGCCTAGGCTAGCAGGGTGGATGTCGTTTGAGTTTCTGTTTGTATTTCGTATGTAGGCGAATGTTGCTCTTATGTATGATGTTGTTGTATTCATGGGGCATTGTATGCCTTTTGTATGTATCCCCATCTATTATGTAATAGTACGATGTAATGATATCCACCTTGCAAAGCGTCTCCAATATGCGCTTCTATCCTTGGTGGGACCTTCGAGTTCCTCTCGGATAGGGTCGCATATTGGGCGTGACAAGTTGGTATCAGAGCCTCGACCGACCATAGGAGCCCCCTTTATTGATCATAGTTTGGCCGTTGTCGAGTCTAGAAGAAAACTCTTTCTAAGTCTAGTTATTTAAGATAGTAGGAATTCTTTTTACTCCTTAGCCCCTTCGTCGCTCTGGTGAGGAATCTTGACATAGGTGTTTTGATTCTACTCCTCTTCCCCTTCAATTTTTCTTAGGATCACGCAGTGAGTTTTTCAATCATTGTGATGTCAGCTCTTTTCTTCCGGTGCATTTGTCGTTAAGTTGATTCGATCCTCTTCGTATTTTGGCAAGATCAATCCTCAGTTCTTTCTCATCGACGTTGTTTTCCTCGTTCGAAGAAACAATATCGTCCGAAGTTGTCTTTCTTTTTCCCACCCGCCCACCCTTTTTCTTCTCGGAGCCGGAGTCCGTAATCGAGTATCCATCCTACTCGTGCGAAGCCTTTGCATTCTTTCCTCAATTATTTCAACCGGTTCTTTTCTCTTCAAGTTATTCGTCGGTTCCCCCTTCCAAGTTGCCTTTGTTCTTTCCCGCCCCCCCCCATCCCTTTTCTTCCTGGAGTCTAAGTCTCTATTCGAGCATCAATTTCATTCGTGCGGAGCCTCTTCAGTCTTTCCTCAATCACTTCAACCTGTGAATTCTCGTCTAGTTCATCGTTGGTCGTCTCATTTTCTTCTCCGGTGGATCCAATTCCAGTTCTCGGTGTTGTTTATATTCTTTGCCTTGGCTCAAATGTTTTCCCCCGGCTCGTTCGCCTCTCACCAGTTTATACTTCCGGAGTGCTCAAGACATCTCAGGACATTCGTGTCAGCATTCAATTATTTTGAGGTTGTCACCTCAATGAACTCTCCAATTGTTCCGGTGCATTATTTCTCTTTCAAATAAATGTTCTGGTGCAACATTTCTCATTCAACAATCGTTTCCAACGATGTTTTCTCTTCAGTGGACCCTAACCCATAAGTCTTTTCCCAAGATCTTACCTGACTCTTCTAATTATTCCGGAGTTATTCTCAAATTCTTTTCAAGTTTGACGTAAGAATGAATTTTTCATCAATCAATTGTTGTCTTGGAGATTGCTTTCAAATTCTTTTCATCTTTGGTTCAACCTTTTCCTCTTCTCATCCTTCCGGAGTATCTCAACAATTCTCTGTGGTTGTCGTCGTCATTCTCAGCTTTGAAAGACTGTTGAAGAGTTTTCCTCTAAATCTTGTCCGTTTTCTCGAAGATTCATGGTTCTAGCTTCTTGTTATCCTCTAAAATTCATTCCAATCATGCAATTCTTTTCCTACCCATCCAAAGCATTTCAGGAGTTGATTTCTCTCTCGATCATCTGGAGGCCATCATTTCAGAAGACGTCTTCTTTCTCAACTTTCAGCTCTCGTTCTCCAATTCTTCCGGCGCCTCGATCAAGTAGTCTTTAGTCAGCTCGTGATCTCTTCGTTCTTTGGCTTCTATATACCCTCAAGCATATGTGTTATCTTAATTCTTCCCGGTGAGCAATACCCTTTCTTCATTCAATTTCAAATTCTTATGGTGGTTCGTTCAAGATTCCTTTTCTTTCGTTATCATATAACTTCATTCGTTCTTTCCGATCCTATCGGTGGATCAGGAAGACCTTCCTAAGTTTGCGCTATATCTCTCCTCAATCGTTTTCAAGAAGAATAAGTTGCATGCAAATCCATTGTATCCCTTCGATTTAATTGATGGAGGATAAGCATAACATAATTCTTGTTCTTTCTTTCATCAAGTTGATTAATCCCGTCCTTCGGCGATTATTCATGATGAATAATTTCTCGGTTATAAGTTGTTCATCTTTTCTTTTTCTGGAGTGCCAAGTTTTCTCGGCTGTCTCGTTGCGAAGCTCCATCTAAATCATCACAATGATTTAGTCTTATTATTTTCATCCTTCAATTCTATCTCATCATCCTTCTGTTAGCGGAGTTTTTCACGGTGGTTCATCATGACTTAAGTCATTCTTCAAGTCCGTCAAGATTCTATTGGAGGAGTTCAAGTACCTTTTCTTCTTGCATCTCAAAGTTCAATTAATTCTCCATATTCTTTTGAAGTGGAGTTTTGCATTTCTTCGTTCTCCTTAGTTTTTCAGGCATTTGGCTGTGGTATAATTTCACCTCAAGTTTCGAGATGTTTTTCCATAAGCCCACAACAAGATGGTTCTTTTGTTGTTGATTTTCTCAACAACTCCCTTCAATCCTTCCTTCTAACGACGCTATCGAATTCATTCATGGTGGAAGTTGTTGTTCTCTTATCCGTTCTTTTCATTCCACTATTTCAAATCTTCCGGAGGTATTGTGTGGTTCATCAGGTCAAGTGTCTTCCCATCTTGTGTAGTAAATGTTCTATTCCTTCCATTTTCATCCTTAGGGCTACTGAAATTCTTTCGTTCTTATTCTTTTCCATATTGTTCTAACCGGAGCGGTTTCATAGTCTATCATATGCCTTGAGCTTTTGATTCTCGTCATACTCGCCGTTCCTCTTTTCTACCAAGTGCACTCGTCTTTGTTCTTCTTCTCCCTTGCGTTATTATTTCACCTCATCCTCTTTCTATTCCGTCTCATTCCTAAGATCTCGAGACGAGATCTTCTGTTAGTGTAGGAGAGTTATAACGCCCCAAGACCGATATGCCAGGTGTCTTCCAGTTATTCACAATTGTTGCCATGCCATTCGCTTGCATGCTGCACTTTGCGATGTCATCTTGTGCATTTCATCTGCATGTTTTTCAAAACTTGCATCCGTCCGGGTCTCCCAGTTCTCCCCATTGTCTGTTCTGAGCCCAGTCACACACGCACGCGCCCGCGGCATATCTGAAATATTATTTTATAAGTGGCATAAAAATGTTCTCGGAATGGGATGAAACTTGGCATGCGGTCTTATTATAGTGTAGGTGGACCGCGTATCAAGTTTCATCGCATTCGGAGTCCGTTTGATAGCCCAGCCATTAAACATATAGCCGCAATATAGTCAGTTTTTTTGTCGGATGTTTTCAGACTCTGGAAACAGTCGCCGGACCTCGCTCTCTCTTCTCTCTCATAGCCATGGCCTTCTACACAGCTGCTAAACCATCCCACTAACCCAACTTAAACCCCCCCTCCGACCGGTGCCGTTGGATCGTCATTGGAGGGTCCGAAACCCCTCAAACGCTAATCCCTAGACCACCTACCCCTACTTAAACACCTCTCCTCCATTTTGGGCAATCCCTACCCCCTAGCCTCCCCCCAACTCGCAGCCGCCGCCCCACCTTCATTTCCGCGCCCAACCGCTGCCCCGCCGCCACTTGGCGCCTCCAGCCGGGCCATGCCGCCACCCGCCGACACCCGCGGCCAACTGCCCATCGCCACATCGCCCCACCAACTCCCCTCCAACCCACCGGCTAGCGAAGCCCATCTGGGGCCCATGCAGGCCTGGATCCCCGTCGCCGCAGGCCCGTTCGCCGCTGCTCCCGCAGGAGCTCCCGAGCCGCTCCTCGATCGGATTGGGAGCGCTTGCCACTTGCAGCTCCCCTCGCTGACCCCGCCGCCCGCCGGCAACCATACCCGCGCAGGGGTGCGCCGCCACAATGGAGTCTGCCGCCTCCGCCCTCAGGCCCGTGCCCCTCGCCCCATCTCTCTCTTCGCCTCCGTCCTCCTCTTCCTCTCATGGCCTCCTCCTCTCTCCTTGTAGATCAATGACGCTGCCGCCATCCAGGAACCGACCACTCTTGCCATCTCTGTGCAGCCCTAGCTTGTCGTGGCCGAAGGCCTCGCCAGCCACCCAGATCTGGAGGGCCCCGACCTCCTCCACCCGCTCCCCCTCCACCGGAGCGCCGGCCTCGTCGGACCGTGCCACCGCGGCAAGACCCCTGCCTCGCCCTGCCGATGAACCGAGCGATCCGGCCGGTCCGAGCAGACCGGCCCGGTTCAACCCGCCCATGAACCGCCCTGGACCGGCCTTCTCGAACCGCTTCGACCCCCGCTCCGGCCCATGGGCCCTCTGGTGAGCGTCGGCCCGCTAAACCTCGCCCGTGCGTGGTATTACTCCATGCATAATCGGGAGATGCTTAGTTGACATGTTTTGATGTCCATGTTATGCTCTATCATGCCATGCCATTTGATGCCTCATATATGTCATCTTGCATATGTTTTCATTGCCATGAACTTGATTAAATGATGTTCCAGTTTTCTGTTAACTTCATGATGCCATGTTGTGAGCTTGATATTAGTTAATCTATGCCTCTTCTAGAGATGCTCCAATTACATGAATTGAAGTGTGCTATGAGTACTTTGTTCACACGCCATGTTTGATAATTTTGGACTTCATATGACCTCTATTCCAGGCTTGCAAACATGCTATGATAATGTTGTTGTTTTACACTTGCTGAAACTGTTACAATGTTCAAACTTGTCTTGATGGTTCCCACTAATCCATGAGTCATAGTCATATGATGCCTTGATGTTATTTGCTCTTTGTTGTGCATACTTTGATGCCATGCCCTCGGTTGCTATTTATAGTTGCTTTAGCATGTTGTTTTGTTGCTCGCAATATGCCTAGTTGCTGTTTTGGATAGCATGTCCTTTGAATTTGTTTCGTGTGTATGTATTGAACCGTTGCTCCGTTTTGGGCATGCTCTATATGAAACTTGTTTCGTGTGCTTGATGTTTTAATCCATTTTGCATAAATGCCATGTTTAACTTGTGTTGCTCATATCTTCTAGGCCGTAGCTCCGAATTAAATGAACTTCATATGTAACTTGATTAGAAAATCGTGTAGATCTTCATGGTGCACTTTAAATTGCTGTTTAAAAACTTCAAATTAATGTTTTGTTCAGATCTGGAGCAATTTCGAAAGTTGGATATGCGGAGTTTCCAGAATTGCTATATGTTGTTTCCGGCCTCATTTAGACTTGCTTTGATGTGATGTTCTTGTATGCATCATCTCTTGACATGCGTAGCATCATGTAGCCTTGTCATGCATCATACTTGGTTGAGCATCATGTCATGTTTATGTGTTGTGTGTTTACTGTGTTGTTTGCTTCTTTCCAGTTGTGCTTCTTCTGATTGTTCATGTTTTGTTGCGATCATGAGGATTCGTTCGACCACGCTTGGTTCGTCTACACCCGTTCGTCTTCTTCATGGACTCGTTCTTCTTCCTGGCGAGATTTCAGGCAAGTTGACCGTTACCCTGGATCTCACTACTATCATTGCTATGCTAGTTGTCTCGATGCTATCGCTATGTCGGGCTTCCTACCACTTGTTTATCAAGCCTCCCGATATGCCATGAAACAGCCTCTAACCTTTTCCACCATCCCAGCAAACCGTTGTTTGCCTATGTTACCACTTTGCTCAGCACTTCTTATAGCGTTTCTAGTTGCAAGTGCAGTTACAGGTTGTTCCATCTTGGGACATGGATATCATGGATATCTTGGGATATCACAATATCTATTATTTTAATTAATGCACATATATACTTAGTAAAGGGTGGAAGGCTCAGCCTTATGCCTGGTGTTTTTTTCCACTCTTGCCGCCCTAGTTTCCGTCATACCGGTGTTATTTCCTTGATTTTCGTCCCTAACACGACGAGGGTTTATGGGCCCCTCTTAATAGTTCGCTTTGAATAAAACTCTTCTAGCAAGGCCCAACATTGGTTTTAACATTTGCCAACATAATAATACTGAATTAATTAATTAACTCATCGGGCATCATAAACCCAAGGATTCTTTCCACATAAACAGGGGGGCCAGTGCTGATGGTGTTGGTCCCAAACTAGAGTCGTGTGCGGCTTCCACCGGGGAAACTCGGGTCTTAGTTGCTGTATGTTGTGCTCATCCGGACGTGGCCTGAGACAAGATACGCATGGCTACTATCAGGGTGTCGACACACCGGGAGGTCTTGCTGGACTAGTTTTAACATTGTCGAAATGTCTTGTGCACCAGGATCCTGAGTCTGGTCGGATGTCCCGCAATGGAGGATTGTCTCCGTGGATCGTGAGCTTGTCATGGGCTAAGTTGGGACACCCCTGCAGGGTCTAAAATTTCGAGAGCCATGCCCACGGTTATGTGGCAGATGGAAAGTTTTAGTGTTCGGTTGTAGAGAACTTGACACCATATTCGAATTAAAATACACCAACACTGTGTGTGCAGTCGTGATGTTCTCTTTTCGGGTGAGTTCAAGAAGATAACACGGTGGGGTTATGTTTGAACGTAAGTAGTTCAGGATCACTTCTTGATCACTACTAGTTTACGACCGCTTGCGTAGCTTCTCATCTTATTCTTGTACTCATAAGTTAGCCACCATACATTGATTAGTCGCTTGCTGCAACCTCACGACTTATCCATTCCATACCCATTAAGCTTTGTTAGTCTTGATACCCATGGTAATGGGATTGCTAAGTCCTCGTGGCTCACAGATTACTACAACAACAGTTGCAGGTACAGGTAATGCGATGATTTGACGTGAGAGCGATGTATGCTTGTCTTGGAGTTCTTCTTCTGCTTCTTCTTTGTTCAGGGGTTAGGTTCCTGGTCGGCAGCCTGGGCTAGCAGGGTGGATGTCGTTTGAGTTTCTGTTTGTGTTTTGTCCATAGCCGGATGTTGCTCTTATGTATGATGTTGTTGTTTTCATGGGGCATTGTATGCCTTTTCTAGGTATACCCATCTATCATGTAATGGTACAATGTAATGATATCCACCTTGCAAAGAGTCTCCAATATGCGCTTCTATCCTTGGTGGGACCTTAGAGTTCCTCTCGGATATGGTCGCATATTGGGCGTGACACTTTATCGTTTATCCTTGGTGTAACAATATTTACTTTATCGTTTATCTATCTCTATCATATCCCACTTTTGCAAGTAACCGTGAAGGGATTGACAGCCCCTTTATTGCGTTGGGTGCAAGTTTGTTTGATTCTTTGTGCATGTATTCGGTGATTTGTGTGTTGTCTCCTACTGGATTGATACCTTGGTTCTCAAACTGAGGGAAATACTTATCTCTACTTTGCTGCATCACCCTTTCCTCTTCAAGTGAAAAACCAACGCAAGCTCATGAAGTAGCAGGAAGAATTTCTAGCGCTGTTGCCGGGGAGATCTACGCCAAGTCACGACATACCAAGTACCCATCATAAACTCTCATCTCTTGCTTTACATTCGCCATTCGCCTCTCGTTTTCCTCTCCCCCACTTCTATAACGATTTTCGAAAAGATTTGCCTTTTCTTCGCCTATCTTCAGTTCGTCTTCTCGTTTGCTTTTTGTGTGCTCGTGTTTTGGATTGCTTGATTTTTCACGATGGCTCAAGAGAATACCAAATTGTGTGACTTTTCGAACACCAATAACAATGATTTTATTAGTACTCCGATTCCTCCCACTAGTACGCGTTGGTGCTATACAAACGGTTTTTAACCCCTTTCCGCGATGGCACTCGGAACCATCTTCTAGTGAGTGTGGGCGATAGGGGGGTTCTTCACATAACCCAGAAACTGTCGGGGATAGGGAGCCTTGATGCATATAGTTGCCCCTCTATAACCGTTTCTGATGTCTCGCATATCCGAAACGCTTCATCCTTGCTACTCGTTTGTGTTCGCATTGCCATCGCAGTAGGAGTTTTGTGGTTTTACCTAAACCCAGGCAGATTCCAGGCCCAGGCAGATTCCAGGCACGGGAGTTTTCTAGGCACGTACCAAACTTGCTCTACGTTTACGATGGCTGGCACATCACAAACAGTTCATGATTATAAACTATGTATGATAGGTAGACATTCAGACACATTTAGTTTTCCCGCGCCGTATGTGATAGTGTCTGACATCACACACGCTTTGTAAACAGCAACTGTGTGCATTGTTACACATGTTTCCACTCCGTGAACTATTTTAGATTATGATGTATAACACACACGCTATGCTTTATTAACCGGGTGTGCCGTAATGACCTGCACACTGTAATTTTGCCCTAATTTAATTATTGCTATTTAAAATTGTACCTAAGTTAAACTTGAAAGTAGGCTATAGCTTTATTCATATCCATCAGGTTCAAACAACCAATGCATTATTCAATTCACAGGTACATATGTTTAAGAATTACATAAGCACCAAATAAAGAATAATGAACCATGGTTCTATACTTGTACTAATACAGATGGTAAAGAAAGAGGAGACATACATTCTGGTTGCTGAACAAGGTGAAGCGGAATGGCCCTATTGTGCTCTCCTGGATGAAGAAGGCACGCACGACTCTAGTACAACCCCTTGTGATGGCCGGCCGCCAATCATGTAGTTTGAGAGGTAATCTTTAGTAAACTGCTTCAGGATCCACTGCAAAGGAAAAAAAGATTCAGACATTGTCATCTAACACAACTCATTATAGACAGTAAAAAGAAGGCTACATGGTTCTCACTTACCATCCTGCAGTTCACTGTTGTCTTGCATAAAGTGTAAACATATAGTTCGATTCACACATTTTGACCCATTTTAATAACAATCTTTATCAGTTTTCTCACTTGAAGCTGGTTCATGAATATCTCATTGACCCATACGTAGAAAGGGTCGAAGTGTGGATCTTTGGCAATGACATGTGTACCTAAAAGCACCAAGTTAATATTAGAAGCTAAACAACAATTGCAAAATGATGTAGTACAACACTCCCTCCATCCCATTATATAAGATTTTATACACGTATATCTAGACATCATCAGAACATTAAGGTAACACGAACATTAAGGTAACACTCTTCCTTGTTGCTATGTAGCCTGGGATTGCATATTTAGTCATTCAGTACAATGCATGTTGCTATGTAGCCTCAGATATATTAAATATGGCCCTAGTTAACCTACTGATAAATGGGTTACAGATATATTCAGTGAAATGTCCGATTCGACGATTAATCCCTTATCAGCCCCCAGGCTATATGGTACCAGCTACCGAGATCCTGAACAGTGAGTACATATAAGCAATGCGATGAAACTAACCTCGATGGAAAAAACAGCATTGTTCTCAATATTGTCCTGTATGAGTACATATAAAGGCATGTTAAGCACAACAGGCTAAACATCAACCAAATATATCCATGGTAGACAACATAATCTACAAATGATAGCTTCAGTGTGCAGGCTTAAGCACGCTAGTTAAGCAAAACAAGAAGTGGAAAGGTGTGTTAACTGCATCAGGCATAACATTTATAAACAAGCAAATAGTCATTCAAACTGGTATTGTGCAGGTCTAAAGTACACTAGTTATTGTTAAAAAAACGAAAAGGCATGTTAACTACAATATCCTTAACAACAACCAAATATCGTAATTCATAGTGGTATTGTTGAAACTGTTATTGATGAAATTGAATTGCACGGCAAATAGTTGCACATATAGAGCATCACATTGTGAAGAACTGAAATAAACAAGGCATAAGGCCATCTCTAGCTGATCGTTTCAAAGTTAAAGGACTAAAATAGTTAGTGGGTATATATATACTCCAGCAATTTTTGGCCGTTTCTAGTCGATCGCCTAAACTTAATGTTGTAAACTTCAATTTGATCAAGTTCAAAGCAGGTTCAACCGAAAGTAGCATGCATTCAAACAGAAACATAGATAGTTTTGCATAACCAAACATAAAACATATATTTAAACTAAGCTAAACTACTTTCGGTCGAAGTAGAGGTCAAGCCAATCATTCCTCATCAGGTACGGTGTGCCACGAGCCGGGTCCGGGCTGGTGCCATCATCGCGGTCGTTGGGGAAGGCACTCCTCCACTCATCGACGTCAATCACCTCATACTCGCCGCCCACCTGGACGCCCTCCATGCCACTATCCTCGCCGCCTTCGACCTCGTCACCGGAGGAGAGCGCGATAACCTTGCCTCCCTCCACGCCAGCAAAGATTGCCTGCTCCGCCTCCATGAGCTCCGGGTGCTGCCGGCGTAGCTCTTGCATGTAGGCCTCATCGGTGGCCTCGGCCTCGAGGCGCTCCCACACCTCGCGGTCCTCCCGCGCCATAGCCGAGCTCACCAACCCTGGCTCCGGCGAAACGAGGTGGACCAGACGTATGCCGAAGGGGAAATTGAGCCTAGCTGCCGTGCCGTGGTAGCGGACCTGCCAGCGGTCATACTCCATGGCTGGGAGCTCGGCCGTGTGGAAGCTACCGAGCTACCGGCGGGTGTGGGTCTCCTGATCTGTAATCTTAGCGACCCACGTCCCCCACCGCCGTTGCCGGACCCCGAGGTAGGACGGGGAAGTCCTCGAACTGATGTAGGGGCGCGGCAGCTGGCGGATTGATAAAGAGCCTGCGGAGGACGAACGGGACACCTCGGCGGCCACCTCGCTGGCGTCGGGCAAAGAGGCGCGATAAACCTCTCTTGGGCCATTGGCTCCTTGAGCTCCCAGCGCACAGGCAGAGGTTGAGGATGGAAGCGGCAGTGATGGAGGCGACCTACCAATGGTTACGGGGGTGGTGTGTGTCGGTGAGCACAGGTTTTGTGGAGTGTGTGGTGTGTGTGGAGGGGGGGAGGGGTTAAGGTGGTGTTTGAGGAAATACCGCGGCAACTAAAAATTTTTCTAGGCGGGAGTAACAAGGTGGTGTTACTTAAAATTTGGATCAAGGGCGAGCAGATATTTTTGAGATTGCGAGGGATGCAGAGGCAGGAGTATTTGGGGAGCGAGCTAGTGTGCTTGACACACCGGCTGTGGACTGTAGCCGCCGCACCTTCTCGCGTAAGCCATATGCGTACTATACACCGACGTGCTCTCCAGGATATTTTGTACTGCATCTCACAAGGTTGGTGATAATAAACTGTGTGGGATCTACTTGATTTTTCATTTTGATTTGAATTACATAATGGGCTAACAGCGACAATGGATAGTGTTTGAATTGCTAGACCTTTTATCTGCAGTGAACATGCAACTATATGTGTGTCGTAAAAAATTTGGAATTATTCATGGTTCGTTTGGAAATTTTATACATTAAATTGGTTTTCTAGCAATTTCAGGTGCACAATTCAAAATCAAAGCACATGCACCAGTCCCTCAAAATGGGTTGCAAAATCAAATGTTTGTCCTTGGTTGCAAACTTATGTCACATGCAAGAAATGAGAATGAATGTCAAACACCTTGACATTATCGCTCAGCCGCTAACATTAAGATGCATGGTTTTAAAGTTATAGTAAATTGAAAACTCGACTGAAATTCATGAAACTTGACATGATATCATGGAACAGCATCGACATGCTGTGGTAAAAGTATTTTCCCATTTGGGGCAGGTTTGGGTGTAAGCTTCTCGCAAATCGGAGCTTCTCTCACAACAAGCCAGATGGTTTCGGTAGGGAACGTGCCACCTTGGCGGACAAACGATTTATGTTGCCTCTTCTTACTTTCTAAAATTTTCTCATGTCAACGTTGAATAACACGAGTGTTGTGTCATTTTTTGGGAGTTTTCGGGGTTCGCTTGGACATTTATATACATTAACTGCGTTTTCTATGCATTCATGTGCATAATTAAAATTTGAACTACATGCGCATGCCCCAGTGCATATAAAGTGGTTCAGAATTGGAATGTGTGTCCTTGGTTACATGCTTAAGTCCCATGCAAGAAATGAGAATGAATGCCAAACATCTTGCCACCGTCGCTCGGCCGCTAACATTGAGATACTTGGTTTTTAAATTCTAGTAAATCGAAAACACATCTGAAATTTATGAACCTTGACATGCTAGCATGGAACGTCATTTATGGTTACGGTATATAAGCTTCTCACAAACCAGAGCTTCTCACAGCAAACTTCATGATTACGGTAGGGAAAGTTTCACCTTTCTGGATGAAACAATATCCTTTGCCTCTTCTTGATTTCAATTCTTTTTCTAGTGACAACATAGAACAACATGAGTGTTGTGTTAAATTTTGGAATTTATCAGGGTTCGTTTGGACATTTTTATGCATTAATTGACCTTTCAATGCATTTATGTGCATAATTCAAATTTGAACTACATGCACATGCTCTAATGCATATAAATTGGTTGATATTCAATTCCGTGTCCTTGGTTGCATGCTTACGTCCCATGCAAGAAATAGGAATGAATGTCCAACACCCTGCCATCGTCACTTAGCCGCAAACATTGAGATACCTAGTTTTTAAATTCTAGTAAATCCAAAACTCATCTGAAATTCATGAAACCTGGCATGCTATCATGGAATGGCACCCGACATGCCGTGGTAAATTCTTTATCCCATTTGGGGCAGGTTTGGATATAAGCTTCTCACAAACCAGAGCTTCTCACAACAAGCCTGATGGTTTCGGTAGGGAACATTTCACCTTTTCGGACGAAATGATAGTCGTTGCCTCTTCTTGATTTCAATTTTTTCTCTAGTGTCAACATAGAACAACATGAGTGTTATGTTAAATTTTGGAAATTTTCGGGGTTCGTTGGCACATTTCTTATGCATTCATTGAGTTTTCAATGCATTTATGTGCATAATTCAAATTTGAACTACATGCACATGCTCTAATGCATATAAATTGGTTGAAAATTCAAATTTGTGTCCTTGGTTGCATGCTTAGGTCCCATGCAAGAAATGGGAATGAATGTCAAACACCCTGCCCCCGTCACTCGGCCGCAAACATTGAGATACTTGGTTTTTAAATTCTAGTAAATCCAAAACTCGTCTGAAATTCATGAAATCTGGCATGCTAACATGGAATGGCACCCAACATGCCGTGGTAAATACTAATGCAACGCACGGTCCTTTTTGCTAGTCTTTATCTAATTACAAACAGGAGATTATTAATAATTGGGAACCAATATCCCAAACGGATTATGTATTCGAACCGTGAGTGTTAGACCAACAATGGATACGTGCCATGCTTTGGTTAAGCAATAAAGCGGTAGCATTAATCATCCAAATAGAAAAACAATACACTTTGGATTATATACAACAAGTCATCCACACTCAACGACAATGAGGATACATGTTGGATTATAGATTATTTCCAACAAAACATTCTAGTAAATACTAAAGTTTTTCTCACACAACAAATAACAAAGCAATGAAATGAAGTTCAGCTCAACCAATCCTCGATGATGGAAATACTTGCTTTGAACCATAATTGTTTCTCTGTGAAGGGCCAGCTATTGTCAATCTCGAGACCAACGCAGGACTGAGCATCCAGGCTAAAGCGTCCTATATCTGGACGCATATTGTGATAGCCACGGTAGGGAACCATAGCAATGTACGAGGTATAGATACATTTGCTTCTCATAATTGGTAGTAACGTTGTGTCAACAGTAGCTGGATCACCTTTCACCATCATTGGATAGTTTTGTCCAAGGAAGAGTGAGTTTTCTCCAAGATTATCAATACTGAACCAGGGTGAAGGTGTTGGCACTAGCACACAAGTATCCATCCCGAATACCCTGCAACGGATGTTGGAATAGGTCCGGAGAGTGCGACCATGGGAGACAACACCTGCTTCGTTAGTAACATCAGCAATGCCCTGTATACATACAAGAAGAGGTGATCCATCGGAATAAGTTGCCAGGCGCCATTGAGTACATAGGTCATGCTCGTCAACATGCTCGTGATCATCACCATCGTCACCTCCCCCTTAGTTATTAATTTTTTCAAGTATAGGTGGTGGAATGTTCACAGCACCTTGGAAACACAAGAAGGTTAATTAGTAAAGGGAAACTAGCTAACCCGCATGCATGTGGATGAAACAATTATAATTACGATGGAAGACAAATGTACCGAAATCATAAGGATTCCATGCAAAAACAATGCCACGAGTGGTGGCAGCAAACACAAGACCCTCATATTGAATTGCATCACAGTACTCATCCGTTTATAGAAATTGATTTTTGAGCAATATCCATCGAGGCGTGGAAGTAAGGACAACAACCAGCTTGTCAAAGATAGCAACAACTTCATAGTTCTTGTAATCCCAAGAGCGGTTGGGAACTCGACAAATTGCTATCTTCCATAGACGACAGTCAGCATGATCGTATTTGAACATACGTAGATCATATATGTGCTCAATCTTAGGGCAGTGTGTGATTTTTGAAAGTGGAACCCCGTGACGTGTGTACACAATCACAAGTTCCCACTCGCAGTTATACCCAATATAAACAACCCAATCTCCATTTGCGCCTGCCCAAGCCTTACTCTCAAGTGACGGCATCTTAACATCACATGTATCATTATCAAGTGGCATCAACTTGCAGAAGGCAAGGCTTCCATCATCCCCATGCCAGCGACCAGCGTCTTGGCAAAGAAGATAGGGGAGATCAAACTGCTCGTGAACCATATTTGTTGAGTCGAGAATGTACTTGAGGGAACGTTCCATGCTAGCTAAGGTGATGACGTTGCACCAATCAATGAGTTCCTCCACCACATCATCTTTCAGATCGGGGCAAGAATAAGGGGGTCGTTTCCAACCTGTTCCCTCCATGGAGAAGATGATCAAACAATGGCAGAAGGAAGGGTGAAGGCAAATGGAGGGAGGAATAGTGTGCGACAGCAGTTCCAAATCGAGAGGGAAAGGCAAATAGGCAGTGGACGGTTGCCACGGTACACGAAGAGGCTAGTAGAGAGCGAACGGTTGCCACAGAGAGGTCACACACTGACGACAAGGCCGTCCTCTCAGACCTAGCGCACGCGCGGGATTGCCTCCGTTGCCCACATGAGCGAAGCCACTTCGCACCCCACACGATTGGTCCGCCATGCCGCTAAGAGCAAGTACTACAATAGTGGGCTTATAGCCTGCTTACGTGGCAATTTTTCCTATGTGGAGGAGAGAGACATGAAGGATTCCCGCAACAAGGACAAGCTCGCCTGGCACTCGGCCTAGATGGAGAAACTTGACAAAGCTCACGTCGTGTATGCGGCCAAGGTGGCGTACACGTGCTACGACATGTACAGGCGGATCGTTGACATGAGGAAGTGCTTCCTTCCCCAAAACGGCCAGGGATCCAGCTAGAAGCAGAGCAATGGCAAGCGTCATCGCAACAAGAAGTACATGATTAATTAGATCCTTGTTTCTCCTAGTTTAGTATGCATGTAATTGCTTACTTTGGTGTGTGAAAATGTTATCTGTGTAATCACTTATCTAATTGTATGCTTAACTTGGTAATGCAATGCTTAACTTGGTAATGCAATGCTGTCTTTTTAAGTATATATGTTGATGCTCTATAGACAGAGCAAATCACATCGCACATGGACTAAACAACGGAACCCGTCGGTGATGATTTCATCAATCACTGACAATTGTATACCAGCAATCGTTTGCTCACAACACACACGGCTTGTTAACGGGAATCGTCTGTGTTGTTATCGGTCTTCCCACACATTTCAGATTACAGACGTGTTTGCTGCGTATCACACACATCTTGTTATATTGAATCATTTCTGTTCTCTTATCTCAACACAAACAGTTCATCCGATTGAACCGCATGATGCATATCGCACACACCTTGATCTGGCTGACCGTTTCTTCTATGTTGCCTAATCACAAATAGTTCATCCGAGTGAACCATATGTTGTGTATCACACATGCCTTCATCTGGTGCCTGTTTCTTTTGTTACTCCTGATCACCAACAGTTAATTCAATTGAACCGTATGCCCTGCATCACACACGCAACTAAAATATGAACCATGTTTGATGCATCCGTCATCGCAAACGTTTTGCACATTTTTGACGGTTCTCTGACACCATCGTTTGCGATTATTGCATCGCACACAGTTTCTCGAAGGGTCTCTGATCGTAGTGTCGCGTTAGCAGGATCCTGCAGTAGTGTCCCGCCACTATTGCGGAATCTTGTGAAGTTAATGCCGCTTTTGTTGAACCTTGTTACGAAAGATCAATTTTTTGGCCTTGTTAGTGAAGATGTCGCATCCCATCTAAACAATTTCATCGATTTGTGTGATATGCAAAGGAAGAAAGATGTGGATAATGATATTGTTAAATTGAAGCTATTTCTATTTTCACTTAGAGATTGTGCTAAAACTTGGTTTTCATCTTTGCCTAAAAATAGTATTGATTCATGGAATAAGTGTAAATATGCTCTTATCTCTAAGTATTTTCCTCCCGCTAAGATCATATCCCTTAGGAACGATATTATGAATTTTAAGCAACTTGATCATGAACATGTTGCACAATCTTGGCAGATGATGAAACTAATGATACGAAATTGCCCTACTCGTGGTTTGAATTTGTGGATGATTATACAAAAAAATTATGCCGGATTGAACTTTGCTTCTAGAAATATTTTAGATTCAGCCGCAGGAGGCATTTCTATGAAAATTACTTTAGGAGAAGCTGCTAAACTCCTAGATAATATTATAGTTAATTATTCTCAATGGCACACCAAAAGATCTTCCACTAGTAAAAAAGTGCATGCGGTTGAGATTAATGTTTTGAGTGGAAAGATGGATGAACTTATGAAATTATTTGCTAGTAAGACTTCTTCTATTGATCCTAATGATATGCCTTTGTCCACTTTGATTGAGAATAATAATGAATCTATGGATGTGAATTTTCTTGGTAGGAACAATTTTGGTAATACGTATAGAGGTAATTTTAATACCAGGTTGTTTCCTAGCAATTACTCTAATAATTATGGTAATTCCTACAACAATTTTGATGGAAATTATAATAAGATGCCCTCTGATTTTGAGAATAGTGTTAAAGAATTTATGATTTCGCAAAAGAATTTCAATGCCTTGATTGAAGAAAAATTTCTCAAGATTGATGATTTGGCTAGGAACATGGATAGAATTTTTCTTGCTATTGATTCTTTGAAACTTAGATCTATTCCACCCAAGCATGATATTAATGAGTCTCTCAAAGCCATGAGAATTTGCATTGACGAGTGCAAAGAAAGAACCGCTAAGATGCGTGCTAAACGAGATTTATTTGTAAAAGCGTGTTCTTCTAGTTTTCATGAAGATAATGATAAAGATCTTAAAGTGGTTGATGTGACTCCTATTGAATCTTTGTTTTATAATATAAATCTTGATAAATATGGGACTAGAGATGAGTCAACTCTAGTTAAACGACATCCCAATGATTCAGAGTTTTTAGATCTTGATGCAAAAATTGATAAAGGTGGGATTGGAGAGGTCAAGACTTTAAGTAGTAATGAACCCAATCTTTTGGATTTCAAGGAATTTAATTATGATAATTGTTCTTTAATAGATTGTATTACCTTGTTGCAATCCATGTTGAATTCTCCTCATGCTTATAATCAAAACAAAGCTTTTACGAAACATATCGTTCATGCTATGATGCAATATTTTGAAGAAAAGCTTGAATATGAAGTTTCTGTCCCTAGAAAACTTTATGATGAGTGGGAACCTACTATTAAGATTAATATTAAAGATTATGAGTGCCATGCTTTGTGTGATTTGGGTGCTAGCATTTCCATAATTCCAAAAACTTTATGTGATGTGTTAGGTTTCCGTGAATTTCATGATTGTTCTTTAAATTTGCATATTGAGGATTCAACTATTAAGAAACCTATGGGAAGGATTAATGATGTTATTATTTTTGCAAATAGGAATTATGTGCCCGTAGATTTCATTGTTCTTGATATAGATTGCAATCCTACATGTCCTATTATTCTTGGTAGACCTTTCCTTAGAATGATTGGTGCAATTATTGATATGAAAGAAGGAAACATTAGATTTCAGTTTCTGTTAAGGAAGGGCATGGAACACTTCAATAGAAATTAAATTAAATTTCCATAATCCACTTATGGATTGCATACCAAAGATGACAATACCTAGATCTATTCGTGTTTTATGCCTAGCTAAGGGCGTTAAACAATAGTGCTTGTTGGGAGGCAACCCAATTTTATTTTTGTTCTTTGCTTTTTGTTCCTGTTTTGATTTACATTATTCATCTAGCCTCTGGTTAGATGTTGTTTTGTGTTTTAATTAGTGTTTGTGTCAAGTAAGACCTTTAGGATAGCTTACGGTGATAGTTGTTTTGATCTTGCTGAGAAACATAATAATTTTCATAATTCAAAGAAGCATGATTTTGATCTGATTCTTCTTTCTTTGGATTAGTACACAAATTTCCCAGGTTGTCCTAATTGATAAGAATTATTGGAGTTACATAAGTATTCAAGAATTACATATTGCTACAGTCTGTTCTATTTTTGACAGATTATGTTTTCTTTCTGTTGTTTGCTTATTTTGATGAATCTGTGGGTAGTATCAGGGGGTATGAACCATGGAAAAGTTGGAATACAGTAGATAGTACACCAATATAAATAAAGAATGAGTTCACAACAGTACCATAAAGTGGTGATTTATTTTCTTATACTAATGGAGCTTATGAGATTTTCTGTTGAGTTTTGTGTTGTGAAGTTTTCAAGTTTTGGGTAAGGCTTTGATGGACTATGGAATAAGGAGCGGCGAGAGCCTAAGCTTGGGGATGACCAAGGCACCTCAAGGTAATATTCAAGGACAACCAAGAGCCTAAGCTTGGGGATGCCCCGGAAGGTATCCCCTCTTTCGTCTTCGTCTATAGGTAACTTTACTTGAGGATATACTTTTATTCACCACATGATATGTGTTTTGCTTGGAGCGTCATGTATGATTTGAGTCTTTGCTTTTTAGTTTGCCACAATCATCCTTGCTGTACACAACTTTTGAGAGCGACACACATGAATCATGATTTACTGCAATACTCTATGTGCTTCACTTATATCTTTTGAGCCAGACAATATTGCTCTAGTGCTTCACTTATATCTTTTTAGAGCACGGCGGTGGTTTTATTTTATAGAAATTGATGAACTGTAATGCTTCACTTGTATTATTTTGAGAGTCTCTAAACAGCATGGTAATTTTCTTTGGTTATAAATTTAGTCCTAATATGATAGGCATCCAAGAGGGATATAATAAAAATAATCATATAAAGTACACTGAATACTATGAGAAGTTTGATTCTTTATGATTGTTTTGAGATATGAAGATGGTGATATTAGACTCATGCTAGTGAGTAATTGTGAATTTGAGAGATACTTGTGTTGAGGTTTGTGATTCCCGCAGCATGCACGTATGGTGAACCGTTATGTGATGAAGTCGGAGCATGAATTATTTTTTGATTGTCTTCCTTATGAGTGGCGGTCGGGGACGAGCGATGGTCTTTTCCTACCAATCTATCCCCCTAGGAGCATGTGCGTAGTACTTAATTTTGATAACTAACAGATTTTTGCAATAAGTATGTGAATTCTTTATGACTAATGCTGAGTCCATGAATTATACGCACTCTCACCCTTCCACCATTGCTAGCCTCTCTAGTACCGCGCAACTTTCACCGGTACCATACACTCACCATACACCTTCCTCAAAACAGCCACCATACCTACCTATTATGGCGTTTCCATAGCAATTCCGAGATATATTTCCATGCAACTTTCCACCATTTTCTTTATTATGACACGCTTCATCATTGTCATATTGCTTTGCATGATCATGTAGTTGACATCGTAATTGTGGCAAAGCCACCTTTCATAATTCTTTCATACATGTAACTTTGATTCATTGCACATCCCGGTACACCGCCGGAAGCATTATTATAGAGTCATATTTTGTTCTAAGTATCGATTTGTAAATATTGAGTTGTAAGTAAATAAAAGTGTGATGATCTTCATTATTAGAGCATTGTCCCAGTGAGGAAAGGATGATGGAGACTATGATTCCCCCACAAGTCGGGATGAGACTCCAGACGAAAAATTAAAAAAAAAGAAAAAGAAAAAAAGAGGCCAAAAAATGAGAAAGGCCAAAAAAATAATGAACGAGAAAAAAGAGAGAAGGGGCAATGTTACTATCCTTTTTCCACACTTGTGCTTTAAAGTAGCACCATGATCTTTGTGATAGAGAGTCTCCTATGATATCACTTTTATATACTAGTGGGAATTTTTCATTATAGATCTTGGCTTGTATATTCCAATGATGGGCTCCCTCAAATTGCCCTAGGTCTTCGTGGGCAAGCGAGTTGGATGCACACCCACTTAGTTTTCTTTTTGAGCTTTCATAAACCTATAGCTCTAGTGCGTCCGTTGCATGGAAATCCCTACTCACTGACATTGATATCTATTAATAGGAATCTCCATAGCCCCTTGATACGCCTAGTTGATGTGATACTATCTCCCTCTTTTTGTCTTCTCCACAACCACCATATTCTATTCCACTTATAGTGCTATGTCCATGGCTCACGCTCATATATTGCGTGAAAGTTGAAAACATTTGAGAACATAAAAAGTATGAAACAATTTCTTGGCTTGTCATCAGGGTTGTGCATGATTTAAATATTTTGTGTGATGAAGATGGAGCATAGCCAGACGATATGATTTTGTAGGGATAAGCTTTATTTGGCCATGTTATTTTGAGAAGACATAATTGCGTTGTTAGTATGCTTGAAGTATTATTATTTTTGTGTCAATATTAATGTTTTGTTTTGAATCTTATGGATCTGAACATTCATGCCAGAATAAAGAAAATTACATGGATACATATGTTAGGTAGCATTCTACATCAAAAATTCTGTTTTTCACATTTACCTACTCGAGGACGAGCAGGAATTAAGCTTGAGGATGCTTGATACGTCTCCAATGTATCTATAATTTTTTATTATTCCATGCTATTATATTAACTGTTTTGGATGTTTTATATGCATTAATATGCTATTTTATCTTATTTTAGGGACTAATCTATTAACCTAGAGCCCAGTGCCAGTTCTTGTTTTTTCCTGTTTTTGAGTTTCACAAAGAAGGAATACCAAACGGAGTCCAAACGGAATGAAGCCTTTGCAATAAATTTTCTTGGACCAGATGAGAACCAGGAGACTTGGAGATGAAGTCGGAGGAGCCACGAGGTGGACACAAGTATGGAGGGAACGCCCCCACCCTTGTGGGCCCCTCGTGACCCCCCTGGCCTAATTCATTCGCCTATATATCCCCATATATCCCCATACAAACAGGGGCATCCACGAAAACACTTTTCTGCCGTCGCAACCTTCTGTACCCGTGAGATCCCATCTAGGGACCTTTCTAGCATCCTACCGAAGGGGGATTAGACCACAGAGGGGTTCTACATCAACTCTATTACCCTTCTGATGCAACGTGACTAGTTTACCACAAACCTACGGGTCCATAGCTAGTAGCTAGATGGATTCTTCTCTCTCTTTGATTCTCAATACCATGTTCCCATCGATATTCTTGGAGATCTATTCGATGTAATAGTTTTTTGCAGTGTCTTTCCTGAGATCCGATGAATTGTGGATTTATGATCAGCTTATCTATGAATATTATTTGAATCTTCTTTGAATTCTTATATGCGTGATTTGATATCTTTGTAATTCTCTTCGAACTACCGGTTTGGTTTGTCCAACTAGATTTCTTTTTCTTGCAATGGGAGAAGTGCTTAGCTTTGGGTTCAATCTTGCGGTGTCCTTTCCCAGTGATAGTAGGGGCGGCTAGGAACGTATTGTATTATTGCCATCAAGGATAAAAAGATGGGGTTTTCATCATATTGCTTGAGTTAATTCCTCTACACACAACTGGAATCAGGATCTTTGCTGTTAGCCGGCTCTTTGCCATCTGCTAGCAGATGGCAAGGAAGGCATTTGCCATTAGCTTACAGAAACTGACGACAAAGAAGGAACAGACGACAAAGATCATGTTTGCCGTCAGCTAGCTCTTTGTCGTCTGCTAGCAAATGACATAGAAGTTTTGCCGTCCGCTAGGAGACGACAAAGAGGGAGGGTGGCCCACTAGCGAGAACCACCTAAAGGCCACTTTATTTGTCGTCTGCTAGTAGATGACAAAAAACGGCCAAACTAACGTCTGTTAGCTAGTCTCTTTGCCGTCTCCTAGTAGACGACAAAGAGTTGTGACCTGACTAAAAAGCGGCCAGCCCCACCCCCCCCCCTCTCTCTCTCCCTCTCTCTCCCTCCTCTCACCACACCCGCGCCGCCGCCCCCGTGCCCGAGCCGCCCCCGCCGCCCCGGCACTTCGCCCCGGCGCCCCGCCCCGGCGCCCGGCCGCCTGCCCCACCGCACCGGCCGGCCCAGTCGCCCCGGCGCCCCGCCCCGGCACCCCGCCGCTCAGGCCGCCCGCCGCCTCCTCCACCACCATCGAATCGAAGGTGAGATTTTTTTTGTTTTTTCTATTGTTCTTTGCTATTTAGGTTTAGGTGTTATTAATAGGTTTAGTTAGTGATAGGTTTAGGTTAGTGCTAGGTTTACATTTAGATAATTAGAAGAAGAAAGTTGAACAAAGGAAGAATAAGTAGAAGAAGAGGAAAAAGGAAAAAAGGAAGAGGGTCATGGATCGCCTGTCGCGGAGGGGATAGATGGTGGAGCTAGTGGGTCCCGCCAGTCCCGACGCCGTCAGCCATGCCGAGAATCCCCCGATCCGAGTGTTGACCCGTCGACCGTGCATCGCCATACGAGAGGGCGCCTGAGGACGAGCCGGTTAGGGGGTTCCTCGACGTTGATGAAACCCTAAATAGCAAGTATCGTCGGTGCGAGATACATGTGGACGTCGGTGTCGAACACTACATCCACGTCCCACAAGCGACGCCGGTGTCCAGCATCCCATAGCAACAGTTCTCGGGGTCGATGGGGGTCGAACACCCATGCGAATTTGTCTTGCAACCTCAGTGTTAAAACTTGAAACACCCAAACTAACTCAAGTCGGTTTGGTTGTTTGAAGTTTCAAAACTTGGCTTTAATCCTCATCGTAGAGGCTTCCAGACAAATTCGCCAAGGTGTTCAACCGTCATCGGCCCCCAGAACTATTGTTGCGAGACGCCTGGCGCCGGCGTCACTTGTGGGATGTGGATCTAGTGTTCAACGCCGACTGCCACATGTATCTCACACTGATGATACTTGCTATTTAGGGTTCCATCGATGCTGAGGAACCCCTGAACCCACTCGTCTAGTTGTAAATATTGCTATGTTACTCATCTTTTGATTTAAATGTGTAGTTTTTTTGTCACTGCGAGGGTCTAGTGTTCGATGAGCTCCGCCCCTGCGTTCGTGGGTGAGCACAAATGACATCTCCTCCTCCCCCTTCATTTGCTCTATTCTGTTCTTCGTGCCAATGAAACTTGCTAGCTATAGGTGTCCACTATGTGTCTCCCGTCTGAAAGGGTCACATCTATAAATATGCATGCATTTTCATATTTATAACCGTGATTCTTTCAAATTGTATAATGTTATGCATGGACAGCCCGAGTATGTGTAGATTGGGTTCATTTTCCCATATGCTCTGCTCCGGATCCGATGCAGAATTTCGTTAGTGCCCCCTGTTGTTCTCCGGGTACACATCCTCTCTGCTTATTGCGAGATGTGTATCAGGAGAACAGTGTGGAGGTGCTACCAAAATTTTGCGCCAGATCCAGAGCAGAGCATTGGAAAACGAACCCAATCTACACATACTCGGGTGGAATTAGGACCTATCTTTACCTATTAGCGTCTAGGTTGCATGGACGTAATAAAAGTGACAAACTCCATTAACTGATGAATACATACATGCTGATTTATATATGTATTTATTATGTGCCCAGTAGCTAGGCAAGATGACTGATCGTGCGCGGATGTACACCGCTCACACTAGTCAGAAAGACATGACCATTGAATGGTTAACAAAAACCAAGGGGTTTCTGAGAGCCGCATTTGCAAATGGCCAGAGGAAACCCTGGTGCCCCTATGCCTGGTGCAACAATTGGCACAAGAGTATAGAGGATGAAATGGGAAAACACCTGCAGAAGAGGGGTTTTACGCCAGATTATATGGTGTAGACATTTCATGGCGAGTCTGCCCAACGTGCCAGAGCTGAGGTGCTTTGTCGTCGCACCGATGAGCATGGTACCAGGATGGGAGACATGGTGCAAGACTTTGATGATGCTTGAGACTCGGACGATGATATGGAGGAATCTGCAAAGGCCTTCAATGAAATGTCGTCCTCTCCACGAGAACACAGAGCTTCGTCAGGTGGATGCGATCTCACAAATAATGGCTCTGAAGGCTCAATTCAACTTGGGCAGAGAATGCTATGACGCAATGATGACATTATTTGGACGTTTTCTACCCAAAGGCCATGTACTACCGCAAACCTATACCAGTCAGACAAAATCCTCCGTGCTCTTAAGATGCCCTATGAGAAGATACATGCCTGTGAGAATGGATGTGCCTTAGTTAGGCTTCAGTATGCGAACTTGAACTATTGTCCCATTTGCAAGTCATCCAGGTACGTTGTGGTAGACAACGGTATGGGTGAGAAGTCGCAGACCAAAATCCCCGTTAATGTTCTTCGGTATATGCCAATCGTACCAGGACTTCAATGCCTTTTCATGGTCGAAGAGACGGCAAGACAGATGACATGGCACAAAATGGGCAAAAGAACCCAACTAGATATAGATGGGAAGCGCATGATGGTGCACACATCGGACGGTGAAGCGTGGAAGCGCTTCGATGCATTACATAACAACAAAGCGGTAGATTCAAGGCATCCTCGAGTTGCCATCAGCATGGGTGGGTTTACTGTGTTTGGTCTGACGGCAACCCAATACAGTTGTTGGCCCGTATTTTTCATTCCACTCAATCTCCCCCTGGGTCAGATTATGCAAAGAAAGAACATTTTCCTGACGTTGATAATTCCAGGGCCCAAATATCTGGGGAAGAATATGAATGTGTACATGCAGCCACTGACGGACGAAGTGCAAGAATCCTGGGATAATGGGTTCAAGACATATGACGCCTTTAGCAAAAAGAACTTCATAATGCGTGTTTGATACATGTGCTCGACGCATGACTTGCCGGCGTATGCGCTAGTCGTTGGCTGGTGTGTGCATGGAAGGTTCCCGTGCCCCACATGCAAGGGAGCTCTTCAGTTTCGTTGGCTTCAGGGCGGTCACAAGTTTTGTTGCTTCGACTTGCATAGACCGTTCCTACATCCTCGCCATAATTTTAGGAAAGACAAGTAGAACTTCATCAAAGTTAGAGTTGGCAAAAAATCTGCACCGCCTCCATTGACAGGCCAAGAGATCCTGGATCATTTAAACGCTCTTGATCCAGATCCAGAGCATCCAGGGTATTTCAAGGGGTATAATTCGCAACATGCCTGGACTCACAAGACATGCTTGTGGGATCTGCCTTACTTCAAAGACCTCCTTAGTCCACACAACATCGACGTGATGCACACTGAGAAGAATACCGCCTAGGAACTTTTTGGTACATTGTTCGGCATAGATGGGAAGTCAAAGGATAATCCTAAGGCAAGAGTTGATCAGGAGGCTCTATGTCATAGAACATTACAAAACATGCAACCATCGAAAGGAAAGGACAACTAGACAAAGCCAAAGGCATGGCTCAATCTTGGAAGGCCAGTTATGAGGGAAATTATCTTGTGGGTGCAAAAGTAGTTGATGTTCCCCGATGGGTGTGCAGGAATATAAAGAGGTCATGATTAGCACATATGGATTGAGCGGGTAATGCCGATGATGTTGCGTGGCTTCATCCCTGAGGATGAATGGCTAGTACTGGCAGAGTTGAGCCATTTCTTCCAGGTTCTTTATGTAGAAGAACTATCGCCTAACCTGGTAGAAGAAATGGAAGAGTTGGCGCCGGAGTTGATCATCAAGTTAGAGAAGATATTTCCGCCGGGCTTCTTTAATCCAATGCAGCACTTGATTTTGCATCTCCCAACCGAGGCAAGATTAGGGGGGCCGTGCAAAATCATTGGTGCTACACAACTGAGAGGATGCAAAAGATGCTTCGAGAAAAATGTAAAAATAAACATAGAATTAACGCATCAATGGCCGATGCATTCATTACTGAGGAGGCGGCAAACTTTGTGACAACACACTATGAAGCCAAAAATCGTCATTTGCATAATCCGAAGCCTCGGTACAATGCCGGCGACCCTAAAAAGGGTGGATCCAACCTCAACCTATTCAAAGGGGATCTTTCACCAGCCGATGCTTCTAATTCCTTAACGTTGGATGTCAAAGAATGGCAAACCATTTTGTTGTATATCTTCAACAACCTAACAGAAGTGCGGCCGTACATCGAGCAAGTTCTCAGTACATTGTTTTGCAACTTCTAATTCCTTTGAACTACTCTTATTCCCGGATAAATTTGATACAGTCAATACGTAGCCAAATTCTCTTATGGAGCGGTGATCCAAAAGGATTCCATTGAAGAGTATGAGCTTCTGGCAAAGTATGGAGGCGGCTATCCCGGTTTCATCTCTTGGTTCAAACAAACGGTAATTTCCATTAGACCATTTCATTTCTTCATCTAATTTGTGGCTAATGCAACAATCCCTTTCCTATTAAACTTGTAGCCTAAGTCAGTGTTTATGGACGCTGAACTGAGACAAGTCGCTAATGGTTTTGACTTTAAGGTCCGTTCATTTGACAAATACGACATCAACGGGTATTGCTTTCGTACCTATGGCAAAGAGCTATCTATGTCCGACCGGAAGTCTACAAATTGTTGTGTCCCTGCTATCGGTGAAGGAGATACCGAGTATTATGGAAGAGTTGAAGCAATTTATGAACTTATATTCTATGGTGCAAACCAAACAAACGTCGTAGTCTTCAAATGTTATTGGTTCCAGCCGAAGGAGACTAGAAAGACTCATGAGAATATAGGGCTAGTGGAAATCAAACAAAGCACCCATTTGGATGTTCCCGATGTCTATATTATGGCTCAACAGACAACCCAGGTTTTCTATCTACCGTGGGCCTGTGAAAGTGATCCAAATATCAATGGTTGTGATGTCATTTATGAAGTGCCGCCACGTGTTAGACCACCTCCCCCCAATGAAGAGGATTATGTACCTCACATTAACCCAGACACATATGAGGGAGAATTCTTCCAAGAAACATGTCTTTCCAAAAAACATTTCAAGAACCGCTCTACTTCACCCCAAAACATTGAAGTAGACATCGATAGTGAACCCGACTTCACCCCTCAGCCGAAACAAGAAGAGCCTAAACTAGAAGAGGTTACTGTTGCGGATGACCTGTCAATGCTTGACCGATTACGTAGAGGTGGCCTTCCACATGATGATGCATTTATTAATGATGATGATTGAGGGAGTCCTGGATTAAGGGGTCCTCGGACAGCCGGACTATATAATTTGGCCGGACTGTTGGACTATGAAGATACAAGATTGAAGACTTTGTCCCGTGTCCAGATGGGACTCTCCTTTGCGTGGAAGGCAAGCTTGGCAATTCGGATATGTAGATCTCCTTCTCTGTAACCGACTCTGTGTAACCCTAGCCCCCTCCGGTGTGTATATAAACTAGAGGGTTTAGTCCGTAGGACAACAACAATCATAATCATAGGCTAGCTTCTAGGATTTAACCTTTAGGATCTTGTGGTAGATCAACTCTTGTAATAGTCATATCATCAAGATCAATCAAGCAGGAAGTAGGGTATTACCTCCATCGAGAGGGCCCGAACCTGGGTAAAATATCGTGTCCCCTGCCTCATGTTACCATTAGCCTTAGACGCACGGTTCGTGACCCCCTACCCGAGATCCGCCGGTTTTGACACTGACATTGGTGCTTTCATTGAGAGTTCCACTATGTCATCGTGATAAGGCTCGATGGCTCCTTCAATCATCTTCAACGATGCAGTCCAGGGGGAGTTTTCCTTCCCAGACGGATCTTCGTATTCGGCGGCATCGTACTGCGGGCCAACTTGCTTGGCCATCTGGAGTAGATCGATAGCTACGGCACTGGCCATTACACTACCAGGAAAAGGCATGCTAGTGGCGCACCAGTTTTGCCTTCTAATGGCGCACTGCTGGTGCGCCACTAGCATCATGCCATTAGAATTAAATTCTAATGGCACACCACTGGTGCGCCATTAGTATCTGGTGTTCTAATGGCGCACCACGTAGTGCGCCATTAGTATTGCCCACAGTGCGCCATTAGAATTCCTCCCAGGGGGCCATATGCACCAATGTGCTTTGGCATACTAATGGCGCACTAGTGGTCGATGCACCATTAGTGTGATTATCACAGTGCGCCATTAGTGTCTTATGTGGTGCGCCACTAGTATGAATATTAGGGATTATTTTTTTCTTTTCTGATATTTTCACAGGTTACAAAATATATTATTGGACAGAATTTAGACAACACCACACAGCAACACCAGATTCATCGAATACAATAGAAGATTAGTCTCCGAATACAATTCATCATATTAGTCTCTGAATTCAAAAGACCGAACAAAGATAGAACATTACAAGTCTCGAGACCGCGAGTAGCGAGTTTGTCTTCACATTACAAGTCGATATCGATCATCTAAACTACCATCACATAGAAGAGAGTTGCGGTCATCACGATGAGCATCATCGCGATGAAACTGGTCTTCATCCGGTTCCTCCAACGCTCCCTCCTCTCTCCCGCTAGATAGCGGGCGTATCTAGATTCCGCCTCCGCCCTAGTGGTGTACCCTTTGTAACTGTTACCGCTGAAACGGTGAACCTGTCTCCGACACTCCTCCCAGTCGTCGTAGACTCCGGGAACCTTACCCTTGTACACGACATACGACGGCATCTCTATGCACAAGCCAAACAACAGACAATACATAAGCAATATATAAGTATGCAACAAAAGGATCGGAAGAGAAAAGCAAGACATTAATAGCACGATTCATGGTCCTACTAATAAATAGCATCGACTGCATCTAAGTTGAACGACTGTCCAAACCAAATAGACATACAAGTTCATTAAAGTTTAATTACAACATGAGCCAATCAATGTTTCAGAACTACACATAGCATCACTACTTTCGACTCGACTCATGGGACCGGAGCGTGGATGAAGCCGCCGTCTGTCGTGATGGTCATGAAATCGCGGGCGTTGTCAGCCTGCATTTGTAGCGTTGTGTCTATCTCACGGTTGGACGGTTGATATCTGAGGTAGAACTGCCCCGAGGTACGAAGGACATCTTGATGGATAATTTCCGCAAACTCCGACTGGATGCGAAAGAATTCTTGTCTGATGTCCGCGTCCTGGATTGCCGACAAGCTCGCGGCCCAATCTTTGAGATTATCTGGTAGCAGAAGGTGATGATGGTCCCGTATGATCGCCCGCATGTGATGGAGGGCGTAGTAGGCATCCTTCTGACCTCCAGGCGGCTGCTTGACGCAGGAGAACTTTGTATTGTGGGCAAACACGTGCGCGCCGTACCGCCTACGAACTGGCTTGGCGAAGGTGCCTCCAGATTTGGCGTAGCCGGGGAGAACATCATCAAGAACTTTCTTGATATTTGTGTAGTCTATCTTGGAGTCACGGTCCGGGTCGAAATACGTGGCCATGGAATATTTCGGGCTTAAGAGGATGAGTGTGCAATGTGTGTCACTGCACAGAACACGGAATGTTAGAAAAAAAAGAATGATCAAAATCTAAGAAATCATATGTTACGGGGCGGTTAGGGGATGACTTACTCGGGAAAGTAAGGCACGAGGAAGTTATCCTTATCTGGGTTTGCCAGAATGACGCCTTCGAGGTAAGAACTCGCAACATGCCGGTCCCCAGCACTGCACAAGTTCTTGGCACGCATGTAGAAGGGGTCGACTATCACGATGTCGGGGGTCTTGTCTCTAATGATCCGCATCTCCATAAAAACGAAAACAGCCAAAAGAAGGTGTAGTGCAGCGGATGAAGGTTAAACATGGCAAAGATGTCATCAAACCGCAGGACAATCGTACCCCCGATGGGGCGATCCACAAAGCCCTTGCCCTTTGGCACCTTGGCCACGAAAACCGGGTATGCCACATCATTCTCTCTGAGACACCGCTTTTCCAAAGAAAGAACACTGTCATGCAGACTCTGCATAGCACCGGTTGCAGCATTGAGCATATTTGTCGGTAGCATCGCCCTACCTGCCACATGCACCCTCCTCAAGATATCCTTAGGTGGCCTGTTCTGAGCACGGATCGTACTCGGTGCCGGCTGGCTCGCACCCTTGTTACTCTTTCTTTTCTGTCCCTTCTTCTTCTGTTGTAATGGGACGAAGTTCTGCTCACAGACCGCCTTCTTGAGTGTGCTGGGGCTGATAATATTTGGCACCTTGGCTATCTGAGGCTTGGTGAAGTCGGCAGCTGGAGGCGTCTCCTAAGAACTGAACGTCAGACGACACCTGTTGCAATTGGGTTTCTTCGCCGTACCAGCTAGACAGTGGTCGTCTTTTGTAGGGTTGGGTTCTTGAGAAAGAGGCCCGTAGAATTCGTCATCGTACCCATGTTCGGCAAAGTACTTATCGATGTTGCTAAATGTACGGCTGTCGTTGTTGTCGTCGTCGTCCAGATCCTGTGCCATATGCATGTTCGGATCCTGTGCCATAGGGATGTCCGGCATGTCCGGTAGCGTTGCGGCGGTCTTGCCATGGCTTGGCGCCGGCACGACTGCGGTGTTGTCTTTGGGGTGGTGTCCCCCACACCCAAATGAATCTGGATCTTCAGCCAAAGCAGGGGCCAACTTAGGCAGGCGCTGAGGGTCATCAGATCATCTTCGTCGGTCCCGGTTGGTCGAATCATAGGTAACATCTCGTCACAGCCTGGCAGCACCCGAACCAGCTGAACCCTATACACGATGGGTGGCATCGGTTGACCGTGGAACACGGGGTTGCCCGGTTGAACGATTTTTCCCGTGGCGACATCGACCAACTTGTCATTCACGAAGTGCAGGAGAGTGCACGGAACGTCGGCGGTGCCCTGCAAAAACATGTAGGGCGTCAGGGATGCCCAGTCAAAGGCAAAAGGAAATGAAGTCCTCGGCCGAGAGGCTTAATTAGTTACCGTGATATGGCTTCGAGCTCGGCTAATGTTGAGGCACCGCCAACGGCGGGCGGGCAACTGACGGAGGGGCCGCTTGCTGCTGAGGTGCCGGCCGGCGTACACCCGGGTGCATTAAGCTCCAATGCCGGCCGTGCCGGCGTCGGAGACACCAATACCGCCGTCGCCGGAGACACCAATGGCGCCGCCGGAGACACCAATGGCACCGCCTGGGCGTTGTGCGAGTTGCTGGCCATGAAGCTGGGAATCATGGGTAGCCCTAGTTGGCCACCCGCAATCCACGTCGTCAGCCCATGAATCAAGGTAGGCATAATACCGGTGAGCGTCGATCCCAGTTGTTGTTGCACTTGCTCTTGAATAATCTCTGGAATCCACGCCACTTGTGCCTTGAGTTCTTGAACCTCGCTCGGCTGGCTTTCCGAGCTGGTGTTTTTCTCCTTTCGCCCACCAGCGGTATAGTACGACGACCATTTTGTGGACAAGCCTTTGCCGGCCACACGACTAGCTGACGACGGCTTACTGAGCTTATCCTTGTTTTTCATTACATTCAACACCCTATTTAGAGTGCTGTCCCAAGCATGGGTGCTTTGAGACGACCCCGCGCTACTGCTTTCAGTCTCCTTCGCCAGAACAAGCTCAAGCGCCCTGGTCTTCGGATCCGTGGTAAGCTCCTTTGTTATCAGGTCCTCCTTGTACCGGGCCCTGACATAGTTCCTGGTCTGCTTGTCACTGCTGTATTTCTCGAAGTGGAGCGGTAGGCCTTGCTCGGCACACTCCGCGTCCTCTTTGTCCCATATAGGCTCCGCCACTCTGTAACCGCTGGGACCGAGTTTGTGTTCCCCTAAGTTCAACTCCAGCATTTCTTTCCCCCACTGACTTGATTCAGAGGTTGCACTGCTCTCACACTTGATCTTGAACTCGTTGTAGTCCTCTTCGCTGATCGAAGGATTTTTTGCCTTGATCTTCTCATAACTATCACCTTTCTCAATCATTCTCTTCACCGCGCTTCTCCAAGTAGACAGGGCCGTGCTCATCCTCGTGAGGGCGGCACTGTTCACTTTATTCCCTGAGAGGCGTGTGTTTTCAAATTCAACGGGGAACTTGTATCGTTCGTGCAGCTTCGTGAAGAGGAGGTTGCGCAAATTCCCTCGGTCCTTATGCCTAAGGTTCTCGGTGTTGATCGAGACGGTGCTCCGTAGAATGCACCTGAGCTGAACCGAGTACCCCTTGACTATATGTTTAGGCTCCGTTGGATGCCCGTCGGAGTTCACTTGAGTAAATTCCTCCTTGACGGTGCGGAGCGCGTTCGGGCGCCAGTCCTTCCGTTGCCTCTTCGGTTGGCCGCCATCTGTGCGTGCGCCGCCATCATCAGTGGTGGAATCCTCGGCGGCACCATCAGTGGTGGCATTTACCATCAGTGGTGTCATCCCCGATGCCACTAGGGGTTGTGTAGTCAGGATCGGTGTCTTCCATGGTGTCCTCATAGCGGTGAGGCTATTCCTCCATCTCCTGGGACAGCTCCGAGAATTGCTTGCCGCCCAAACCGCCGACCTCATCGTTGTGAGCCATGTTTCACTCTAAATAGGAAAAAGGTTTGGTCAAAAAGTTGGTTATTGTCAAGGAACAAGATCATGGTCTCATCATTTAGGGTTTGTCGACACCGAGGCATCCTAAAAGCTAAGCTTTTATCATTTAGGGTTTGTCGACGCCGAGGCACCCTAAAATCCTAAGCGTACATCATTTAGGTTCTCATTGACACCGAGGCACCCTATAGAAGCCAAGGTTTCATCATTTAGGGTTTGTCGACGCCGAGGCACCCTAAATGCTAAGTTAAGTTTTCATCATTTAGGGTTTATCGATGCCGAGGCACCCTAGGTTGTGCCTAATCACTTGGCACTAATCACTTGGCTCTATTGCCACCTATGCAGCAAGAATGGCGGGGCAGTTGATCCTACTTAACTAAGTACTAAGATACCACGGCCCATGCATTAGTCGCAAGTACCCCATATGTCATATTTTTAGCAAAGTCATGCTAAAATTCACGGAAAATTTCAGCATGACCTTTGCTGAAAATAGGACATATGGAGTACCCGAATTTGCCGGAACGGAAGTTAATCGACATTCTGGCAAACTCAAGGGCCTCTCGGGGTACCTGCAAATTCATCACGACACAATGGTCGGAGACAAAACCCAGCGAACTAGCAAAGTTACTAACGTGTTTACAGAAATTGTTTTTGGTAAAAGATGATCATCATCTTTGCAAGTCTTTCTCAATGTGATCACAAGTAATTCAGAGGCATCACAATAAAGCAACACCCTGGAGTACAATGCTTTATAATGTTCCATCATCATTACAGAAAAATAATAACAATATATACACACTGGAGTACAATGCTTTATAATGTTCCATCATCATTACAGAAAAATAATAACAATATATACACACTGGAGTACAATGCTTTATAATGTTCCATCATCATTACAGAATTCCAAGAAACACATAGTCTTGAGGATATTCTTCATGACTGATTATTTCAGTTTTACATGCAGATTTTGACCAAAAAACACATGGTCTTTTTAACAGTTTTCAGTTTGGACAGAATACTGAAAACTACAGTTTGGACAGAATTCCTAACACTTTGGTCTTCTAGTTACAAAACAAAACTGACATAATTCTAGATGCCATAACTGAATTTTTTGACAGTAGCTCAAGTTTTTGACAGTAGCTCCTAACTGTACCTAACTAAATTTTTTGACAGTAGCTCAAGTTTTTGATAGTAGCTCCTAACAGTAGCTCCTAACTGAATTTTCTGCTTAAAGGGAAGGCTGACTTAAGTGGCAAGATGATACAATTTGTGTAACATAACAATATATGCATCTTAATATGACACCATCTCCTAACAGAAATAGTATCCCATGTTTCCATCTTAATACCACAAAGAATACCATAAAAAACTTGAGCTGCTGTCATAGCTGAATGTGGTTCAGTAGAGGCAGCTACTCATCTACAAGGTGCGAAGATGCAGTTAAAACAAGTGACAGCCTGACCGGACATGGGTATCAACCAAAACAATTCCCACCCCTAAAAAAACCAAAACAATTCCCAGGATGCACAAGCCAGCCAGACAATAGCAGCAAGAAAGGAACTAACTATCCTAGCCACTCAGCCCGCTTCCTGGCCTTAAGGTACAAGCAGCCATTCTAGGACACGGTACCAGCCTGTGAAGAATCCTCAGGTCGAGGCGTATCACAGGTGCTCGATTTGAGCTATCCGCTGCTTTCCTCTAGCAGAGTGATTGAGACTGCTTGCAGCAGTGTACTGTGTACATAGTACTTATCCATTCATCATTCATATCGTAAGACCATACCAACAAAATGTTCCGTGGTGTTAAATGAAAGGTCAAGCTAATTACAGCTCTGTAGCAAAACCGGCAAGGCAACAAGTCGGAGGAGTGAGCGTTGTTCCCATTTCATCAATGAGAGTACTTGACTGGGCAATTAGTCAGAACATACAAGCTGCTCCCACCAAATGGTTCAGTCTATTGTCTACTCTCTAGACACTTAATATGGCAGCCTATGCTTCGCATTTCTAGAAAAATAAAAGAACGCTTGTTGCTGGAACACTGCTACACCAAAAGTACTATATGACATTTCTTGTACCACTGTCACCAAGTACTCCAATGCACATGGAGTACTAATTATTCATGTTTGCTAGGCACTACTCCCACAATTTTTTGAACCTAATTTGACCTAAATTCGAGAGGGATTTTACCTAAACCTAGCAAAAGAGAGAAGAAGAGGGCATGGCCGGGAGGGAGGAGAGGAGTAATAGAGGAGAAGAGAGGTAGAGGGAGGAGGGTTACCTGACCACGATGAGGTGGTGGCCGGAGCGGAGACGACGAAGGGCGGAGACGCCGAGCTTGGGGGAGGCGGGGATAGACAGCGGGGAGGTCGCGGGCCTCCTCTCCTAGTGGACGTGGTGCCCCCTCTCCTGGTGGACGTGGGGCGGCTCCGAGGCTCCAAGTCTCCGGCGGCTCCGAGGCTCCAAATCTCCGGAGGGTTTCTAGGGTTTCGAGGGAGGCGAGGGAGGTGGCGCTCATGGGGGAGGCGGGGCTCGGGGGGGGGGGGAGGCGGCGCTCGAGTGGGAGGAAGGGGAGAGGGAGGCAGCGGGGGCACGTGGGAGGGTACGGTGTAGTGGGGCGGGGCAGCGGCGGCGGCGGCGCGGTGGAGGGAGGGACGAGGGAGGGAGCGGCGCGGTGGAGGGAGAGGGACGAAGTGCCTGGCGAGAGGGATAAAGTGTATGGATGGGGGAAGCTTTCTAATGGCGCACCCTGCAGCGGTGCGCCATTAGAATGTTTTTTTTAGATAGCAATGGCGCACCCCCAGCAGGTGCGCCATTAGAATGTTTTTTATATATAGCAATGGCGCACCAGCCATAGGTGCGCCATAAGTAATTTTTTATTTTTATTTTTTGTTGCATCTAATAATTTTTAAGAAAATGAATATGATCAATATGAAACAGTAATAATTTTTTATAAAAACAGTAATAATTTTTTTTAAAATATCATCAAATTTGTTATTTGAAAATATTTATGAATATGAAAAATATCATCAAATTTATTATTTGAAAATATCATCAATTTTTTATTTGAAAATATAATCAAATTTGTTTTTTTTCAATTTTAGTTGCATTCATTTGTGATGGTGGAGCGGGCCGGGGAGGGTGCGGTGGGTCGGCGGCGGCGGGGGCCGGGAGCGGGGGGCCGGTCGGCGGCGGCAGCCGGTGGAGCGGGGGAGAGGGTGCTGCGGGGGGGGGGGGGGTGCTCGGCGGCGGTGGAGCGGGGGGGAGGGTGCGGTGGGTCATCAGCGGCGGTGGAGCGGGGGAGGGTGCAGTGGGTCGTCGTCGGCGGTGGAGCGGGGGAGGGTGCGGGGGGTCTGCGGCGGCGGCCGGTGGAGCGGGGGAGGGTGCGGGGTCAGGGGGGTCGGCGGCGGCGGCCGGTGGAGCGGGGGAGAGGGTGCGGGGGGTGCTCGGCGGCGAGGGGGACCGGATCTGGCGAGGTGGGATAGCGATCGAGATGGAGGGGGATCGAGATCGAGTGTCCATGAAATTTAAAAAATATTCATGAGTTCAAAATTAGAGTGCCCATGAAATACAATCGAGAAATATGAAGGCTATAATTTAAATACAATCGATCTTAGCTCGCTATCTGTTCACAATCTTCTTGCCCTTCTTTTTCGCAAATGGAGTTCTTCTGTGTAACGGACGTCCTGTAGGTAGGGTGGTCCTACTTCTTGTTGTGGTGTATGCTACTACTTCATCGTCGTCATCATGTTTGATCTTCGGGTTGTCGTACTTGTCGAAGTCTTGCTCATTGGCTACTCCATACATTCCGATGATCTTCCTTTTGCCTCTCCTCACGACAACACGACTGGGCTTTGATGGGTCGGTAATGAAGAAGCATTGGTCCACTTGGGAAGCCAGTACCCATGCCTCATTTTTCGCGGTGACGTTTGCGCCCGCGGTCTTGGATTTGGCTTCGGGTATAACCATGGTGGTGAAATACCGGTCTTCTTTTAGGATGCTCTTGGCCCATCTGACACGGAACATCGGGACCTTCTCTCCAGCGTAGCTCAGCTCCCAGATCTCCTCGATCCTTCCGTAGTATCTGTCCTTGTCGTTACCGGTGTAGGATTCCATCGTTACCCCGGAGTTCTGATAACCATCGCTCTTCATGTCCTTGTCCTCGGTGTAGAATGTGTAGCCGTTGATATCGTACGCCTCATAGGTCATCAGGTTGTGCTCGGCGCCCTGTGACAAGGCGAATATGAGTTGTTCTTCCGCGGAAGAATCCTCATGTAAAGGGTACGACAGAAGCTTCTGTTTGAACCAATGCGTGAAACATGAGTTGTGCTCTTTGATTATATCTCCGTCCGTCCTCTGTTGGCCTCGGTGTTGTACGTCTTCTCAATAAAGGTTTTGTGCTCTACCACCCAAGGATCGACCACGTCTATGTGTTGTAGCGCGACTAGGTTTGCTCTTTCAAAGTCGGCGAGTCGACCCTCGAAGTCGACATGCATTTAGCGGCGACCCTCACAGTGACCCCATCCAGCGAGGCCGCCGAGGTGCCTGTTGACGGACAGACCAATGGGGTCCTCGATGCCTAGATAATTCGTGCAGTAGGAGATGCACTCTTCGGTCAGAAAGCCCCTGGCTATGCTTCCCTCTGGACGTGACATGTTGCGAACGTATCCTTTGATGACACCATTCATCCTTTTGAATGGCATCATGCTATGCAGGAACGTCGGCTCGAGTTGGATGATATCCTCCACGATATGGACCAGCAGATGCACCATAACGTCGAAGAATGCGGGCGGGAAGTACATCTCAAGCTCGCATAGTGTCACCACGATCTCTTCCTGTAGCCTTCTAAGTTGCCTCACGCCAACCGACTTCCGAGAGATGACGTCGAAAAAGTTGCATAGGCCAAATAGCGTTTCACGGACATGCGTGTCCATGATCCCACAGATTGCAACTGGAAGTATCTGCGTCATCAGCACGTGATAGTCGTGAGACTTCATCCCACTGAACTTCTGCTTCGCTGGGTCTAGGTATCTGCTTATCTTCCCCGATTAACCGTAAGGAAGTTTTACTCCTACGAGGTAGGTGAAAAACTGCTCGATCTCCTCCTGACTTAGAGTGAAGCACGCGGGAGGGTAGTCATTTCCGGTCTTCTTGGCCTTTTTGCCTTTGTGACGACTTTCCGTGTCCTGCTTCGCCTCATCATCATCATCATCATTAGCGTGAAGCTCCTCCCTGATGCCCATTGATTTCAAGTCTGCCCTTGCTTTCGGCCCATCTTTGGTCCTCTTTGGCATGTTGAGCAGGGTACCAAGAAGACTCTCACACACGTTCTTCGTGATATGCATGACATCAAGGCTGTGAGGCACACGGTGGATCTTCAAGTACGGCAAGTCCCAAAAAACAGACCTCGTTTTCCATACCTTCAGCAGCGGCTCTGGCGCCTTTCGCTTCTTTCCCGGCTCCGCGCCTTTTGCTTCTTTCCCAGCAGTGGGCAATCTTTCCAATTTTGCAATAGTTGGTCTATTTCCTCGCCGCTCCTCGTACGCGGGCGTCTTCGGGGTTCGGTTTCACCATCGAACAGATCCTTGCGTTTCCTCCATGGGTCATCGTCGCGAAGCCACCTTCGATGTCCCATGAACACGGTTTTCGAAGACCCGAGATCTCTATCTAGCTGGCGATACGTTGTGTCATCCATGCACCTGACGCATCCATAAAATCCATGGACCACCTGCCCCGCGAGATATCCGTAACCGAGATAGTCGTGCACCATCGTGAGCAGTGCGCCTCTCATAGGGAAATATTCTTTCTCTGCGGTGTCCCACGTATTGGCTAGCGTTTTCCACAGCATGTCTAGCTCCTCTTTCAGCAGCCCTAGATACAGATTGATGTCGTTCACTGGTTGTTTCGGCCCTTCAATTAGCATACTCATGTGAATGTACTTCCTCTTGATGCACAACCAGGGGGGAAGGTTGTACATCCACACAAACACAGGCCAGGTGCTATGTGTGCTTCTCTGGCTGCCAAACGGATTGACTCCATCAGTGCTCACGCCCAGCACGATGTTCCTTGGATCCTTCCCAAATTCTGGGTGTTCAAAGTTCAACGCTTTCCACTGGCTCGCATCCTTTGGGTGACTCAGCATCTTTTCTTTTTTATTTATCTACGGATCATTTGCGTCATCTTCTCGCTTCTTCTCCTCCCTATCCTCTTGCCAATGCAGGAGCTTTGCTACCTTAGGGTCCACGAAATACCGCTGCAGACGAGGAGTGATCGGAAAGTACCACACCACTTTTCGAGGAGCTTTCTTCCTCTTCTTGAATCGAGTGACGCTGCACACCGGACATATGATAGACTACGCGTGCTCGTCCCGATAAATGATGCAATTGTTCATGCACACATGGTATTTCACGTGTGGTAAATCCAGAGAACACACGATTTTCTTTGCCTCCTCGAAACTGGTCGGGCACTTGTTCCCCTTGGGAAGACGTTCGTGCCAGAATGACATGTTCTCGTCGAAGCATGCGTCAGTCATTTTGTGTTTTACCTTCATCTCTAGAGCCATGAGCGTTACTTTCAGGCGGGTATCCTCGGGCCTGCATCCTTCATACAATGGAGTAACCACGTCTATCTCCAGTTGATCCATCTTGGCTTTCTCTCGGGCGGCAGTTCTTGAGTTATCCGTCTGCTTGAGAAGCAGCTCTTGAATATGAGGGTCCTGCACCCAGCCCATCAATGGTCCATCATCGTCTGCTCCGCCGGCATCTTCATCTTCATGATCATGCCCTTCGTCTACTCCGGCATCTTCCTCATCATCATGTCTGGCATCTTCTACATGATGACTGTGTACAGCATCACCGTCGTGATCATGTCCTGGAGATTCTTCGTCTTCTCGCACGCTCGAGCCGCGGTTGTTGTCTTGCTGCCCTTCCTCATTTCTTGCCCAGCCCCCATGGATGACTTCATAGTCATCTTCATCACCTTGCTACCGATAGCCATCCATGAAACCATGCAAGAGCAGGTGGTCCCGCACCTGCCCAGAATCCGGTCCGCAATAAGCCTCTTCAGCTTGCATCTTCGACACGGACATCTTATCTCCATCTCGTTCTTTTGAAGCATCTCGGCCTTCATGGAGCTAAAAAAACCTCTTCACGATGCCTTCGATCATCATGCGGACCATGGTCGCCTGCGGGGTAGAGCAAAACGATATTTTAGAACCAAGAACAAATTTGGCATGACTTCCCCTAAAAATAGGACCAAAAAGAATGCATAGTGCCAAAATTCTCGCCGAAACGGAAATGAATCAACATTCCGGCAAAATATTGGCAACTATCGCATTTCAAATACCGGTCCCTGCAAACACAAACATATATGCAACACCACAAACATATGCAACACCACGAACATACATAGATCTATCTAGGCCACAAGAAGGCATGTGCACGTTGTTGGAGAGGGAGAACAACATAAAGATAGCTTCCCCCCTTACTTACCTATCAAAAAAAGGTAATTTAACCACTTAATTTGGATGAATCTATGGTGCAAATGAGGTGAGGAGGAGGAGGCAGCTGAGACAAGCTTGGAGGAGGAGGTGGAGAGAATGAAGTGGGGAAAACGAGTGGGTAGGTGGGCTGTCCAAAATATCTTGTTGGTCCCAGGTTACTAATGGCGCACCACCTGCAAATGCGCCATTAGTAACCCTTGTTACTAATGGCGCACTTGCTGCTGGTGCGCCATTAGAAGTTTTGCAAAAACATAAAAAAAAGTATATATTCTAATGGCGCACCGTGGCACAGTGCGCCATTACTAGTTTAAACTAGTAATGGCGCACTATGCTACGGTGCGCCATTAGTAGTTTTGCAAAAAAAAGAATAAAAAACAACAACAATAGTGATGCACTGTGTGGCCGGTGCGCCATTACTAGTTAGCACTAGTAATGGCGCACCGAGCCATGATGCGCCATTAGTATGTTTGGAAAAATAAAATTAATTTTTGTTACTAGTGGCGCACCATGTGCCTGGTGCGCCATTAGTGTCTTCCACACTAATGGCGCACCAACACATGGTGCGCCATTAGTATATACTAATGGCGCACCACATGACAGGTGCGCCATTAGTGTCCATCTCATCTATAGCCCTTTTCCTATTAGTGTCAGGTCAGGTTTGGAAGCTTGAACTACAGTGCCGACATCTACGGAGACTTGATCTTCGACGGATTCGAGCCCATGTCAGGTGCGCCGAACGGTCACGACGGGCTTGACTTTGATCTGCCATCAGACTGTGTTCGGGAGATCGCGCCTGAGGTGGCACCGGGAATCAATCCGGAGCAGATTGTGCCTTCCGAGGACGAGTGGATAGACCCTACCACGGAGGACGCACACTCATCAGCGTTGGAGCCGAACACTGATCCCACCTCGTGTGAGGGTGGCGTCATCGGACCCTCGGACTCACCTCCGTCTACAGGATCCAAACCGCGTACGTCCGTGCCTATCGAATCTGATTGGGCACCAGTCATGGAGTTCACCACCGCGGATATTTTTCAGCACTCGCCCTTAGGTGATGTGCTAAACTCATTAAGGTCTCTTTCCTTGTCAGGAGATTCTTGGCCGAACTATGTCCGGCTCGAGTGGGAAGCGGACGACAAAAAAATCCGTTCCCCACCCACCACCCACTTCATAGCCACTGTCGATGACTTAACCGACACGCTCGATTTCGACTCCGAAGACGTCGATGGTATTTACGACGACGCAGGAGAAGAATAGGAACCACCGCCCACTCGGCGCTGGACTGCCACCTCATCATATGATATATATATGGTGGACACACCAAAAGAAGGTGATGGTGATGATGCAACGAAGGATAATCCCCCCGACAAGCCACCAAAGCAGCGCCGTAGACGCCGCTCTAAATCCCGCCACAGTAAAAACGGTGACAACCGCGCAAGAAATAATAATACCCCGATTGACTCCAAAGGAAACGACGACCTCATGGACCTAGCGATGGTGCAGGGTTAGCCAGGGGACGGTGAAAACAGTCCAGAGCCAACGTCAGATAACGCCAATCACGAGGGTAAAATTCAACAACCTGTCTCCGGAGAGGAGAACAGCCCAGACGATGATGCACTCATCATCCCAGAAAAACTCTTGGAACAAGAGAACCTCCACAGAAGGCTTATTGCCACCGCGAGGAGCCTAAAGAAGCAGAAGCAAAAGCTTAAAGCCGCGCAGGATACGCTTAACCGCAGGTGGAACAAAGTTCTCAACAGAGAAGAAAAATACGGCGGCGATGGTCACACAAAGAGCTATCCAAAGCGCAAGCGGCTACCCGAATTTGACGACAAGGCCATAGAGCCCATTCAGCCGAAAATGACCGATCAGCCGGACCGACCACCCCGCGGCCGTGACAAGACGGCTAATGATGCCGCACACAAGAAAACACATGATTTACGTGAGCTCCTGGACAAAAAGTCCGGTATGGCCAGATCCATCTATGGATCTACAAAGTGCGTTTCGGCATAGGATCAGAGCTACCTAAACGATCACATTGATCGAATACTAGCTAGGAATCAGCACCAAACACAACAACCGTCGACAGCATGCCATGACACATCCAAATACAGGAGTGTCGCACACCCCCTGTGCTTCACCGACGAGGTGCTAGACCATGAATTTCCAGAAGAATTTAAAAACGTGAATATAGAGGCATACGACGGAACTACAGACCCTGGGGGTCTGGATCGAGGACTTTATCCATCATATCCACATGGCTCGCCGAGACGATCTCCACGCCATTAAATACCTACCCCTCAAATTGAAAGGACCAGCTCTGCACTGGTTGAAAAGCCTTCCTGAAAACTCAATTGGATGTTGGGAAAAACTTGAGGATGCTTTTAGGTACAATTTTCAAGGGACCTATGTCCGACCTCCAGACGCAGACGGCCTAAGTCACATAATTCAACAACCCGGAGAGTCAGCCCGAAAACTTTGGAACAATTTCTTACTAAGAAGAATCAAATAGTTGATTGCCTGGACGCCGAAGCCCTAACAGCCTTCAAACATAGTATCCGGGACGAATGGCTTGCCAGACTCCTCGGCCAGGAAAAGCCGAGGACAATGGCAGCCTTAACAAACCTTATGACCCGCTTTTGCATGGGCGAGGACAGCTTGCTGGCCCGTAGTGGCATCAGCGACCCAGGCACATCCGAAGTCAGGGATGGCAACGAGAAGCCCCGACGCAACAAAAACAAGCGTCGAAACAATGATGACAGCCTAGAGAACACGACGGTCAACGCCGGATTCAGGGGCTCTCGACCCGGTCAATGGAAGAAGCCATTTAAAGGCAGCAGAGATGGACCGTCCAGCCTAAACAAGATTCTAAACAAATTATGTCAGATTCACGGCACCTCCGAAAAACCTGCAAACCACACCCACAGAGAGTGTTGGGTTTTCAAGCAGGCCGGCAAGCTGAACACTGAACAAAAGGGGAGGGAGATGCCAAGTGAGGTGAGCCTCGCCAGCCGAACATTGGAGGACAGAAAAAAATCCCACCAGAAGTCAAAACAGTGAATATGATTTACGCAACTCACATTCCAAAGAGTAGGCGCAAACGCACACTACAAGACGTATACGTTGTGGAGCCCGTCACCCCCAAATTCAATCCCTGGTCGGCCTTCCCGATCACCTTTGATCGCAGGGATCATCCGACTAGTATCCGACACGGAGGATCGGCTGCCTTGGTGCTTGACCCAATAATTGACGGATACCATCTCACACGAGTCCTTATGGACGGCGGCAGTAGTCTAAACCTGATATATCAGGAAACTGTCCGCAAAATGGGGATAGACCCTTCAAGAATCATCCTAAGCAACACTACCTTTAAAGGAGTGATACCAGGCCTCGAGGCCCACTGTACGGGATCTCTAGTACTAGAGGTTGTATTCGGTTCCCCCGACAACTTCATAAGCGAGGAACTAACCTTCGACATCGCTCCATTCTGAAGCGGCTATCACGCACTACTCGGAAGAACGGCCTTTGCTCGTTTTAATACAGTACCGCATTACGCCTACCTTAAACTTAAGATGCCCGGTCCACGCGGCGTCATCACAGTTAGCGGAAATATAGAGCATTCCTTACCCGCGGAAGAATACGTGGCGGCTCTAGGAGCCGAACACTGAGCGTTCCCTCCAACCAGGATAAATGGTCGGTCGTCAAGACCACGGACACGGTTAGATGAGTCCGGCGCTCCACCCAATATAACAGCCCAGTTGGGATTTCCCCACAAAAGATGCTAGGGGCTGCCTGCAAAAAGAGCCCATAGTTTGGCTCGACCCTATCAATACAATAACATATTGCATTTTCATGGTTCATTCAGATTAACGAACTGCTCGCACGAAGTCTTTCACCTGGGTTTTTTCTTTTTATAGATGATCATCGTGCTACACCCTTCCAGGATACGGCACAACGGAGATAAAGGCGCAGATGTGCAGCAGGGCCCCGCTCAAAGGTTTCTTTTTAGATTAAGACCTTGCGTAAACCTTTTTAATATCTATTGTTGCTTCTTCCCCTCCGGAAACTTTATACAATCAGGAGGGATACTGGCATATTCGGCATTTTTGTCACACCAGACTATTGCTCATACCTGGAAACTCAGGGCTTATTATCAAGGGCGTTATTCAGCCCAGTACACATTATAAAGTCCGAATACCTTAGGGAGTGTTCGGCGTCGCGAGTTTGGCCTTATATGAATCAGCTCCGAATCATGTCTTTGGTCAAATGTTGGGTTTGCCTGGCTCCCGTGTTTTGCTACTTTACGTTCCGCTCTATCGGCTAAGGCGGCACCAGGATAACTACTACGATTGTGCCCTGGTTCATCTGGATGAGCAACTCAGTAGAGAAATCCGAAAACTGACTGTCATGATATAACGCGAGATTGGTAAACCACTCGATGACCCAGCGGAATCTTTATGATTACTCCGCATTAAGGAAGGACCGGTTTCCCAGTCACGTACATACGCGCACCATATCCGGATGAACGCAAAAGTACCAGGGGCTATATATTAGCCCCACCGTCAAATTCCTATGGGTAAGTGAAAGTGTTAAAGCTATATAGTCGGATTGCCTGGTTCGCCGCGCTATCACCTCCTTAATGGACCAAGATGTTGGATCGAGTGTGACTACGCGTTTTCTCGAACACCCCCGCATTATATGCGTGGGGGGCTGAAGCCGACGACTGCAAACTTTCAGGTTATATACATACATAAACGGCCGCACAGGAGGTATTATAATACTTTCGAGTAAAAGTATAAACACAACCTTTATAATGAAAATAGCATTGTCTTTACAATCGAGATACATGTCATTCGAACATGGCACTCTTTGAGCACTAAGCCTCTATTAAACGAGCGCCTTCTAAGACTTCTTCAAAATAGTGCTCGGCCGGGTCCTGGCTTTCCGCCGCACCCCGGGTTGCAATAGCGGTGGTTTCCATCCCAGCCCAGTATGTTTTAACACGGGCAAGAGCCATCCACGCACCCTCTATGCACGTCGACCTCTTCACAGCACCGATATGTGACACAACACCAAGGAATTGTTGCACCATTCCAAAATAGCTGTCTGGCCTTGGTCCACGTGGCCAAAGATGATCCACGACAGACCTCATAGCAAGCCCGGACAACCTGTGGAGTTCGGCCCATGCGGTCATCTTTTCATTCAATGGGAGCGGACGCGTCGGGGCACTGAACTGCGACCAGAATAACCTCTCAGCCTTATGGTCTTTCCGATCTTTGAAAAACTCGGTCGCATTAGAATCACTCTTTGCCAGGTCCGCATACGCGTCCGCCGCACTCCACAACTGATCCAGAGGGGCATACTTCGGATCCCCGAATTTCATCCGGAACAAATAGGGCTTCCCAGCCACGATATCTCTGGCTTCATGAAGCTCCTTCCTTATCCCCGTCATTTCAGAGCGGGTTTCCTTGGCTGCCTCCACGGCCTTCTTCAGGTCAGCCGCTTTTGCTTGATTTTCTTTTTCAAGGAGCTCACGTTGGTTGCCGGCATCTTCCAGCTCGGTAGCCATCCGGGCTATCTTTTCTTTGCTCCAGCGATGAGCAGTCTGTTTGGCTCTTAACTCTTCGATCGCATTCAGAGCGGCCGCATCACTTATTCGGGCTCGATCCTTGGCTCGGGCAAGCTCCGCCCGAAGGGTCTCCATGGCAGCAACTCCATCTGCAGTCATAGCATATTATACATACTAGCATTATGCTCCTCTTAAACATTTGCTGACAAGCTGAATATACATACCCTGGGCCTCGTCAAGCCGCTTGTTAACCAGCGCGATGTCGACATCTGCCAGGTCAAGCTGCCACTTTAGTTCGGCAAAGTCAGTAGATCGGTCAGCCGCCGGACCCTCAGCCACCTGCACATAAAGCAGCGTGCTTATTACCAGAGATTATGATCCTCTGTTCGCCATGTTGATGGCAACCAGAGTCTCGGGGGCTACTATCTATACAGAGAACACTTAGCATGTGCGGTACCATCAAAAATACATTCTTTCCATACCTCAAAGCCTCTTAGCAGACTCGTAAAAGCTTTATTCAAACTGCTTTTCGCGGATGAAATCCTCTCAACCACTATACCCATTAAGGCACGATGTGTCTCTGAGATGGCTGCTCGCTCCAGAAGGCCCATTAGTGTGTCCGGTTGTGTGCCCGACAATCCCGGACTCCTCCTGAAGCTCTCTTTGGGAGCCGGATATTCCAGACTCTGGGCAGCCGAAGTGTCAACTTCTGGCCTTGGTGGATTAGGAGAAATCCTCTGTGACAACACCTTGGGGTCGTCCGGCCCATGTGACGGGGAGGCAGGGGGAGGCGTCTCGCTCTCCATCATCTCCAGAGGAAGATCCCCCAAGGACGAACTCTATGGAGAAGGGCTACAAGCTGGACTGCAACAAATATGTTTCGGTCATTATCCTCAGAGACAAAACTAGGTATATTTACCAAAGTACTCTTTTACTTACGGCTCAATGGAGGGCTGGCCCCCTTGCGGGTGCTGTGCGGCAAGAACGCCCTCGGGGGCAAGGCCCCTTGGTGAGGTTTTCTTCCCTCGTTTAGAAGCCTCCGTTTCCAAATCTTCGGAGGCGACACTTTTCTAACCTTGAGGAGAGTGGATTTTAGGTTCCCCTCCCCGATTATCCTCCTTCGTGGAGGCGTTTACTCCCCCAATTTGGATGTGTAAAATATGAGGCCACCTGTGGCTTCTCTTTTCCTCACCTCGTCCTCTCCTGATGGCACCTCATACGGCGCACGCTCAAGCATCCTGGTCAACAAAGGGTCCGGCGAGCCTTCGGGAAGAGGGGCCGAACACCTAATGCTCTCCACCTTCCTTAGCCAGTCCTAGCAGGTAGCAATTTTTCAGAATGATGTTACAATAAACATAAAGGATGGTGTGTTCAGTAGCGGAATTACTTACTTGGGTATCCGGGCAGTTGCAATTGAGACCCATGTCCTCGGTGGTGTCCGGACACTTTATTCATGATCTGAAGAATGACCCATACATCTCTTTGAGCGCCATGCCGAAGAATTTATGAATGGTTCGCGGTCCTTCCGGGTTGAACTCCCACATACGGAGAGGATGACGCTGGCAGGGTAGGGCTCGACGAACCAGCATCACTTGCATTATCTTGACAAGACTGACATTCCTCTTAAGGAGGTCTCAGATGCGGCTTTGCAGTGTCAGCACGTCGTTAATCGACCCCCAATCTAGCCCCTTGTTGTCCCATGAGCCAGTTGCGGCAGGGGGCCCGAGCGGGACGCTGGAGCGGCCGCCCTCTTTGTACCTCGGGGAGCTGTGATGTAAAACCACTCTTGCTGCCATAAATGAGATGTTTCCGCAAAAGAACCCTTTGGCCATGGGGCGTCAGCGCCTTTGCTTATTATAGCACCTCCGCACTCTGCGTGACGCCTGTCAATCACCCTCAGCCTCACATTGAAGGTCTTGAGCCATAGGCCGAAGTGGGGGGTAATGCAGAGAAAGGCATCACAAACGACGATAAACGACGAGATGTGAAGGATGGAATCCGGAGCTAGATCATGGAAATCTAGACCGTAATAGAACATAAGCCCCCTCACGAAGGGATCGAGACTAAAACCTAGCCCTCAGAGGAAGTGGGAAATAAATACAACATTCTCGTTGGGTTCGGGAGTGGGGATGACCTTCCCTTGAGCAGGCAGCCTGTGCAGGATTTCGGCGGTGAGATACATGGCCTCCCTAAGCTTCTGGATGTCCTCCTCTGTGACGGAGGAGGCCATCCACCGGCCTTGTAGATTGGATCCGGACATGGTCAAAGGTCCAAAGTGCTTTAGCTTGAGCCTTGGTTGTTGGAACTCGAGGTGCGTGAGGGGAAGGATCGAGCGTGGGAAGAAAAGTACATGCCTTGGCCCCCCTTATAAAGAGGACGAATATGAAGCGTCCCCCGCGTGACCGTTTGGGACTTGCCTAAAATCGAGGAGTCATATTAAACAAACGCGGTTGGGTTACCGACACCTGTATTGATGAGAATCTCGTGATAAGGGGGACACGATCTCTGCTTTTACAGGACGTGCCAATAAAACCGCCTCGCGACGCGTGTAGTGGCTGGTTGTGAGAAATGGTTCGAATAATGACCGGACCATGGCGTGATGTCATGCTATAAAAAGCTGTCAGCAGATTAGATTTGTGGAGTATTGTACTCTCTACGGTGGTATGTGGAATTTGTTTTGCAGAGCCGGACACAATTCTCGTGTTCTAAATCTTCTATGGAGTATTCAGAGAAGGAACCCGCCTTCCAATGCTGAAGACAATCTACGCGCTGGACTCATCGTCATTGAAGCCTGGTTCAGGGGCTACTGAGGGAGTCCTGGATTAAGGGGTCCTCGGACAGCAGGACTATATACTTTGGCCGGACTATTGGACTATGAAGATACAAGATTGAAGACTTTGTCCCGTGTCCAGATGGGACTCTCCTTTGCGTGAAAGGCAAGCTTGGCAATTCGGATATGTAGATCTCCTTCTCTGTAACCGACTCTGTGTAACCCTAGCCCCCTCCGGTGTCTATATAAACCGGAGGGTTTAGTCCGTAGGATAACAACAACATAATCATAGGCTAGCTTCTAGGGTTTAGCCTTTACGATCTCGTGGTAGATCAACTCTTGTAATACTCATATAATCAAGATCAATCAAGCAAAAAGTAGGGTATTACCTCCATCGAGAGGGCCCGAACTTGGGTAAAACATCGTGTCCTCTGCCTCCTGTTACCATTAGCCTTAGACGCATAGTTCGGGACCACCTACCCGAGATCCGCCGGTTTATTGATCCCGAAGCATTTATTAAACCCAACAATCCATATTATTATTAGGTATCCAATTTTTTATGTTTTACTTGATTTATATAGTTACTTGTATGATTGTATGATTTATATAGTTACTTGTATAATTTTCTTACTTTGTATGATTGTTTGTTATACATAGTGCTATGGTCTTGATGTCCGTCCCCACCGGCCCTCACCCACTTTATGATTCAGATGTGGTAAATTCTCTTTTATAACTATTAGTTGCATTTCGCATTTATGACAATTATGGCCATCAAGTTGACATAGAGATATTTTAATCTAGGAGGTATGTGAACTAAAATTTGCAACCGACCCTCTTGCTGAGAAGTTAAATTTAGTTGAAAAAGAAAATGAGTACTTGAAAGAAAAATTAAAAGAATTGAAGAAGAGAAGATGAAATTGGAGTTGTATGTTGCTGATGTCGTCGATGATCACAAGATCAAGATGAATGCAATGCGCTTGAAGGTAGATACAATGCGCTTGAAGATTAAGAATATTAGAAAATATGCCATTGATAATGAGGCTTCATATCATTATGTCATTGGATCAATTGTTACCTTAGTTGTGATAATCATCGCATTTGTCGTGATGAGGGTAAGTTTTCTCTAGTGCTTTTCTTAACAAATGCATACTTAGCTTACTTTCCTCCTAAATGGCATAATTACCTAAGTTAGACGAAAAATGAGCTATACTTAGCTTCTTCAGTTCATTTATGACATACTTAGCATACTTAGGTCAAAAATGGCAAGATAATCTTTTTTACCTCCAAAAAAATATAGAATTGCCTTATTTTCCTCGAAAATGACATAATAACCAAAATGACCTATTTACCTAGCTTAGCTCTAAAATGACCTACACTTAGCATTTTTACCAAGCTTAGCCATAAAATGGAATTTTACCTACCTTAGTTAGAAGAAGAAGAAGAAGAAGAATATAAAGAAGAGGAGAGGAGAAAAAGAAAGAGAAGAAAAAAATCTTCTTCTTCTTCGTCTTCTTGTTCTTGTTCTTGTTCTTCTTTTTCTTCTTCTTCTTCTAGCTAGTCTTCTTCTTCTTCTTCTAACTTTCTTCTTTCCCAATTTGCAGATTTGCTTTAGATGAGGAAGCTTGCGTTGATGGAGTCTACTCTTCTCTTTATGCTTCCTTATTGTTTTGATTTTGTAGGATGAACAATGTGAAACTTGCTACCTATATATGTATGTATGGATGAAACCACTGTATGCTTGTTGTTGGATATGTTGGCTAGCTATATATGTTGCATATGGACTTTTGATTTGCTATGTATATGTGTTGGATGATCATATGCATATGGCAGGGACATGATTTGGTATGTATATGTGTTGGTATGCTTATTGAAAGTATTTTCATATGTGTGTGTATATATATATGTGAAATTCTGTGAAATTGGATGAATTTAAGAAAAGAACATAAAAAACAGGGGCTATACAGGATCTTTGCCGTTTGGTGGCAGATGGCAAAGAGCTTTGCCATCAGTCAGAAGATGGCAAATATGCCACGTGTCACCTACTTATGCAACCTGGGGGCAATGGACTGGCTATTTGGTTGTTTTGCCGTCTGCTGGCAGACGACAAAGACCATTGCATCTTTGTCGTCCGCCAGCGGACGGCAAAGTAACCAAATAGGCCAGCCCCCAGGTGCTGCCACGTGGCCTGCTATGTCGTCTGCTGGCAGACGGTAAAGATGCAAAGGTCTTTTCCATCCGCTAGTAGACGACAAAGATGCAAAGGTGTTTGCCGTCCGCCAACGGATGTCAAAGCATGCCGCTAACCCCTTAATGGACCTAAGCTGACACGTGTGCCGTCCAGGCCCTTTGCCGTTTGCTAGCGGACGACAAAGACCTTTGCATCTTTGTCGTCCGCCAGCACACGACAAAGAGCCCTTTGCCATAGCCTGTTCAGTCGGATGTTTTGCCGTCTACTGGCTAACAGCAAAGGCCTTTGCCGTTCGCCAGGCATTCCTTTGCCGTCAGCCATGGCAGATGACAAAGTTCCTGATTCCTGTAGTGACATCATGTCATATTTCTTAATGCATTACTCCATTCTTTATGAACTTACTACTCTAGATGCATGCTGGATAGCGGTCCATGTGTGGAGTAATAGTAGTAGATGCAGAATCGTTATGGTCTACTTGACACGGACGTGATGCCTAGATTCATGACCATTGCCTTAGATATCGTCATAACTTTGCGCTTTTCTATCAATTTCTCGGCAGTAATTTGTTCACCCACCGTATTATTTGCTATCTTGAGAGAAGCCTCTAGTGAAATCTATGGCCCTCGGGTCTATTTTCCATCATACAAGTTTTTGATCTACAATATTAGTTTCCGATCTACTATTCTTGCAATCTTTTACTTTCCGATCTATAAACCAAAAATACCAAAAATATTTACTTTACCATTTATCTATCTCTATCAGATCTCACTTTTGCAAGTAACCGTGAAGGATTGACAACCCCTTTATCACGTTGGGTGTAAGTTTGTTTGATGTTTCTGTAGGTATTCGATGATTTATGCATTGTCTCCTACTCGATTGATACCTTGGTTCTTAAACCAAGGGAAATACTTATCTCTACTTTGCCGCATCACCCTTTCCTCTTCAAGGGAAAAACCAACGCAAGCTGAAGAAGTAGCAGGAATTACCAGGAAACGGCATAGGATTAAAATTACCTCTATACATGTAATTACCAAAATTGTTCCTACCAACAAAATTCACATCCATAGATTCATTATTATTCTCAACCAAAGTAGAAAAAGGCATATCATTAGGATCAATAGAAGCACTCTTGCTAGCAAACAATTTCATAAGTTCATCCATCTTTCCACTCAAAACATTAATTTCTTCAATCGCATATAGTTTTTTACTAGTGGAAGATCTTTCGATGTGCCATTGAGAATAATTAACCATAATATTATCTAGGAGTTTAGTAGCTTCTCTGAAAGTAATTTCCAGAAAAATGCCTCCCACAGCCGAATCTAAAAGATTTCTAGAAGCAAAATTCAATCCGGCATAAATTTTTGTATAATCATCCACAAACCCAAACCATGAGTAGGGCAATTTCGTATCATCAATTTCATCCTCTCCCAAGATTGTGCAACATGCTCATGATCAAGTTGCTTAGAATTCCTAATCTCGCTCCCAAGGGATATGATGTTAGTGGGAGGAAAACACTTGGAAATAAAAGCATCTTTACACTTATTCAATGAATTAATACTATTTTTAGGCAAAGATGAAAACGAAGTTTTAGCACAATCTCGAAGTGAGAATGGAAATAGCTTCAATTTAACAATATCATTATCCACATCTTTCTTCTTTTGCAAATCATACAAATCAACGAAATTGTTTAGATGGGATGCGGCATCTTCACTAGGAAGGCCAGAAAATTGATCTTTCATAACAAGATTCAGCAAAGCGGCATTAATTTCACAAGATTCAGCACTAGTGGTGGGAGCAATTGGAGTACTAATAAAATCATTGTTATTAGTATTGGAAAAGTCACACAATTTAGTATTTTCTTGAGACATCATGACAAAGCAATCAATCCAACACACGAGCACACGAAAAGCAAACAAAAAAGACGAACGGAAGAAGGGCGAAGAAAAGCACACAATATCTTTTCGAAAATCATTTTAGAGGCGGGGGAGAGGAAAATGAGTTGTGAATGGCGAATAATGCAATGCAAGATATGAGAGTATATGATGGGTACTTTGTATGTCTTAACTTTGCATAGATCTCCCCGACAACGGCGCCAGAAATTCTTCCTGCTACTTCTTGAGCTTGCGTTGGTTTTTCCCTTGAAGAGGAAAGGGTGATGCAGCAAAGTAGAGATAAGTATTTCCCTTGGTTAGAGAACCAAGGTATCCATCCAATAGGAGACAATGCACAAACCACCAATACCTTCACAAACAATCAAACAACTTGCACCCAATGCGATAAAGGGGTTGTCAATCCCTTCACGGTTATTTACAAAAGTGAGATCGGATAGAGATAGATGAAACTAAACAAAATATAAAGTAAACTTTTTTGGGTTTTTTTGGTTTATAGATTGGAAAGTAAAAGGTTGCAAAATAGTAGCTAGATCGGAATCTTATATGATGGAAAATAGACCCAGGGGCCAAATATATCAAATCATGCATATAAGAATTCAGATAAGATTCAAATAATATTCATAGATAAGTTGATCATAAATCCACAATTCATCAGATCTTGACAAACACACCGCAAAAGAAGATTACATCGGATAGATCTCCAAGAACATCGAGAAGAACATGGTATTGAGAATCAAAAAGAGAGAAGAAGCCATCTAGCTACTAGATATGGACCCGTAGGTCTGAGGTAAACTACTCACACTTCATCGGAAGGGCAATAGAGTTGATGAAGAAGTCCTCTGTGATTGAATCCCCTTTCAACAGGGTGCCAGAAAAAGTCCCTAGATGGGATCTCACGGGAACAGAAGGTTGCGATGGTGGAAAAGTGTTTCCATGGATGCTTCTCGTGGTTCGGGAATATTTGTGCATATATAGGAGGAAGATCTAGGTCAGGGAGTCATCGAGGGGCCCACAAGGCAGGTGGAGCGCCCTACCTCCCTAGGTGCGCCCTCCACCCTTGTGGCCGCCTCGTAGCTCTTCTGACTTGCACTCCAAGTCTCCTGGGTGTCTTCTGGTTCAAGAAAAATCATCGCGAAGGTTTTATTCCATTTGGACTCTGTTTGGTTTTCCCTTTCTGCGAAGCTCAAAAAAAAGGAAAAAACAGAAACTGACACTGGGCTCTAGGTGAATAGGTTAGTTCGAAAAATAATATAAAATAGCATATTAATGCATATAAAACATCCAAAACAAATAATATAATAGCATGGAATAATCAAAAATTATAGATACATTGGAGACATATCATGGTGTAATACCATACTCCTGCTTTGTGGTGGATTTGCCTCGGGAGGGGCTAAGGATGAACTAGTATAGTGGATGAACAACCTCATGAGGTTCTGGGGTGAGGTAATGAGTCGACCCCTTCTACGGCGGTGGCTAACCTATATTTATAGTGGCCTCGGTCCTCTTCCCCCAAAACATAGGTGGGAAGGGATCCCACAATGGCCAATTTGAAAGGGGACAAGTAGTACATTTTATCCTGACGAAAGGTGGTCTTCGCCTGCAAAGCTTCTGGGTGTGACGCCGTGGTGGGCTCGGTGATGACATCCGTCCTGCCGCACCCGTGGTCTTGGTCTCATTGCATCAGAATGGAAACCTTTAGCAGATTCCTCGAGAACCAGTGCCTGTCCTTGCTTCCTTAGCACCAAAGAGGAAACTGTGCCTTCTGCGCCTGCTGGCGCCCGCCTAGCCTTGGTCGTCATGGCTTGCATCATTGGAACCTCATGAGCTAGGTACCTGCATAGAAATCTTCGCTCCTCAGGAGGCAGCCTGGGAAGGCCTCTCCCTCGGGTAGTCTTGGTGTCGTCCGCCTTACAAGGGTCTTGTCTCGATGGTCTTGTAGATGGGTCGTACCATGCCGTCAAAGGAGCCACGCCGTGGGCTGCAGGTAGGCAAGTCTGGGTACCCTGGTTCCCAGAACGCTAAAAACTAACCATCGCTTCTTGTGGGGATTTTTTGTTCCAAAGCACGGTCACATATCAAAGTTGTTCCATTTTGTATTCAAACATCAACACCTCCATACATATGTTTGGGCTACATGTAGGCAGTGGTCATCCTTGGGGACTAGCTACTTGCCTGATTATTGGCGAGCTAGCCCATCTCTGGGGTCGCAAGGACGTCCATCACATTGACCAACAACAAGAGAGAGGTTGTACAACCAAGGTGGATTATTCTTGGTCCGTTTTACGGTACATCTTGCTGAGATGCCCTCACCCATCGACTGAAAGTGTGTGTTTTACGGTACATCTTTGCTAGGTGAACCTCCGTGGGGGCGGGCATGCGTTCATAGCTTAGGATTCCCCTCCTGCCGACACGAGGGGGGATATCGTGCGCTTCGCAAGATAGGCGCCACATCGAAGCATTTATTTGAACATCAAACCACCCTTTTCATACATATATTTGGTCCACATGCAATTGTGTTCGTGTTCTGACCCTTTCCCATGTCATTTTCGCCAAATTTATGAACATTAGACAAGTCGGATGACGCAAAAGACACGGTTCAGTCACACTAACTGTGTGCCACGCCGGTGCCCCTATCACGCACATCAGCACGGCACATTGGGCTCCACGAGGCTTCCCCTCTCAAAAATATATACCCGCCTGCAGGTTTTTTCTGTTTGATGACACACGGTTACTATGTTTCGACCGTGTGAGATGTTTGTTGTTCCCGCTCTCGCCTGAACCCCTCAAAAATATCTGCCCGGCTCGAGTGTTTTTTTGTTTCATAACACAGGATTGTTATTTCTGGACTTCAATAGCCCCGGCATTTCACTCCTGCATTTGACCCCCATGTATTAAAATTTTCATTAGCCGCATTATTCCCTCAAATACCCCCAGCACACACACCCCCAAAAACCTCCTCGGGCGTGCGCGCGCGCGCACACACACACACCCACCACAACCCCTCCCTCGCTTGAAACCATAGCAAGGTCACCGCCGCCGCCACAAGGCCTCCATTGTCAACATATTCTGGTTTTCCCGTGCAACTTAACAACTGATCTCCCTACCCAGGCCGCCCTGAGTTTCTTATATGACGCCTACCAAATGCCCCCTTTCCCACAGATCCCCATCCCCATCCCCGTCTCCCACTCCAGAGAGTTACAGCCTAAGCCCGCCTACACTTCTCGTTGAGGTCGAGGTGCGACTGGCCCAAAAGAGGTGTATCGCGGCCTCTTCACCCGATTTGGCCGAGGTGGCCACCGAGGAAGCTGACGACAATTACTGGCCGCATGCACTCAATCAATGGGCTAGAGTATGCGGGTAAGTCAGGGACGCCAGCTACGACATGGATCACTACAAAAAAATACACTTCCGTGATGACACCTTTTTGTCACAATAGTTCACGTTTTCTGTCATCATGTACATCCATGATAATTTTATGACAGAATCAAGATAGTCATACATGTGCTGTCATAGAAGTGTTCCATGGCATTACCAAAATTATCATCATGGAAGTGTCCACTTCCATGATGATAAATCGCGTGTCATGTAAGTGCTTTCATCAACGGTGACCGACACGTGGCATCCACCGTAACGGGTCACCGTTAAGCTATCAGGTCTAGTTTAGGATCCAATAACCCGCTAATAGCCTGGACCAATGTGGATTTTCCACATCTTAATTTCTCATTGGCCGGAGAAACCATGTGTTAGCTCACCGTTGGGACAGATGTCATCCACTTATTGGACGGAAGGCGCCTATGATACATCGACACGTGGCACGGCCCAATAGAGGCCCATTCTGATGAAAAGTACGACCCGTTTGATGTGGTCAAAAGGTAGCGGGCCAGCCCACGGAAAACCTGTTAACGGCTTGTTCGCATATAGCCCATTTATAGCCCGCAAACTCACGGCTCGTTATGGCCTATCTAAATTAGGCCCAGTAGCGTCATCTGGGCCGTCCAATATGATACCAGCCTGTTGTAACTTTCGGCCCATGTATGGCCCATGACGTCTTTCGGCCCATATGATGCCCTTTGTAACTCTTGGCCCATTAACGGCCCGTGGTGAAACTGGCCCGTAATGAATAGTGTATTGCTTTATACCCATTAACTGCCCATTATTCCACTAGACCATTTCCATCCCGTGTTATCTTTCGGCCTTCATAGGGCCCATTTATTCTTGGGCTCATTTCCAGCATTCGGTTACTTATGGCCCGTTACTGGCCTTTTTCGCTTGTGGGCCAAATTCAGCCCGTGGTTATAGTCGGCCCGTTGTGGCCTATTAATCTATTGGGCCGTTTTCATAGCATCATCAAATACGTTATGATCAGCCCATGAACGGGCGATGCCAACTCTAGAACGTTTATGGGCCATAATGCGGTCTATTATTGGCCCATGTTTGCTAATCGATCATACGACCAGTAGAAGGCCCATTGATGCTATGGCATGTATAAGGCCCATTGTTTCTACGGCCCGTAGAAGGCCCATTATTTCTACGGCCCGTAGGAGGCCCATGGTCACTATAGTAAATATGTGGCCCATGGTCATTGTGGCCTATTTTTTAAAAATAGGTTATTGCGGCCACTAGCAAACCACGGAAAAAGAACTGCACTGACTACAAGCAAACAAATAAAGAAGACAACAAGGAAATAAATAAGAAAGCAACTTACCTGTGACGCCCTAGATTCAATCGTACACTAATCATACAAGCAAATGTGTATGATCAAGATCAAGGACTCACGGGAAGATATCACAACACAACTCTAGACACAAATTAAAATAATACAAGCTTTATATTACAAGCCAGGGCCCTCGAGGGCTCGAATACAAAAGCTCGATACACAAGAGTCAGCGGAAGCAACAATATCTAAGTACAGACATAAGTTAAACAAGGATGCCTTAAGAAGGCTAGCACAAAAGCAACAACGATCGAAGAGGCAAGGCCTCCTGCCTGGGACCTCCTAACTACTCCTGGTCATCGGCGGTCTCCATGTAGTAGCATCCATCAGCGGTGGCATCTGTCTCTAGGGATCCACCATCTGGTTGCGTTAACCGGAAAGAAGAAAGAAGGGGGGAGGAAGGGGTAGCAAAGCAACCGTGAGTACTCATCCAAAGTACCCGCAAGCATCAGATCTATACTAAGTATGCACTGGTATCAAATGGATGTTTTGTATATGTGGACTGAACTGCAGAATGCCAGAATAGGGGGGAAGACCTAGCCTATCTAAGACTAGCATCTTCACGTAGCTCCGAGCATCTTGCAGCATGTAGAAGAGTAAAGAATAGCAGTTTATAATTAACAAGCATGTTGTAACATTAATGCCCAGAGATCCTTCCTCGACTCCCTGCGAGAAAGCAATCCCGGAGCCACATATCTCAAGTATCCATTTGTAGTTGTATAAGATCAGGATATAAGTCTAAACGTCCATTACCGTGGACACGGTATTCAAATATATAACTTCCCTGCAGGGGTGCACCACGTTACCCAACACACTCGATCACTCTGGCTGGACACACCTTTCTGGGGTCAATGGCCGCCCTCAGAAGATCAACACGTCACAGCCTGACCAAGGCTCAGCAGAGAGGTCCCCAGCGGTCTACCTCCTAAGCACTCCGGGGTCTGGGCCCATCGCCCGGTGCACTCTGGGTCATTACGTGCAGGGCGATACAAGTCACCTCCACTAGGGTGCCGACCGGGCCGTGCCGCAATGCTGAACTGGACGTCTGACAAAGCTTTGGCTGATACTACGATGTCGAGGCCCATAACTATTCTCACGTGGTGGTTGGTGCGTAAAGTCCAAAGGCCAACTCAGAACAAATACCCAAACCATAGTGTATTATTAGCTTGCAGAGACGAGAAGAGACTCACGATCGAAAGTGACCCTGTCGCCCCGTCTCGTGGACTTACGACAAGGTCTTAGACTGCCCGGCCGTGCCACGTCATTATCTTGCGGGTGCTCTCCGGACCCGCCCGAATTTCACCAAGGTCTCAAGTAAAGTCATTGTAACCGTGTGTCTGAACATCAAGGGGAAAACCTGAGGAATCAACCCCGGAGGATTCCACTCAATGTAATCATCAAGGTGAACGTAAGAGGGACCACCCTCGAGGTTCACACTTGAGGTGTTGAACGACGGAGCTGTATCGGGAATGGTGAAAGAGGAAATCACCCTCGATGACCACGACCGAATAGCTACACTGCAGAATTATCATCAGGAGTGCGTTATGAGGGATCACCCTCGGCACTCGATAGTAGCTCCGCAGAGTCCAGCAACAAAAGGGCGTGATGTGATGTGAGATGTCAGGCTCTGGTTGTCGATCACGCTGATCGAGTCGTCGATGATGAAGTAGGGGCAACAAGGACAAGGTGGGGGTCACTAATGGATCACTAACCAACCTATACTAAGCAGTTTAGGATAAGCAGGTAGGTAACAATAGCAGATACAAAAGCAAGCTATGCATCAGAATAGGAGCAAACAATAACAGTAGCAAAATCTAATGCAAGCATGAGAGTATAGAATGGGCAATATCGGGATGATCAAAGGGGGGGCTTGCCTGGTTGCTCAGACGAGAAGGAGGGTCGTCATCGACGTAGTCGATCACAGGGACATCAGCATCGATCCCGGGGTCTACCGGAGAGAAGAGGGGGGAAGAAACAATAAATACATAGCAGGCAAGTGCATAACAGGACAACAGACAGAGCTAGACGTGTTCTAACGCAGCGCTATGTGATACTGGTGAAGGGGGAAACATCCGGGAAAGTATTCCCGGTTCCGGACGTTTGTCAGACAGATGAACTGGAGGGGAAAGTTCAATGTTTGCTATGCCAGGGACTTGTGACGGGCGAACAGACCGCGTGTTCAGATTCGTCTCCTCGTTCTGAGCAACTTTCATGTAGAAAAAATTTTCATCCGAGTTACGGTTAATTTTCTATTAATTTACAAAGATTTATTGTTTTATGAAATTTCCTGGAATTAAATAATAATTCGAGTTGACCAAGTCAAAATGACTGGTTAAAAGGGGAGGGTGTGGCCCACATGTCATAGGCAGCACCTAAACTATTCTAATTAATTAGATTAACTAGCATGGGGCCACTAGTCATAGGTTAGCAACTAACCTAAACAATATTTAACCGAACTAATTGATGATTAGAGCTAATCTAATTTGGGCTAGCCCCTTGTGGTAGTGGCCCAGCCGTGCCACTGTGTGGATGTGCATCACGCACAAGCAAACACATGCACATGGCCATGGTCGTGGCATGGCCAGGATGCAGCAAGCGTGGCGCCGGGGCCACAGCTAGCAAGTACGGGCCGCGGCGAGCAGCAACGCTAGTGGGAAGCAGCGGCGACATCAGCAAGGAGCAGCAGGCAATAGCAGCGTCAAGCTGTAGCACAACAACATTCAGCAGTAGCAAGCATCGGCGACAATAGCAGAGAGCAGCAGCCAAAGCAGCACAACAGCAGAAGTAGCAAATAGAGCAATGAAGCAGCGAGCAGCCGCCGCGGTTGATGAGCAGCAACAAGTCGTGGTGAGGCTATGCACGGGCGCACGTGCATAGCAGCTGCAACAACATCTCAGGAGCAGCAGCCACACGCACACACGTACACAGGGGTTCGGGCACGATGGTGATGGCGGCATATGGCGTTCAAATTGAAGGTGAGGAAAGGGGGAATCAGCGGAGGGCCTCACTGCGAGCGCGACGGCGTGGTTGAGGAGGCCGGGGAGGTCGTGGTGGTGTAGATCAACAGTGATGCTGACGAGGCAGTGGCGGCCGAGGCGGGGAAGACGGCCATGGCGATGGCTACGCGGTGCCCCAGCTTGAAGCGGCACCCGGAACGGACGAAGACGACCATGGAGGACCTTCTAGACGTGCTCCCGAGTGACGACGTCGACGGTGGCCGCGGTAACGACAGGGAAGAGCTCGATCAGCGGGGAGCTTTTGAGCTCGAATTAGAGAGGAAGAGGAGGGGGCCGATGGGGGAGAGAGGGGGAAAAGGATGACGGCGTGCTAGGGTTTCGGCCCGGGGCAAGGGGGAGGCTTATAAGCGGGGTCGGCCGGGCGATGGCCGCCACGGCGCCGTTGGTAGCGGCCGATGGCCGCCATGCCCTCCCCTATCCTCTGGAGCGTGAGGAGGGGATGGGTGAGGTGACTAGGCTGGCCTGTTTGCTAGACGGGCCATAGTGCCCAGTAGAATATGTTGGGCATAAGCCACGGTGATCATGTCGGGCATGCGGGTGTGCGCGTGCGGGACCGATCGGGAGCGTGGCGGGCGTGCGTGTGTGCGTGCGTGAGTAGGCTAGGGTGCGGGCATGCGCTGTGCATGCTGCACCGTAGGACTAGGGCGAGCTGGACCGGGTCACCACGGCGTTCTGTTGAGGGCTCGGAGTGCACCGGGCGCGTGCATGCGCGGGGTGGACGCGGCCAGAGCGGGCGAGAACGCGGACGTGGAGGAGTGGACGCGTGCGGGTCATGCCTGGCATGCTCTAGCGTATAAAGCCCGTGTGATGCTCGCCTATAATCAGGGTGGTTTTGCGAGTACGAGCTCGTGGAGGGGGCGTTCGTGCGCCTGGAGAAAACCATCGTGTCTTGTGTCCATCTTCTTCCTGTTGTCTTCGTCCTCCTCGTGTCGTTCGAGCACGGCAGCGAGGGAGAGCGTGTGTGGGCTAGCGAGGGAGAAGGCCACGGTAACAACAATTGGTATCGGAGCATCAGGTTCGGAGGAGCTCGCCGGCGATGGCACTCGTCCCGTGCGGCGGCGGAGCACGGTGATGCTGTGCGTGTGGAGAGCGCGGCGACCGCGGCGGACCTGCGCGGTGGCGTAGAGGATGTGGTGGTGCGGGGTGGCTTGATGGAGGGAAGGCCAAGCTCCGGGACACGCCGGATCGGCCGTGTTGGTCGCGTCGGAACACGATCATGCCGCGGGCTGGTGGCGTGCGGAGCATGGCACAACAAGCCACGGCGACGGGCTCACCGTGTCAGGCGCGTGTATGGGCGCGCGCCAGACGTAGCGGGCGCGTCGGGAGCGCAGGAGTGGACCGCGTCGAGGCGCTGGACCCGGTTGCGCAGATCACGTTCGTGCGCGGCGGGTGCGTGGGCCGGGAGCGCGGGACGCGGGGTGCTGTGCGGCGGAGGACGCAGCGGCGCGGTGCGGCGGTCATGGCGTCATCGACGATGATGAACTCACCTGCTGTAGTTTGTGGCTTAGGGGGGTGAGTGTTGGGCATAAGCCACGGTGATCGTGTCGGGCATGCGGGTGTGCGCGCGCGGGACCGATCGGGAGCGTGGCGGGTGTGCGTGTGTGCGTGCATGAGTAGGCTAGGGTGCGGGTGTGCGCTGTGCATGCTGCACCGTAGGACTAGGGCGAGCTGGACCGGGTCACCACGACGTTCTGTTGAGGGCTCGGCGTGCACCGGGCGCGTGCATGCGTGGGGTGGACGCGGCCAGAGCGGGCCAGAACGCGGACGTGGAGGAGTGGACGCGTGCGGGACGTGCCCGGCGTGCTCCAGGGTATAAAACCTGTGTGATGCTCGCCTGTAATCGGGGTGGTTTTGCGAGTACGAGCTCATGGAGGGGGCGTTCGTGCGCCTGGAGAAAACCACCGTGTCCTGTGTCCATCTTCTTCCTGTTGTCTTCGTCCTCCTCGAGTCGTTCGAGCGCAGCAGCGAGGGAGAGCGTGTGTGGGCTAGCGAGGGAGAAGGCCACGGTAACAACAGAATAGGCCTTTTACCTTTTTGTTTTTTTGTTTTATTTATTTCTTTACTACTTTCCATTTTATTTGAGCCACTAAAAGAGTTTTATTTAATACAAAACTTGGCACAAAAATACAAGGCAATAACCTGGATTGGTACAAAAAAAGTTCCAAGCATTTGGGAGTGTTCAATTATTTTTAGAAATTGAAAATCTCAAATAATTGGCTAATGTCCACTGAATAAAATTCCAGGGGCACTGTGGGAATCCAAAAGAGGTTGTTCTAACATGACAAATATCCAGCGAATATTTTCAACACCTTGAACATTTTAGCTTTCATGTTTGAAAACTTTTATTTTGTACTTTAATTTAAATTTGAATTTGGACCGGGTTCAAACCAACGAGAGTTTAACAACAGTAATCATGATGATGTTGCATCATTAGCAGGGAATTACTATAGCTTAATTATCCGGGCGTCACAATTCTCCTCCACTACAAGAAATCTCGTCCCGAGATTTAAGGGGTGGAGTAAGGGGGAAAGACTGGAAGGACGGAGCTCGACATAAGATAGGTACCTGGGGGCTATCTTAGTGAACGTGACAGAAAGGCATCTCTCAAGTTGAAATTTAAGGAAATCCTCGAGAGCACGGTAAGGAGGTGCAATAAGAAGCTTCAAACGGTTAGGCAATCGTTCATTGCCTGAAATAGAGGGTGAATGGGGTTTAGAGCAATGGGAATAAGTATGGCGTCTGATACTAGAATAGATCACTAGGAAGGTGGCTCATGATTAGCATACGAAGCCAAGTGCGAGGAACAATTTTGGAGAACAAGGATGTACAGGAGAGTCAGGTTTCGATCCTGGGACCTATGGGTTATGGGCCCACCATGTGGGTTAAAAGCAGGAAGGGTGCTAACATTTTGCATGTTCATGATAGCAAGGCAGTTCAGAGGATAGCTTGTCAGTTATGTTGGCAACAAGGTTGGTACCAAGGGCAAGGGATGAAGAGAACCATTTTCCTGCTCGTTGAAACGAGGCGGACCAATAGGCAAAGTTCTCATCCATCGGTGGTTACCGTAATGTCATCAACAATAGTAACAAGGTCTTACTGACAGCGTTTGTACACCGAGGTGTTTACATAAGCAGCGAGTTATCACTGCTCAGATATGTTAGTTTATAAGAAAGGTTAAACAAAACAATGGAAGGGGAAAGTGTAGACTCGAATCAATTATCGGTGTTCTCGAGTGTCTAAATACTCGAAACCCGTGGAAAATTGGAATCGGCGAGAAATAATAGTTGATCAAGAACTCATAAGAAGTTATGTAGTTCCATGATATTCTCGAGATACCAGAGGGTAACAATCAAAGGTATATCAATGTAGAGGTTGAACAGGTGAAACAATCTGAAGAAGACAAGTACTTTAACTTGTCCGATAAATGGATCAAACAAGAACAATATGGTCAGAACCACGATTGCAAAGGACCAAACATAGATACAAGATGGACTTATCACAAGGGGATTATTATTATAACAAGAAGCTTCCATGATAAGTTCCACATCGGGTCTGTGGGCATGAACACAAAGGTTCAAGGTCGACTCCCACTTCTCTAATGCACAACTTTCCATTCACCTCTCGCGTTCGAAGAAGTTGTAGAATTTGAAAATTTATCCGAAGAAACACCAGTAGATATAACTCGCATAATCTTCGGGTTCACAGGGATTTAGGTAAGACAAAGATTCAACCCATCGGGGCATCTGAGGAACATATACCACAAACTTCACAAGTAAATAACTCAATCCCAAGAGTAGAGCATGGTTCAGGAAGCAGAAGATACAATTTACCAAAGGCATTATGTATCCGAGGAAAAGCTCACAAGGTTACTATATATGAAGGATGTTGTCGGATAGAACCCCACAAAGGATCTAGTAGTTCACAAGGGATCTGATGTGAGCATCAGTACTCAACCAGAGGTAGAAAGGATGCAAGGATATTAGATTATAGAAGCAACTGACTAATTCAGTGTTAAAATGCAAAGGAATTACGATTTTCAAAATCAAGGGATCAGAAGCAAACGCTCTGACCAAGGATAGTTAAGTTGAATAGACTTAGGGCACAATCGATGGCAATCTGATTGGCCGAGAACCAGCTCATGTTCGGGAAGACGTCTAAGCCGGAAAGATAATCTGTAAGGATCAATTGATGATTGCAACACAAACATATCAAATCGAAAGACTCAAGGTGATAATGACAAAGGACGTCAATGGATACTGCTAGGCACATGGAATTAACCAGAGTGTAGGCAGGTAAGACCTTCTAGAGCAATAGGCGATAGAGGTTATCGAAAGCTCGGATTGTATTAAAAAGTATCTTATGAAGCATAAGAATAACTGGGGATGAATGGATACTCGATAAGAGCGAGTAATTATCCGTAGGGGTATTCATGCGGCAAGGACTGCAGGGCAGCAAGCATAAAGGATCCTTGAAACATCGAAGAGTATTTCAGGACATCTTGTAATAACAAGAGCAACTGGGGATGAAGGTATGAACGACAACGTTGGTAGTTACGCATAAGGATTTATCGGTGGTAGGGATTGCAATGACGAAGGGCACAAGGGTCTCGAGAAAACTTCGGAGAGTATCTTCAGAATCTTATGGTGCAACAAGCAATCATCTGGAGTGAGGGGCTCTTCGGGAGAAGTATTTACGAGAACCTAGAGTTATAGTTAGCAAATCCATTTAACCCGAATAGAAGAGAGATCAGATTCCAGAGCATAGATGAGGAATAAAAGATCCTAATACCACCCAATGGCGACGTGGGCCCGTAAGCCACACAGCCATGTTAGTAAAACCGTTTTTCAAAACTAGACTTAACTTCGGCGAAGGAGTTGGAAAGGGGGATCCTACAGGCAGTCGGCTCTGATACCTACTTGTGACGCCCTAGATTCAATCGTACACCAAACATACACGCAAATGTGTACGATCAAGATCAAGGACTCACGGGAAGATATCACAACACAACTCTAGACACAAATTAAAATAATACAAGCTTTATAGGCCTCGAGGGCTCGAATACAAAAGCTCGATACACAAGAGTCATCGGAAGCAACAATATCTGAGTACAGACATAAGTTAAACAAGGATGCCTTAAGAAGGCTAGCACAAAAGCAACAACGATCGAAGAGGCAAGGCCTCCTGCCTCGGACCTCCTAACTACTCCTGGTCATCGGCGGTCTCCATGTAGTAGCATCCATCGGCGGTGGCATCTGGCTCCAGGGATCCACCATCTGGTTGCGTCAACCGGAAAGAAGAAAGAAGGGGGGAAAAGGGGTAGCAAAGCAACTGTGAGTACTCATCCAAAGTACTCGCAAGCATCAGATCTATACTAAGTATGCACTGGTATCAAATGGAAGTTTTGTATATGTGGACTGAACTGCAGAATGCCAGAATAGGGGGGAAGACCTAGCCTATCGAATACTAGCATCTTCACGCAGCTCCGAGCATGTTGCAGCATGTAAAAGAGTAAAGAATAGTAGTTTATAATTAACAAGCATGTTGTAACATTAATGCCCAGAGATCCTTCCTCGACTCCCTGCGAGAAAGCAATCCCGGAGCCACATATCTCAAGTATCCATTTGTAGTTGTATAAGATCAGGATATAAGTCTGAACGTCCATTACCGTGGACACGGTATTCGAATATATAACTTCCCTGCAGGGGTGCACCATGTTACCCAACACGCTCGATCACTCTGGCCGGACACACCTTTCTAGGGTCAATGCCGGTCCTCGGAAGATCAACACGTCGCAGCCCGACCTAGGCTCAGCAGAGAGGTCCCCGCCAGTCTACCTCCTAAGCACTCTGGGGTCTGGGCCCATCGCCCGGTGCACTCCGGGTCGTTACGTGCAGGGCGATACAAGCCACCTCCACTGGGGCACCGATCGGGCCGTGCTGCAATGATGAACTGGACGTCTGAAAAAGCTTCGACTGATACTGCAACGTCGAGGCTCATAACTATTCTCACGTGGTGGTTGGTGCATGTAGGACCTTGAAGTATGTCTAGAGGGGGGGTGATTAGACTACTTAACCAATTAATAACTTAACTTTTTCCCAATTTTAGAGTTTGGCAGATTTTTTCTATCTTAGGACAAGTCAAGCAATCATCACACAATTCAAGCAAGCATGCAAAGAGTATATAGGCAGCGGAAATTAAAGCATGCAACTTGCAAGAAAGTAAGGGGAAGGGTTTGGAGGATTCAAACGCAATTGGAGACACGGATGTTTTTGGCATGGTTCCGATAGGTGGTGCTATCGTACATCCACGTTGATGGAGACTTCAACCCACGAAGGGTAACGGTTGCGCGAGTCCATGGAGGGCTCCACCCACGAGGGGTCCACAAAGAAGCAACCTTGTTTATCCCACCATGGCCGTCGCCCACGAAGGACTTGCCTCACTAGCGATAGATCTTGACGAAGTAGGCGATCTTCTTGCCCTTACAAACTCCTTGGTTCAACTCCACAATCTTGTCGGAGGCTCCCAATTGACACCTAGCCAATCTAGGAGACACCACTCTCCAAGAAGTAACAAATGGTGCGTTGATGATGAACTCCTTGCTCTTGTGCTTCAAATGATAGTCTCCCCAACACTCAAATCTCTCTCATAGGATTTGGATCTGGTGGAAAGAAGATTTGAGTGGAAAGCAACTTGGGGAAGGCTAGAGATCAAGATTCATATGGTAGGAATGGAATATCTTGGCCTCAACACATGAGTAGGTGGTTCTCTCTTAGAAATGGTAAGTTGGAAGTGTAGGTTTGTTCTGATGGTTCTCTCCACGAATGACGAGGAGGTGGGGGGTATATATAGCCTACACACAAAATCTAACCATTACACACAATTTACCAAACTCGGTGGGACCGATTCAACAGACTCGGTCAGACCGATTTAGTAAACCTAGTGACCGTTAGGATTTTCGGTGGGACTGACATGCAACTCGGTAGGACCGATTTGGTTAGGTTTAGGGCATAACATAATCTCGGTAAGACCGATCACACAAACTCGGTGAGACCGATTTTGGTAATAGGCTTTCCAAGAGTTGGTCAGGTAAACTCGGTGGGACCGATTTGCTCTTTTTGGTGAGACCAAAATGTTACAAGAGGGAAACAGAGAGTTTACATTGCAATCTCGGTGGGACCGATCGCTCACTTCAGTTTGACCGAAACATTATGAAGGGAAACAGAGAGATTATAATCCCATCTCGGTGAGACCGAGATCCCTATCGGTAAGAGCGATTTGCCTAGGGTTTGTGGCAGCGGCTATGACATTAGAACTCGGTGGCGCCGGATAGAAAGAATCGGTGTGACCGATTTTGGCTTTAGGTTTAGGTCATTTGTGGATGTGAGAAAGTAGTTGAGGCTTTTTGGAGCATATCACCAAGCACATGAAGCAAGAGGCTCATTAAGCAACGCCTCATCCCTCCTTGATAGTATTGGCTTTTCCTATAGACTCAATGTAATCTTGGATCACTAAAATGTAAAATGAAGAGTCTTGAGCTTTTGAGCTTGAGCCAATCCTTTGTCATTAGTATTTTGAGGGATCCACTTTCATCATCCATGCCATGCCATTCATTGAGCTTTCCTGAAATAATAGTCTTGGAATAGCATTAGCTCAATGAGCTATATGTTGTTATGAATTACCAAATCCACCTAGGGATAGTTGCACTTTCAATCTCCCCCTTTTTGGTAATTGATGACAACATATAGATCAAAGCTTTGACAAATCATAATAAGATTGAACAACATCGTCGCTTTGAGAAGTATGTGATAAGCAAGAGCTCCCCCTAAATTTGTGCATAGTTTAAGATTTGCTTTGAACTGCAAATGCACAAGGAATTAGGCTCATGGGTTACTCTTCCATGTCACATACATCTTGGTGGAGCGCTCAAAATGATAAAGATTGAATACATGCACTCATCACCAAGCAAAGTGAATGATCACATATGGATAGGTAAGATAATATCATCAAACATGCATAAGTGTAGCTTATCATCAAACACATGATCATCAATGTCTCACAAAAACAGCATAGTATCTCAAGCAATCAAAAGCAAACAAAGTTTAACCACCAAAGCAAGAGAGAACAAAAGCAACACACTCTCTCTCTCGAAGCCTATGATCTATACATTTTTCTCCCCCTTTGGCAACAAGTTACCAAAAAGTTCATAAAAACTGCATAGTGCTAGATCGACTCTCAGGCTTGATCTTCAGGTGGTGGTGTCCGGATAACTCCAAGAACAAAGGCTTCAATTGAAGTGGATGGAGCTGGAGGAGTTGGTGCTGGAGCTGGTTGCACTGGAGCTATAGGAGCTGTAGCTGGTGCAGATGATGTGGCTCTGGTGTCTATCACAGGCACTGCAGCTGACCTTTGAGCTCTAGGCACTCTGGCAAATACATTAGTGGTAGTCTTGCCCTTCCTCTCCTGCATGTCATCCTGAAGCTGCTCCACAACTGACTGAATCTCAGTTACTTTGACATCTAGATCATGGAATTTTTGTTCCATGATTCTTTCCAAGCTCTCCTGATTTTGAGTGAGGGTGGCCAATCCCTTCTCAATCCTCAGTGTTGATGCTATCAAGTAACCAAGCCGCTCCTGCTTGTTCTTCAAAAAGTACTCAGATGCCTCCTCTTGAGATGGCATCTTGGCAGCCTTCTCTTTCCTTGCCTTCTCCTTCTTCTCTTGAGCTTGTATTGATGATGGTTCATTCTCATTCATGAAAACCTGATTGTCCTCAAAGTCTGGATAGAGAGGAAAATGTTCCTTATCCAATAGATATTTTCCTGTGCCCATCTTTGAGTTAATCAACTCCTGAATCTGAGGGGCATATCCACAACTTCTCTTCTGGTCTGCTATAGTCCTCTTAATGGTCTCTACCATAAGGCTCATGACCTTAAATTTCTGTGGCACATCAAACAAATGCAACATGTTGATTGCATGCCCTCTAATGATGTTGTGGTCACCAGACTTAGGCAACAGAGTGTGCCTTAGGATCCAGTTGATAGTTGGCAGCCCTGACAGAAGAAAGTGGACTGACCCAAACTTATGTGTCTCAATAGCTTTGTCTGGGATCTCCTTTTACATGTGTGCCATGGAATTGTGGTCCATCTTCTTCTTGGCATAGACATCCAAGTCATCTTCACTTTCCTTGGGGGCATTTATTAGTTTTGCCCATTCCTCAACAGTTGACTAGTACCTTGTACCTTCAGACATCCAAACTATCCTTCCATCTGGATAGAAGTGTGCTGTGGAGTAGAATTGCATAATGAGTTCATCATTCCAGTTGGTGAGCTTTTGCCCAACAAAATCTGCAACTCCACAAGCAACAAAACTTTCTTGCACTCCAGGATAGTGTTCTTCATTTTCTTTCATGTAGGTCCAGTCAACCCACCTCATATCACACACTATGGGCTTCTTGTCCAACAAGATCGTCTCATAGAAGTCCTGTTGTTCCTTTGTATGGAACCTGTAATCAACAGCAGTCCTTCTCCTTGTGGCATATAGATCTGTCATCCTCCATATCCTCAACCCTGAGTCTCTTCTGATCTTCATGTCCTCAGCCACAGGATGGGCATCATTGTGGTCTGGTATCTTGGGCTTGAGCTTCCTCAGGACTTGTCCTTCTTCATCTTCCTCATCAGAAACTTCAGGCACTGGGGCCTTGTTCTTCTCAGTGGCTGAAATACTCCTGGTATTCCTTTTTGGTGCAAGCTTGGGCTTGGGGGCAGCTTTGGGTGCTTCCTTGGGCTTTGATGTTGCAACCCCTGATCTAATAGCATCACCCATAATCTTTTGTGCCTTGGGTGCTGGTGCAGCAACCTCTTCTTCCTCTTCAGAGTCTCTCCTCATTGAGGGATTTCCAAGAACCTGGGCAGTAGTGGTTCTGGCTCTCTTCTTCTTCCTATCCTGAGCAGCAACTTCATCTTCTGATTCAATGGTAAACTTCATAGTTTCGCCAGTAGGAACTTTCTTGGGTTTGGAAGTTGTGACTCTGTTTGCAGGTGCCTCTTTGGGTTCAGTCTTTTCAGGCACTTGAGTAGATCCTCTAACCTTCAGCATAGGAGTCCTCTTGGCAGGAACCTTCCTATTGAGTCCAGGTTTAGTGTTCTGTGCTGAGGCATACTCCTTTTTGAGCACTACCTTCTTGGAGGTAGCCTCATCCTCTTCTGCTCTATAATCCTCATCCTCAGAATATGAGGTTCTTTTCTTCCTTGTCCTGGTGGCAGCTTTAGGCAGATTGCTTGGGGTGCTCCCGCTGCCTTCATCTGAAGTGCTAGAGGGACTAGTGCCCTCACTCATGTGATTATGCTCTTCTGACCTGTTCTGACTATCACTTTGGTCTGACATGCTGCAAATCACTGACTGCTGACCCTGTGAAGATTTATAGATGAGATAGAGTGGATGAGCATCACAAAATGCAGAGGTTTTTGCAAAAGAATGATTTAAAATTCAGTTTTAGTTTTCCACAGAAAGCATTTCGGATCAACCTATTTTCAAACTCGGTGATACCGAAACAGTTTTGGAACCTAAACTGATGAACTCGGTTGGACTGAGTCACAGTTCGGTGGCACCGAGACTGCTAGGGTTTCACAAAGTCCTAAAATCGGTCTAACCGATTAGCAAGTCTCGTTCAGACCGAGAGTTACTAGTGCAATGGCGTTAGCCAAATCGGTGGGACCGAGTTTTTCAACTCGGTGGGTCCGAGATGGTTTCGGCGGAAACCTAACCCTAAATTCTCGAATCTCATCTAATCTAGGGATTGCATTGACTGGATAGGAGTGTTTCAATCGTGGCAAGAATCATTAAGAACACAATGTGCTAGGAATCAGACGAGGATAGCACTGTGATAGAGTCCATACCCTAGCTTGGTGATGAACTCGCTACGGCGGCAACGGCGAGGGTGAAATCCGTTGACGGCGGTGGAGACCAGCGACAGGAGGCGGCTGGCAACGAGGAGACGATCCGGATACCCTGATGGCAGAGCGAGCTATTGCACGGGCGAAGAGGTTCGAAGAAATTTCCAATTTTTTGCCCGTGACTATATATAGCCCAACCCTGTCGGTGTGACCGAGTGGAACAACTCTGTGGCACCGAGATGCATAACTGTGTACAGTTACAGCAACTCGGTGTGACCGAAAAGTTCAAATCGGTTGCACTGAGATTGAAAACCTAGATCGACTTAGTGATCTCGGTAGGACCGAAATGGAGGAATCGGTCAGACCAAGAATCACAAAGAAGTTTTGGAAGTTTAAGTCTATGATGAATCGGGGACTCCGAGTGCTCCTCACACAGAGTTGTTCGAATCTGACTTGATCAAATTTTGTGATGTAGCATGAATAGAGTTTGAGACGAGAAAAGCATAGATAGCTAGATAAGGTTCTTAGGCATTCTCGTCCATCCACTTGGCAAAAAGAGAAAGAAGCCAATCACTCAAAACAACAAGTGGATGTCCTTGAATGAGTAAAATATGCACCAACATGCTCACACAATAAGATGGCAAATGAAATATGTGGCAAAACATGCACAACCAATTCTAGCATCTATCAAACAATTGGCGATGACTAGGTCATCTATATATGAGTATATTGACTTAGGAGTCAAATGAAAAACATTTGATCATAGGTCATACTCATCGTTTAAGCTTAAGTGGGGTTACCACTTTTACATAATGCATCTATGTGTTCACACCATTAGAGTTGCTTTGACTCAATTGTTAGAGTTAAGCTCCCCCTAGATGTGAGATCCCCTTTTAGAGGGATGAACTAACCTTGGGTTTTGTCGATGATGACTTCATGTAGCACTACTAGAAAAACCCCTACTAATGGCGCACCTAATATGGCCATTAATGGCGCATCTGTAGTGCGCCATTAACAGCACGCCATTAGTAATTTTTACTAATGGCGCACCACCTGGTGCGCCATTAGTATCTGGTATACTAATGGCGCACCTCGGGTGCGCCATTAGTATAGGCCAGGTGCGCCATTAGTATGCCTCGCAGGGGCCATGTATACCCAGGTGCTTTGGCATACTAATGGCGCACCACCTCCGGATGCGCCATTAGTAACCGCGGCATACTAATGGCGCACTGCCCAGTGATGCGCCATTAGTATGCACTGTCATACTAATGGCGCACTGTCATGTGATGCGCCATTAGTATGAATATTAGGTTTTTTTTATTTTTTTATTTTCTGTTTTTTGCACAGGTTACAAAATGTATAATTTGACAAAATATAGACAGCACACATCAACAACAAATTCATCAAATACAATAGAAGATTAGTCTTTGAATACAATTCATCATATTAGTCTCCGAATACAATTCATCATATTAGTCTCCGAATTGAAAAGACCGAACAAAGATAGAACATTATATTACAAGTCTCGAGACCGCGAGTAGCGAGTCTGTCTTCACATTACAAGTCGATATCGATCATCTAAACTACCATCACATAGAAGAGAGCTGCGGTCATCACGATGAGCATCATCACGATGAAACTCGTCTTCATCCGGTTCCTCCAACGCTCCCTCCCCTCTCCCGCTAGATAGCGGGCATATCTAGATTCGGCCTCGGCCCTAGTGGTGTACCCTTTGTAACTGTTACCGCTGAATCGGTGAACCTGTCTCCGACACTCCTCCCAGTCATCGTAGACTCCGGGAACCTTACCCTTGTACACGACAAACGTCGGCATCGCTATGCACTAGCCAAACGAAACGTTAGTACCAATTCACAGACAATACATAAGCAATATATAAGTATGCAACAGAACGATCGGAAGAGAAAAGCAAGACATTAATAGCATCGATTACATCTAAGTTGAACGACTCTCGAAACCAAAGAGACATACTACAAGTTCATTAAAGTTTAATTACAACATGAGCCAATCGATGTTTCAGAACTAGACAACTCGACTCAAGGGACCGGAGCGTGGATGAAGCCGCCGTCTATCGTGGGAGTCATGAAAGAACGGGCGTTGTCATCCTGCATTTGTAGCATTGTGTCGTTGTCACTGTTGGACGGTTGATTTCTGAGGTAGAACTGCCCCGAGGTACGAAGGACATCTTGATGGATGATTTCCGCAAACTCCGACTGGATGCGAAAGAATTCTTGTCGGAGGTCCGCGTCCTGGATTGCCGACAGGCTCGCGGCCTAATCTTTGAGTTTACTCGGTAGCAGAAGTTGATGATGGTCCCGTACGATCGCCGGCATGTGATGGATGGCGTAGTAGGCACCCTTCTGACCGCCAGGCGGCTGCTTGACGCAGCAGAACGTCGTATTGTGGGAGAACACGTGCTTGCCGTACTTACGAATAGGCCTGGTGAAGGTGCCTCCAGATTGGGCGTAGCCGGGGAGAACATCATCAAGAACCTTCTTGACATTTGTGTAGTCTACGTTCGACTGACGGTCCGGGTCGAAATACGGGGCCATGCAATATTTGGGGCTTAGGAGGATGAGCGTGCAACGTGTGTCACTGCAGAAAACACGGAATGTTAAAAGAAAAACGATCGAAATGTAAGAATTCATATGTTACGGGCCGGTTGAGGGGAGGACTTACTCGGGAAAGTAAGGCACGAGGAAGTTATCCTTATCTTGGTTTGCCAGAATGACACCTTCGAGGTAAGAACTCGCGACTTGCCGGTCCCCAGCGCTGCCCAAGATCTTGGCACGCATGTAGAAGGGGTCGACTATCACGATGTCCGGGGTCTTGTCTCGAATGATCCGCATCTCCATACTCAGCAAAAATAGCCGAACGAAGGTGTAGTGCAGCGGATGAAGGTTCAACATAGCGTGGATGTCATCAAAACGCAGGACGATCGTACGCCCGATGGAGTTATCCACAAAGCCCTTGCCCTCTGGCACCTTGGCCGCGAAAACTGGGTATGCCACATCCTTCTCTCTGAGACGCCGCTTCTCCAAAGCAAGAACACTGTCATGCAGACTCCGCATAGCACCGGTTGCATCATTGAGCATATTTGTCGGTAGCATCGCCCTACCCGCCACATGCACCCTCCTCGAGATATCCCGCGGTGAAGGTGGCCCGTCCTGAGCACGGGTCATACTCGGCGCCGGCTGGCTCGCACCCTTCTTAGTCTTTCTTTTGCATGCCTTCTTCTTCTCCTGTAATGGGACCGAGTTCTGCTCACAGACCGCCTTCTTGATTGTGTTGGGGCTGATAATATTTCGCACCTCGCCTATCTGAGGCTCGGTGAAGTCGGTAGCTGGAGGCGTCTCCTGAGAGCTGAACGCCAGACGGCGCCTGTTGCAACTTGGCTTCTCCGCGATACGAGCTAGATCGCACACGTCTTTTGTTGGGTTTGCTTCTTGAGAAGGAGGCCCCATGAAGTCGCCATCGTACCCATGCTCGGCAAAGTACTGATCGACATTGCCAAATGTATCATCGTCGTCGTCGTCGTCGTTCTGATCCTGTGCCATATGCATGTTTGGATCTAGTGGCATAGGGATGTCCAGCACCGTTACGGCGGTCTTGCCATGGGGCCGACTTGGCGCCGACACGACCGGCGGTGTTGTCTTTGGGGTGGTGTCCCCCGCCCCCAAACGAATCTGGCTCTTCGGCCAAAGCAGGGGCCAGCTCAGGAAGGCGCTGAGGGTCATCACGTCTTCATCGTCGGCCCCGACGGGTCGAATCGGAGGTAACAAGTCGTCGCAGCCTGGCAGCACCCGAACCAGTTGAACCCTAAACAAGTTGGGTGGCATCTGGGTACCGTGGAACAAGGGGTTGCTCGGTTGAACGATTTTGCCCTTGGCGACATCGACCAACTCGTTGTTCACGAAGTGGAGGAGAGTGCACGGAACGTCGGCGGCCCCTGCGAAAACATGTAGGGCGTCAGGGATGCCCAGTCAAAGGCAAGGAGATGAAGTCCTTGGCCGAGAGAGGCTTAATTAGTTACCGTGATGATGGCGTCGAGCTCGGCTAATGTCGAGGCACCGCCAACGGCGGGCGTGCAGTTGACGGATGGGCCGCTTGCTGAAGAGGTGCCGGCCGGCGTACACCCGGGTGCATTAAGCTCCCGTGCCGGCGTCGGAGACACCAATGCCGCCTCCGCCGGAGGCACCAATGGCCCCGCCATCGCAATATGCGAGTTGCTGGCCGTGAAGCTAGGAATCGGGGGCGGCCCCTGTTGGCCGCCCGCAATCCACGCACTCAACCCCGAGATTAAGGTAGGCACAAGGGCGGTGATCGTCGCTCCGAGTCGTTGTTCCACTTGCTCTTGGACAATCTCCAGAATCCGCGCCACATGTGCCTTGAGTTCTTGAACCTCTCGCTCCTGGCTTTCCGAGCTGGTCTTTTTCTCCTTCCGCACACCAGCGGTATAGTATGACCCCCATTTTGTCGACAAGCCTTTGCCGGCCACACGACCAGCTGACGTCGGCTTACTGAGCTTATCCTTGTTCTTCATTACATTCAACCCCCTATTTAGAGTGGTGTCCCAAGGGTTGCTCTTAGTCGACCCCGCGCTACTGCTTTCAGTCGCCTGCGGAAGGAATGTCAACCATTTAGAAATTTGGCTTCATTAATTAGAATGCAACCATATGGGGCTAATTACGCGGGGGTGTATTCCTTACCAGAACAAGCTCAAGCTGCCTGGTCTTCGGATCCGTGGTAAGCTCCTTTGTTTTCGGGTCCTTCTTGTACCGGGCCCTGACAAAGTTCCTGGTCTGCTTGTCACCGTATTTATCGAAGAGGGGCGGTAGGCCTTGCTCGGCACGGTCCGCCTCCTCCTTGTCCCATATAGGCTCCGCCACTCTGTAACTGCCGGGACCGAGTGTGTGTTCCCCTATGTTCAGCTCCCGCATTTGTTTCCCCCACTCACTTGATTGGGAGCTTGCGGTGCTCGAGCAATTGATCTTGAAGTTGTTGTAGTCATCTTCGGTGATCGAAGGATTTTTCTCCTTGATCTTCTGATAACTCTCACCTTTCTTGATCATTCTCTTCACATTGCTTTTCCATGTAGACAGGGCCTTGCTCATCTTCGTGAGGGCAGCATTGTTCACTTTATTCCCTTTGAGGCTTGTGTTTTCAAATTCAGCGGGGAACTTGTATCGTTCGTGCAGCTTCGTGAAGAGGAGGTTGCGCAAATTCCCTCGGTCAGGATGCCTCAGGTTCTCGGTGTTGATCGAGACGGTGCTCCGGACAATGCACCCGAGCTGAAGCGAGTACCCCCTGACTATTCGTTCGGGCGCCGTTGGATTCCCGTTGGAGTCCACTTCAGTAACTTCCTCCTTGAGGGTGCGGAGCACGATCGGGCGCCGGTCCTTCCGTTGCCTCTTCGGTTGGCTGCCATCTGTGCGTGCGCCGCCATCATCAGTGGTGGCATCCTCGGTGGCACCATCAGTGGTGGCATCAGTGTGGTCATCCTCGGCGGCACCATCTGTGGTCTCAGGATCGGTGGGGAAGGCGGCGGCCTCATACAAGTGAGGTTGTTCCTCCAGCTCCTGGGACAGCTCCCAGAATGCCTTGCCGCCCGAACCCCCGGCCTCATCGTTGTGGGCCATGTTTCTCTCTAAATAGAAACAAAGTTTGGTCAAAAAGTTGGTTATTGTCAAGGAACAAGATCTCTAAGTTGACTAAATAACCTAATTCTCAGGGTAACCTAGTTCTTGAGGGGTGTGTCTAGAAAGTTGGTTGCTGCAAAGATACAACGTTGTGAGTTTGGTCAAATTGCCTATGATGTTTGTGATATTGCCTTGGATCTTGAAGGCACTGTTGCATGATGAAGTGGTACAGCCAGCATGGGACCTCATCTTTGTAGGCTAATTTTCTGGATTGTAACACTGGGATTTGTGCACAAGCTAAGCTAGCTAAGACAGTAGCTTCCTTGCAACCCACAAAAGACAAAGGAAAAGGGGTGAAAAGGGGGAGATGGTTAGCTTTGATGAGCAGGCAACATCTTCCTAACCCCCTTCTTCTTGTCTCCTCTCACTATCTCTCTCACACACATGGCAAGCAAGGGTGTCTGAGTGTGTGAAAAAAATACTAGACTAATCCAACCACTAAAGCAAATTAATTTTTATTTTGGTTGAGAATCGGGCACCTTCTAGGTCAAGAAAATTGGGCATGACCTTTGCTAATTTTCTTGACCTTGGAGTGCCCCATTTCTCAACCGAAACGGAAATTAATCAACGTTTCAGGAGAAAGGGGTCATTTTAGAAGATCACAAGTAGCAGCAGCATCACTTGACAAAATCACAACTAGCAGCAGCAACTCGCAGATAGCAGCAGCAACATCACTGGTGGAAGCAACCTACACAAAACATATATCACCAACAGGACGGAAAGCGTCTTATCAGACCACATATCATCTCATCTGATTGCAATCTACCTTCCAGTCTTTTGTATCCCCTCACCCTTTCCAGGAGAGACACAACTAATTCTCTAGTGAAAAACAATCAAAGGCAGACACAAATAATAACGCATTCTTCATAATAAAAACTTGTGAACCAAGAGCAATGATACAGTAAACTAAGCTAACATCACACCCGCTGGAAAATTAAAAATGCACAGCCCATCGTGTTGGCCAGAGTTAATCATATAACAATATGCTTCTCTAAATTATAGGAATCTGAGCAAACCCACGGCAAGTAAAAAAATCATGCTACAAGACAGATCAGACAACCGCAGTACAAATCATCTACACCCTGATATCCCCATCCTTCCAGGAGACTAACTAATCTCCAGTGTAAAACAAGATAGCCATACAATGTTCATACTAAAACCTCTGGTTACATGAAAAAGTGTTCCAGTGAACCAAGAGGAACAACTATAATGTGAGTGAATTAATCTAGGATGACACCACTGGAGAACTAAAAATACATAGCCCATCGTGTCGGCTAAAGTCAACTGTGGGATAATAAGCTGCGCTAAAATTCATGCTACAAGACAGATCAGACAACCTACTGAAACAATATCAACAACAGGAAGCAAAGCATCCAGATGAACATGCAACTGCGAGAAGCAAAACTCGTCTCCATGCATACCTCTCGGACCACAGTATTCTCCAGGGGTAGGGGTCCTCTCACGAGTTCTCTTTGCCTGCAATTCAGAAGGTCATCGGCGAATAGGAATTCAAATGCATGGATCATAATCATTCTGCATTAATAAATAATTTTACTGGAGGCAATGAATGAAATGTGCATCAAACTGGTCCTGGCGGAAGCTGAGTGCAAATTATCATGCTCATATGGAGATGGGATGGGAGGAGGGAAGGTGATAGGGGTTGGGGCGGTAGCTTACCTTGGAGGAGCGGGCCGGGGTGGAGGAGGCAGCGTCCGGTGGTGTGGACGGGGCGGCGTCCGGGCGGCGGGACGGTGGTGTGGACGGGGCGGCGTCTGGGCGGCGGCGTCGCGTAGAGGCGGCGGGGCAGCGTCGAGGTGGCGGGGCAGCGGCGTCGGGGCGGGGTCGAGGCGGCGTCGGGGCGGCGTCGGGGCGTCGGGGCGGCGTCGAGGCGGCGTCGGGGCGGCGGGGCAGCGTCGAGGCGGCGGGGCAGCGGCGTTGGGAGAGGAGAGGGGAAGGGGATCTAGGGCGAGGGAGAGGGCGAGGGAGGGAGAGGGCGAGGGCGAGGGCGAGCAGTGGGTCAGGGCAGCGGCGGCGGCGGCGGTGGACCGAGAGGGAGAGGGAACTGGCGAGGGGGAGAGGGAAGGGGGGATCGGGCGAAGGGGGAGAGGGAAGGGGGGATCGGGCACCTCACCGTGGGCACAATACTAATGGCGCACCTCACCATGGTGCGCCATTAGTGTATCCATACTAATGGAGCACCTCACCGTGGTGCGCCATTAGTATTTTGTTTTTTATTTCAACTCAAGCCAACAGGTTATGTACCACCAGAACTGATCCACATCAAGTCCCCTCTACTAGCTCGACTAGTCAGCAGCCAGTTCTCACACCAGGAGGTCCTGGGTTCGACTCCCAGGCTCCACAAATTTTTTTTTAGCATTTAAAAAGCTGTTTGATACTTATTTGTGTTTAAATATGTTCAAACTTGTTTAAATAATAACAGTAATATTTTTTATAAGATAGTAGCATTTAAAAAGCTGTTTGATACTTATTTTTTTTTATAAGACGGTGCGCAGGGTGCGGGGGGTCGGCGGCGGCGGTTGAGTAGGGGAATTGAGGGTGCGGGGGGTCGGCGGCGGCAGCCGGTGGACTGGGGGGTGCTCGGCGGCGAGGGGGACCGGATCTGGCGAGGTGGGATAGCGATCGAGATGGAGGTGGATCGAGGTGGGCTCCACAATTTTTTTTTAGCATTTAAAAAGCTGTTTGATACTTATTTGTGTTTAAATATGTTCAAACGTGTTTAAATAATAACAGTAATATTTTTTTATAAGACAGTAGCATTTAAAAAGCTGTTTGATACTTATTTTTTTATAAGACGGTGCGCGGGGTGCGGGGGGTCGGCGGCGGCGGCCGGTGGACTGGGGGGGTGCTCGGCGGCGAGGGGGACCGGATCTGGCGAGGTGGGATAGCGATCGAGATGGAGGGGGATCGAGGTGGGCTCCACAAATTTTTTTTAGCATTTAAAAAGCTATTTGATACTTATTTGTGTTTAAATATGTTCAAACTTGTTTAAATAATAACAGTAATATTTTTTTTAAGACAGTAGCATTTAAAAAGCTGTTTGATACTTATTTTTTTTATAAGACGGTGCGCGGGGTGCGGGGGGTCGGCGGCGGCGGTTGAGTAGGGGAATCGAGGGTGCGGGGGGTCGGCGGCGGCGGCCGGTGGACTGGGGGGGTGCTCGGCGGCGAGGGGGACCGGATCTGGAGGGGGATCGAGATCGAGTGTCCATGAAATTTAAAAATATTCATGATAGTTCAAAAAGTACCCATGAAATACAATCGAGAAATGAAGTCTACGATTTAAATACAATCGATCTTAGCTAGCTATCTGTTCACAATCTTCTTGCCCTTATTTTTTGCAAATGGAGTTCTTCTGTGGAACAGACGTCCTTTAGGTAGGGTGGTCCTGCTTCTTCTTGTGGTGTATGCTGCTACTTCATCATCGTCGTCATGTTCGATCCTCGGGTCGCCGTACTTGTCAAAGTCTTGCTCATTGGCTACTCCATCCATTCCGGTGATCTTCCTTTTGCCTCTCCTCACGACAACACGACTGGGCTTTGGCGGGTCGGTAATGAAGAAGCATTGGTCCACTTGGGAAGCCAGTACCCATGGCTCATTTTTCGCGGTGACGTTTGTGCCCGCGGTCTTGGATTTGGCTTCGGGTATAACCTTGGTGGTGAAATACCGGTCTTCTTTTATGACGTTCTTGGCCCATATAACACGGAACATCGGGACCTTCTCTCCAGCGTAGCTCAGCTCCCAGATCTCCTCGATCCTTCTGTAGTATCTGTCCTTGTCGTTACCGGTGTAGGATTCCATCGTTACCCCGGAGTTCTGATAACCATCGCTCTTCATGTCCTTGGCCTCAGTGTAGAATGTGTAGCCGTTGATATCGTATGCCTCATAGGTCATTAGGTTGTGCTCGGCGCCCTGTGACAAGGCGAATATGAGTTGTTCTTCCGCGGAAGAATCCTCATGTAAAGGGTACGACAGAAGCTTCTGCTTGAACCAACGCGTGAAACATGAGTTGTGCTCTTTGAGTATATTTCCATACCTTCAGTAGCGGCTCTGGCGCCTTTTGCTTCTTTCCCGGCAGTGGGCAGTCTTTCCAATTTTTCAACAGCTTGTCTATTTCCTCGCCGCTCCTCGTACACGGGCGTTTTCGGGGTTCGGTTTCACCATCGAACAGATCCTTGCGTTTCCTTCATGGGTCATCGTCGCGAAGCCACCTTCGATGTCCCATGAACACGGTTTTCGAAGACCCGGGATCTCTATCTAGCTGGCGATACGTTGTGTTATCCATGCACCTTACGCATCCAGAAAATCCGTGGACTACCTGCCCCGCAAGATATCCGTAACCGAGATAGTCGTGCACCATCGTGAGCAGTGCGGCTCTCATAGGGAAATATTCTTTCTCTGCGGCGTCCCACATATTGGCTGGCGTTTTCCACAGCGTGTCAATCTCCTCTTTCAGCAGCCCCAGATACAGATTGATGTCGTTCCCTGGTTGTTTGGGCCCTTCAATTAGCATACTCATGTGAATGTACTTCCTCTTCATGCACAACCAGGGGGGAAGGTTGTACATCCACACGAACACAGGCCAGGTGCTATGTGTGCTTCTCTGGCTGCCAAACGGATTGACTCCATCGGTGCTCGCGCCCAGCATGATGTTCCTTGGATCGTTCCCAAATTCTGGGTATTCATAGTTCAACGCTTGCCACTGGCTCGCATCCTTAGGGTGACTCAGCATCTTGTCTTTTTTATCTATCTCCGGATCATTTGCATCATCTTCTCGCTTCTTCTCCTCCCTATCCGTGTGCCAACGCAGGAGCTTTGCTACCTTAGGGTCCGCGAAATACCGCTGCAGACGAGGAGTGATCGGAAAGTACCACACCACTTTTCGAGGAGCTTTCTTCCTCTTCTTGTATTGAGTGACACCGCACACCGGACATATGGTAGACTCCGCGTGCTCGTCCCGATAAATGATGCAATTGTTCATGCACACATGGTATTTCACGTGCGGTAAATCCAGAGGACACACGATTTTCTTCGCCTCCTCCAAACTGGTCAGGCACTTGTTCCCCTTGGGAAGACGTTCGTGCCAGAATGACATGTTCTCGTCGAAGCATGCGTCGGTCATTTTGTGTTTTACCTTCATCTCCAGAGCCATGAGCGTTACTTTCAGGCGGGTATACTCGGGCCTGCATCCTTCATACAATGGAGTAACCGCGTCTAACTCAAGTTGATCCATCTTGGCTTTCTCTCGGGCGGCAGCTCTTGCGTTATCCGTCTGCTTGAGAAGCAGCTCTTGAATATGAGGGTCCTGCACCCAGCCCATCGATGGTCCAGCGTCGTCTGCTCCGCCGGCATCATCATCATGTCCTGCATCTTCTACATGATGACTGTGTACAGCATCACCATCATGATCATCTCCTGGGGATTCTTCATCTTCTCGCCCCCCCGAGCCACGGTGGTTGTCTTGCTGCCCTTCCTCATTTCTTGCCCGGCCCCCATGGACGACTTCGTAGTCATCTTCATCACCTTGCCACCTATAGCCATCCATGAAACCACGCAAGAGCAGGTGGTCCCGCACCTGCCCGAAAATCCGGGTCCACAATAAGGCTATTCAGCTTGCATCTTCGACACGGACATCTTATCTCCGTCTCGTTCTTTTGAAGCATCTCGGCCTTCGCGGACCTCAAAAACCTATTCATGATGCCTTCGGTCATCGTGCGGACCATGGTCGCCTGCGGGGTAGAGCAAAACGATATTTTAGAACCAAGAAAAAATTTGGCATGACTTTCCCTAAAAATAGGACCAAAAAGAATGCTTAATGCCAAAATTCTCGCCGAAACAGAAATGAATCAACATTCCGGCAAAATATTGGCAACTATCCCATTTCAAATACCGGTACACCTCCAAACACAAACACATATGCAACACCACAAACATATGCAACACCACAAACATACATAGATCTAGCTAGGCCATAAAAAGTGCATGTGCACATTGTTGTAGGGAGAACAACATAAATATAGCTTCCCCCTTACTTACCTAGCAAAACAAGGTAACTTAACCACTTAATTTGAATGAATCTATGGTGGAAATGAGGTGAAAAAGAGGAGGCACCCGAGACAAGGAGGAGGCGGTGGAGAGAATGAAGTGGGGAGAAAGTGAGTGTGGGAGGAGAGGCTGTCCAAAATATCTTGTTGCTGCCCACTTACTAATGGCGCACCAGCAGCAAATGCGCCATTAGTAATCCAGGTTACTAATGGTGCACCCCCTGGTGGTGCGCCATTAGTACTTTTGCAAAAAAAGGAATAAAAACAATAATAAAAAGAAAATAACATTAGTGGCGCACCTTCTGGCTGGTGCGCCATTACTAGTTACAACTAGTAATGGCGCACCACCAGTGGATGCGCCATTAGTATGTTTGGACAGGCGCACTAGTTCAAAAAAAATTGGTACTAATGGCGCACCGTCGGCAGGGTGCGCCATTAGTAGTTTCAACACTAATGGCGCATCAGAAGGTGGTGCGCCATTAGTATATACTAGTGGCGCACCACAAGTCTGGTGTGCCATTAGTGTCATTTCCATCTATAGCCCTTTTCCTAGTAGTGTAGGTGTTGAAGATGTGGATGCTCAATGTTGATGTAGATCATTTGGAGCAATCCTTTGGAGTGAGTTGCACTTTCAACATACCTACATGGGTTAGTCCCACAAGGAACAAACAAGAATATCCATATACATAGAGTGAAGCACACACAAGATGATGTCCATGAAATCATTAGGTTACCTTGTCCCTTGCCTTACCAACATGAGGGTTTGTGACTCCTTGAACTAGTGCAAGATGTGGAAGTTGATTGCACTTGTCGTTGCCAAAAAAATATGAGTGAAGAATATTGGCGGAGTCACCCTCAAGAACTCTCTAGTTCTTCTTCTTCGGGAACCACATCATCTTGATGGGAATCCTTGGAGTTGTAGTTGTACTTGATGAAGTAGAACTTGACGTAGTCTTGGGAACCCACTTGACCGAGACCTTAGGTGCTTCTTCAAATGCATCAATCTCTTCTTGAAGCTTGTCCTTGCCTTTGTTCTTGTGGTCTTGTGGTGGAAGATCATCTTGTGCTTGTGTTCCTTTGAAGGAAGTAGGATCATACTTCTCTTGTTGAGGAACAAACTTCGTCTTGGGGTATTGATCTTCTTCCCACTCAACTCCATTGGCATTGAACTTTCGTTCAAAACCAACACCTTGATTCTTCCGGTGCCTTCCTTGCTTGCGTACAATTTCCTCGAATTGCTTACTCCCAGCAAGGCTCTTGTAAACACCTTTCTCTATAATTCCCTTCAATAAGCTATTTTCTTGCTCAAGTGTAACTTGGCTAACAGAATCATTAGTGGAATCAAGAGAACTACTAGAGGCAACAATATTGGATTTGACATTTTTATTGTTACTACTAGAGGAAGGATATTTCTTGTACTTGTTACTAGACTTGACTTGAGGCATGTAAGTAGATAAGAGTAAACGCTTGGTAATGTAAGAAGAACTTTTCTTACGGAGATCATCATTGATTGCTTTTAAGAAATCATGCTCTTGCTCAAGATTGAGCTTTTCAAAGCGTAACTTCTCATCAGCCCTTAAAAGTTCTCGATGATCTTCGAAGATAGTTTCATGAGCTAACTTAAGAGTGTTTAGTTCTTTAGTTAGAAGCTCAATATTCTCCTTATCATTGTCATTCGTTTTATCTTGATTAGCATGATTAATTGATGTTTCATCATAGTATTCATCACTAGAGTCGTCAATAAGTAAATCATCATCCACAAGTAAGTCATCTTCATCACTATCGAAATCAACATACTCAGAATGTGTTACCTTTGGACCTTTGGCCATGAAGCATCCTCCAATTCCTTCATTTGGTGAATCAAATATGTCGTAGGAGTTGGTTGACACAAGTGCTAGACCGGCAACACCTTCATCTTGAGTATATTTGGAGTCGGAGTGATAGCTTCTCTCGGAGTGATTCTCGGAGTCGGAGCCGGATACCCATTCACCAACATGAGCTTGATGTCTTCGTTTTGTGTAGCTCCTTGATGACTTGTCCTTCCTTTCCGAATCCTTGCTTCTCCGTGAGGGTCTTCGTTCATAACGATCATCTCTACTCCTCCTCTCTCTCGGTGGTGATTCTTCTATTTTGCTTCTTCTTTTTGGAGAATCTTCTCTTGTTTTGTAGGGTGCCGTACACTCGTTGGAATAGTGTCTGGGTCTCCCACAATTGTAGCAATTTCGCTCTCGACTTGAAGATCTTTTGTCATTGTAAGACCTTGACTTGGAGCTTCTTTCTTTGCTTCTACTCTTGTAGAATTTGTTGAAGTTCTTCACCATTAAGATCAATTCTTCATTGAAGGTTTGTTTCTCACTTGATGATGTCGGGGCTTCACTTGAGGCTTTGTAAGAACCACTTGACTTGTTGTGAAGTTCCTCCTTATCCTTAAGTGACATCTCATGAGCAACAACTCTTCCAATGACTTCGGTTGGCTTGAGATCTTTGTAGTTTGGCATCATTTGGATCAATGTGCACACGGTATCATACTTTCCATCCAATGCTCTTAGGATCTTCTTGATGATGAATCTGTCGGTCATCTCTTCACTCCCTAAGACGGCAATCTCATTTGTGATAAGTGCAAGCCTAGAGTACATTTCAATGACACCTTCACCATCCTTCATTTTGAACTTGTCAAGCTGACTTTGGAGCACATCCAACTTGGATTCCTTGACGGAGTCGGTACCTTCATGCATATCAATCAAAGTATCCCAAATTTCCTTTGCATTCTCTAGACGGCTGATTTTGTTGAATTCTTCGGGGCACAATCCGTTGAAGATGATGTCACAAGCTTGAGCGTTGTAATGCAGCATCTTCAATTCTTCCGCATTAGCTTCACGGTTCGGCTCTCTCCCATCAAAGAGTTCACCTTGCAAGCCAATACAAATAATTGCCCAAACGGCGGGGTTATGTCCGATAATATGCATTTTCATCTTATGCTTCCAACTAGCAAAATTAGTACCATCAAAGTAAGGACCTCTACGGTGATAATTTCCCTCACTAGATGCCATACTCTCCTAGGTTGTGAAACCAAGGCTATGACCACCAAAAGCTATGGAAATCAAAGGAAATGGAGACCAAAGCTCTAATACCACTTGTAGGACCTTGAAGTATGTCTCGAGGGGGGGTGATTAGACTACTTGTCCAATTAATAACTTAACCTTTTCCCAATTTTAGAGTTTGGCAGATTTTAGCTATCTTAGGACAAGTCAAGCAATCATCACACAATTCAAGCAAGCATGCAAAGAGTATATAGGTAGCGGAAATTAAAGCATGCAACTTGTAAGAAAGTAAGGGGAAGGGTTTGGAGGATTCAAACGCAATTGGAGACACGGATGTTTTTGGCGTGATACCGATAGGTGGTGCTATCGTACATCCACGTTGATGGAGACTTCAACCCACGAAGGGTAACGGTTGCGCGAGTCCACGGAGGGCTCCACCCACGAAGGGTCCACGAAGAAGCAACCTTGTCTATCCCACCATGGTCGTCGCCCACGATGGACTTGCCTCACTAGCGGTAGAACTTCACGAAGTAGGCGATCTCCTTGCCCTTACAAACTCCTTGGTTCAACTCCACAATCTTGTCGGAGGCTCCCAAGTGACACCTAGCCAATCTAGGAGACACCACTCTCCAAGAAGTAACAAATGGTGCGTTGATGATGAACTCCTTGCTCTTGTGCTTCAAATGATAGTCTCCCCAACACTCAACTCTCTCTCATAGGATTTGGATCTGGTGGAAAGAAGATTTGAGTGGAAAGCAACTTGGGGAAGGCTAGAGATCAAGATTCATATGGTAGGAATGGAATATCTTGGCCTCAACACATGAGTAGGTGGTTCTCTCTCAGAAATGGTAAGTTGGAAGTGTAGGTTTGTTCTGATGGCTCTCTCCACGAATGAAGAGGAGGTGGAGGGGTATATATAGCCTCCACACAAAATCTAACCATTACACACAATTTACCAAACTCGGTGGGACCGATTCAACAGACTCGGCCAGACCGATTTAGTAAACCTAGTGACTGTTAGGATTTTCGGTTGGACTGACATGCAACTCGGTAGGACCGATTCGGTTAGGGTTAGGGCATAACGTAATCTCTGTAAGACCGATCACACAAACTTTGTGAGACCGATTTTGGTAATAGGCTTTCCAGAGAGTTGGTCAGGTAAACTCGGTGGGACCGATTTGCTCTTTTCGGTGAGACCAAAATGTTACAAAAGGGAAACAGAGAGTTTACATTGCAATCTTGGTGGGACCGATCGCTCACTTCGGTTTGACCGAAATGTTACGAAGGGAAACAAAGAGATTACAATCACATCGCGGTGAGACCGAGATCCCTATCGTAAGACCGATTTGCCTAGGGTTTGTGGCAGTTGCTATGACATTAGAACTCAGTGGTGCCGGATAGAAAGAATCGGTGTGACCGATTTTGGCTTTAGGTTTAGGTCATTTGTGGATGTGAGAAAGTAGTTGAGGGTTTTTGGAGCATATCACCAAGCACATGAAGCAAGAGGCTCATTAAGCAACACCTCATCCCTCCTTGATAGTGTTGGCTTTTTGTCAGGACCCCGACTCAATGCCACATCGATCTAGCATATAACACCTCATATCACTTTGCGGCCTCACGCACGGTATTCCCATGGGTGTCGCCTTACCTTTGCCCGGGACCGTTTGCGCCTTTTGGCACGCGTATATGATAGTGTCGCTAGCATCCATATGATAAGGAGCCCGGGCTGACATGGCTAGTCGTAAACCCAAAGTGGCACAAACTTACAGGGACAGGCATCCATGACCCAGCATCGAACATGTCGGTCATCAGCGAGTGAATCCAGGCTGTAGCACTGGGCTAGCAGGACTCCGGTGAACCGGGCTGTAGCGGTCTAACAGGATCCGGTATTCATCGCGTGACATTTCCCCGAGGGGACAGACACAGGAACGAAGAAGGACACATGCCGGCCAACCTAAGTGTTCCGGAGCAGTAGCAAGCTACCATGGAAACACTAGGAGACATTTCCCAGTAAGAGAGGCTACTAAGGATAAACAACTAGATAGTCAGATCCCACACATACCAAGCATTTCAATAACATACACACAGTATGCTCGATATGTGCAAATACAACATGGCATCACAACATGACTCTACAACCCAAGTATGTACTCATTAGGCTCCGAGGAGTGAGATATTACAAACAGGGGTCTCATGACCCAACATTCAGAGCATACAAATCAAAGCACAAGCGGAAGCTTAACATGTCTGAGTACAGACATCTATAAATGAAAAAGGCTAAGAAGCCTGACTATCTACCAGATCCTGCCGAGGGCACAAGATCATAGCTGAGGTCACAAGCTAAACGTTGAAGTCCACGTGGAACTACTAGTGAGACTGAAGTCTCTCTGCAAAAACATAAAATAGGCAAACATGAGTACAAATGTACCCAGCAAGACTTACATCAGAACTATCTACATATGCATCATTATCAACAAAGGGATGGTGGGGTTTAACTGCAGCAAGCCAGCTTTGACTCGGTGGCTATCCTGAACTACGACTGCAAGTAACTCTTTTGAGGTGGTGCACACGAGTCCACATATTCACCATATCAATACACCACTATGGATCCGCTCCCGTCTCCCTACGAGAATGCCATCCATAGCACTCACGCTTATCTTGCGTATTTTAGAGTATCCACTTTCACTTGTCTATGAACTGATATAAGCAACCCAGAAGTCCTTTTCCGCGGACACGGCTATTCGAATAGATGATGTTAACCCTGCAGGGGTGTACTTCTTCATACATGTTTCCACCACTTAGCGTCTGCACACGACATGTGCTCGGCAGACTTCAAGCAAAAGTCGACGTGGGTGTAGACCACGACCTACCTAAACACCTAAGTCTCTAGTCCAGGTTTATCGCCTATTCGGGTTCCATCCATGAGGAGATCCGGCCGAGGTTTCGCTCACATCCCCAAACGATGTGAACAGGGTTCCATGACACCAAATGGGCGCCCGGTATACCCGGCCACGTGCCTACCGCATCACAGCCCACCCCTTCGGTCAGCGCTGCGCACGGCCTCTAGCATACTACAAACACCAGAAACTACTTGCAACTCCTGGACAGAGGACAAGGGTGAATAAGAAGTCGAGCGGGGTCATATTTCAGGGCCCAATGCATGGTAGTAGCTGAATCATGGATCACAAACACAGAACTCAGTTCCTAAGGACGGCTTCAATGAGACAACCCACCATGTACTCCTACATGGCCTCTCACCGATACCTTTTACCAATCGTGTTCACACACTTAGCTCACACACAGTAGGACATGTTCACACACCTCTGATTCATACCCGATGAATCAGACCTGACTCAACTCTAAGCAGTAGCAGGCATGACAAACAAACATGAACGAGTAGGCACAACAGGGCTCAAACAACTCCTACTCATACTAGTGGGTTTCATCTATTTACTGTGGCAATGACAGGTCATGCAGAGGATAAAGGGGTTCGGCTACCGCAACAAGTAGCAAATGACACGTTGTTGTCCTAATGCAGTAAAAGAGAGCAGGGCGAGAGAGTAGGATTGTATCGGAATGAACAAGGGGGTTTTGCTTGCCTGGCACTTCTGAAGATAGCATTGAGTCTTCATCAGTGTCAACGATCACATCATCGGTACAGCGTCTACCGAGGGGGAACAACACCGGCAAACACAGAAGAAACACGATCAATGCAATGCACAGTATGATGCATGCTATGACATGGCAATATGAATGTGTTTTGGGCTAATTCAAACTCCATATGTGAGAGTTTAAATGCCATTTAATTGATTTGACCTGATCAGCAGGTATAAGTTGTTCTAACATGCATGAAAATGGTACATATGGATAGATTGGATTTTTCTGATCATTTTTCATATATAACTTGTTTCATTTGGAGTTATGGTTGAATTTATATGAATTTTAGAAGTTTTGGGCATTTTCTAGAATTTTCAGAATTAAATTAAATCCAGAAAAATGGTTAACTGCGTCAGCATGACGTCGGGGTGACATCAGTGGTCAACGGGGCTGGTCTAGGTCAAACCTGACCAGTGGGTTCCACTGGTTAGTGACTGGGGCTGATTAGAGTCGCTGACATGTGGGCCCAGTCAACAGCCACGTCAGCTTGGTCAAAGCTGACGCGTGGACCCACTGAGATTAATTAAAACTAAACAGAATCTAACCTACGTTTATTTAGACAGCGGGCCCAGCTGTCAGTGACCTATGGGTTTAGTTAGTAGCGTCATTAGTGGCTAATGAAGTCGCCACGTCAGCACGCCGGAGTTGCGCCAGCGACGACCACAACCGACGGTGGAAATGCACCGTGCACTCGCTATGAAGCACCATCCGATGCACGGTTTGCTCCTATGGGTTCCTGGGAGTGAGGCGCATCCAAAGCAACAAGCGACAGCAGCTGTGGTGGCCGGAGCTGACGCCGGCGAGCTCTTTTGCGGCTGCCGGAGTTTGGGTGGTGGCGGGTTTGGCGCTACGGTGCAAGGCAGGGGGGCTAGTGGGTGCTACGGACTCCTGGTGGTGTGCTGAGTGCAACAGTTATCTTGGCTTCGAGCCACTGTGGCTCTAGCCACGACGGCGCCATGGCCGGCGGCGGGGAGCTTTCGGGCACGGTGGAGACGTCGGCTACGGAGGCCAAACGAGCACGGGAGCTAGGGGAAGAGGAAGAGGAGCTCACAGCGGGGTCAGAGAGGGGGCAGCTAGCTCGGGGAGGCCCTGTGGACGACGAATCGGCGGCGACGATCTCCGGTGACCCGAGGAGGAAGAAGGGGTCGGGGACGGCGCTTCAGGGGTCTTCAAGTCACGTGGCTCGGCGGAGAGGACAAGGGCGTCATGGCGGAGGCCATGGACACGTCGGCGAGGCGAGGGAGGGCCTGTGGCCGCGGTGGTTCTAGTCGGCGGCGACGGCTGCGCTCGGGTTCGGGCGAGAGAGAGGGGGCAGAGGGGCGGGGGCCTCGGGGAAGAGTGAGAGGGGTCCGAGGGGGTGGCGTGGCACTGCGGGAGACATCCCGGGGAAGCAGGAGGCAGCCAGGCAGGCAGGGAGGTGGCGTGGAGAGCTCGGCGGCGTCGCGGTGTCCCTCCTCTGCCTACTGGCAGAGGTAGGCGATGACTGGCACATGGGCCTGGTGGGCTGGCTTCTCTCCTGGGCCAGGTAAGTAACAGGTACTCCCTCCTTCTCTGTTTCTATTTTAGTTGTTGTTTTCTATTTATTTCAATCTGTTTTGATTTAGTTCAAGCACTAAACCATTTTTGTTTCTTCCAATAATTTTTGCAGGGACTAAAAGGAATATTCTAGAGCCCCTCACAAAATATAAGAATTATTGAAGCATTAAAAATATATATAACATATATTTGCTCCAACTCAAGTACAATACGTGTTAATTCAAAAATCCAGAATGGCCCAGAAATAGGTGCATCATTTTTGGCAGAGGTTTTCACCTTTACCAAAAATCATGAACATTTTAGAGGGCATTTTGGGTTCATTGAAAAATGTTTTATTTGAACCTATTTGAATTCTTTCTGGTGCTAGGGTTTGATCAATCCCCATTTCAAGTTAAATAGAATTTAAACCAGATGCAAACACCATGCAGTTCTAGAAGCTAGGGATGTGACACTTTTCCTATAGACTCAATGTGATCTTGGATCACTAAAATGTAAAATGAAGAGTCTTGAGCTTTTGAGCTTGAGCCAATCCTTTGTCATTAGTATTTTGAGGGATCCACTTTCATCATCCATGCCATGCCATTCATTGAGCTTTCCTGAAATAATAGTCTTGGAATAGCATTAGCTCAATGAGCTATATGTTGTTATGAATTACCAAAACCACCTAGGGATAGTTGCACTTTCAGTGCGTAAAGGCCAAAGGTCAACTCAGAACAAATACCCAAACCATAGTGTATTATTAGCTTGTGGAGACGAGCAGAGACTCACGATCGAAAGTGACCATGTCGCCCCGTCTCGTGGACTTACGACAAGGGCTTAGAATGCCCGGCCGTGCCACGTCATTATCTTGTGGGTGCTCTCCGGGCCCGCCCGAATTTCACCAAGGTCTCAAGTAAAGTCATTGTAACCGTGTGTCCGATCATCAAGGGGAAAACCCGAGGAATCACCCCCGGAGGATTCCACTCAATGTAATCATCAAGGTGAACGTAAGAGGGACCACCCTCGAGGTTCACACTTGAGGTGTTGAACGACAGAGCCGTATCGGGAATGGTGAAAGAGGAAATCACCCTCGATGACCACGACCGAATAGCTACACTACAGAATTATCATCAGGAGTGCGTTATGAGGGATCACCCTCGGCACTCGATAGTAGTTTTGCAGAGTCGAGCAACAAAAGGGGCGTGATGTGATGTGAGGTGTCAGGCTCTGGTCGTCGATCACTCTGATCGAGTCATCGATGATGAAACAGGGGCAACAAGGACAAGGTGGGGGTCACTAATGGATCACTAACCAACCTATACTAAGTAGTTTAGGATAAGCAGGTAGGTAATAATAGCAGATACAAAAGCAGGCTATGCATCAGAATAGGAGCAAACAATAACAGTAGCAAAATCTAATGCAAGCATGAGAGTATAGAATGGGCGATATCGGGATGATCAAAGGGGGGGCTTGCCTGGTTGCTCAGACGAGAAGGAGGGTCGTCATCGACGTAGTGGATCACAGGGACATCAGCATCAATCTCGGGGTCTACCGGAGAGAAGAGGGGGGAAGAAACAGTAAATACATAGCAGGCAAGTGCATAACAGGACAACAGACAGAGCTAGATGTGTTCTAACGCAGCGCTATGTGATACTGGTGAAGGGGGAAACATCCGGGAAAGTATTCCCGGTTCCGGACGTCTGTTAGACAGATGAACCAGAGGGGAAAAGTTCAATGTTTGCTATGCCAGGGACGTGTGGCGGCCGAACGGGCCACGTGTTCAGATTCGTCTCCTCGTTCTAAGCAACTTTCATGTAGAAAACATTTTCATCCGAGTTGCGGTTAATTTTCTATTAATTTACAAAGATTTATTGTTTTATGAAATTTCCTGGAATTAAATAATAATTCGAGTTGACCAAGTCAAAATGACTGGTTAAAAGGGAGGGTGTGGCCCACATGTCATAGGCAGCACCTAAACTATTCTAATTAATTAGATTAACTAGCATGGGGCCACTAGTCATAGGTTAGAAACTAACCTAAACAATATTTAACCAAACTAATTGATGATTAGAGCTAATCTAATTTGTGCTAGCCCATTGTGGCAGTGGCCCAGCCGTGCCACTGTGTGGATGTGCATCACGCTCAAGCAAACGCATGCACATGGCCATGGTCGTGGCATGGACAGGATGCAGCAAGCGTGGCGCCGGGGCCACAGCTAGCAAGTACGGGCCGCGGCGAGCGGCGGCGCTAGTGGGAAGCAGCGGCGGCATCAGCAAGGAGCAGCAGGCAATAGCAGCGGCAAGCTATAGCACAACAACATGCAAGGGTAGCAAGCATCGGCAACAATAGCAGAGAGCAGCAGCCAAAGCAGCACAACATTAGAAGCAGCAAGTAGAGCAACAAATCAGCGAGCAGCCGCCGTGATTGACGAGCAGCAACAAGTTGTGGTGAGGCTACGAGTGGGCGCGCGTGCATAGCAGCGGCAGCAACAGCTCAGGAGCAGCAGCCACACACACACACATACGCGTACGCATGGGTTCGGGCACGATGGTGATGGCGGCCTACGGTGTTCAAATCAAAGGGGAGGAAAGGGGGAATCAGCGGAGGGCCTCACTGCGAGCGCGACGGCATGGTTGGGGAGGCCGGGGAGGTCGTGGTGGTGTAGATCGACGGCGACGTTGACGAGGCAGTGGCGGCCGAGGCGGGGAAGACAGCCATGGCGATGGCTACGCGGTGCCCCAGATTGAAGCGGCACCCGGAACGGACGAAGACGACCATGGAGGACCTTCTAGATGTGCTCCCGAGTGACGGCATCGACGGTGGCCGCGGTAACAACAGCGAAGAGCTCGATCACCGGGGAGCTTTTGAGCCTGAATTAGAGAGGAAGAGGAGGGGGCCGATGGGGGAGAGAGGGGGAAAAGGATGACGGCGTGCTAGGGTTTCGGCCCGGGGCAAGGGGGGAGGCTTATAAGAGGGGTCGGCCGGGCGATGTCCACCACGGCACCGTTGGTAGCGGCCGATGGCCGCCACGCCCTCCCCTGCCCTCTGTTGCGTGAGGAGGGGATGGGTGAGGTGACTAGGCTGGCCTTTTACCTTTTTGTTTTTTTGTTTTATTTATTTCTTTACTACTTTGCATTTTATTTGAGCCACTAAAAGAGTTTTATTTAATACAAAACTTGGCACAGAAATACAAGGCAATAACCTGGGTTTGTACAAAAAAAGTTCCAAGCATTTCGGAGTGTTCAATTATTTTTAGAAATTGAAAAGCTCAAATAATTGGCTGATGGTCCACTGAATAAAATTCCGCGGGCACTGTGGGAATCCAAAAGAGGTTGTTCTAACATGACAAATATCCAGCGAATATTTTCCACACTTTGAAAATTTTAGCTTTCATGTTTGAAAACTTTTATTTTGGTCTTTAATTTAAATTTGAATTTGGTCCGGGTTCGAACCAACGAGAGTTTAACAACAGTAATCATGATGACGTTGCATCATTAGCAGGGAATTACTATAGCTTAATTATCCGGGCGTCACATTACGCTAGGCTGTCATGGCTATTACACATATTACATCCACTGCGCATCAAAGTTCGCCACCAGTGCAAATATAGGGAATAATGTAGTATATCACATACACTAGTTGTCAAAGTTGGCGACCAGTGCAAATACACTCCATAGCAAAACAAGTCTAGAACTGTAACCACTTTAGAACAGCTCAAGAAACAATATCCTGGGTACCCATAATGCTGGCAAGATGCTTAGCAAGCTTATTAACTTTCTCTAGTTTGGCGCTTAAATCCTCCAGCGCTTGTTGTTGCACAAGAAGGTATGCATTTGAATTCTGCAAGGACTTCCTCAGTCCTTCGGCTTCTTGCTGCAACACAACTGACTGATGCCTTTCAGCTTGTAGCTAAGACTGAAGAAGCATAAGTGATTCAAGCAGCGAGTTCGAAGAGCTTGTGCCAGCGGTACTGGCCAGTAACTCGAACACTACATCAACGCATGACTGTGGGGTTGTCTCACTGTCTATAAGATTGTTTTTATCACCTTTCCTGGAGACAAACAGGGTTGTCTCACTATATTGAACATTATCTGCATCACTTTCTCTACCAGTGCATAGTAGGGTGCTCTTCTCCAATATTATGTTCACATTCTACAAGAGAAACAAGCAGTGACATCACATGTTTAGCATGTAGTATACGAGACTCATTTTGGTAAACCAATTCAGTAGTAAGGTGGACAGGATAACAACATGAAAAAAAAAACATATATCTATGTAATATGGTCACTGTATTGGCCATATCATTCTAGTTTATGTTGCCTAATAAAGATAGAGACACAATTCAAATCATATATTTTTAAGACACAACAGCATAGACTGAATATAAGTGTGAGAAACTACACAGCACTGGCAACACTTGTCATGTGCATCACATGAGAACATAATTGTTTATACAACTGAAACTGAAATCAACATAGAGGAAGAAGTTAGAACAACAATCAGTTAAAGAAATAGGTTTAAAACATACCCTTTGCGCCATTAGCGTTTCAAGTGGGTCCTTCAAATTGGAAAGTAGTTGGTATCAGTAAATACAGTGATGCAAGAGCAAAGGAGTATGGACCATAGATACGGAACCTGACCTAAGTACAATTGCTCTTCTGTTTTAAACGTGGAGTTTGGGTTCACTGTGGTGGTCTTCGTGCTTTGCGCACTGGAGTTGCTTTACAAACTACTCGTGTGGGGGTACTCTGTGGTGGACATGGTGCTGTGTCATCTAGAAGTGGGTTACTATCCACTGGGGTTGGGGTTAGATGGTTTGTAGCTGGTTCTGTGGCCAACGGTGTAAGTGTGCAATTTGGAAGCGTCTCGATTATGTGTGGTGGGGCTAGTTCGTGGGCCAATACAACCTTAGTTCTATCTGCATCAATGGCTAGCACCGACTTTTGTGAAGAACAGGTTTTTGCTCCCTTAGATACTTCCATCACCCCCTCCAATTCAAATGGATGATAAACAAGAAAAGAAATTGAAAGTATGGACATTGTATGATAGACAGATCTGGTAATTCACATATATGTTGTCTAACCAAACAGGACAGCATGAAACAATTTCACATATATGATGGCTAACTAAATAGGATAGCATGAAACGGTTCTAGATATATGATGGATAACTTAACATGATATAATGGAATAATTCGACATATGATGAATATATAAATAGCATGACATGAAAAAACTATATGATGTCTTTCTAAAATAGTTTGGGATGAAATAATTCACATACATGTTGTCTAAGTATATAGGATGGCATGATACCATTGACATAATTGATTCATATACTAAGCAGCTGACACTGGCATGTATGATCTCTAAACTAAGCAGATGGAATTGAATATTGTGCATATGATGTATAAACTAAGCAATGCAAGATACCATATGCATGATATGAGAAATATAGACATTGCAAATTAGAGCATACACCTTGGGTGGGATATAGGATTGGTCATTTGTCTCTGAATCTTCCTATGGGGAGCTACCTGTAACCATCGAGATATATGCTTCAACAGGTACAATTGCCTGCTCTGAAGACCTTGTTTTCACTCCGGATTTTTCCATAACCGGCTCAAATGACTGATACACATGAAGATTAGTTCAATATACATAGATTGTCGACAAATGGGATACATAATGCAAAAAAAGGATTGCATGAGAAAATACACATATATGATGCCTGGCTACATGGCGGTGCATAATTCACATATATGATAACTGGCTGAAAAACATGGCATTGCATAATTCGCATATCTGATATAGAAAGCAAACATGAGGCATTCACACAAAGCATGTCCAATCTAAGCAGATGGCATGGCAATGCAAGACACCATATGCATGATGTGAGCAATATAACCCTGTCAAGTTAGATCATGCACCTTGGGGTGGGGGGATACGACTGGTCATCTATCTCCGGATCCTCCTCTGAGGAGCTATCTGTAACCAGCAAGAAATCTGCATTGACAGGTAGCACTGACTGCTCAGAAGACCTTGTTTTCACTCCAGATTTTCCCATGACCGACTCAAATGGCTGATGCATAGGAAGAGTAGATGAATGTATAAACATTGTAGACAATTGGAATACATTATGAAAAAAATATGGAACAATAGAATTCACATATACGATGACTGGTTAAACCGGATGGCATTGCATGATTCATGTATATGATGCCTGGCTAAAGAAGATGGCATTACATAATTCCCATATACTCCCTCCGTTCCTAAATATTTGGCTTTTTAGAGATTTCAAATGGACTACCACATACAGATGTATATAGACATATTTTAGAGTGTAGATTCACTCATTTTGCTCTGTATGTAGTCACTTGTTGAAATCTCTAAAAAGATAAATATTTAGGAAGGGTGGGAGTATGATATAGAAACCTAATAGGTGGCATTCACACAAAGCAAATCTAAACTAAGCGGATGACATATAAGATATATAATGTAAGCAATGCAAGGCTCCATATGCATGATATGACCAACATCAGCATGCCAGGTGAGATCAAACACCTCAGGCGGTAAATAGGAGTGGTCGTCTCCTCTGAATCCCCCTCTGAACATTTATCTTCCCCTGGAATACAATATGGAATGGCGGGAAGGGGGCCACTCCCCACCATGGACCAGCGTCTGCATGACATTATATTCCCACGCAATGGTCTTCTCTTTTTCTCTACATGTTCAGTACGATTGTGTACAATAACTGACATGCATAATAAAAAAACATAGTTAGATTATGTAAGGCCTAAAGGGTGCACGAGAGATCAACACTGATGGTAGCAAACGAGTGGATAGATCCAAAACTAATGATAGCAGGTAGATTATAGCTTCAATTTAAAAAGATAGACGATGGATCATCTACTGTTTGTTGCCCACCCAACATGAACCACATAGAAGACCCCGGATGAACCAGATAGTAGACATATACTATTCATTGCTGCCTCGATATGTGCCCCACAGGCATTTTAAAACTCAAGTTTGAACACTACTTTGGACCTGACTCGGAGTCTAAGACGTGAACAGGACAATAAAGTAGCAGGTAATAATAACCAATGTATAACGTAAGCAGACACGAAAGGGTGCGAACTCTCTTCCAGAACTGTGTAGTCCTCAGGCTCTCTGCTCAGTTGATGATGATAATGCAATTGGCGTGGCTACCGGCAACGGGGAAGATGATCTAAGGCGGCGAAAGAAAGTCGGCTAGGGGAATCTACATTGCAGTGAACGCTTCCGTCGATGGTGGACCTCAGGTGAGGTGGATGACGGCACGGCAGGAGCAGGACATAACACACATAGTTTTCTTTGATACCTATCTGAAAATGAAGTAAATCAGTAAGGGCTCCTTAGAATTGGAGGATTATATAAATGCAGGGACATGAAAAACACAGGAATAGGATAGGAATGCATGTGCAAAATAGAGAATTTGCAAACATAGGATTTCTGTCAACCTGGGTGTTTGGTTCACATGAATTGGAAGAACATAGGAATGGAGAAACATAGTCAAATTATAGTCAAACCATGTGAAAATGAAAAAAAGAATCTTATTATGCCAGTAATGCAATTAGTCCTTTTCTCCATGCATATTAATTTGAAAAGGACGTCCAAGTGGATATTAAAATTCCTACGTTTTTTCTTGGAAAGAGACACCAAAGAAAAAAAAATCCTCGAGTTTTTCTTTGCTCCATTCCTTCTAACCAAATGCACGAATAGTACTACCATAGTAATGTTTCCAATTCCTATTTTTTCCTTCACTTTTTCTTTGAACCAGTGGCGATTCTAGTAGGCAGTCCTCAACAGGATGAAGCCTGACCTCGAAATATTTTGTGAGCTTACATTTGGTCCACATTAGTATCATATAATGGCTATCTTGCTAAACAGATTAAAATTGTGGTTCAAAAAGATCATTTAGTTTTCTCCCCGTTAACTTTGTGACCAAGATCCATTTATTTCTAGATTTGCAACTGCTTTGAACCAAAGGATCCCTGAGGAATCGACATGAATGCAGAGTAACAAGGTGATGCGATGAGTGTACAACCTCTTTGGCATAGCCTTGTTGTCCTGAACATCATTGGGTTGGACGTGGAGGATGGTGATTCTGGTGTGACTATTGGAGGCGGGGAAGAAGATCTGAGGCCTCTGGATATGGCGCTGAGGGTACTGCTCCGCTGTGATGGATGGTTGTGTCGTTGGAGCAGCTCCGGTGAGGTGTACCATAGCGAGGCTGAAGCACGACAAGACAGACAATGTTAATCTAAAGTGGGACTCCAATATCATCAGCAATAGATGATCTAAAATACATCAACAAAAAGTTATAGATGTAAAATGCATCAGCCGCGCCACGACCGCCCCGACAGATGCTGTAAATACTGTTCACTCTCAACTTAACTAAAGAAACTGAACTTTATAGTCAAAACTGAATTTTACTATCGAAACTGATTGAACTAGTAGGAGAGCATTGCAATAGATGTTTAGGGCGTTCGAGAACTAGTAGCAGCGAAGTAGTCATCTAAATCAGCAGCCGCTCGAGCAGGGAATGCACTAGCAGAGAGCAACTCGTGCAGCAGCACCGCGAGCGAGTGCTAAAGTAGCAACTCCTGTAGATGCCGAAGGTCATGCAGCAGCCCTAACGCAAGCGAGAGCAAGAGCAGAGCAGTAGCAGGAACAAGAGCAAGAGCGGAGCAGCAGCGTGACCGATAGCAATAGCAGAGCAGAGCAACAGCAGAGCAGAGCAACAGCGTGAACGAAAGCAAGAGTAGTGTAGTAGCACTACCAACAGCAAGAACGAATCCGCTACGCGAGCGAGAGCCAGAGCAGCAGCAGTAGTAGCAGCGCGAGCGAGAGCCGGAGCAGCAGCTGCAGCTAGTGCCGGTGTGGAAGTCGCCGCCGATGAAGCAAGATTGAATAAAAGATAAAATGCAGCGATGAGTGCTGAACCTCCTTGGTGGAGCCAAGTAGGCCTCGGCTTCATCGGAGGAATTGGTGAGGGTGTTGCGGTTCCGGTGGGGCAGGTCAAGACGGTGTTGTGGGGATGGAGGTGGCATGATAGACGAGGTGAACATCGGGGAAGCTCCTTGGAGGTGGAGGACGGGGTGGCTGATCCGGCAGGACAACGAGATCGACGACGGATCCTCATCTGGTGCGGTGGATGAGGGACGACGAGCTGTTGCGGTGGACGACATCATCTGGGAAGAATCTCTAGTTGGGCGGTAGTCGGGAGGCCGAGGGAGGAGCGTGCGGTTTCGCTGGTTTTGCGGCCTCGGTGTTCGAATGGGGGGTGAAGGGGAAGGTAGGGGGAGCCATGGCTTAGGGACATGCTTGTCCGAAATGTAGGGTAAGTTACGAACGTACCTCCACCTGTTTTGACCACGTAACATCGAGGCGACATTTTCGGCTGAGGGGCAAAAGGGGTATTTCACGTGTCTGGGCTGCGGGACCGATTTCGGATGAGGAGGGACTTTTCGCGTGCATCGAAATTTCAGGATAACAAGGCGCGTCGCGGGTTGAAGAGGCGGGAGTTTCACAACAGAAGAGATAAAAGATACTCGAGCTTAAAAGTTTGGGATAACAAGGCGCAGAACCCATGTTCGGCAGAACGAATTAACATGTACAAAAAAAATTCATACAAGACACAAGAGAGTCATGTCGCTTTTACTATATTGCTATTGAAAAAACTACAAGAAAAACTGTAAAAAAAATTGGGAGCACAAGATTACCCTCTACAGTACCAAATCAATTAGCACTTCCCTCAACAACAACAAATAACAAATCAATTCCCACCACAAGAAAGAGTCATGCCCCTATTTATGTGAACCAAAGTTTACATTTTGTTAAATTTGGGAATTATTCTGGGTTCGTTTGGCCTTTTTTATACATCAATTGAGTTTCTGGACATTTAATGTGCATAATTCAAATTTGAACTGCAAGCACATGCTCCGGTGCACCAAAGTTGGTTGAAAAATCACATGTGTCTCCTTGGGTGAATTTCTAGGTCCCATGCTAGAAATGGTTATGAAATTCAAACATCTAGGCGTCGTGTCTCGGATGAGAACAATGAGTAACTTGGTTTTTAAATTCCTATAAATCCAAAACTCGCCTGGAAATCATGAAACTTGGCATGGGGTCATGTCATGGCACAAACATGTTGTGGTAAAAAACTTGGCCGGATTGGAACAAGTTTTGGTATAAGCTTCTTGCAAACCAGAGCTTCTCTCAAGAAGGCTCGTGGTTCTGAGAGGGAATGTGTCACCTTTGTGTGCGAAATGATATACGCTGCCCCCCTTGATTTTCTTTACAGAGGCAACATAGAACTATATGACTGTCATCTTAAATTTTGGGATTAGTCGGGTTCATTTGGCCTTGTTTATACATTAATTGAATTTCTAGTCATTTCATGTGCATAATTCAATTTTGAACTACAAGCACATGCTCCAGTGCACCAAAGTTGGTTGAAAAATAAGATGTGTCCTTGGGTGAATTTCTAGGTCCCATGCAAGAAATTGGAATGAAAATCAAACATCTAGGCGTCGTGGCCCAGCCAAGAACATTGAGAAACTTTATAAAATTCTTGTAAATCCAAAACACGCCTGAAAATCATGAAACTTGGCATGGTGTCATGTCATGGTACTATCATGACGGGGTAATTTTTTTGGCCGAATAGGACTAGTTTTGGTATAAGCTTCATGCAAGCCGGAGCTTCTCTCAAGAAGGCTCGTGGTTCTGAGAGGGAACGTGCCACCTATTTGTGCGAAATGATATACGTTGCCCCCCCTTGATTTTCTCTTCCAGAGGCAACATAGAACTAGATGAGTGTCGTGTTAAATTTTGGAATTATTTCAGGTTCATTCGGCCTTTTTTTATACATTAATTGAGTTTTTGGACATTTAATATGCATAATTCAAATTTGAACTAGAAGCACATGCTCCAGTGCACCAAAGTTGGTTGAAAAATCACATGTTTGTCCTCGGCTGAATTTCTAGGTCCCATGCAAGAAATGGGAATGAAAATCAAACATTTGGGCATCGTGGCTCGGCCCAGAACATTAAGAAACTTGGTTATATAATTCTTGTAAATCCAAAACACGCAAGAAAATGATGAAACTTGGCATGGTGTCATGTCATGGTAATATCATGTTGTTGTAAAAAACTTGGCCAAATTGGAACAAGTTTTAGTATAAGCTCGGAGCTTCTCTCAAGAAGGCTCGTGGTTCTAAGGGGGAACATGCCACCTTTGTGTGTGAAACGATAGAGGCTGCCCCCCTCCACCCGTTGATTTTCTTTACAGAGGCAACATAGAACTATATAAGTGTCGTGTTAAATTTTGGAATTATTCCGGGTTCATTTGGCCATTTTTATACATTAATTGAGTTTCTAGACATTTAATGTGCATAATTCAAACCTGGACTACAAGCACATGCTCCAGTGCATCAAAATTGGTTAAAAAATCACATGTGTGTCCTCGGGTAAATTTCCAGATCCCATACAAGAAATGGGAATGAAATTCAAACATCTGAGCATCATGGCTCAGCTGGAAACATTGAGAAACTAGGTTTTTTAACTCCTGTAAATCCAAAACTTGCTTGGAAATCATGAAACTTGGCATGGTATCATGACAAGCCACTAACATGTTGTGGAAAAAAACTTGGCCGAATTGGAACAAGTTTTGGTATAAGCTTCTTGCAAACCGGAGCTTCTCTCAAGAAGGCTTGTGGTTCTGAGAGGGAATGTGTCACCTTTGTATGTGAAACGATATAAGCTGCCCCCTTGAATTTCTTTATAGAGGTATCACAGAACTATATGACTGTCGTGTTAAATTTTGGGATTAGTCCGGGTTCATTTGGCCTTGTTTATACATCAATTGAGTTTCTGGTCATTTAATGTGCACAATTCAATTTTGAACTACAAGCACATGCTCTAGTGCACCAAAGTTGGTTGAGAATTCACATGTGTGTCCTTGGGTAAATTTCGAGGTCCCATGCAAGAAATGGGAATGAAATTCAAACATCTGTGCATCATGGCTTAGCCAAAAACATTGAGAAACTTGGTTTTTAATCCCTGTAAATCCAAATCTCGCCTGGAAATCATGAAACTTGGCATGGTGTCATGACATGCCACTAACTTGTTGTGGAAAAATACTTGGCCGAATTGGAACAAGTTTTGGTATAAGCTTCTTGCACACCAGAGCTTCTCTCAAGAAGGCTCGTGGTTCCATGAGGGAACGTGCCACTTTTGTGTGCGAAATGATATACACTGCCCCCATTTATTTTCTTTACAGAGGCAGCACATAACTATATGACTGTCATGTTAAATTTTGGAATTATTACGGGTTCGTTTGGCATTTTCATGCATTAATTGAGTTTTCGGTCATTTAATGTGCACAATTGAAATTTGAACTACAAGCACATGCTCCAGTGCACCAAAGTTGGTTGAAAACTCACATGTGTGTCCTCAGGTAAATTCGTAGGTCCCATGCAAGAAATGGGCATGAAATTCAAACATCTGGGTGTCATGTCTCGGCCAGAAACATTGAGAAACTTGGTTTTTTAATTCCTATAAATCCAAAACACACATGAAAATGATGTAACTTGGCTTGGTGTCATGACATGGCACCAACATGTTGTAATTTTGTTGTCCGATTTGCAAAGGCGCACAGATTAACAATCAACAAAGTTATTTTGGAACAAACGATGTCACATTACAATCGGAAACACATGTATTATTGAAACTGTCAGATTTAGGGACCCGACAACCCTTGAGAGGTTTGAACCCTAGGGTGCGTGCAGAGATCTCAACCTGCCCAGCCTGCCTACTCGCGATCCTCCTAGCTTAGCGCGTCGAGCTCGAAGAGACACAAAGACACAGAGATTTATACTTGTTCGGGCCATCGTTGTGGTGTAATACCCTAATCCAGTGTGGTGTGGTGGATTGCCTCGAGGGACCATGAATGAACTAGTATAGTGGATGAACAAGCCTCAGGAGGTGAGGTGTTCTTGAGCTGGTGTGGTGTTCTACTTGTTCTGATTTCCGTCCTCTCTTCCTTTCTATGGTGGTGGCTAAGTCCTGTATATATTGGCCTTGGTCCTCTTCCTAAATATGAGCGGGAAGGGATTCTACAATGGCGGGATATGAAAGGGGACAAGTAGTACTGTATATCCTGACAAAAGTAGTCTTTGCCTGTGAAAAGCCTCTGGTCGTGACGCTGCGGTGGGCTCGATGATGACCTCCATCCTGCCGTCTTGGCGGTCTTGGTCTTGTTGCACTGGAATGGCAACATTTGGATGATTCCTCGGTACTCTGCGCTCGTGGCTTGCCTCCCTTGCACCGAAGAGGAAACCTGCACTCTGCACCCACCTGGCACCCACCTAGCCTTGGTCGTCATGGCTCATGTCAGCTGAGCCTCATGAAGTACATGCATAGAACTCTCCGCCCCTCAGGAGCCCTCCTGACGAGGCCAACTCCTTCGGGGGTCTTGACATCGTCCGCCTCGCGAGTCTGGGCCCCTCGTGAGGTTCTTGCGGTGTTGGTGTTGAAGCTGGGTTGTGCCAGACCGTTGATGGAGTCACGCGGTGGGTGAGGAAGTCCTGGACTTGGGGGTCCTTGGGCAGCCGGACTATATGCTTATGCCGGACTGTTGGACTATGAAGATACAAGATTGAAGACTTTGTCCCGTGTCCGGGTGGAACTCTCCTTTGCGTGGAAGGCAAGCTTGGCAATTTGGATATGTAGATTCCTTTCTCTGTAGCCAACTCTATGTAACCCTAGCTCCCTCCGGTGTCTATATAAACCGGAGGGTTTAGTCCGTACGACAGGAACAATAGTCATAATCATAGGCTAGCTTCTAGGGTTTAGCCTCTACGATCTCGAGGTAGATCAACTCTTGTAATACTCATATCATCAAGATCAATCAAGCAGGAAGTAGGGTATTACCTCCATAGAGAGGGCCCGAACCCGGGTAAACAACGTGTCCCCCACCTCCTGTTACCATTAGCCTTAGACGCACAGTTCGGGACCCCCTACCCGAGATCCGCCGATTTTGACACTGACAGTGGGCCGCAGGCAGGCAGGACTGGATACCCCCAAGTGCAGGACACGGACAGTAGCCCCCGGGCCCAAGGCGCGCTCAGACTTGGCTTCCAGGCGAAGCCAAAGGGCAAGTGTGAAGCACCACGGACCCTAACCGCCTGCAGCCTTGATGACGCGTGGCGATTGATTGGATGTGGGCGACTCCGTTTCCCCATGCTGCCTCGGCAACTGCTCCTGTCTGACAAAAAGGGGTGCCGCCTGCCTCCAGGCTTTCATTGCTCCTTCTTCGTCTTGCTCCAAATCCCCTTCTCCCCACAATGGAAAATCTCACCAGATCTTCCGGTTTTCCACCAAATCTTCTGCTCGATGGCCGTCGAGAAGACCATGGATTCTTCCTCGGGTGTTACCATTAGCCTTAGACACATAGTTTGGGAGCCCCTACCCGAGATCTGTCGGTTTTGACACCGACATTGGTGCTTTCATTGAGAGTTCCACTGTGTCTTCACCATAAGGCTTGATGGCTCCTTCAATCATCTACAACGACGTGGTCCAGGGTGAGGTTTTCCTCCCCGGACAGATCTTCGTATTCGGCGGCTTCGCACTGCGGGCCAACTCGCTTGGCCATCTGGAGCAGATCGATAGCTACGCCCATGGCCATCCGGTCAGGTTTGGAATCCTGAACTACACAGCCGACATCCGCGGAGACTTGATCTTCAACGGATTCGAGCCCATGACAGGTGCACCCTACAGCCACGATGAGCATGACCTAGATCTGCCATCAGACGGTGTTCAGGATATCTCACCTGCAGCTGCCCTGGCTTTAGATCCAGTGAGGATCGTGCCATCCGAGGACAGGAGGATGGACCCTGCCACGGAAGCCGCACACTCAACGGCGATAGAGCCGAACACAGATTTCACTTCCAATGAAGTCTGTGTCATCGGACATTTGGACTCGTCTCCGGCCATAGGCTTCGAACCGCGTGTATCCGCGCCCATCGGATCTAACCGGGCACCGATCTTGGAGTTCTGCTCCGTGGACATCTTTCAACACTCGCCCTTGGGTGATGTCCTAAACTCATTAAAATCTCTCCCCTTGTCAGGAGACTCTTGGCCGAACTATGTCCGGCTTGAGTGGGAAGCGGACGACAAAGGAATTCGTTACCCACCCACCACCCACTTAATAGCCACTATCGATGACTTAACCCACATGCTTGACTTCGACTCCGAAGACATCGACGGTATGGACGACGATGCCGGAGAAGAATAGGAACCACCGCCCACGGGGTGCTGGACAGCCACCTCATCATATGACATATATATGGTGGACACACCCAAAGAAAACAATGGCGAGGATCAAAAGGATGCAAAAGAGGATAATCCTCCTGAGAAACAGCCGAAGCATCAACGTCAGCGGCGCCGCTCTAAACCACGCCAGGGTAGAAACAACGATACCGACACAAGAGATAATAGCACTCCGAATGATGCCGAAGACGAAAACAACCCCGCCCAGCCAAGCTTCGAACAGGCCGGATGGGAGGATGGGCAAGCTAGCCCCGATGAACAGGCCATGAATGAAAACTCAGAGGATGGAAATTACATGCCCCTCTCCGAAGACGAGGTGAGCCTCGGCGACGAAGAATTTACCGTGCCTAAGGATCCCGTCGAGCAGGAGCGCTTCAAGCGCCGGCTTATAGCCACTGCAAAGAGCCTGAAGAGAAAGCAGCAGCAGCTTCAAGATGATCAAGATCTGCTCACTAATAGATGGACTAAGGTCCTGGCGACCGAGGAATATAGAATCGAGCGCCCAACCAAAAGTTACCCAAGGCGTAGGTTGTTACCTCAATTCGAGGACCAGGCACTAGAGCCTATACTACCAGTGCAGGATGCGGCTGAACGACCACCTCGTGGCCGAGACAAAGCGGCGTATTAGTCCTAACACCAGCCCGCACCCCATCGCCGAACAAATAAAAACACAAAGGCCCGGGGCTACACGCATGACCTGCGAGATGAATTGGAAAACAAAGCAGGAGAGTCAAGATCGATCTACGGATCACGGGGGCGCGCCCCAGCGCGTGACAATGACCGCCACGCCGGATATACTAAATAAAATCCGCCCGGGCTGAATACAGCAGACCAGATTGTGACACTACACAATTTTTATTTGGTTTTTATCAAAAACTTTGTGGTTTTGAGGAGAGACTTTTTTTTCTTTTTCAGAAAAACCTTCCTCTTAAAAACCTCCTTTTGCCTTGGCAGGGATTTTATTTCTTTCAAGCTTTGGTGGTTGATCTTTTGCAAACTTCTTCTCTGTTAGTTCCCTCTAAAAATTTAATTCTTTTTTCTTTTGGGAGCTTTTAATTTGTTTATTTTTTTAGTGAAGCTCTATGAAAATTTGGGTTTTTCTTATCTTTGAAGCCACCCTTGGCTTTGTATTTTTGCCCATGAGATAAAACCCCTCCAAAACCTCCCCTCCCCCTTGTGATCAACCTAAATTCTCTGTCCCAACTAATCCAAACTGGTTTTGGATTTTTATTCTAATTATTTTCCCCTCAATTCAATTCTGAAAATTATTTGGAGCCTGAGAGATTTTCAAAGCAAGTGCCCTATTGCATTTGAGTTTTGACCTCAAACCAATTCTCCTGGATTGTCCTTAGCATCCATAACCCAGAACCATCTTGATCCACTCCTCCTCTTTTCAAAATTTTCAAAATTCAGTCTCTACAAGTTTGGACCATATTTGCCAAATTTGGTGAAATTCATATCTACACTCCTCCAAAAATTCCACCGAAATTCAGGCAGCCTATTTGAGCAATGAGAAGCCACTCCACCAAAAATCAGCTCAATGAAAAATCCCTACATGCCTGGATCATTCTATCGAACACCTTGCATGCACTGTTTTCCTTACACTTTCAGAAATTTAGTTAAATTCAATTTTCAGTTTCGACAGTTTCAGTCACGCGGCCACAGTGCACTTGGCACGTTGCGCGCGGCCTCGCTTGCTTGTCCGAAGCTTCACACGTGCACTTGGCGCGACCCTGGCGTCGGTGGTGCCCTGGCCCGCCTGCGCCGGCGTGTCTTGCGGCGGCCGGCTCCCCGTAACGGCCGACAGGGAGGAGAACGGCGGCGCAACGCCGTTCGGCGCCGCCCAAATCCTCTGGTAGCTCCGCGTGGCCGTCTCCGTGCCAGCGCACGCATGCGGCACCGTCGCCGTGGCGCAGCACGCACGGAGCGCGCTCTGTGCCACCGACGGGCCCGCGCCGCCCCGTTCCGTCGAGCTCGACCTTAACACCCAAACCCCGTCCAGTTTAACACCAAAACGGACCCATTGAACCTCCGTGATGACGCTCGACCCCCTAACCACCCCGACCGAGCACTGCGCCACCGTAATCGCTCGCCGGTGATCCTCGTTCACGGCAACCGCCTCGGACCGCCTATATAAAGGGGTCCCGAGCTCACTCTCATGCACGCAGCACCCCCACTACTCACCAACACCCCGCCAGGCCACTAGGGGGACCTCGAGGAGGTCTCCTCCCCCAGCTCCGGCCGCCTCGCCCCGCCTCGGCCTCCAGCCCGATTCGTTCTGGTGAGGCCATCTCCGGCGCTCAAACCCCGTTCGTTACCTTCTCTAGCTGCCAGGAGCATGAGCCCCTCTTCAATTTAACCTTTGCAGCCCTCTCCGACGAGCCCCTCGACCACCCGAGCCGCCGTCCGCCGGAGCAAAGCTCGCCGTCGACGTGGTGCTCGCCGACCGACTCCACCACCATCAACTGACGCGGAAGGGTGCCCTGAGCACGGAGGTACTCTCCGATCTCTCTGCCTCGCCGTGGATCGCCGCCGGCGACCACCGCGGCTCTTGGGCGCCGGCGAACTCTGCCGCCCCGTTTGAACATTTGAACCTGACGGGTGGGACCCCACCGTCAGCCTCTCTGCTCTCTCTTTCGAATCGTTTTCTGGAAGCGCCTTCGGGCAGAATGCGTTTTCTCTTCGGGCTGGCGTAGTCGCTACCGAAGCGTTTTCTGTTTTTATAAACTAGCCCCTGGAAATCTTCTGTTTCATTACAGATAAGTCCCTGGACAAAAAACCTTATATCTTTTAATCAGAAAAGTATTTTTGATTGATTCTTTTTCTGTTCTCTTTAAAATTTTGTCTAGTTTTTTACCAGATTTATTTGAAAAATATTTGGTTTACCTTCTGTGCACTCCTTGGTATTTACGTTAGCGCATATATTTTCTTTAAACCGTAGATACCGAGGGAGGTGACGGAGCCGCGAACTTCACCGAGCTAGGCTCCGACTACTCTGAACCAGGCAAGCATGTTTGAACTTTTGATATGATGAGTGTCTTGGCATGTTTTGCATTTAGTTAGTTTCATGGCATGTTGGTGAGCATACCGATGAACGTTATTTTATGTGATAATAAGGTGAGTGAGTTCGATGATCCATACGTGGATGAATGTGAATATGAATGGCCATGTGTTGGCATGAGGATGGGTACGACGGCAGTGTTGTAGCATGCCAGTCTTACGCCAGACTATGTGACTTCAGTGTCAAACCATATCGGTCCAGTACCTATCATTTCCTTCCTTGTACTACCACATGTTTTCCGCAAGGAATATGGTTTAGTAAGTTGCAAACCACTTTCATGGTACACACCAAAGAGGAGAGGCCGTGATGATGGTTCCATGGCCCTGGATTAAAGCCAGTCATCCGGTCAGGGGGCATGGGTGTTTCCGGTTGGGACCGAGAGGGGGGCACCCCTTAGAGCGCGCGTATATAAATTTGATCCCATGCTATTCGAGATTGTGATCTCCCCGTCTCAAAAGTTTTTCTTGGACGATGACTAGGGTGATTCCTAGCATCGAGAGGTAGGATGGGTGTGTACCGGTTAGCTGTGTTTTCTTCCGAAATACCATAAACGGAACTAGTCCTTCGTGACTACGGAAATCCGTTGACTGTGGGAAAAATTTTGTACAAACTCTGCAGAGTCATATATTCCTCCAAATCATTTCTTCCATGTCAAGTTTCGTTCCATCTTATCCTAATCAATTGTCAGCTTTGATGACAGAGACTCCGGTGGATCGCATGAGTGCTAAGTCCGATTGAATGATTATCCCTGTGGATGGACTAACCCGTTTATTCTCATGGATTGAATGTTTATTATGAGTATTATTTACTTGTGAATAAAAGCCCTTTCTGCGATGTCGCTCAGACGTCCGACTGTGGCATTTCTTTTAAAGCCCTTTATGTGATGTCGCTCAGACGTCCGACTGTGGCATTACTTTTAAAGCCCTTTCTGCGATGTCGCTCAGACGTCCGACTGTGGCATTTCTTTTAAAGCCCTTTATGCGATGTCGCTCAGACGTCCGACTATGGCATTTCTTTTAAAGCCCTTTTTGTGATGTCACTCAGACGTCCGACTGTGGTATTTCTTTTAAAGCCCTTTATGTGGTGTCGCTAAGACGCCCGACTGTGGCATCTTTTTTCCTTATTTTTATTTGTTCACCTTTCGAGGCGTCGCTTCAGACACCCGATCGGTCTTCATTTGTGTTATGTTGGGATTTCAGGCGGACTACCGCCGTTTCCCCTCTTTCTTACCCCGTTATGCTAATTTTATTTTAATGTGCATTGATGAATTAATCATGTCGCATCCATGCATGCATTTGTTATATCTTACGTCCGAACTGTCTTGCGAGTACTTTCAAAGTACTCACTGGCTTGTTGATTTGGCCAGATGCTGACGAAGGCGATCTCATGGATGAAGAGTTTGATAGCGAGTCCGACACCTAGAGGAGTCCCAGTCAGTCTTGTGCGACCCTGGATTTGGTCACTGTATTATATCCGCTTCCGCTACCAAATAAATTCATCGAGCCTCTCCTCGACGCTCGATGAGATGACAGACGTAGAGTCTTGTATTTCTCTCCCCGCTGTGTTTTTCCACCACCGTCCTATCCTCGTGTCAGTAGTATGCCTCCACACCCCTGTGTCGTGTCCGCCATTATGTATAATTATTGGCGTGCTTGTAATAATTTGGTTGAGCAACCGTAGTTCGACCCTGTAATATATTTTATGCTACTGGCTTATTGTATCAAGAATTTGTCTGCCAGTGTGGAGGATTTCTCTCATGCTGGACTTAAAAGATTGGCTTTTCAATAAATATTTTTATTGGAAAACCGGTCGTGACAAGCTTGGTACCAGAGCCAGGCTGACTGTAGGAAGCCACTAGGTGCGATCGCTAATTGGTTATTAGCCTGATAGAGCTAATTTATATTTTTGCAATGGTAGTCATTTTCTGTCAGTCAGCATAAATTTATGATCTGACCATGCAGAATTTTTGCCTACTTTTGTAGATGGCCGACAATAGCTGCGAGTCTCAGACCTTCGCCAACGTGCCCGATGGGTTCGTCAAGCTTCTTTCTTTCATCGTTCAGGTCGCGATGGGGCCATCCGTGCGCCCAGTCTTCACACTCTGCCAGCACCGAGTCAACGACAATCTGACCATGCACCAGGCCGCGGTGCAGTTCAAGGGAGGGCGTGGTGAGTTACGCCACTTCCGGTTCGTGGGAAAAGCCATGCCTACGGAGAGGCATGCTATGCAGATGGCAGCCCGCGAGGCGATAGCTCGTCTCAGGGATGTCCTCCCCGTGATGAAGACTCGTCGTTACCGTTATCTTCCGTGCCATGTGCCTTACACCTGTCACTACGCATACTCCTGCCCCAGAGGAGAACGAGACGAGGCTTTTGAGATGCTCATTGAGTATCTCCGGGCCCTGGAGGCAGCCTTCGACAACCTGGTGGACGACTTCGTAGCTACCCGCATGGACTCAGTTCATGGCTGTGCTGCCAACAGGAGGGAGCTCCTACCAATCGCACCGCCACTGACTTTTGTCTCGTCATCAGCATCTTTTACGCCTGCTCGTCGTCTGCCTTCTACCGAAGAATTCAACCAAGTTATTGCGCCCACTCCAGTGCGCACTGCACCACCCTTCGCGCCCACTCCTGTACGTGTTGCTCCGCCCCTGGCAACCGCTCCGCCCACTCTGCGCAACACTACACGTATGGAGCCCATTAGTGAGGAGGAAGTCGAGTCCCCAACCTCGCTACGCCTCGCCCTCGGCAGGGCAAAGGAGGTCGTCAACATTTCTGCCTGAGTACGCCTAGCTGCCATGTAATGTGCCGCTTTGTAAGATATGTACATAGGTTGTGAGAAGTAGCCTGTTTGCGCATCATGTAGGATCTAGAGAAGTGCACTAGCCTAAATAACATGTCAGGATTATGTACGCATATCCTGAGTGATGTATTGTATAATTACCGCCCGCGTGTAGGATATGTAATGAGCAGTCCTTCTCCGTGCGCAAGTCGATTTGTTTTTCTTAAGTAAGCTGAGTTATTTAATTCTATTTGCCAGCTTTATGCATTTATGGATTTGTTTTTGCGACTCTTTCCGCTTTTCTTATGGGTTTTACAAAATATATCCCCAGAGTGAAAAATGTCTCGTCCTTGGACTCGCTCCATGCCAATTCCATCAGAGGAAAATTATGATGCACAACCAACAACGAGTTCACTCAGGGACAGTCAAGCCAACCGGGCAATGAATCGGCACTTTCACAAATGTGCCGCCTTTATGAACAAAGTCAGCAACAACATCGTGAAATAATGAACCAAGTCATCAACATGGGAAATCACCATGGACAGTATCAACAGCACTCCAAGTTATCTGAGCTACAGAAGACACGTCCTCAAACATTTTCTCATACTGACAAGCCTCTTGAAGCCGAGGACTGGCTTCGAGATATGGAGAGAAAATTAATTATTGCAAAATGTTCAGACCCCGAGAAGGTATTATATGCTCCGCACTATCTCACAGGAGCAACCGCATCGTGGTGGGAGAATTTTCTGCACATGCATCCCAACGAAAATGACATAACCTGGGATGATTTCAAGGAAGGTTTCCGTGGTGCACATATTCCTAAGAGTATTATGAAAATCAAGAAGAGAGAATTTGATGACCTCAAACAAAGGAACATGACAGTGTCAGATTACAACAGTCAATTTACCCTATTATCCCGCTACGCCAATGAGGAGCGTATGACTGAAATCAAGAAGATGGAGAAATTCCTTGACGGTCTGGCGCCCGCGCTTAAATGCCAACTAGTCATGCACACTTTTCCTGATTTTAAAACGCTGGTGGACAAGGCCATTACTCTGGAAAATGAGAGACGCAGTCTGGAAGATATCCGCAAGCGAAAAAGGGACCAGATAATCACACTCGCAATCACCGAAGCAAGATAGATTTTAAAAGGGTGGGACACCCAAATTCTCATCCAATGTCTCACGCCCAATCAAGAATTTTCATGCAAGGCACAAGGAATTCACCTATCGCCCCGGCGTTACTTGTTACGCTTGTGGAGAAGAAGGGCATTATGCCAAACAGTGCCCCAAGCCAAGGAACTCAACCCCAAAGCCGAACAACGGCGGCAATAATTCAGCGCCCAAACGAAACAATTTCAATCCCAACAATAACCACAGGAAGGGTCATCTGAACCACGTAACCAAAGAGGAGGCACAAAATGCTCCGGATATCGTACTCGGTACGTTTCCTGTCAACACAATACCTGCAATGGTTTTGTTTGATTCTGGAGCTTCTCACTCTTTCATCTCGAAAAGTTTTGCTTTGCAAAATAATTTTTCTATGCTTCCTTTGGAGAAATCCATAATAATCAAGTCCCCCGGGATTCAGCAAGTTTCTCAGAATTACTGTCAGAATGTGGTCATTGAGTTTGAAGGATTGGAGTTTTACGCAAATCTTATTGTATTGGAAAATAAAGGACTGGATGTCATCCTAGGGATGGATTGGCTAACCACCAATAAAGGTTTTATCGACTGTTTCAACAGGACCGTGATTCTCACACACCACCAAGGGAAGACAATAAGAGTATCAACCAAGGAAGGAAAAAGACCGCGGCAACCGAGATTAAATAAGGTGGACGTTTCTGAGCTAAACAAGGTTCCATTAGTGTGTGAATTTGCAGATGTATTCCCTGAAGAGCTGCCAGGCATGCCACCAGATCGAGAAATAGAATTCCGCATTGAGCTAGCACCAGGAACCACCCCCATATACAAGAAACCATACAGAATGGCACCATCCGAGTTGATCGAATTGAAGAAGCAAATAAAGGAATTACTGGATAAAGGATACATTCGGGCCAGCTCCTCACCTTGGGGATCACCAATTTTATTTGCCAAGAAGAAGGATGGAATGCTGAGATTGTGTATCGACTATCGAGCACTTAACATGGTCACGGTCAAAAACAAATACCCGATGCCAAGGATAAACGATTTGTTTGATCAACTTGCTCAGGCCAAGGTATTCTCAAAAATTGACTTAAGGTCAGGATACCATCAATTGAAGGTACGAACGGAAGATATCCCCAAAACAGCCTTCACCTCCAGATATGGACTGTACGAGTTCACAGTGATGCCATTTTGTTCACCTCATGAACAAAGTATTTATGAAGTTTATGGACAAATTCGTCGTAGTATTCATCGACGATATTCTGGTATACTCCAAAACACCAGAAGAGCACGCAGAACATCTCAGGATTGTACTAGGAGAGCTAAGGAAACACCAATTGTATGCCAAGTTCAGCAAGTGCGAATTTTGGCTAAGACAAGTAGGTTTTCTAGGCCACGTGCTGACTCAAGACGGTTATAGCAGTGGACCCAGAGAAAGTCAAGGCCGTACTTGACTGGAAGTCACCAGCCTGCGTAACAGACATACGAAGTTTCTTGGGAATGGCAGGGTATTACCGCAGATTTATTGAAGGATTTTCCACCATATCCAAGCCTATGACACAGTTACTCAAGAAAGATAAGAAGTTTGAATGGACAGAAGCCTGCGAGAAAAGTTTCCAAGAGCTAAAGCGGAAATTAACAACAGCACCAGTATTAATTGTACCCGATATACACAAGAATTTTGAAGTATTTTGTGACGCATCCAGAAAGGGTCTCGGATGCATGTTGATGCAAGAAGGCAAGGTTGTCGCCTACGCTTCAAGGCAACTTCGCAAACACGAGGAAAATTATCCCACTCATGATTTAGAAATGGCAGCAGTTATTCATGCACTCAAGGAATGGAGGCATTTCCTACTTGGGAATCGATGTGAGATATATACGGATCACAAAAGCCTCAAATACATTTTTACGCAGCCAGAACTAAATTTACGGCAACGCCGCTGGTTAGAATTGGTAAAGGATTACGATGTTGGTATCCATTACCATCCAGCGAAAGCAAACGTAGTGGCCGATGCCCTGAGTCGGAACCCCAGCTCCGACGGGAACTATCTGCACAGCTTGAGGCCCGAATTCCATCAAGAATTTGTCAAGCTCAACTTGATAATGGTAGCAGAAGGCACCATATCAAACTTGGAAATACAACCACACCTTGTGGAGAAAATTAAAGAGGCTCAGTCCGGTCACCCCAGCATTGAAGGAATTAAAAGGAAGTTGAGTATGGGCAAGGCCTCGGAATTCGTCATAGACAATGAAGGAATATTATGGTATGGAGAAAGGCTATGCGTGCCAAACATAGAAGACCTTAAACAGCAAGTTTTAACTGAAGCACACACCACTCCATATTCGATCCACCCTGGAGGAACCAAAATGTATAAGGATATTCAGGAAAGATTTTGGTGGCACGGTATGAAGAGGGACATAGCCGCTTTCATTGCATGTTGCGACTCATGTCAACGCATAAAAGCTGAACATCAGAGACCAGCCGGACTACTGCAACCTAACAAAATACCTGAGTGGAAATGGGATGAAATAGGGATGGATTTTATTGTCGGATTACCTCGGTCACGACACGGGAATGATGCCATATGGGTCATCACTGACAGGTTGACCAAAGTAGCACACTTTATTCCAGTAAAGACAACCTACATCACTCAGAGGCTTGCCAGGATTTATCTTTCTCGCATAGTCTGTCTGCACGGTGTCCCGAAGACTATAATTTCCGACAGAGGCACTCAGTTCGTCTCAAGATTTTGGGAGCAATTACAACAGGCTCTGGGAACCCAACTAGCCTTCAGTACCGCATACCATCCACAGACTGATGGACAAACAGAACGCGTAAACCAAGTTTTAGAAGACATGCTGAGAGCATGTGTCCTCACCTATGGAACCAGTTGGGAGGACAGCCTGCCATATGCCGAGTTCGCATACAACAATAGTTACCAGGCCAGCCTGCAAATGGCTCCTTTCGAAGCCCTATACGGAAGGAGATGTCGTACCCTGTTAAATTGGTCAGAGACCGGAGACAGCCGCATCTTCGGACCAGATATGCTCAGGGAAGCCGAGGAAAAAGTAAAGTTAATCAGGGACCAACTTAAGACCGCTCAAAGTCGACAGAAAAGTTATTATGATCAGAAACATCGTAGGGTCAGCTTCGAACCCGGTGAATTTGTATACTTGAGAGTATCCCCGATGAGAGGATTGCAACGGTTTAAGATTAAAGGAAAATTAGCACCAAGATTCATTGGACCATTTTGCATAGTGGCACGAAGAGGCACTGTAGCCTACCAGCTAGACTTACCCGAAGACTTGTCCGACATTCACGACGTGTTCCACGTCTCTCAATTAAGGAAGTGCGTAAGCAACCCAGAGAAACAAGTAGCTCATGAGAACATTGACATACAGCCAGACCTCACTTATCGAGAACGTCCCATAAGAATATTAGAGGAGTCTGAAAGGAGGACCCGGCAGAAAACCATCAAGTTTTTCAAAGTCCAGTGGAGCAATCACACCGACAGTGAAGCAACTTGGGAAAGCGAGGATTTTCTTCGGACAGAGCATCCACACTTATTTAAGGATCAGCTGAAATCTCGGGGACGAGATTTTTCCTAAGGGGGTAGGTGTTGTGACACTCCAAAATTTTTATTTGGTTTTTATCAAAAACTTTGTGGTTTTGAGGAGAGACTTTTTTTTTCTTTTTCAGAAAGACCTTCCTCTTAAAAACCTCCTTTTGCCTTGGCAGGGATTTTATTTCTTTCAAGCTTTGGTGGTTGATCTTTTGCAAACTTCTTCTCTGTTAGTTCCCTCTAAAAATTTATTTTTCTTTTCTTTTGGGAGCTTTTAATTTGTTTATTTTTTTTAGTGAAGCTCTATGAAAATTTGGGTTTTTCTTATCTTTGAAGGCACCCTTGGCTTTGTATTTTTGCCCATGAGATAAAACCCCTCCAAAACCTCCCCTCCCCCTTGTGATCAACCTAAATTCTCTGTCCCAACTAATCCAAACAGGTTTTGGATTTTTATTCTAATTATTTTCCCCTCAATTCAATTCTGAAAATTATTTGGAGCCTGAGAGATTTTCAAAGCAAGTGCCCTATTGCATTTGAGTTTTGACCTCAAACCAATTCTCCTGGATTGTCCTTAGCATCCATAACCCAGAACCATCTTGATCCACTCCTCCTCTTTTCAAAATTTTCAAAATTCAGTCTCTGCAAGTTTGGACCAGATTTGCCAAATTTGGTGAAATTCATATCTACACTCCTCCAAAAATTCCACCAAAATTCAGGCTGCCTATTTGAGCAATGAGAAGCCACTCCACAAAAAATCAGCTCAAGGAAAAATCCCTACATGCCTGGATCATTCTGTCGAACACCTTGCATGCACTGTTTTCCTTACACTTTCAGAAATTCAGTTAAATTCAGTTTTCAGTTTCGACAGTTTCAGTCACGCGGCCACAGTGCACTTGGCACATTGCGCGCGGCCTCGCTTGCTTGTCCGAAGCTTCACACGTGCACTTGGCGCGACCCTGGCGTCGGTGGCGCCCTGGCCCGCCTGCGCCGGCGTGTCTTGCGGCGGCCGGCTCCCCGTAACGGCCGACAGGGAGGAGAACGGCGGCGCAACGCCGTTCGGCGCCGCCCAAATCCTCTGGTAGCTCCACGTGGCCGTCTCCGTGCCAGCGCACGCATGCGGCACCGTCGCCATGGCGCAGCACGCACGGAGCGCGCTCTCTGCCGCCGACGGGCCCGCGCCGCCCCGTTCCGTCGAGCTCGACCTTAACACCCAAACCCCGGCCAGTTTAACACCAAAACGGACCCATTGAACCTCCGTGATGACGCTCGACCCCCTAACCACCCCGACCGAGCACTGCGCCACCGTAATCGCTCGCCGGTGATCCTCGTTCATGGCAACCGCCTCGGACCGCCTATATAAAGGGGTCCCGAGCTCACTCTCGTGCACGCAGCACCCCCACTACTCACCAACACCCCGCCAGGCCACTAGGGGGACCTCGAGGAGGTCTCCTCCCCCAGATCCGGCCGCCTCGCCCCGCCTCGGCCTCCAGCCCGATTCGTTCTGGTGAGGCCATATCCGGTGCTCAAACCCCGTTCGTTACCTTCTCTAGCTGCCAGGAGCATGACCCCCTCTTCAATTTAACCTTTGCAGCCCTCTCCGACGAGCCCCTCGACCACCTGAGCCGCCGTCCGCCGGAGCAAAGCTTGCCGTCGACGTGGTGCTCGCCGACCGACTCCACCACCATCAACTGACGCGGAAGGGTGCCCTGAGCACGGAGGTACTTTGCGATCTCTTTGCCTCGCCGTGGATCGCCGCCGGCGACCACCGCGGCTCTCGGGCGCCGGCGAACTCTGCCGCCCCGTTTGAACATTTGAACCTGACGGGTGGGACCCCACCGTCAGCCTCTCTGCTCTCTCTTTCGAATCGTTTTCTGGAAGCGCCTTCGGGCAGAATGCGTTTTCTCTTCGGGCTGGCGTAGTCGCTACCGAAGCGTTTTCTGTTTTTATAAACTAGCCCCTGGAAATCTTCTGTTTCATTACAGATAAGTCCCTGGACAAAAAACCTTATATCTTTTAATCAGAAAAGTATTTTTGATTGATTCTTTTTCTGTTCTCTTTAAAATTTTGTCTAGTTTTTTATCAGATTTATTTGAAAAATATTTGGTTTACCTTCTGTGCACTCCTTGGTATTTACGTTAGCGCATATATTTTCTTTAAACCGTAGATACCGAGGGAGGTGACGGAGCCACGAACTTCACCGAGCTAGGCTCCGACTACTCTGAACCAGGCAAGCATGTTTGAACTTTTGATATGATGAGTGTCTTGGCATGTTTTGCATTTAGTTAGTTTCATGGCATGTTGGTGAACATACCGATGAACGTTATTTTATGTGATAATAAGGTGAGTGAGTTCGATGATCCATACGTGGATGAATGTGAATATGAATGGCCATGTGTTGGCATGAGGATGGGTACGACGGAAGTGTTGTAGCATGCCAGTCTTACGCCAGACTATGTGACTTCAGTGTCAAACCATATCGGTCCAATACCTATCATTTCCTTCCTTGTACTACCACATGTTTTCCGCAAGGAATATGGTTTAGTAAGTTGCAAACCACTTTCATGGTACACACCAAAGAGGAGAGGCCGTGATGATGGTTCCATGGCCCTGGATTAAAGCCAGTCATCCGGTCAGGGGGCATGGGTGTTTCCGGTTGGGACCGAGAGGGGGGCACCCCTTAGAGCGCGCGTATATAAATTTGATCCCATGCTATTCGAGATTGTGATCTCCCCGTCTCAAAAGTTTTTCTTGGACGATGACTAGGGTGATTCCTAGCATCGAGAGGTAGGATGGGTGTGTACCGGTTAGCTGTGTTTTCTTCCGAAATACCATAAACGGAACTAGTCCTTCATGACTACGGAAATCCGTTGACTGTGGGAAATTTTTTGTACAAACTCTGCAGAGTCATATATTCCTCCAAATCATCTCTTCCATGTCAAGTTTCGTTCCATCTTATCCTAATCAATTGTCAGCTTTGATGACAGAGACTCCGGTGGATCGCATGAGTGCTAAGTCCGATTGAATGATTATCCCTGTGGATGGACTAACCCGTTTATTCTCATGGATTGAATGTTTATTATGAGTATTATTTACTTGTGAATAAAAGCCCTTTCTGCGATGTCGCTCAGACGTCCGACTGTGGCATTTCTTTTAAAGCCCTTTATGTGATGTCGCTCAGACGTCCGACTGTGGCATTACTTTTAAAGCCCTTTCTGCGATGTCGCTCAGACGTCCGACTGTGGCATTTCTTTTAAAGCCCTTTATGCGATGTCGCTCAGACGTCCGACTGTGGCATTTCTTTTAAAGCCCTTTTTGTGATGTCGCTCAGACGTCCGACTGTGGTATTTCTTTTAAAGCCCTTTATGTGGTGTCGCTAAGACGCCCGACTGTGGCATCATTTTTCCTTATTTTTATTTGTTCACCTTTCGAGGCGTCGCTTCAGACACCCGATCGGTCTTCATTTGTGTTATGTTGGGATTTTAGGCGGACTACCGCCGTTTCCCCTCTTTCTTACCCCGTTATGCTAATTTTATTTTAATGTGCATTGATGAATTAATCATGTCGCATCCATGCATGCATTTGTTATATCTTACGTCCGAACTGTCTTGCGAGTACTTTCAAAGTACTCACTGGCTTGTTGATTTGGCCAGATGCTGACGAAGGCGATCTCATGGATGAAGAGTTTGATAGCGAGTCCGACACCTAGAGGAGTCCCAGCCAGTCTTGTGCGACCCTGGATTTGGTCACTGTATTATATCCGCTTCCGCTACCAAATAAATTCATCGAGCCTCTCCTCGACGCTCGATGAGATGACAGACGTAGAGCCTTGTATTTCTCTCCCCGCTGTGTTTTTCCACCACCGTCCTATCCTCGAGTCAGTAGTATGCCTCCACACCCCTGTGTCGTGTCCGCCATTATGTATAATTATTGGCGTGCTTGTAATAATTTGGTTGAGCAACCGTAGTTCGACCCTGTAATATATTTTATGCTACTGGCTTATTGTATCAAGAATTTGTCTGCCAGTGTGGAGGATTTCTCTCATACTGGACTTAAAAGATTGGCTTTTCAATAAATATTTTTATTGGAAAACCGGTCGTGACACAGATTCATCCGAACTGCATCGCGATGTAGCCCGACATAGAGGCGCCGCACACCCCCTATGCTTCACCGACGAAGTAATGGAGCATGAATTCCCAGAAGGGTTTAAACCCATGAACATCAAACCATATGATGGGACAACAGACGCCGCCGTATGGATTGAAGATTTCCTTCTCCACATTCACATGGCCCGCGGCGATGATCTCCATGCCACCAAGTACCTCTCACTAAAACTCAAGGGACCAGCTCGGCACTGGCTGAATAGTCTGCCGGGAAACTCCATTGGCAGTTGGGAGAACCTGGAAGACGCATTCCTTGAAAACTTTCAGGGCACTTATGTGCGACCACCGGACGCTGATGACTTAAGTCACATAATGCAACAGCCCGAAGAGTCAGCCAGGAAATTTGGACTCGGTTCTTAACTAAAAAGAACCAAATCGTCGACTGTTCGGATGCCGAAGCCTTAGCGGCCTTTAAGCATAACATCAATGACGAGTGGCTCGCCCGACACCTCGGCCAAGAGAAGCTGAAGTCCATGGCAGCCCTTACGACCCTCATGACCTGCTTTTGTGCGGGCGAGGATAGCTGGTTGGCTCGTAGCAACAACATATCAAGAAATCCTGGCACTTCAGATGCCAGAGATAGCAACGGCAAGCCCCGACAGACACAAGCATCGCAATAATGGGGATAGCGCCGAAGACATGGCTGTCAATGCCGGATTCAGTGGCTCCAAGTCCAGTCAACGGAAAATCCATTTAAAAGACACAATCCAGGCCCATCCAGTCTGGACCGCATACTCGATCGTCCATGTCAAATCCACGGCACCCCAGGAACACCAGCAATCATACCAACAGAGAACGTTGGGTCTTCAAAAAAAGCCGGCAAGTCAAGTGGCGAAAGAAAGGAGAAGGGGTCGCAAAGTGATGACGATGACGAGTAGCCCCGGTCACTGAACAAAGGAGGGCAAAAGAAGTTTCCCCCGCAAATTAAAACAGTGAATATGATACACGCCACTCATATTCCCAAACGGGAGTGGAGGCGCACACCTAGGGACGTCTACGTAACGGAGCTAGTCGCCCCAAATTGTAACTCATGGTCATCCGGCCCGATCACCTTTGACCGCAAGGATCGTCCGACCAATATCCATCAGATTGGCTCAGCCGCACTAGTCCTTGACCCAATAATTGATGGATCCCACCTCATGCGAGTCCTTATGGACGGAGGCAGCAGTTGAACCTGCTTTATCAGGATATAGTGCGCAAGATGGGTATCGATCCTTCAAAGATCAAACCCACTAAAACCACCTTTAAAGGTGTCATACCAGGCGTTGAGGCTAGCTGTACAGGCTCCATCACTCTGGAAGTAGTCTTCGGACCCCCGGATAATTACCGCAACAAAGAGTTAATCTTTGATATCGTCCCTTTTCGCAGTATCTATAAGGCACTGCTCGCACGAACCGCGTTTGCTCGATTCAACGCGGTGCCACACTACGCTTATCTTAAGCTCAAGATGCCCGGTCCACACGGCATCATAACAGTTAATGGCAAAGCTGACGCTCCCTCCGTACCGAAGAGCACACCACCGCCTTAGCAGTAGAAGCGCATAGTGGCCTTTTTCAATCGAACCTTCATTCGAAAGCCAAACTCCTGGACACTGTCAAAAGAGTCCGAACTACTCCGTGGCTGGATAGCCTAGCTCGTCAAGAGCTCAATTAACCACTTCGGTGAGAGGAGGAGGCAAAGCTAGGTTAGGCCTCACAAGGCGGCTTAACCGCTCCGTGGCACACAAACATTTTTTGCATTTTCTTTGTAGGTCCACTTTTGTCTAGGCCATCAATGGCAACCTGGCGGCGGGCCTATGAAGGGACGAACATACCAAGGAGGGAAACAGCTCGAACGCGTAAGGGAATCCTTATATATTCCCCTTGATAATCATCCGATTATTCCCCGGATCCGCACACAACCCCCCTGGTCTCAGCAGGTTCCGAAGTCATATTTCTTTTTATCGCACTACTTGTATTCGTACGCCTCGATGTATTATTCAATTACAACATGCGGCTTTATATGACGCTTACTTGCTATTGGTTCTTATTGATATTTTTTGTCAAGTGGCAGCCGTACACTAGGGTACGCCTTAATATGCCAGGGGCCTTGTTGTACCCATAATACGGCAACAAAGCCCGAACACCCTCACGGTCGTTCGGCACCCCAAACTAATACAATTATATACATCGGCTCCGAATCATGTCTTAGGTCAATAGTTGGGTTGCCCGGCTCCTGTGTTTGCTACCCTACGTTCCGCTATATCGGCTAGGGTAGTAAAGGGAGAACTACTGCGATTGTGTCCCGGTTCTTCCGGACAAGCACCTCAGTAGAGAAAGCCGAAAACTGACTATCATGATGCGGCGAGAGCTGGTCAGTTGTTTGAGAGGTTACAAAATCTTTAAGGATTTCTTCCACATTATGCGATAACTAATGCAGCGTGCGATGGATCGGCTTTTTTCTTCCGATCAGGTGCTTATAGAGCCCCTAGTGCGGTCTTCCGAACACTAGGGGCTGCGCCTACCTTTCTTTTGTCAAACTCCTATGGCTAAGTGAGGGTGATAAAGACTTATAGTCTGATTGTCTGGTTCGTTGCGCTGAACACCTCCTTCAAGGACCCAAAATTGGGGTAAAGAGTGTTCATGTTTATCCCGAACACCCTCGTATTTCCTACGTGGGGGCAAAAGCCGACGACTGGCCAACTGTCAGGATTAATATATAAAACGGCCGCACAAGAGGTAAAATTTTCCAAATAACAGGCATTATATTATATAAATGACCTTGTTCAACATTACAAACGATAACATGAATGTATTCATGGGAATATAATATCCTTGGCACATTGCTCTACTACAAGGCGGGATCCTTTCAGGACACTGTCATAATATAACTCGGGCTTGTGGTGCTCCTTCCCCTCAGGCGGTCCTTCGGTCATCAGCTTTTCGGCATCCATCTTCGCTCAGTGCACCTCGGCGCAGGCGAAGGCCATTCGCGCACCTTCCATACAGACCGACCGCTTGATGACTTCAAGTCATGGGCAGGCACTTACAAGCCACTTCACGAGCCCGAAGTAGCTGCTGGGAATCGCCTCGGCGGGCCATAGCCGGATAATTAAATCCTTCATGGCTAGTTCACCGCCCTATGCAGCTCGATCAGCTGTTTCAATTGATCGGCAATGGGCACTGGATGCTCTGGCGCCAGATATTGCGACCAGAACAGCTTCCCCGTAGAGCTCCTTTCTTCGACTCGGTAGAATTGTGCGGCATCAGATATGATGCACGGCAGTTCCGCAAACACCCCTGGAGAAATCCGAATTTGGATTAGTAACATGATTTTCTTCCTTCAAGTATTTGCTTTGCATAGAAAATGCCTTACCCACCGCGATCTTTCTGGCCTCCTGGATTTCCTGAAGGGCGCCTTGGGATTCGCGCCGGGCATCGTGTGCGGCTTAACGAGTCTTGGTGAGTTCAGATTCTTTCTCCGTTAAACTCTGCTCCAAGGTCTCGCACTTCTTCACGACCTCTTGGAGCTCTTGCTGAACTTCAATAACCCTGGCCTCGTGCTTTTCACGAAGGGCCTGCTCTTTGGCCGCCTTCTTCTCGGCCTTGGCCACTGCGTTCCTAAGAGCCTCGACATCGGCCGTCGCTCCTAGAGCACATCATGAATTTTTTCCGTCATACTCAATTAGTCATTCGTACTAAATGCAAACAAGGTTTTTTGCACACCTTGGTTATCCTTCAATTGCTTCTTCACTTGGCCGAGCTCTTCTTCGGCCCGCTCCAGACTCTGCTTTAGTCGGGAGACTTCCGCAGTGTGAGAGGTGGCAGCTACTACAGACGTCCGCTTAGAAAAACAAAAGAGGGAGAGGTACTAGAAGGTAAGTCTCCTACGAACATATATTTGATCCTCTGTCTGGATTTTTCTTCCGAACATCGAATAGTGTATCAGGGGCTACTATCTATACTATGACACTCTTTGAAACCTCACAACATACCTCAAAGCCCATTATAAGGCTAATGCAGGCTTCAGTTAGCCCGCTTTCGGTAGACTGAATCTTCTCAATCGTCGCACCCATAAGGGCTCGGTGTTCTTCAACGATGGAAGCGTTCTTCAGCGCTGCTGATAAGGTATCTGGCACCTGTGGTTGGGTAGAGGTTGCCGGTGGAGTAGGCGCACCCGCTTCTGTCGAGGGAGGCTGCCCGCCTGATTTCGGAGCCATGTTTTTCTCTGGAACTGTCTCTGGCTGGGGGCCAAATTCAAGATAGCCCCAGCCGTCGGTGTCCATGGGGGCCTTCTCCCCCGTGTGTGCGGCCACCGAGGTTTGACCCACTGGCGCCGCCTTGATGGTCTCCCCAGCCGCTCCTCGGCCTGGGTCCCTTTGGGACGATACCTCGGTGTCTTCCATGTGTTTTGGGGAGAAGGTCGTCGGGGGAGTCCCGCTGTCCATAGCGTCCGAACCCAGTGAATCCTCCGATGAGGATTGCTCGGTGCGGGACCTGGCCGGACGAGGTATCCTCCACGTGTTTTGGGGAGAAGGCCGTCGGGGGAGTCCCGCTGTCCATAGCGTCCGAACCCAGTGAATCCTCCGATGAGGATTGCTCGGCGCGGGACCTGGCCGGACTGCAAAAAAGGCGTGACTCAATATGTTAAATGCTATACGATAGTGAGTCTGGATATACAAACGTGTCCGGGTTTTATATACTCACGATTTAACCAGGGGCTGGACCCTGGGATCCCACTCCGGGCTCTTGTCGGTGGCGGTGGCGGATTCATCCGAAAAGGGGGTTTTCCCTTCTTAGGCGACTCAGCCTCCAAGTGTGTGGAGGCCGTCCTCTTCTTTCTCCCCCTCGTTGGGGGGGGGGATCGGCTTTCCTCCTCTTCCTCGTCCTCTTTAGAGGAAGAGCGGGCCTCGGAGTCTTCGGATACTATGTCCTAAGTACGCCAACAATGAAGGCCGCCCCTAGTCTCTTTGGCCTCTTTCTCGGCTTTCTTCTTTGGCGCCTTGTAAGGCGCCGGGACCAACATCTTCGTCAAAAGTGGGCTGGCTTGTTCTTCTGGTAGCGGGGCCGGGTAGTAGATCTGCCCTGCCTTCTCTGTCCAGCCCTATGAGAGTTGTTGGAAAGTATATTAAGTGTTTCCCTTGGATTATGCAGATAAAGCATATGACTTGCCAACATCGAAGACTTACCGAACTCATGGGTCGGGACAATTGGTGCCCGTGGTCCTCGGCTGAATCCGGCCACGATTTGCCGGACTTAAAGAGCACCTTCCAGATGTCTTCGTGCGATGAGTCGAAGAACCCTAGTAGGATCTGGTGCTTGGCCGGGTCGAATTCCCATAAATTGCAAGCCCTGTGTTGACAAGCGAGAGTCCGACGAACTAACATCAACTGGACTACGTTGACAAGTTTGATGTTCTTGTTTTCCATACCCTTGATACACGCCTGGAGCACCGCCAGCTCATTTAGCAAAGACCAGTTCAGGCCCTTCTTGGGCAAGGACGTCACCCGCAAGGGAGCTCCGGGTCGGAATTCGTGAGCCGCGGCCAATTTTCTGCCGGGTGGCTCAGTGACATAGAACCATTGTTGTTGCCACCCTTTGACGGAATCATTGAACGTACCTGATGGCCATGTGACATTGGGCAACTTGCTCACAATGGCTCCTCTGCACTCCGCTCACCACCTTGGGCTTCACATTGAAAATCTTCAGCCATAATCCAAAGTGTGGAGAGATGCGGAGGAAGTCCTCGCACACGACGATGAATGTCGAGATGTTGAGGAAGGAATTGGGGGATAGATCATGAAAATGGATCCCATAGTAATACATAAGGCCGCGAACGAATGGGTGGAGGGGAAACCCAAGCCTGCGGACAAAGTGAGGGAGGAATACAACCCTCTCGTGGGGTTTCGGAGTAGGGACAATCTGTCCCGCCGCCGGAAGGCGGTGGCCGATCTTCTTGGCCAGATACCCGGCCTCCCGAAGTTTCTTAGTATCCTTCTCCTGGACGGTAGAGGCCATCCACTTGCCTCTGGCTCCAGATCCGTACATTTTCGGAATGCCTTTGTGGGCAGATAAGGCGAATGCTTGGGTGATGGAGCGCGAGCGAGAGAGAATAGGTGGAAGAAGAAGGCGTGGGTGAAAAGAGGGAATCCTTGTCTCTTTATAAAGGCAGCGGAAATCAGGTGCCTCCCCACTTGCCCTAGAAACTCACTTATTCCCCGAGCGTCGTGCTAATGGCGCGGTTAGGGTACTCACACCCTATTTATGAGAATCCCGTCATAAGGGGACACAATCTCTGCTTCGACAAGACGTCCCAATAAAACTGCCTCACAAGATGTGTAGTAGCAGGTTGAGAAAACGGTTCAAATAATGACTGGGCCACGGTGTGATGTCACGCTATGGAGAAGTTGTCAACAGATTAGACTCGCAGAATGTTGTACTCTCTATGGTGGTATGTGGAATTTGTTTTGCAGAGCTGGACACGATTCTTGTGTTCAAGATCTACTTTGGAGTATTCGGAGAAGGAACCCGCCTTGCAATGCCGAAGACAATCTGCGCGCCGGACTCATCATCATTGAAGCCTGCTTCATGGGCTACTGAGGGAGTCCTGGACTAGGGGGTCTTCGGGCAGCCGGACTATATGCTTATGCCGGACTGTTGGACTATGAAGATACAAGATTGAAGACTTCGTCCCGTGTCCGGGTGGGACTCTCCTTTGCGTGGAAGGCAAGCTTGGCAATTTGGATATGTAGATTCCCTTCTCTGTAACCGACTATGTGTAACCCTAGCCCCCTCCAGTGTCTATATAAACCGGAGGGTTTAGTCTGTAGGACAGGAACAACAATCATAATCATAGGTTAGCTTCTAGGGTTTAGCCTCTATGATCTCGTGGTAGATTAACTCTTGTAATACTCATATCATCCAGATCAATCAAGCAGGAAGTAGGGTATTACCTCCATAGAGAGGGCCCGGACCTGGGTAAACATCGTGTCCCCCGTCTCCTGTTACCATTAGCCTTAGACGCACAGTTCGGGACCCCCTACCCGAGATCCGCCGATTTTGACACCGACAGTGGCCGGCAAGCAGGCAGGAGTGGATACCCCCAAGTCCAGGACGCAGACAGTAGCCCCCGGGCCCAAGGCGCGCTCAGACTTGGCTTCCCGGCGAAGCCAAAGGGCAAGTGCGGAGCGCTGCAGACCCTAACCTCCTGTGGCCTTGATGACGTGTGGCGATTGATTGGACGTGGGCGACTCCGTTTCCCCACGCTACCTCGGCAACTGCTCCTGTCTGACAAAAAGGGGTGCCGCCTGCCGCCAGGCTTCCATTGCTCCTTCCTTGTCTTGCTCCATATCCCCTTCTCCCCACAGTGGAAAAGCTCACCAGATCTGCCGGTTTTCCACCAAATCTTCTGCTCGATGGCCGTCGAGAAGACCATGGCTTCTTCCTCGGTTGCCGGCTCCGCCTGGTACGAGCCAGGGCTGCTGGCGCCCTGCATGACCGGGGGGAAGCCCCAGACCACGCTCCTCCTGATGGTGAGCGACGACAACGAGTGGAAGAATACCATGCTCTGGGTCGCCACCGCTGCACCAGAGCCCGCGGGCAACATCTTCTTCCCCTTCTTCATGCACAACGTCTTCTCGGGGCTGGTACCTCCATTCTCCCCCTTCTTCTTCGCCATCCTTCACCACTATGGTCTTCACGCGCTCCACATCCATGCCAACTCCATTCTCCTTATGTCCCTTTTCGCCATCTATTGTGAGGCGTTCATGGGGGTGATGCCCACCGTCGCCCCGTTCCACCATTTCTTCTACCTTCGCAAGACCGGCGACAATCGGGTTGGGTGCATCGGCTTTGTCGCGGCGCGGGGTGGCACCGGCATCTCCCACGCCGGAGAGAAGGTGGAGGATGCCGTGAAGTGGGTCCTGATGGATGCCAAGAGCTCCCAGAGCTTGCTGGCGCTGCCGGCCGCATTCCCCGTCTCCGAGAAGTGGTGGCGTTCTGAGAAGATCACCGACCCTTCCCTGACGCCGTTCGTGAGGAAGATGGATAAGGAGCTGAAGAGCGTGAAGCTGACGGGGGCCATGCTCAGCAGGGAGTTCCTAAAGCAGCGCATTGCGCCACTTCAAGCCTGCCCCGCCCCGCCCCTTGTGGAAGCTTGGTGGTGATGACGATAAGATCCGCCTGTGCCGAGATCCCCTTCCCGAGGAGGAGCTGAACAAGGTGCTGCTCTACCTGACGGGGAAGGACCCGAGCAACCCTACGGAGGACTGGCTTCCGTTGTATTGCCATGATGATGCTGAGGAGGTTGTCACGGCCATGCCTGTCTTCGACGAGCCCGGGTTCATGCGCCTGGGGTCTTCCTTGCCGCCTACTACCTTGGTGCACCTATCCTCCGACGGCCAATCCTCTGAGGCCACTTAGGATGAGGCTGTGGAAGAATCCTCTGCCCCGGAGCGGAGGGAGCTCCTGCTTGACCTTCCTGATGATGATGATGACGATGAGCCCCCGGTGGTGGAGGTGTCGCGCCCTCCAAGAGTCACCACGAGGGCTGGGGTGGCCTCCTCAAAGCAGCCCAAGCGAGCGGTCGTGAAGAAAAGGAGGTCCCAGGCAGCACCGCAAGCTCTCCTGCTCCCATTAGCTCGGCACCAGCTGCTCCACCCCAGCTCCCGTTGTTGAGCATGAAGAGGAGCTACGCCTTTGTTGACCATACGTTTCTCCCTTAACCTTGCTTGTTGGTTCTTGAAGTGGTACTGAGCACCTTCTTCTGTCGTTAGGCAGCAGCCGTCGAAGAAGCAGAAGGATGGTACGAACGTCGCCGCGGCCTCAAGCGATGGAGCGGCCTCCGCAGCCTTGGTGAAGAAGAATGCCGCTGCCCCCGCAGCCCCAGGGACGACGCCAGCTCCGGAGGACGTGGATGCCCGTCCTCAGGGGGTGCCATGCCCTCAGTAAGCCTGACTCCTCTGGCACCTAGCCTTGCTGTGGCTGCTGAGGACAACCAGCCTCCGGAGCCCCCGGTCCTTCCTGAGGCTGAGGTTTCCTCCGCCTTAGCGTCGAGGGTGCCTCCTCCCTTGCCCAGCGCGTGGCCGAGTCATGGTGCTCCCGCTCCCTCCGGGACCCTGGAAGAGGCAAGGGCAGCGCTGGACCTCCTCCAGGGTGAACTTTAGGGCTCGGATCATCATTTGGCGCAAGGACGCCTGGGGCTGATCTCTGGTTGGCTCAAGGCTAATGCGTCTGTCCGCGCGGGCTGGGGCTATGCGGAGGAGGCCCAGAAGGCACTTGGGGTGGCCTCCACGGTGCATGACCTGGCATGGCGGGAGGCCACAGAAGCCGAGAATCGATGCCGCGTGGCGGAGGCTGGTCTGTATTCTTTCCAGGACCAGCAAGCCAACTAGACAGGCCAGCTCCAGGAGCATGAGGAGAAGCTGAAGGCCCAGGAAGCTGCCGTCGCCAACCAGGACACCGAGGTGAAGAGCACAGCCTTAGAGCAGGCTGGAGAGCGCGATCGCCTGACGAAGCTGAAGGAGAAGGCGGAAGCAGCCCAAACATCCCTGGCCAAGGCCAAGAAGGTGGCCGCCATGGAGCGCGACACCCTTTCCTCCCTTGAGGCACGCTTCCACAAGGCCAAGAAGGCGCTCTTTGGGGATGATCCCTCGAGGAAGGCGGTGGTGACGACCCCGAGGGAGAGCCCTGTTGCACTGCTTCCTGAAGTTTTGGCGGTGCTCAAAGACGCTGTCGACGGATTTGCTTCCTTGGTGGAAAGCGAGGCGCGCTGGCTTTCTTCCTCGGTTGTGACGTGCGTCTTCAGCCATCTTTATCTCCAGGATGCCAACTTCAACCTCTCCTCCTTCCTTACTCCAGTGGACGCCGACTCCCAGGGTGCTGCTGCTGCTGCCGTGAAGTGCTTCGTGGATGCCATGCTGAGCAAGTACATGGTCGTTGGTCCTCCGACTGAAGCCGGTGGGATGAGCGACGTGCCTGGCGATGAGGCTCTGCTGGTGGGTAGTGGTGACGCCCAATTCTGAATAGGTGTCCAGGCAATTCTGCTTTTGCTCGTTTATCCTACATCATGCGACATGCCTCGGGGAGGCATTTTGAAACTATCTGTTTGGAACAATATGTCTTGTAATAACTAAATTATGCTCCTTCAGCTTTTCCGTTTGCTTTGTCGTTGGATTGTCCAGATCGCCAGGACGAGCCCAAGAGGTGAGGGGCTACGTGACCAGTTAGGCTCTTGAGTCTCGATGCTCAGGAGTCCTCCTTGACATGCGAACATCTTAGGAAAAGATGCAGGGGCAAGACTTGGTGTTCTGCGTCGGCAGGACCCGGCCCCGCGCATGCCTCAGCCATCATTGAGTCATCCGGATCACCAGGACGAGCCCAAGAGGTGAGGGGCTACGTGACCAGTTAGGCTCCTGAGACGCGATGCTTAGGAGTCCCCCTTGACGTGCGAACGGCTTGGAAAAGAAGGGTGACAGCCAGGTCTTGGCGTTCTGCATCGGCAGGGCCCGACCCCGCGCATGCCTCAACCGTTGTTGAGTTGTCCGGATCACTAGGATGAGCCCAAGAAGTGAGGTGCTATGTGACCAGTTAGGCTCCTGAGACGCGATGCTTAGGAGTCCCCCTTGACGTGCGAACGGCTATCCTACCTTTTCCTCGCCGAGCTCTCGCTTGTGAGGGGTGCACGAAGACCAGGCCTGTGAGGCCTGGCGAGGTGGGCTACGCCAGGAGTGACCTGAGCGTAGCCCCCATGCGCAGCCCCCTCGCACTACCTTCCCAAGGGACAACAACATAGTGAGGCTAGTCACTGAGCCCGGAGGCTCCCTGAGGTTAATGCGGTCGTGAGGCCACCCCCCAGTTGTTTATCACCAGAGCGGAGCATAGCGCTTCTGCTCTTGCATGGGCCTAGCCGCTCCTCGGTAGTGTCAACGGCCAGCACGGAGCATGGTGCTTCCACTGGTGCGTGGAAGGGGTCTCCCTCTAAGGAGAGCCCACGGGGCGTGTACAGCGCCGCCCTGACACGTGGCTTGCACGGCAGGGCTGGAGGAGGTGTATATCGGCACACGTGAGCCAGCACGGGACTAATGAGGCCCTACCTAAAGGCAGGTTGCGCCTGGTCTTGATTAGAGATGCTTGGGTTGGTCCTGCAAGATGGTTAGGCAGCCTGCGCCGAATGAGTTTCCTGAGGTTATTGCATGAGAAGGCCAGACACCAACGACCCCAGTAGGTGACGTGAACGGGACCGGCCTGCCAGACAGAGCTCAGCTACTGGATTGATCCATGCTGCAGGGACGGACCCGAGGACAGACGTTGTGCCCGGTCTTCTCATGCAATGATCCTGAAGAAAAGCAACCGGTGCGTATTTCCCGTGGCCACGGGGGCACCAGGTCGCGCACCCTCACTCATCCACTCACGATTAGCTCATGCGAGAACAAGGCACGAAGAGCCACGGGAGGTGACGGACACGGGGCTGGCCCGTGAACCAGAGCTCAACTACTTGGGTTTAGCGACGCTGCAGGGACGGACCCGAGCACAGACGTCATGCCAGTCCTTAATCATAAGGCAGTTGTGGGAGGGCTTGCAAGGGCGCGAGACGTTCTTAGCAATGAAGCACCGGTCAGGTAGTCATTATTCAAAAGTAGTTTGCAAAGGATTGTAACTTTCTCCGATAAAATGCAAAAGGGCATACATGCCATAGGGACGGACCCACACGGCTTGGGGATGATGCAGCCCGAGGGGCGCCCCCAAACTGAACGAACTAGGGAGATGTCACTTGGTACCGTTGTTGAAGAGTTGTTGAAGTAGCCAAAAAACGCGCGCTGCTGAAGCCGTTCCTCATGAGCCGCTCCGGTGCCGAGTCTCGGGAGGCCCGGAGGGACCGGGAGGCTCCTGAATGTGTTCCTCCATCTCCGCCAGGTGCGCCTGGTGCCTGGCTTCGCCGGTCGTCTGAGCGTCCCTCATGCAGCGCTGGAACGCCTCAGCCACGCCCGCCGGGACAAAAGGCATGCAGATGTAGCTGTGAGGCAGACCCTCGCATCGATATACTCAAGGCGGCCATATGAGCTCCCAAGACGCGGCCCTGTTGATCCCGGGGATCTCGATGCAGACGCGAAACTCCTTACCCTCACCAGGGCAGTGAGTTGCGCCACGCGGCAGGTGACGATCACCTTGCAGAACCCTTCCTTCTTGAAGATCCTCGACTGCCTTGCTAATGAACTCCTGAATGCGTGGTGCCTCACGCCTACTACCTTCTCCTGGAAGCGTGCTCTAAAGAGCGCCTCCACATGGTGCCCGAGCGCCACTCTTGTGACATTGGCTAGGTCTGAGGCCCTCCAAAGGAGAGCCCCTGAGCCCAGCATGAGAGGGGCGCCGGTCACGCCTTCCTATGCGATGGGTGAAGGTGCCGCGTCCAGAGACGCGAGGCTCGGTGCTGCATCCTCGAGTGATGCTCCCTCATGAGACCCCCGGCTCAGCTGCAGCTTCTTCGTCTTGGGTACGACCTAAGGAGGGAGGGCCCCGTCTTCGTCTTCTAGGTTCTCAACTGCTGCAGCCTGGAAGGAACGCTCGAGGGAGCACACTGCATCCTTCTCCTGGCAGGCGACCGTGATGATGTCGCCGCTTCCCGGCATCTTGAGGACGTTGTAGCCATGGTGTGTGGCCTCCATGAACTTGGCCATTGCTGGGTACCCTAGGATGGCATTGTAGGGAAGGAGAATGTCGGTGACATCGAAGTCGATGACCTCGGTGTGGTAGTTGTTGTGCTCGCCGAAGGTGACAGGGAGTCGAACTTGCCCGATCGGATGTGTCAATCCGTTGGTCACTCCTGAGAATGGCTTGGTGGGGTGCAGCTGGTAGTATGACACTTGAAGCCTGTCGAACATCTAGACAGAAAGGACATTCAGCCCTGCTCCGCCATCAATGAGAGTCTTGGTGACGGTCACGTTGCTGATGACGAGGGAGCAGAGCATGGGAAGTGCACCTGCGGTGGCTACGCACTTCGCCGGTCTAAGGAGTCGAAGGTGATGGCGCACTTGGACCACTTGAGAGCGTGAATCCCTTCGGGCTTCGGGAGCGCTGCATTCACCTCGCGCGCAAACTGCTTCAAGACACGATGGAAAGCTGGGGCCTGTGAGCCGCCCAAGATGCAGGCAATGGCCCGAGGCTCCTAGAAGCCCCCATCCCCCTCGTCCTGGTGGTGATCTTCGTTCCTTATTGGCGGTGGAGGCAAAGCTGCGTTGCCCCGAGGGCGGTCCTCACGAGGCTGCTCCCTCCAGTTGCCCTCGTGAGGCTTGTCCTGCCAGTGGTCCTGACGAGGCTGGTCGCACCACTCCTGACGGTGGTTGCGTCCGTCCCAGCACCCTCCACCTTGGCCACCTCCGCGACCGTAGCCCCGATCATTGCGCTCGGGGCGTCGACCAAGGCGCCCGTCACGGAGAGCCCTGAGCTCCTGGCAGTCGCTAGAGTTGTGGCTGTAGACATTGTGGAAGGCGCAGAACGACCGCTTGCCCTTGGACGACTTGGGGTGGTCGCACCCTCGGTTGGTTTCTGGCTCGGCCGCAAGCACGGCTGGCCCCTTGCACTTCATGTCCTTGGCCTTGGTCTTCTTGTCTTGTAGGTCAGGATCAGCGAGCTCGAGGAGGGAGAGGCGTCCTTCCTCAACCCTTGCAAACTTGTTCGCCATGTTGAACATCTCCAGAGCGGTGTAAAGGTCCTCGTGGATGGCTAGCTCCTCCTTCATCTTGACATCGCGGACGCCATCGGTGAACGCAGAGATGATGGCCTTGTCAGACACCTTGGGAATCTTGAGGCGAGCGTTGTTGAAGCGTTGGATATACTTATGCAAGGTCTCTCCTAGATGCTGCTAGACGCGGCGCAGGTCGCCCGCAGCCGGCGGATAGTCGCGAATGCCCTGGAAGTTGGCGATGAAGCGGCTACGCATCTCCTCCCAGGAAGAAACCGACCCCTCGGTTAGGTTCAGGAGCCAAGAACGCGCGCCATCCTTGAGGGCCATCGGGAACCAGTTTGTCATGATCTTCTCGTCACTGTTAGCTGCCTCGATGCTCAGCTCGTAGAGCTGTAGGAACTCGGCGGGGTCTGCAGTGCCGTCGTAGCGTGGAGGTAGGTCAGGCTTGATCTTGCTTGGCAGGCAACATTGCAGAGCTCTGTAGTGAACGCATGGCATCCTGCCGTGGCCACAGGAGGTCGTCGAGGGGGTGGAATGTAGTCCTGGTGCGCGCACACCACCACCTCCTCTGGCGGCTCGCGAGCCTGGTGCTCGGGTGCTGGAAGCACGTGCACTTCTCCTTGGGGACATTGCACCAGCTGGCAGCTCACGTCATCTCGAGCCGGTGCCGGGCGCTGTGGGTCACGCCATTGGGCCATACGCCTTGGCTCGATGATGGCACCCCAGGCCGGAGGTGGAGGAGGAGCCCCATGCCCGACGTCGCCTCTGCGGGTGGTTGCTGAGGCAGCGAGCGAGCCGACCCGTCAGAGCCCCCGTGCGCGATGCTGATGAGCTCAGCGATCCGCTCGAGCCACTCCTCGTAGAGGTCACCCACTTGACGGTAGCGATGAAGCTCCCACGCCGTGAGCAAAGCGGCATGCGCGTCCACCTGGCCGTGGCGCGCGTGGGATGACGAAGCTGCTGGAGTTAGTGACGGAGTGGTGGTGCGGCTGTCACGGTGCACCGACGGGTACAGCGATGAAGCTCGTTGCTCATGGCCGGCAGGGCCCGTGGCGGCGTTGGCCACCAGAGAAGGAGCACGGCAGGCACAACCTTCACCCGCCGGAGCCATCTGAGCGACGCGGGCGGCGACTGCAGCCCGACGCTGGGTGCGAGCCCTGCGCGCGTCGGCCATGGAGGTGTGGAACAGTGGTGGATCGTACGACGGAAGAGAGGATCCGACGCACCCCTACCTGGCGCGCCGAATGTCGGATTTAGGGATTCGGCAACCCTTTAGAGGTTCGAACTCTAGGGTGCGTGTGGAGATCTCAACCTGCCCAGCCTGCCTACTCGCGATCCTCCTAGCCTAGCGTGTCGAGCTCAAAGATACACAAAGGCACAGAGATTTATACTAGTTCGGGCCACCGTTGTGGTGTAATGCCCTCATCCAGTGTGGCGTGGTGGATTGCCTCGAGGGGCTATGGATGAACTATTACCGTGGATGAACAAGCCTCAGGAGGTGAGGTGTTCTTGAGCTGGTGTGGTGTTCTACTTGTTCTGATTTCTGTCCTTTCTTCCTGTCTATGGTGGTGGCTAAGTCCTATATATAGTGGCCCTGGTCCTCTTCCCAAATATGAGGGGGAAGGGATTCCACAACGGTGGGATTTGAAAGGGGACAAGTAGAGTAGTCTATCCTGGCAAAAGTAGTCTTCGCCTGTGAAAAGCCTCTGGTTGTGATGCTGCGGTGGGCTTGGTGATGACCTCCATCCTACCGTCCTGGCGGTCTTGGTCTTGTTGCACCAGAATGGCAACCTTTGGTTGATTCCTCGAGACTCCGCGCCCGTGGCTTGCCTCCCTCTGCACCAGCCTAGCGCCCGCCTGGCCTTGGTCGTCATGGCTCACGTCAGCTGAGCCTCATAAGGTAGCTGCATAGAACTCTCCGCCCCTCAGGAGCCCACATGAGGAGGCCAACTCCTTCGGGGGTCTTGGCGTCGTCCGCCTCATGAGGCTTGGCCCGTCGCGAGGGTCTTGCGGTGTTGGTGTTGAAGCTGGGCCGTACCAGACCATCGATGGAGTCACGCGGTGGGCTGCAGGCAGGTAGGACTGGATACCCCCAAGTCCAGGACGCCGACAGAAACCGTGGGAGTTCTACTTACCAATCACGTGTCGTCATGCGTCCCCTTTTTTATTGGCTAGGAGGCACCGTGCGGGGTAGCAATTTGAGTACGGGAGGCGTGCGATCAAACCCCTGCGCATGCTCATCGGGAGGAGAGCCCTTTGACCTCTATCCGCACGCACCTCCCTCCCAACGTCTCCATTAATGGCGCCCAAGCCCCTGTTTCACGGCGTGGCTATGTCTCACGGTGTGATAAGAAAGTTTTGCACGGATCTTGATGTAAGATCCGACGGACTTATATAGCATCTACTGCGACTTATGGCAAGCATGATGAATATAAGGACGATGATAGTGGATAATAATTGTCTTACATATCTAGGAAGATAATTAAAAAAGCCACATGCGGCTACGCCCGAAATACACAAGGGCAAAAGAAGAAGGAAGACACATACAACAATCTGGCTCATTGATCTCTACTTTCTTGATGCGTTGTAGGTCACAGAGACTAGTTCTCGCGGCGAGCGGCAATGATCTCTTTAACCAGTTTCATGTCCTTCATACGCTGCTCGGCAAGAACCACATATTCCTCCACCAGCCTTCCGTGCTTGATGCGGAGCATGGCATTCTCATCCATAAGTTTCTTGATGATGAAGTCCATCCTCTTCAACAAGGAAGCAGTCTCCTTTGCCTGCTTCTCCCTTCCAGCGATCTTCGCCCTGCAGCTTCATCCAGCCGGAGATCTGATCCATCTGGCTATGGACGATTGCACGCATGCGCCTATAAGAGTCCTCACTTGCCCTCGAGACATTTTCCCAGGCCACCGCGGTGCAGGAGGACATCACTGCTGCATTCGCGATGTGGCAGGACATCTCTGCTGCTTCCACGGCGCGGTGGGACCTCCTTGCTGCTTTGGCGGCATGGCGGGACCTCTGGGCTGCTACTGCCGCGCGGCGGGACATGTCGGCTGCTTTCGTGGCTAGGTGGGACATCTCTCGTGCTTCCGCTTCCATGCTCGCCTCTCCCTGGTGGTAATCTCTCGACTCAGAACTCAAGATGGCCATGGCAGACACAAGAGAACAATGTTGAATGACTTGTTTGCTTTTGTGGACGAGGAGTTGAGGAAGGAATGTGCAGTCATCTTGGCAAAAGTATTTATAACTGAGTACTAATACGCTCCTAAGTGGGAAACAATTTAGGTTGTGATCGGTGTGAACAGGTTTGCAATGAAATACTATATCGGTGTGATCGGTGTGAACAGGAGTAGTAATTTGGAATGTGACGAGACACAAGATCAAAATTTATTGACGATTCTAGTTTCGAAGTGCGGCACTATTTCCGGATGGTGTAACGTTGGCACTTGTTCTCTGCCATGGTGTAGCTGTTTGTAATATGCCATGGTACTTCTTTTTTACTGCTGTGTGCCTGCAATATCTGTCACCGTCGGATACATATCTTACGGTTATTGGGGCGTTTGACAGGAATAGCCTCATGGCGAGCTATAGACTAGTCTTTTTTTCACATGGATTACATCGACACATATCATCCCTCTCCCTCTTTCCCACGCACACTCCTAGTCTCTCGGGACTTCTCGCACGCACCATCTCTAGCTCCCTAGGTTGATGCCACCCACATACACTTGTACTCTGAGTTTAGTATGTTATACACGAAGAGAAGTGGTGCATGCACGCTCATCCTCTCTCACACACGCATCTGTAGCTACGAATTGTAGTGTTCTCAACCATCTCATTGCCTCTATCATAGGTTCCCGTTGCTCCTTGGCCTTGAGATTGAGAAGTTTAAAACGCGGAGGCTAAGCTGGAGGCGCGAAGTTTTGGTTAATGTGCAGGCCGCACACGGCACCAACACGACACGAAGCTTCGTCCGCCTGGTGAACAGTTGGGTGAGTACTACTAGTAGTACTACTACTTTGATGTGTGGCGTTAACTCGCACAAGGATGCAACACTTCCTGAACAAACAAGCATATAAGATGCTTCTACTTCTTACCCAAAGGGTCTTTATATCCAACATACACAAAATATCTGTTCGACTGATGGAAATTACTTTAACTGCTGATTTGATGTCGAAGTAATTGGTGCGTCGCCACCAAAACTCACTTTCTCTTACGCTATAGTAGACCGAGCTAACCCCTATATTAGCATATTACTAAGATAAGCAGAAGGCACTATAGAATCATTTAGGAGGTGAGCTTGTCAATCTGAGTGTGGAGGGACACCGTCCTCGACAACTGATACGTCTCCAACGTATCTATAATTTTTTATTGCTCCATGCTACTTTATCTACTGTTTTGGACTATATTGGGCTTTATTTTCCACTTTTATATTTTTTTGGGGACTAACCTATTAACCGGAGGCCCAGCCCAGAATTGCAGTTTTTTTGCCTTTTTCAGTGTTTCGAAGAAACAGAATATCAAACGGAGTCCAAACGGAATGAAACCTTCGGGAACGTGATTTTCTCATCAGATAAGATCCAGGAGACTTAGACCCCCCGTCAAGAAAGCCATGAGGTGGTCACGAGGGTGGAGGGCGCGCCCCCTGGGCGTGCCCCCTACCTCATGGGCCCCTCGAAGCTCCACCGACGTACTCCTTCCTCCTATATATACCTACGTTTCCCCAAACGATCAGAAAAGGAGCCAAAAACCTAATCCCACCGCCGCAACCTTCTGTATCCACGAGATCCCATCTTGGGGCCTGTTCCGGAGCTCCGCTGGAGGGGGCATCCACCACGGAGGGCTTCTACATCAATACCATAGCCCCTCCGATGAAGTGTGAGTAGTTTACTTCAGACCTTTGGGTCCATAGCTAGTAGCTAAATGGCTTCTTCTCTCTTTTTGGATCTCAATACAATGTTCTCCCCCTCTCTTGTGGAGATCTATTCGATGTAATCTTCTTCTTTTTGCGGTGTGTTTGTTGAGACCGATGAATTGTGGGTTTATGATCCAGTATTATCTATGGAAAATATTTGATTCTTCTCTGAATTCTTTTATGTATGATTGAGTTATCTTTGCAAGTCTCTTCGAATTATCCTTTTTGGTTTGGCCAACTAGATTGGTAGTCCTTGCAATGGGAGAAGTGCTTAGCTTTGGGTTCAATCTTGCGGTGTCCTTACCCAGTGACAGAAAGGGTTGCAAGGCACATATTGTATTGTTGCCATCGAGGATAACAAGATGGGGTTTTTATCATATTGCATGAATTTATCCCTCTACATCATGTCATCTTGCTTAAGGCGTTACTCAGTTTTTACTTAATACTCTAGATGCATGCTGGATAGCGGTCGATGAGTGGAGTAATAGTAGTAGATGCAAAATCGTTTCGATCTACTTGTCTTGGATGTGATGCCTATATACATGATCATTGCCTAGATATACTCATAACTATGCTCAATTCTGTCAATTGCTCCACAGTAATTTGTTCACCCACCGTAGAATACTTATGCTCTTGAGAGAAGCCACTAGTGAAACCTATGGCCCCCGGGTCTATTCTCATCATATCAATCTCTATCACTTTATTTACTTGCTTTGTTTTTACTTTGCTTTTACTTTTTACTTTGCATCTATCTATCAAAAATACCAAAAATATTATTTATCATCTCTATCAGATTTCACTATCGTAAGTGACCGTGAAGGGATTGACAACCCCTAATCGCGTTGGTTGCGAGTTGCTATCGTTTTGTGTAGGTACGAGGGACGTGTGCGTGGTCTCCTACTGGATTGATACCTTGGTTCTCAAAAACTGAGGGAAATACTTACGCTACTTTGCTGCATCATCCTCTCCTCTTTGGGGAAAACCAACGCAGTGCTCAAGAGGTAGCAAGAAGAATTTCTGGCGCCATTGCCGTGGAGGCTCACGCAAGCAAGTCAACCATACCAAGTACCCATCGCAATCCCTATCTCTCGCATTACATTATTTGCCATTTGCCTCTTGTTTTCCTCTCCCCCACTTCACCCTTGCCGTTCTCTTCGCCCCTCTTTCGTTTGATCTTGTGTCTCCATGTGCCTTCCTTTTGCTTGCATCTTTGCTTGCTAGAAGTTTATGGATCCTCATCCACTTGCTAATCTTTTTAAGAGATCCAATTATGTTGAACCAATGGCTAGTGAGTTGTGTGCACTAGATTATCTTTATGAGGTTTTGCTTGAAATTCGTGAATCTGAAAATTGTGATGAAGAAATTTATGAAGAGATTCACGATAACCCCTTGAATAAAAAGCATGATTGAAATGATTTTACTATAAATTCTCTTGATGACAATTGTGCTAATAATATGCAAAACCCTAAGCTTGGGGATGCTAGTTTTGCTATGTCTACTACTTGTTGCAATGAGCATGATTGGGGTGATTCTTCTTATGATCTTGAAAATTTATTTAAGCCGCATGATGAATATGAGATTAACAATAGTTTTTGCAATAATATTAAAAGTGGGTTTGGAAGAGTGTCAACTTTAGATCCCACGTATTTGGAGAATGTTCAATCTTATGTTATTTTTGATAAAAGTGGGTTTGGAGATGTCATGACTTTAGTTAATGTTAATCCCACTATCTTGGAAGAGTGTCAACTTTGCATGCGTATGAATCGTGTTGAGAATATGTTATGTGATAGCTATTTTGTTGAATTTGCTTATGATCCTACATGTAATTTTTGTGAGAGAGGAAAATATGGTCGTAGAAATTTTTATCTTACTAAATTACCTCTCGTCATGCTGAGATTGCTATCGTCTCTTTCTTATTCCTTGCATATGCTAGTTTTTGCATGCCTTGCAAATTTGTTTGCTTATAATATGCCTATGCATAGGAAGTATGTTAGACTTAGATGTGTTTGTCACGTGTTTCATGATGCTCTCTTTGCGCTTCAATTCTTGTCTTTCATGTGAGCATCATTGTCATCATTATGCCTAGCTAGGGGCGTTAAACGATAGCACTAGTTGGGAGGCAACCCAATTTTGTTTATGTTTTTTTGTTTTTTCTTATGCTTAGGAATAAATAATCCATCTAGCCTCTGTTTGGATGTGGTTTTATGTTTTAATTAGTGTTTGTGCCAAGTAGAACCTATAGGATAACCTACGATGATAGTTGATTTGATTCTGCTGAAAAACAGAAACTTTGCGTGCACGAATATAATTTTGTTAAATCACAGGAGCGTGCTTTTGCGTTGATTCTTTTTTATGCTGTTCAATAAACAAATTTTCCACGACTTCTTATTTTGGTAGAATTTTTAGAGTTCCAGAAGTTTGCGTGAGTTACAGATTGCTACAGACTGTTCTGTTTTTGACAGATTCTGTTTTACGTGTGTTGTTTGCTTATTTTGATGAATCTATGGCTAATAAAATAGTTTATAATCCATAGAGAAGTTGGAATACAGTAGGTTTAACACCAATATAAATAAATAATGAGTTCATTACAGTACCTTGAAGTAGTCTTTTGTTTTCTTTCTCTAACGGAGCTCACGAGATTTCTGTTGAGTTTTGTGTTGTGAAGTTTTCAAGGTTTGGGTGAATTCTTTTGATGGATTATGGAACAAGGAGTGGCAAGAGCCTAAGCTTGGGGATGCCCATGTCTCCCCCAAGATAATCCAAGGACACCAAAAAGTCAAAGCTTGGGGATGCCCCGGAAGGCATCCCCTCTTTCGTCCACTTCCATCGGTAATTTACTTGGAGCTATATTTTTATTCACCACATGATATGTGTTTTGCTTGGAGCGTCTTGTATTATTTGTGTCTTTGCTTATTAGTCTACCACAATCATCCTTGCTGTACACACCTTTTGAGAAGAGCCATACATGATTTGGAATTTGTTAGAATACTCTATGTGCTTCACTTATATCTTTTGAGCTTGATAGTTTTGCTCATAGTGCTTCACTTATATCTTTTGAGCGCGATAATTTTCGCTCTAGTGCTTCACTTATATCTTTTAGAGCATGGTGGTGGATTTGTTTTAAAGAAACTATTGATCTCTCATGCTTCACTTAGATTATTTTGAGAGTCGTTAATAGCATGGTAATTTGCTTAATGTTAATATACTTGGTGTTCAAGATATGTGAACCTTTCTTTTGAGTGCATTGAATAGTAAGATAAGTTTGATGCTTGATAACTGTTTTGAGATATGGAGGTGATAATATCAAAGTCATGCTAGTTGAGTGATTATGAATTTTAGAAATACTTGTGTTGAAGTTTGCAAGTCCCGTAGCATGCACGTATGGTTAAAGTTGTGTAACAAATTTGAAACATGAAGTGTACCTGGCTTGTGCATCCTTATGAGTGGCGGTCGGGGACGAGCGATGGTCTTTTCCTACCAATCTACCCCCCTAGGAGCATGCGCATAGTACTTGATTTTTGATGGCTTATAAATTTTTGCAATAAGTATATGAGTTCTTTTGACTAATGTTGAGTCCATGGATTATACGCACTCTCACCTTTCCGCATTTGCTAGCCTCTTCGGTATCGTGCATTGCCCTTTCTCACCTTGAGGGTTGGTGCAAACTTCGCCGGTACATCCAATCCCCGTGATACGATACGCTCTATCACACATAAACCTCCTTATATCTTCCTCAAAACAGCCACCATACCTACCTATCATGGCATTTCCATAGCCATTCCGAGATATATTGCCATGCAACTTCCACCATCATCATCATGACATACATTACTTTTGTCATATTGCCATTGCATGATCATGTAGTTGACATCATATTTGTGGCAAAGCCACCATGCATTATTTTCCATACATGTCACTCTTGATTCATTGCACCATCCCGGTACACCGCCGGAGGCGTTCATATAGAGTCATATCTTGTTCGAAGTTCGAGTTGTAATCCTTATGTTGTAATCAATAGAAGTGTGATGATCATCATTATTAGAGCATTGCCCAAATAAATAAATAAATAAAGAGAAGAGAAAGGCCAAAAAAAAGAAAGGCCCAAAAAAAGAAAAGGGCAATGCTACTATCTCTTTTTCCACACTTGTGCTTCAAAGTAGCACCTTGTTCTTCATGTAGTGAGTCTCATATATTGTGCTTCAAAGTAGCACCTTGTTCCTCATGTAGTGAGTCTCATAAGTTTTCTTTTTTTATAGTAGTGGGAATTTTTCATTATAGAACTTGGCTTGTATATTCCTACGATGGGCTTCCTCAAATGCCCTAGGTCTTCATGAGCAAGCAAGTTGGATGCACACCCACTAGTTTTCTTTTGTTGAGCATCCATAGCTCTAGTGAATCCATTGCATGGCAATCCCTACTCCTCATGTTGACATCGATTGATGGGCATCTCCATAGCCCGTTGATTAGCCTCGTTAACGTGAGACTTTCTCCTTTTTTGTCTTCTCCACACAATCCCCATCATCATATTCTATTACACCCATAGTGCAATATCCATGGCTCACACTCATGTATTGCGTGAAGGTTGAGAAAGTTTGAGATTGTTTAAGTATGAAACAATTGTTTGGCTTGTCATCGGGGGTATAGAAGTTGGGAACATCTTTGTGTGACGAAAATGAAGCATAGCCTAACTATATGATTTTGTAGGGATGAACTTTCTTTTGCCATGTTATTTTGAGAAGACATGATTGCTTTGATTAGTATGCTTGAAGTATTATTATTTTTGTGTCAATATGAACTTTTGTCTTGAATCTTTTGGATCTGAATATTCATATCACAATTAAGAAGATTTACATTGAAATTATGCCAAAGTATCACTCCGCATCAAAAATTCTTTTTTATCATTTACCTACTCGAGGACGAGCAGGAATTAAGCTTGGGGATGCCTGATACGTCACCAACGTATCTATAATTTTTTATTGCTCCATGCTACTTTATCTACTGTTTTGGACTATATTGGGCTTTATTTTCCACTTCTATATTATTTTTGGGACTAACCTATTAACCGGAGGCCTAGCCCAGAATTGCTATTTTTTGCCTTTTCAGTGTTTCCAAGAAACAGAATATCAAACGGAGTCCAAATGGAATGAAACCTTCGGGAACGTGATTTTCTCATCAGATCAGATCCAGGAGACTTGGACCCCCCATCAAGAAAGCCACGAGGCGGTCAGAAGGGTGGAGTGCGCCCCCCTGGGCGCGCCTCCCTACCTCATGGGCCCCTCGAAGCTCCACCGACGTACTCCTTCCTCCTATATATACCTACGTATCCCCAAACGATTAGAACAGGAGCCAAAAACCTAATTCCACCACCTCAACCTTCTGTATCCATGAGATCCCATCTTGGGGCCTGTTCTGGAGCTCCGCCGGAGGGGGCATCCACCACGGAGGGCTTCTATATCAACACCATAGCCCCTCCGATGAAGTGTGAGTAGTTTACTTCAGACCTTTGGGTCCATAGCTAGTAGCTAGATGGCTTCTTCTCTCTTTTTGGATCTCAATACAATGTTCTCCCCCTCTCTTGTGGAGATCTATTCGATGTAATCTTCTTCTTTTTGCGGTGTGTTTGTTGAGACCGATGAATTGTGGGTTATGATCCAGTATTATCTATGGAAAATATTTGATTCTTCTCTGAATTCTTTTATGTATGATTGAGTTATCTTTGCAAGTCTCTTCGAATTATCCTTTTTGGTTTGGCCAACTAGATTGGTAGTTCTTGCAATGGGAGAAGTGCTTAGCTTTGGGTTCAATCTGGCGGTGTCCTTACCCAGTGACAGAAAGGGTTGCAAGGCACGTATTGTATTGTTGCCATCGAAGATAACAAGATGGGGTTTTATCACATTACATGAACTTATCCCTGTACATCATGTCATCTTGCTTAAGGCGTTACTCTGTTTTTACTTAATACTCTAGATGCATGTTGTGTAGCAGTTGATGAGTGGAGTAATAGTAGTAGATGCAGAATTGTTTCGATCTATTTGTCTTGGACGTGATGCCTATATACATGATCATTGCCTAGATATACTCATAACTATGCTCAATCCTGTCAATTGCTCCACAGTAATTTGTTCACCCACCGTAGAATACTTATGCTCTTGAGAGAAGCCACTAGTGAAACCTATGGTGTCGGGGAAACTGATCCACGAACACCTATGGGGCCGGCGGACCGGGCCCCTTTCGGTTCGGCGGGGGGCGGAGATCACACGAAGAGCAGATCGATGCAAAGCACACGAGCAGTTTACCCAGCTTCAGAGCTCTCCGGAGAGATAACACTCCTACTGCTGCTTGTTTGATTATCTTGTGTACTTGCTCCAGAGAGAGAGCGTAGTATTTTTCTGGGTTACGAATGAGTCGAACCTCCCGAACCTCCCGAACCTCCCCTACGTTGTGCATGGGCCTCCTTTTATATGCTAAAGGGGTCACCGACAGGTGGCAACGCAGAGAAGGGTACAAATGTAAAAAGTGAGGTGGTTGGTACAGTTGCTTGTACAGTGCACCCTACCTAACCCTGACGGTAGGGGACAAGGGCATTAAATGCCCGTTTGAGTCGCCCGAACAATGCAGAAAAGGACCGTTAGGGGCGCCACCATTCGCCACGATGGCAATCTTGTCAGCTTCGCATGCCACTGCGCACCGCTGGCTGCACAGCCTCCCGCCACGCGCGCCTGGAGAGGCCCCCAGAGCGACACATTGGTGGATGCGCTGGAGCATGGGCACAGAGGGGCCGCCTGCCGCGGCAAGCGCCTTGCCGCTGCTGTTATCTTGTCGGGTCCGGAAGCTTGTCGCTCACCGGGCCTCGAGGTACCATAGTTGGTCTTCCCGGCAAGCTCCTCTTGCCGGGCCTTGTTGCCTTGCCGGAGCGTGTGGCGCATCGCGGCAAGTTCCTTGTAGTGCCTTGGTTGGCCTTCCCGGCAAGCTCCTCTTGCTAGGGCCTTGTCTCCTGAGCTTAAATACTTTGTTCTTGAATGGCTCCAAGGGAACCACGGAGGATCTTGGGGTTCGCCCGGCAAGCCTTGCCGCGGGGTGCTGCAACTGCCCGTGCACAAGTTTGGGGTACTAGGGTACCCCTATTCTAGTACACCGACAGGAGCCCCCGGGCCTGGGCCAGACACGGTGCCGAGCGCTGTTGGGCCAGGCCCAAGACAGGGCACGGGCACACGTGGACTGGGCCATGCCGAATCTCGCTCTGTATCCACCGCGCTCTCCCCTAACGGCACGCATTGAATGCGGCATCGTGGGAGAGATCGTGGGTGGTTCTTTATTCGGAAGGGCGAAACGTCCACCCCGTCCCTCTTTATAAGCAGAGGAAACAGGGGCAGTTCGTTCCCCCTCGCTGGTTGCTACTACTCCATCTTCACGAACCTCCACCGCTCCCCCCCTTCTTCTCGAAGCCGAGAGAGCAGCGCTCCGCCCCCCATTGCCACCAGCACCACCAACGCCGTCGACCTCCCCCACCACCTCCGCCATGGCTCCGAAAGCCGACAAGGGAAAGGGCGTGAAGTCGGCCGAGGCGCAGCGGCTCGCGGCACTGCGGAAGGAGCGGGAGACGACCTTGTCGGAGAAGGTCAAGGCTGACAAGGCGCTGCTGGAGAGCATCGCAGTTACCCAGAACTCATTCAGAGATACTGTGGAGCACTGGACCGAGGGTCTGGTGAATATTGCCGCAGTCATCGACGAGGAGCTGGCGCAACTGGGGATGGAGGACTTTGGGTATCCCTCCGACGAGAATCTCCAACCCAGCGCCAAGCTCAGCCTGTTCTTCAAGGGCGTGGCGACGGCACTCCAGCGGCTCCGGAGAAGATCCCAAAGCAGCTGGCCGACGAGTCGTGCAAAATCTGCGCCGGGGTTCTCCAGAAGGTGTTGATGAAGGTGGCCTTCCGCAATCCAGGCCTCATCTTCACCAACGTCCTCAAGTCCTTGCCGCCAGACGCCGATCGGGATGCACTCAAGGCCCTTGTCGCACCCATTGTGGACAAGGTGAGCGAGATCAAGAGGGTTGAGGGCGATCGCGTAAACTAGGCCGCTCATTTCTTCTTTTCCCCTTGTCGCTGCTAATCACGTTATGAAAACAGTCTGTTAGAGCTGCGACAAGTTATCTTGTAATATAACTTTATTTCTGTTATCAATTGCTATGTTATTTCCTCTACTAGATTCCTTCCTTTGTATGTTTTTACCCTACGCTTCTAGGGAACTTGTCGGCGCAGGCACCCGAGCCGCGAGCGCTGAGTGCGGAACGTCAGCAGCCTGCTGGCGGCGCTGCTTCCGACAAGAAACCTTGTCGCGACTAGATGCAGCACACTTAAGTTGTTGAGCGGACTCAAAACAAAGTAAGGGCACAACTAGCCATGAGTTCGTTCCTCCGCGCACAGGTTTTCCATACAAAGCAGGGTCGTTCGAGGAAGATAACTCAAAAATTTAAAAACTGATTTCTCAAACTTTTGCTTCCCGGCAAGGCAAAACTTTGCTTGAACGACGCCTGGTCCATACCACAATCTTCTCCTTCCGCCCCGGCAAACTTGTGTGCGAGGGAACCTTCTTTTCCTTTGTTGAAAAAGAAGAAAGAAGAGAAAATAATGATATGGAGCCCTTCGGCTCGTTATTGCTTACCGGATGTAGGTGCTGCACAAAGTGTCAGATAATCGCATGCAAGAAAGAAACTAATGCATGAAATGGACAAGCTGTGCGGAGCACATGGGGTTCTATTTATGCATGGGATCTGCGCCCGGCTTTGTACAAAGGATTACATGCAACAGCGGCAAGACTTGTACAAAAGGTGGTTGCCGGAACGGGTTCCGGCAACCGCGCCCTATGGGAAAAACTTATGAAGATGTTCTATGTTCCAGGAGTTGCTTACCGGAATGCCATCTTCGGTCTCAAGGCGGACAGCGCCGGGCCTTGTGACTCATTTCACCCGATAAGGGCCTTCCCACTTCGGCGTCAACTTGTTGGAATTCTTGGCGGACTGAACGCGCCGAAGAACAAGGTCTCCTTCCTCGAAGCTTCTGGCCTTAACTTTGCGGCTATGGTAGCGGCGCAAAGCTTGCTGGTATCGAGCAGCTCGTACAGCAGCCTGAAGACGATCTTCCTCAAGGAGCAGCGCGTCGTCTTGTCGCAGCTGTTCTTGCTCAAGATCATCATAAGCGAGCACTCGAGGCGATCCGTATACGAGTTCCGTGGGGAGAACTGCCTCTGCTCCATAGACTAGAGCGAAAGGCGTCTGGCCAGTGGCTCGATTTGGCATCGTTCTGATCGACCAAAGAACCACCGGCAGCTCCTCGATCCAGTTTCTTCCGCACTTGCGCAGCCTGTCAAAAGTTCTGGTCTTGAGCCCGTGCAGCACTTCAGCATTTGCCCTCTCTGCTTGACCATTGCTTCTCGGATGAGGAACAGAAGCGAAGCAGACCTTGGCGCCAAGGTCTTGGACGTACTGCATGAAGGTGCAGCTCGTGAATTGCGTGCCGTTGTCGGTGATGATCCTGTTAGGGATCCCGAAACGGCAAACAATTGACCTAAAGACTTGACTGCTGACTGTGCTGTCACCTTCCTCACTGGCTGCACTTCCGTTCACTTTGTGAACTTGTCGATTGTGACGTACAAGTACTCAAAGCCCCTGACAGCTCGAGGGAAAGGGCCGAGGATATCGAGCCCCCAGACCGAAAATGGCCAGGATAAAGGGTTTGTCTGGAGAGCTTGAGCTGGCTGGTGTATCTGTTTGGAGTGGAACTGGCACGCTTCACACTTGGTTACTTGTGCAGTTGCATCCTGGAGGGCTGTCGGCCAAAAGAAACCTTGCCGGAAAGCTTTGCCGGCAAGTGCTCTTGCGCCAATGTGGTGGCCACATATGCCTCCATGTATCTCTGCCAACAGCTTTTGTCCATCTTCCTGGCAAATACACTTCAATTTCACACCGTTGAGTCTTCTTCTGTACAGTATGCTATCGACAAACTGGTACATACTTGACTGCCGGGCTACTTTTTCCGCTTCTTCTTGCTCTTCGGGAAGTTCTCCTGTCTGAAGGAAACGGACAATCTGTTGTGCCCATGCTGGAGCTTGTGGCTCGACAACAAGGACTAAAGGCACATCTGCTGCTGCGGGAACATCCGCTTCTACGGCAAGGACATGCGGCCCTGCCGGAGCTTGATGTTCCCCGGCAAGCTTGCCGGAGCAAAACTTGTCGGGAGCGTCTGCTTCAACGGAACAAACCATAAGGCTTGCCGGAGCAGACTACCCCTCAGCATCCTTGGTGTTGATCTTGGGGACTTTCTTGGCGGCGACTTCGGGGAGCTCTGCCGGAAAGTAGTCACCAGAAACCAACTTCCACTTCTTGCTTTGTCTAGTTGATGGTGTTACGAATGGTTGAGTCAACTTGAGCACAAAGATCCCTGGTTCCACAGGTAACTTTTCTGCGGCACACTTTGACAGGCCATCAGCAATGTCATTCTGAGCTCTTGGGATATGCTCCATCTGTAGGCCGTCAAAGTTTTCTTCTAGCTTCCTCACTTCATCAACATATGCTTCCATCAATGGACTCTGGTAGTTCTTGTTCACTTGGCGGATGACAAGCTGTGAGTCACCCCTGATAATGAGCTTCTTGATCCCAAGGTTTGCTGCGATTCTGGGACCGGCAAGCAATCCTTCATACTCTGCAGTATTGTTGGTTGCTTGCTCCTTGGGAAAGTGCATCTGGACTACATACTTGAGGTGCTCTCTGGTGGGCGCGACGAGCAGCACGCCCGCACCGGCGCCTTCCAGGGAGAAGGCACCATCAAAGTACATCAGCCACTCTTTGCTTGCCTCTTTGACGGGGATGCTCGTCTCTGGAATTTCTTCATCTGGCGTTGGCGTCTATTCTGCTATGAACTCTGCCAATGCTCTGCTTTGGATAGTTGAAGTGCTCTCAAACTTGAGTCCAAAGCTTGACAGTTCCAGCGCCCACTCGACAATCCTGCCTGTCGCTTCTGAATTTTGCAGTATCCTCTTCAGCAGAAAGCGAGTGACGATTGTGATCTCATGTGCTTGGAAGTAATGGCGCAGCTTTCTCAAGGCCATGAGGAGGCCGAAAAGCAACTTCTGCACACCAGAGTACCTTGATCTAGCCACCGGTAGAAGGGAACTGACAAAGTAAACTGTACGCTGCACCATTCTCTTCTGCATCTTATCATGCTCCTGCGCGGATCCATCTCTGTCGGGACCAGAGCTTGTCGGCGAAGCCCCCTGCTTGTCGCTAGATGCATCTGCCGTGGTTGCTAGCTCATCATCTGCCTCCCTTTACGCCACTAACGCAGCACTAACCACTTGATTGGTTGCCGCTATATACAGCAGCAACTTCTCTTGCGGCTTAGGTGCGACAAGTGTTGGAGTGGAGGACAGGTATCTCTTCAAGTCCTGCAGCGCAGCCTCCGCCTCCGGAGTCCATTTTATTGGACCTACCTTTTTCAGAATTTTAAAAAATGGCAGGGCACGCTCACCAGATCTAGAGATAAACCTGCTGAGAGCAGCCACGCAACCGGCAAGCCTTCGTACATCCTTGACGCGCTTTGGTGCTTCGATCTGCTCAATGGCCTTGATCTTGTCGGGATTGGCTTCAATTCCCCGCTGAGACACGAAGAACCCGAGAAGCTTGCCGGAAGGGACTCCAAACACGCACTTCTCGGGGTTAAGCTTGAGGTTGATCTTGCGCAGATTTGCAAATGTCTCGTCTAAATCTTGAATCAGGGTCGCCCTATTCTTGCTTTTGACCACTATGTCATCCATGTAGGCTTCCACATTTCTGTGCATCTGCGGCTCAAAAGCGTGGTGGACTACCCTTGCGAATGTTGAACCAGCATTCTTCAAACCGAAAGGCATCCGTACGAAGCAGTACGTGCCACACGGGGTGATAAATGCGGTTTTCTCTTCATCCTCTTCTGCCATGAAGATCTGATGGTATCCTAAGTATGCATCAAGAAATGAAAGAAAATCACATCCGGCTGTGGAGTCAACAATCTGGTCAATGCGCGGCAAGGGAAACGGGTCTTTGGGACAAGCTTTATTAACATCAGTGAAGTCAATACAAAGTCTCCATTTCTCGTTAGCCTTGCGCACGACAACAAGATTGGCCAACCACGTGGGATGGAGCACTCCTCTGACAAGGCCTGCTGCTTCCAACTTCTTGATTTCTTCTGTGATGAATTCTTGGTGCTCCACTTCCTGTTTCCTGACTTTCTGCTTGACGGGCCGCGCATGAGGACAGACGGCAAGGTGGTGCTCAATTACTTTCCTGGGAACACCGGGGATATCAGACGGTTGCCACGCAAACACGTCGACATTCGCCCGCAGGAAAGCAACGAGCGTGCTTTCCTATTTGGGGTCAATAGTGGCGCTGATGGTGAAGGTACCACCAGTGCCGTCCTCCTTGGCGGACAACTTCTTGGTCTCAGGTGGAGCTGTCATTGCCTTCTTACACTTGCCGGTGGAGCTCGATGGTGCGTCCTCGACGGTAGCGCAGCACTCCAAAGAGGTGCCCTTGCCGGAGTGGGCATCAGAGCTCTTGCCGGACTTGGTCTTCTTCTTCCCCCCGAGAGCTTCAGCGGCAAGTGTCTTGCGTTCTGCTGCGGCTGCTGCTTCCTGGTAGATCTTGTCGGCGCAGATAAGAGCATCCTTCTTGTCGCCAGGAACAGAGATGACACTTATCGGGCCTGGCATTTTCAGTACGTTGTACGCATAGTGAGAGGCTGCCATGAACTTGGCGAGTGCCGGACGGCCAAGGATTCCATTGTAAGGTAATGGAAAGTCAGCAACATCAAATGTGACCCTCTCAGTCCTGAAGTTCAGCTCGCTGCCAAATGTTACCGGCAACGTGATCTTTCCCTTCGGCTTGCTTCTTCCCGGGTTGATTCCTTGAAATGTACCGGTCTCTTCGAGCTCGCTGTCTGGGATCTGGAGTTTCTGGAGCACCGCGGAGGAGATCAGGTTCAAGCCGGCCCCGCCGTCAACTAGCATCTTAGTGACCTTGAGGTTGCGGATTGTTGGTGAAACCAACATCGGCAAGCACCCAACCGCAGTTATGCGATCAGGGTGGTCCTAAATATCAAAGATGATAGGCGTGCTGGACCATTTCAGAGGCTTGCGTGACTCGACGGGTGGTTCTGCTGCATTAACTTCCCACACCCACTGCTTGAGCTGACGGTGCGAGGTATGCAGAGAAGCACCACCGTCAACGCACAGGACCTCTGTGGCTTTCTGGAACTCCTGCTCATCAGTCTCCTCATCATCCATGCCTTCATCGTCGTCGTCATCTTCATCTTTGTCGCGGCCGCGAGGAGGTCTGTCTCCTTGCCGCTGCTTGGCCTTGCCGCGGCGTCCTCCTCGGCCGGGACATTTCTTGCCGGATCCCCCAACACCTTCCTGGGCCTTCTCCTTGTCGTGCCGCTCGTATTCAGCTTTCTGTTGCTCAACAAGCTGCTCGACTTTCTTACAGTTCTGGAGATCATGCCCCTTGGTGCGGTGGATCTTGCAATACTGCTTGTTGGTGCCCTCTTGCTTGTCGGTGACCGCCACCTTCGCGGCAACCTCCTTGCCGGAGTCACCAGCTTTGGCTTCCTTGGCGCCACCACCGTTATCGGACTGCTCAACAACTAGCACCTCTTTGCCTTTCCTCTTCATGTTGTTCCGCCGCCGGTTTTTCCTTGCCGGGGCAGCATCTTCACTGTCAGATCCTCCCGCTCCTACATTCTCTCCGGGGAGTCTCCTCCCTTCCTCAGCACGTGCACACTTGTCGGCCAGTGCATATAACTCACTGACGTCCCTGATCTTACACATCGCCATTTCCTCCCGCATCCTACGGTTTCGCACGTTCTGATGGAACGCGCTGATCACCACGGCAGGGTGGACGTCTGGGATGTTGTGCTGCACACTGCTGAATCTCTGAATGTACTTGCGCAGGGGCTCTCCTTCCTTCTGGGCTAGCAGATGAAGATCACTCTCCTGGCCATGAGGCTTGTGTCCGCCTGTGAAGGCGCCGACAAACTGATGGCACAGATTAGCCCAAGAGGATATGGAGTTGTCCGGCAAGTGCATGAGCCAGGACCTGACGTTGGGCTTGAGCGCCGGCGGGAAGTAGTTGGCAAGGATCTTGTCATCCTGTCCCCCAGCAGCCTGCACCGCAATGGTGTAAATGCTGAGGAACTCCGACGGATGCATCTTGCCGTCGTACTTCTCCGGTATGTCTGGCTTGAAGTTCTTCGTGCTGGGCCACTGGACTTGCCGCAGCTCACGAGTGAATGCAGGGCAACCTACCGCGTACGGCAGATCGCCTGGTTCCCCTGGTGCATGCATGTCAACAGAAGGCCCGGCGCGCTTGTCGGATTGACGTCGCGCTTCTCTTCGGCGCTCGATGCGAGTTCGAGCGTCTTCTTATTGTCGATCATGAAGAACTTGGCGCTGATCGCGACGACCTCGTGGATCCGACGATGTAGTGGAGTCGTTGTCGAGGTGGATCCGGCGAGTCGGCGATCTTGGCCTTCGGGGTGGTGATTGCATGGTAGTTGCACCTCCACCCGTTTCGTCGCCACCGGCTCGCGCCCGGCAACCCTGCCGCGGCAGCGACGCGCTCGGCCGCCGTGGAGTGTCACCATTGGCGTAGCCGATGAGACTCTGAATGGTGGCCCTCCATTCGTCGATCTTGTCCGATGTCGGAGGTTAATCTTGGAGCAGTTGAGCTCGCGCCAAAGCTTTTGCTGGAGTGGTGGGTGGTAGTGGCGGACGGCGCGAGGAGCGGGACGTGCTCGGACTTCTATCTATGTTAGAAGGAGCAGTATCCCGTCCAGGCGATCGTGCCCCGCTCGTGCCAGCACGCTGGCGTGCATGCTGGTCTTGAGCGCCCCGAGATCCACCAGCTTGGTCTTGGCCTATCATGCGTATGGCACTACAAGTACCATGACGCTGTTGGTCTTGCGCCTCCTGAGAGTGGCGCGGAACATGTACAGTCGCCGAGGTTTGCGCAGCCTTGTCCTTGGACCTGGCAGCATCATAAGCTTCCTCATCGACGTCCATTCTTCTGCCGGCGTCCATTCCCCCACCCGTTTGCTCCAACGGTGGTGGAAGTGACGTGGACGGAGCGGCTGCCTCCGAAGTCTTCTTCTTTGGTGGCATGTTGATGACGGGAATGAAGATCTAGCTCGTGTGAACGCCGGATCAGGTTCACACAATCTCGACGCCCCCTACCTGGCGCGCCAAAGATGTCGGGGAAACTGATCCATGAACACCTATGGGGCCGGCGGACCGGGCCCCTTTCGGTTCGGCGGGGGGCGGAGATCACACGAAGAGCAGATCGAGGCGAAGCACACGAGCAGTTTACCCAGCTTCGGAGCTCTCCGGAGAGATAACACTCCTACTGCTGCTTGTTTGATTATCTTGTGTACTTGCTCTAGAGAGAGAGCATAGTGTTTTTCTAGGTTATGAATGAGTCGAACCTCCCGAACCTCCCGAACCTCCCGAACCTCCCCTACGTTGCGCATGGGCCTCCTTTTATACGCTAAAGGGGTCACCGACAGGTGGCAACGCAGAGAAGGGTACAAATGTAAAAAGTGAGGTGGTTGGTACAGTTTCTTGTACAGTGCACCCTACCTAACCCTGACGGCAGGGGACAAGGGCATTAAATGCCCGTCTGAGTCGCCCGTACAGTGCAGAAAAGGACCGTTAGGGGCGCCACCGTTCGCCACGATGGCGATCTTGTCAGCTTCGCATGCCACTGCGCACCGCTGGTTGCACAGCCTCCCGCCACGCGCGCCTGGAGAGGCCCCCAGAGCGACACGTTGGTGGATGCGCTGGAGCGTGGGCACAGAGTGGCCGCCTGCCGCGGCAAGTGCCTTGTCGCTGCTGTTATCTTGTCGGGTCGGAAGCTTGTCGCTCACCGGGCCTCGAGGTACCTTGGTTGGTCTTCCCGGCAAGCTCCTCTTGCCAGGGCCTTGTTGCCTTGCCGGAGCGCGTGGCGCGTCGCGGCAAGTTCCTTGTAGTGCCTTGGTTGGCCTTCCCGGCAAGCTCCTGTTGTCGGGGCCTTGTCTCCTGAGCTTAAATACTTTGTTCTTGAATGGCTCCAAGGGAACCACGGAGGATCTTGGCTTTCGCCCGGCAAGCCTTGCCGCGGGGTGCTGCTACTGCCCGTGCACAAGTTCGGGGTACTAGGGTACCCCTATTCTAGTACACCGACATATGGCCCCCGGGTCTATTCTCATCATATCAATCTCTATCACTTTATTTACTTGCTTTGTTTTTACTTTGCTTTTACTTTTTACTTTGCATCTATCTATCAAAAATACCAAAAATATTATTTATCATCTCTATCAGATCTCACTATCGTAAGTGACCGTGAAGGGATTGACAACCCCTAATCGCGTTGGTTGCGAGTTGCTATTGTTTTGTGTAGGTACGAGGAACTTGTGCGTGGTCTCCTACTGGATTGATACCTTGGTTCTCAAAAATGGAGGGAAATACTTACGCTACATTGCTGCATCATCCTCTCCTCTTCGGGGAAAACCAACGCAGTGCTCAAGAGATAGCAACAACCCAGCCCTGGCCAGTAGCTTGGGTGGAACTATGAAGAAGGTCAGCTCCTGCGTGTCGACGTCGTCGGGATCCTTGCTGCTTGTCACCTCAATTTCCACCTTGACGGCGTCGGTCCTGCCTTCGGCCCCCCCCCCCAGCGGGCCGTTCGGCCATAGCTTGGTGGCGTAGTGCAGTAGTGGGGATGCCCCCACTCTGATCCAGACGACCGACACGATGATAGGCGCGCCGATGTCGAGAACGCCACCGACCAAGAAATGCGCGACCGTCCTCCTCCGTGAACAGCAAGAGTTGTGGCTCTGACACTGGCACTTGCAGCACCTTGCCGTACTTGATCCTGTGCATGGGCATGGGAATCATGGTGCTGATGTGGTGGGAGAGCGCCCACCGCGGGCCTTCGTAGCTGCAGATAGGCACGGGGCATTTGTAGGGCGCGAGGGACACACGTTTGGTGATCAGCGAGCTTGTGGTAAGTGACGTAGAGCCCACAGCCTTCGTGCGGGCACTCCCCCCTCACCAAGGAGAGGACGACCTCCATCGCCGTGTTCCGCACGTCGAAACCGCCACCGCACTCGCACTTCTGGCACTGCTGCTGGTTCCCGGGGCACTCGCCGCGGCAGTCCACGCAGGCCAAGTGCCCTCCCTTGCACTGCACAAATCTATCAAACAACACACCAATCAAGAAACCGACACCTTGCTCGATTAGCAAAATGGACGAGGTGTATTCGAACCTCATACACTGGAGGCTTCAAAGGGCGGAGGCCCAAGGGGCAGTGGAGCAAGGTGAGGTCCATAGAGACCAGAGAGAGCTCCATCGTCAGGTCCTGTTCCGTCGGCATGATCTCGCCCTCCTCGTGCACAACCATCTCTCGCTTTAGGGCCAGGGCATTACATCACATATTCATACTACTTCAAGGTCCATTAATTCAACACATGCAAGTACAATATCAAAAGGAAAGTCATGGCATGCATGCATGCATTGTAATTAATGCATCGGTAAATGCAAGTTATTGAAATATATCGAGTGCGCTGCTTTGATGTGTCGAGTCAACTCGTACAAAGGATAAGTTTGATTATAACGCCCTCTCCCTCGCCCATGAGTGTGGTGGCTCGCAGGACTAGGAGAAGGTTTCTCTACACGCTCTCCCTCCCGCACGCGGTGGACATGCAGCAGTTCATTCGGTGTCAGATAGCCAGAAGCATACTAGTAGTACTGCACTGCAGTAGTATTATCATTGTTTGACTTCTCAAAGAGGCGAAGAGCCAAGCGCAACCCGGACGCTCATGTGGCAGTTTCATGTGTAGGGGAGGTAGTATAGTGAGGTAGTCTAGGATAGCGTGTATCGTGCCTCTAAGCTTAAAATCGTTAGAGTCGGCTCCATGCTAGGAGGCCGTCTCGAAGCATTTTTCTGATTAAAATAATTTTCTAGCCCTACCTGTCATCCTGGTGATTGTAGTTTTTACACTCTTCTGGTCAAGACAAGAATATATACTTTAATTTGTGGTGGGGTAAATGTTCGAGGTTGTAGCAAATATATGGCCTTTTAGAGAAGTTTAGAGGCAAGCATGCGGGGCCAATGCTATGATGTGTCGCGTCAACTCGTACAACGAGGAGAAGCTTGATTTTACTACTACACTCCCACTCCCTCGCCCATGCGCGTGGTGGCTCGCAGACAAGGACTAACTTTTGCTTACTACAACAAGCTATCCCTCCCGCATGCGGTGGACGGACATGCATCAGTTGATTCGATACTATAAGTAGTAACATCATTGTTCATCTTCTCGAAGAGGCGAAGAGCCAAGCACAACCCGAACTTGGCAGTTGCGAACGCTCGCGTGGCAGTCTTTGTGTAGGGGTGGGGCGTGGTGAGGAGCCTTGGAGCACGCATATAGCCAGACTCTTGCATGAGACAAAATTGCCATGTAAGCAGGCTATAAGCCCACTATTGTACTTGCTCTTAATAGTATAGCCCTATAAACTGGAAAGGTGGGACTACTCCCTCCGTTTTTATTTAGTTCACGTATTACATTTGGTAAAAGTCAAGCTTTATAAACTTTGACCATGTTTATAAAAGAATATATTAACATAAGCAATAACAAACCAATACAATTAGATGTATTATTGAATGTACTTTCACATCATATATACTCTACTTGTTATGATAAATGTTTACATTATTTTTATGAACTTGGTCAAACTTTATGAAAATTTGACTTCAGTCAACCCTAATATGCAGAGTAAATAAAAACGGAGGGAGTATTTGCCTTTCTAGACATTTCAACAAGTGACTAGGAGTACAACCTTAATGAGTGCACACAGAGCAAAATGAGTGAATCTACAACGTAAATAAATACATAGTTCTCTTGTTTTCCTCTTCGCCTTAGTCGCGGTGCACAACATTGAGTATACTACTACTGACTAGTTCATCACAAAAAAACTACTGACTAGTCTCTTTTTGGCATGCATTTACGTTGATACGGCATGAATACCAACAAGGCAGAGGGTAGCGGTTCTCGAAATGTTGAACGGTCAATGATGCCTCCGCATTGAGTTAGCATGCAGAGGTAGGAGTAAGTAATTGGAGAAGTAGATTTGAGCCAGCACGATGTGAATGCAACGTAGTTTGGACTCTCATAAGGGCGCCCCACCACTCTAATCCATCTACTCCTAGTCTATGTGCAACACTTCCCACTCCAATCCAAGACCAAGACCAAGTGACCACAAGCCACAAGCACCCATGGCGTCGATGGACGTGAGTGGCAGTTGGCTGTGCCGAATCATCCAAGAAGTCGTCCTATAGCCCCGCACCATGCAGCGTTTCCAGATGGTGCTGGTGACCACCGGCGTCATAACCCTCATCGACACCGACTTCGTCTCTCGCATGTGCTAGATGATGGTCGACTCCACCTGCAAGTTCACCAACGTCAAGAAGCGCATGGACGACCTTGCCGTACTGCTGCAGCCCGCGCGCCCAGCGTCCTCGTTGCCTGCCACGCTCATCGGCCTCCAAGGTGACAAACTCTTTGAAACACTGGTGGCCCTGCCGGTGCCGAAGGTCGCGACGAAGAATGTCCACCTCGAGGCCGCGCTCGTCGCGCAGCGTCTCGCCCTGCAAGAAACCATTGACCTGCACATCCACGTCTATGAGGAAATCATCTAAATAGGACACTACTAGGCCAGCGAGGACAGAAAGACGTTGGCCTTCTTCTAGCGGCTGGAATCTTTGGACGCCATTGTTCAGAAGCACGTTGACCTGGCCACGAAAGCCACTGCTACTTAGCCGCCGTTCGGTGGGCGGGCGCCTTGAGTCGAGGAGGTGGAAGTCATCAATGGATGCATCTTTCTTCTTGCCTCCTGTAACCATCACGGCATGGCCTTGTGGCCTTAATGTTTTATTCCAGTCGTAAATGACATGTGTGATCCCTTACTCTTATTTGGCGTTAATTATATGTAGCATCACTGTCCTCGATCTGGTGTACTACCTAGGTCCTGGTTTATTAGTCCCTTTTGTAATTTTTGTTAAATGTTGACCAAAGATTTAACTGACAAAATGTTAGTGCATGTCAACAAAAATTATATCATTTGATTTGTATTTTAACATAATTTTCAATGATATAATTCTGTTGACATGCATGACCCTTTTGTTAGGCAAATCTATGGTCAAAAATTTGGCACAAATTATGATGGGGAGCAATAAACCAGGACAGAGGTAGACTGGTCCATCACGATCGTGCGTTGTGTCTAGTTTTGACTTCAATGACCCAACCTACATGGAGGGAGTGTTGTATATATTGGCACGACAACCAAAATTATATATTCAAAACTGAGCGTTACTACAAGTCACGAGTTAAAAACGAGAAAGTGGAACAAGTACAGCATGCCTGTGCCGTTCGCATTGCACACGGTCACAGTGCACAATGTAGTAAATGATAGTCTGTTCTTGACCTGCATTTAAAATGATACGGCTTGAATGCCAAGGAGGGAGAGGGTAGCGGTTCCCGAGACGTTGAACGATCAATGATTCATCCTCAATTAGCATGCAGAGGGAATTAATTGGAGAAGCAGAATAGAGCCAGCATGATGTGAATGCAACAGAGTTTGGACTCTCATATAAAGGCGCCCCACAACTCCAATCCATCTATTCCTAGTCTCTATGCAACACTGCTCACTCCAATCCAAGACCAAGTGACTAGAAGCCATAAGCACCTATGGAGGCGATTGACACAAGCGGCAGTCGGCTGTGCCAGATCATCAAAGACGCCGGCCTACTGCCCCGCACTGCGCAGTGTTTCTAGATGGTGCTAGTGACCGCCGGCATCGTAGCCCTCATCGACGTCGGCTTCGCCTCTCACATGGACAACATGATGGTCTGCTCCATCCGCAAGTTCTCTTCCATCAAGAAGTGTGCGGACGACCTTGCCGTACTGCACCAGCCCGCGCGCCCAGGCTCCTCATTGCCTGCCACCCTCATCGGCCTCCATGGTGATGAACTCTTTCAAGCCGTGGTGGCCCTGCAGGTGCCGTAGGTCGCGATGAAGCATGTGCACCTCGAAGCCGCGCTCGCCGCGTAGCGCCTTGCCATGCAAGAAACTGTCGACCTGCACATCCACGTGTACGAGGAAATCATCTACATAGGCCACTACAAGGCCAGCGAGGACAGAAAGACGTTCGCCTTCTTCCAGTGGCAGGAATCTTTGGATGCCATTGTTCAGAAGCACATCGACCTGGCCACGATAGCCGCTGCTACTTAGCCGCCGTTCGGTGGGCCGACGCCCTGAGTCGAGGAGGTGGACATCGGTGATGGATGCATATTTCTTCTTGCCTCCTATAACTAGCACTGCATCGCCTCATGGCCTTAATGTTTTATTATTGTATGGAACTTTTATTCCAGTCGTAACATTTTTTTAAAGAAAACGAGACCAAACTGGGCTAGACTAGCCTGTTGGAATTTTTATAGAAGAAAACTCTGTGAGCACCAAGCGCTCGAGCCGAGACTCGAACCCTTGTGGGCTGGGTGCGAACTCCCATGCCTTTCCAACGAAGCGTACGCTCCATTCTCCAGTCGTAACATTTTAATTGTGAGGTGGGGCCGCAGTTGAGCAAACCGACCATCGGCAAATCCCCACCCCGCCCACGGCGCGTTGGATGAGTTAGAATTAGAAGAGAGAAACAAGGGAGACGAGCTAGTTGTAGCACAGAGGCTGTTGTCAGATGGGACTCGTGTTGATAGAATAGGAGTACTGAGTACTCGTACCTCTTTTTTCAAAAAAAATTGAGGGAAAAAGTAGTCGTACATGTAGTACCACTAGTTGGGTGCGTGCGACCTATACCTACAATGACTTTGGGTCTCCTTTTCGAACCCCAGCTACAGTTCATAGTACATATTTTTTCACGCATTTATCCTCCTATTTGTACTCGTCTATTTCCACGTGTTCCCTTTCGCCGACATGTGGGACATAGAGCATCTGGGTCGTAGTGCATACACGACTCGGAGCATAGGAAACCATGCCAGCATACTTTACATTTCTGACCTCGTGAATTACATGCAAACCCCCCGCAGAAGAATAAATAAATAAATAAATTACTACATGCAAACCGGATTATTTTCATAGAAACCGGAGCACGTTCAATAAAGTTTGGACATAATACATTTATAAGACTACCCACAGTGGGAGTAACATAGGTAGTACCATCACACATAACTAGATAAAATAGATGATGTGGCAAGCAATAAATGAAAAAAGAGAGGCAAGTAGTAACATAGCTAGTTACTAGTAGTATGACTAACATCACACATATCAAGGCAAGATGAGTCTATAGCCTAATAAATGAAGTGTTGCATGTTACCACACATATATTACTCCCCACTATAGAGGTCATAGACTAGTAACATATGCATGTTGCTAGTCTATGTTACTACCCATTGTGGCTAGTCTAAAAAAGACCAGACCTAAACCAGTCTAAGGGCCTCTTTGATTTGCAGGATACTAAAAACACAGGAATGGGGAAAGTATGATGGCAATGAACCGAGACGAGGAGGAAGAGGAGTAGTACTGTACATGCTACAAACTAGAGTATAGCACATTGTTTAATATGGCGATATCACCACATTTTTTTTCTATGGCCTATCGCCTACTGGTTCAGTGGGCTCTCGTGGTTCGCACTCCTCCAATGTGAGTAGTAGTATTAGTATATACACTATATATACCGCATGATTTTTTACTCCTTCTTACGTACTTCGTCGACATGTGTGAGAGCCAACATCCGGGTCAATGCATCATGCACCAGATTAGAGTGGGGAACGGATGGGGGGCATCACCCCGGTAATAGTGCTATTAATTCATGACTATAGTGAGTAGTCATATCACGAGACCTCGTCTTTCCAGTAGTAACGCGCCGTCAAATCGCACAACCCTACCTTTCCAGCAGTAAGTTGAATCTGCTACTCCCTCACCCTCCTCACCTCGATGTCAAACTGCCTACGCGAAAACTGCCGCATGTACTGCCCGGGAGAAGCCCCGCCCTCAATTTTTAACTACTCATAGTATAATTTTGTATCGATGAATTGCGCCATGGAGCAGAAAACCAAAAGAAAAATGTGGTACGTATAAACAAATACAGTTCAAGCTCTAGCTAGCGATTCGGAATGTAAATCGTGCATATACATATAAGTTACTTCAATGTAGGAGTACTGAGTCCATTGATGCAATGTGGTCAAACTGTACCATCGATATCTCAAAGCCAAAATAGTTCGAGCTTGTTCGTTCTATATAAATACTAGTACTATATGTTTATTCACCTGTGGGGTTGTTCAATGAATTGACGGCCGGGGAGCACAATGAATCAGTACTACTATTGTACTAAGTAGGAGACGTACAGTTAGTCATGTTAAATAGAGAGTTTCTTTTCTCTAATGCCACATACACAAATTGAAACGCTTGTTGTGGAGAGAAAAAGATAATCACTACATTATATATATAGGCAGGGGCCTGAGGGCCTGCTTTACTAGCTTGCTCTCTTGATTCTCTCATCCTCTCCAGATCTAAACCAGACAGCAGTAGCGACATTTTCTCTCTGCTCACCGCTGGTCACAGATCCGGCCGGATCCCCTCGGCCGGCGTGTGTAGAGGACAAGTGCATCGTTCACGCGGTCATCAGTGGAGAGGGGGGAAACACATAGCTGCCGGCGGGTCCCGATCCTCTACCCGTGTCGTTCTCTTCGACACAGGGCCAACTCGAGAGGTCCTCCAACCCTTCTTCCTCCCTGTCGTATTGTACGTAGATTTGACCTGCCGCCGCCAACATCCCGACAAGCCTCGGGTATAAGTTCTTCCAAAGCGGCCTTGCTCTACTGCCCAAGCTCCCCACGTGTCTGCATGTGCATCTTCTCGATTTAGCTACGCTTCAGTCGATTGAATTGACTTTTGGGTCAATCGATTTTCTAGGGGTGGGGGGCTTGCTGGAGTTAAGGAAGAAGCAGCCACAGCGGTGAGGGGGGCTTTCTGGAGAGGTACCCCTCTATTTATCCTAGGGTTCAGGGTGAGGTGATGGTCGCTGGCGGTGGGGGGGCACAGTGGTGTGGGGATCGCCGGAGAAAAAGCTCGGCGCGGGGTGGAGGGGGTAGAGGGATGGCCGGGGCACCGGCGGACCGACTGTGGGAGTGGTTTCGGGGAGGGCGAGGCGGCACGGGAGCTACTTCATGCAGTCGAGTCTAGGACTTGGTTCAAACAACGAAGAAAGGGGAGGAGTCGTAGCATGAATCTTGGACTTGATTCAAAGAGGAAATAATAGGGGGAAAGTAGTAGAGACTGGATACCGAACTGGTCTCTTCGTTGAAAAGGGAAATAAAGGGAAAAGGTTGTACAAACTGGATAAGGAACAGATCTATTATTGGCTGAAAAAGGATAGAAAGTGGAGGCTGGTGGAGAAGTCAACAGAGTATGTCCAGGATTAGATTTGGTTCCCTTACATAGTAAAAGGTCTCCATGATTAGATTTGTTGCCCTCACAGAGTATGAACGAACTCGGCATCACCACTTTATGCCTCCTTGTAGGTACATTATGCTGATGCGTCCTCTGTCGAATGTCCTTCTACAGCCTTTTTGCTGTTGTTAATGTAAGGGTGCATGTAAAATGAAGCGATCACACTGTTACCTTAAGGACATGTCTAACCAGTGTTATTGTTAATCTAATGCCTCCAATGATATGATGCAATTAAACTGTGTTACAAATGGTACTCCTGTTGTTTTCCCCTGTATGATAAGTAAGATGCTTCTTTACGCTGTTGAGTGTCTTGGTGTCCCCACGGTCACATGCCCTTAAACCAATTCTTTAGCGGTTGTTGATCTACTGTATCTGGTAAACAAGCAATGCCACCATTAAAGTAATCCCATATTTGACGAATGTCCTTGTTGATCGTAATGCTTCCGATAACATGAAGCATTTGCTGACGTTTTAAAATTTCTAATGTCCTTGCTTGATTACCATGAACATAATCAAGATGCTTATTTTCATTTCGTGTATGTTTCGTATCTTGTTGTTGACCAGGAACTATTTTCTTTCTATCTTTTTGTGTAGATAGGGATATCCATTTCACCTTGTTGCTATTGTGACCTTTTGGTGATCTGCACAAAACACTTTTGTGGAATGAGTGTCTTGTGCAATTCAACTAAAATGTCATGTGGGCAACATCTATCAATTTGGGTGGAACTGCACAAAATGGTGACTGGATTTCCCAAAATCTCTGTCAAATTCTGCTGGTAATCTCGTGCAACATTTTATTGGACTTTGCAAGATGAGCCGTCACTGTCACCATAGTGGCACTTTGTTTTAGTGGAACTGCACAAAAGGATAAGCAAGTTATGTTGTACCTTACATGAGTAGGACACCCAGCTTTAATGTTGCTCAATTTTAGTGCAACTACTAAAGAAGAACCTGCCAGCTCACGAGAGCAAGTACTTCTTGCTAGTTGAATGATGCAATATTTGCTTCATTTCAGGTGAACTGCAGAAAAAGGCGCATGAATTGAATCATGGATCTCTAGGTTGGCCTCATCCAAGTGGAGTTTCAGGTTTACCACATCGAGTCGTGGCGGCATAGGGCCCCTCACACCGGTCAATACTGTCCTTTATCAACATGATTGTGCTTTGTCATGCTGTGCCAACGTTGTATTTTTTAAATGAAGCTATTCTATCGCAATCTTTTCTCGTTTTGGAAATAAAGTTTGCTTCAACTAGTTCCACTATTATAGTAATTTCAAGGGATGCGTCAAAGATTAATGCATCAGGAACATAGATAGAATTGGTGGCCAAAAGAAAAGGCCAATGTCTGCACAACCATCTCTATAGCTGCTAGAGCCCTAAATCCATGCTCTTTCTTATCTGTGCAAACAGGAATACTCTACTACAGATGTTGTGATGGTCAAGAGCATTCGCCAAGTTCTTGGGTTGTATTACGCGGCTAGCCAAGATGAATTTTAATCCCGATATTCACTTTATCAAAAGGCTCTAATGGGTTGGTTTTGAATCTTGCAAGCTGGGAATCAATGGGATGTGTAGGCATCTTTGTTGTACTTATTGTTTGAATCTTATTTGTTGGTTCTACATCTTGGAAGCTTGGAATCAATGAGATGTGTAGGCATCTTTGTTGTACTTATTATTTGACTCTTATTTGTTGGTTCTGAATCTTGCAAGCTGGGAAACATGGCCTGATGATGCAGAGGACAACAACCATAACAAACTGTTCAAACTTGGTAGTATTGTCTGTGTGAAAGTGCGGCAAATGTGTTGATCATGTGCATCCTGAGAATAGTGATTACAATTGTTGTGCATGTTGATCCTGTAGCACTGATAGAATGAGCCAATGCATTGCTTGTTTTAACAATAAATTTTAATTAAAGCTAATTAAATTTAAGTAAAGTGACCACTAACACTTGTTATTACAGTACCAATATAGACCCGCTCGTGAACCGGCGTGTGTGACCGGAATAGGTCTCTTAATGGAGGCATTTGAATGCGCCGAGGGTGCATGTTCTGCTGGACGTGCAGCGGGCGAGGGAGGGTAGTAACTGTTGTCGCCTATACACCCTCAGTTTACTGTTGAATCCAGTTCCCTAAGAGCTGAAAAACGAACTGCTTCCGCCGCCTACTCACTCGTTCACTTGAAGAGACTCCAATGGTGATCCGAGCGGTGAGCCTGCTGGATATGGACTTCAGCAAGGAATTCACCTTTGAGTTCTCCGTTCAGTCCCATGGTTGCGCCAAGTTGAATGTGATGTACACCAATGATCCGGACTCGGTGAAGCTCTGCCTCGCCGAGTTCAAACAGTACCTACAGGACGAGAATTATTTATCGAAAACCACCACAATTGAGGCTAGGGTAACAACTTAGTACCACATTGAAGGCAGGGGACAAAAAATCACCAGAAATGCTCCTAATGCATAACGCGGAGCACTGACACTCCAATTTGGACTTGAAAACAATGAAACCGATATATGTGCCCGCCTGTCGTGGCTGATGTGGCAAAGACCGAGCACACAAAAAGCTTTGACCAGCTGAGGTGGCAAATGAGACATGGACTCCGCCTGTCTGTGACTACATGATCATCTTCTTCCCATTTCTTTTTCCATGCGACATTACATCGATAAGTTTACGGACGGCCAGACTCCGGCGACTATGCCCACACCAGCGAGCATCGCGAGGGGGGGCGGTGTCGGTGAGGCCTCGCAACCCGAGCCACTCCCCTTAACATGGATGCCCGAGCTCTCTGTTCGCGTGCGAGCTGTGAGCTCCATGGCCACCATGGCCATGGCAGCCCAGCAACTGCCATGAGCACGCCCCATGCCACAAGCACACATACACCTACACACGCCCCCCATGCTACGAGCACGCACTCACCTACATGCACCCAGCACCACTCCCGTGAGATTCGGCAGCAGCTCGTCTTGCGCTGAGCTTGGTCGTCGACCATGGCTGACACGCCCGCACGGACGCACTCCACGCGTGATCGTGTGGCCCAAACATGCCGTCGGCCGCCATAGATGTTCGTGCCACATGTGTGCACTGTGGTTCTTGTGCGCCTCCCCGTGGCCACGCCTTGCCGCTGACCGTCATTGGTGTTCGTGCTGCGCGTGCTCACTATGGTTCCCGCGCGTCTCCTCGTGGCCACGCCTTGCCGTCGGCCGCCATTGTTGTTCGCGCCGCGTGAGCACTATGGTTCCCATGTGCCTCTCCGCGGACAGGCGCCTAGTTCAGTGGCGGCACGCCGAGCTCCGATGAGATCCCGCACCGGCTATGTCCGCGTCCACCTCCGATGGGCTGCCACTTCCAGGATGCGGCCGGCATACAAAACATGGTTTCCCGGCTCGACGGCCTAGTCAAGCGTCGTCTTTGCGCACATCCTCTCTGGTCACTGCGCTGGTGATGTCCATGTTCTAGCACTCACAACCTGTTCGGCTAAATGCCAGAGAGAAAACAAGGAAGAACAAAAAAGAAATGGTGAAAAATTAATAAACACTTGAGTCACTGACAAGTGGGACCCTCGTCCAACTCAGCCCCATCTGTCGATTTCTTTGTTTTCAAGTCCAAATTGGAGCGTCAGTGATCCGTGTTATGCATTAGGAGCATTTTCGGTGGTTTTTTGTGCCCTGCCTTTAGTGTGGTACGAAGTTGTTACCCTAGCCCCAAGTGTGGTGGTTTTGGGTAAATAACTCACAGGACAAGAAAGCACAAGGTCGCAGGACTAGACCTTGTGCCCATCCATTCGTCTCCTGAAGGGGACCAGCGGATAGCCATTGCCCAGGTATGAGCGCGGGATGAGGTTCTCGTCTACCATTGTTGTAGGGCCATCAGAGGTTCTGGAGCATTCGCCCATTTCATTGGCAACGCCGACTGCACCTTTGCTACGCTGGAGAGAAGGAAGAACGCAACGATTCAGCCATCTGGTGCAACAGGCTTGTCAACATCCAGAAGCAATACAAGATCATCGACAACGGGCAGGAGAAGGACTCTGTGGTTGACCTTGCCAAGACCATCATCGACCGCTGCTACGCCAACATGAAAAAGACAATGATACCAAGGACCTCAATGCACACCTCAGTGACCCATCATAGCATATGGTGTGGGCCAGGCCATCCCTCTGCTGCCACACATTGTCCGGCAACGGCAGCTCCACCGGCCCACCCTGCACCCGAACAAGTCAACCCTCGTACCCCCCTCCGCCTACGTCTTCCCTTGATCCGGTTCGTCCGGTCTGAGGTCTCGACATCGTCCTCTGCCTTGGTGCTCTCGCCCCGGCACCGCCGTCTGTCGTTCCCAACCTGGTCAGCAAAACAAGAGGAATCGGGAGACAACTTTTCGTCGAGAGGCTGACAGTCCCGGGCCCACCAGGCCAATGCCTAGGTTTTATTGTTTAATTTGCTCAGCCCACGACATGTTTTAACTTTTTTTGGATCCAGCAGGTATCAAGCGGCCTTTGGGCCTCCAAGCCTAGCTTGTCTATAACATCAGTAACCCAAGTTTTGTTTGTTTTTTCAAGATGGCGCACAGCTCAGTTCTATTTTTCTATAAAAAGGCAAAATTGAACTATGTTTTCCCTTCTATAATAGTATATATACTTATATCTTATTTGATAACATATATATAGTACAAACAACATAAGGTACCATTAAACCTGTCATTTGTCCAACCATTTTATAGACCTTTCCGCTTCCTTTATTTTTTGTTTTCATTAATCCTATATCTGAATTTTCTCCCACTTTATTTTTCAATGTAACCTGAGTTTTCTCCCTATACTTTTCCCTAGAACCAACTCATTTGTCCCACGTCTAGCCTAAAAAATAATAATACCGCACGTCCTGTTAACTCATCAAATTAAAATGATATTTTATTTCGTAAATCGGAAGTTCTTACAAAATAATAATAATATTGTTTATATATAACTTGGCAAGATAATTCCTGGTGATTGCGTACATAAGCTTGCAAAAAATTTACTGACCAATGCAGTAATAGATGTGCAATCATGTGATTATGTTTTTATAACATTTCTCCGTCCAGCCCAACATGACATTTTCACCCAGCCCAGCAAGTCCAAAGATTTCGAGAAAATGCAAAAGGGGTTTAAATTCTACCATAATATATAAACAGGCTGCCTAGGCGCTACATCATTGTTTCATCCAGCCCACCAAATGGACTAAAAAACAAATGGACTGGCTGACATGTGGGCCAGTAGGTTGAAACCTAAGCACTTCCGCAAAAAATAAAAATACAAAGGTCCAAGCCTAAGCAAGGCGTTGGATTCACATCCAATGGCCGGCATTCTTCTTCAGTCTCTCGTCTTCTTCCCCCAACGCTGCCGGGATCGCTTGCTCTAGCCTTCAGCATCCAGCGGGGATGTTTTGCACGCCTCGCAGCAAAATGCTACCCCACCGATAGCCAGGCCATCCCTCCACTCCTTCGCACCTCCTGTTATTCTCTGCCAAGTGTAAGCCCACCCCACACCCAAAGCAGTCAAGTTTCTCACTCCTTTCTTTCTGCGACTCCACTATCGCAGCATCCCCATCTCAGGGGTGTTCCAGTCTGGGGCCTCGCCGTCATCCATCGGCTTGGTGCACTCTGCACGGTGTGGTCAACGTGGTCAACAAATGAGAGTCATTGGAAGATGACTGTACCTGGAGAGGCTGACAGTGGGGACGCACCATGTCCATGGACGCATGCATCAACCGCACCCTTTTTACCCTCAAAATAATGTTTACTCCCACTAATAGCTGGGACCCACCAGCTACATCTTCGCATGCAAGGAAGTGCGTCCTTATTACGGGCAAAACAATGATTCTCCCCCTGCGTCCTTATCCTCCCTGATAGCTGGGACCCACCCAGTCGAAGCGTTATCTGTCTACATACCGGTCGATAGGACTGTCTACCGTGATCAAGGTTGGAAAAAGTGGTAGGCGTAAGCGACGCGGTTGGTCTTCGCCTAGTGCCTAGGCGGTGCCTAAGAGCCATAGGCGTGGACTAGGCGGTAATATAGTGTTACTCATAGTGTATTTGTGATTATTATATGGGTGTTGATATTAGTTTAGGGCATATAAACAAGTTAATTACTATCTAGTGCCATTGGAATATAACCCGTTTGGCATATCAGTGAAGTATGTGGCATGATTTCTTTCTTGGGTAGGCGATTCCTTGCTTGCCCTGCCTAGACATCCATTTATGCCTTACGCGAGGCGTTTGGCCATTGCCTAGCGCCTAGGCGTGCCTAAGCGCCTCCTAGGCACTGCCTTTTCTAACAGAGGCCGTGATGAACCGTGGCCGAGTAAGGAGTGGTAGCAGTTTAGCTAGTCCAGCCCAAACTGTGTACACGTACGTACAACCAGGGTGCAAGAAAGTAAATACGGCCACATACGTACATACAGGCAAGGTCTCGAACGTGTACTCGCACATATGTACGGCCAGGGCTCGTGTACATGGAGAGGCCACAGACGGCAGCAACGGCGTCCTGTTCATGGAAAGCCAACAGGAGAAACTGCGTCGTGTTCATTGGGAGGCAACGAAATGCGTCGTGTTCATCGGGAGGCAACAGAATATGTCATGTTCATCGAGAGGCAACTGACTTGGACGGAACAGCCGAAACAAGGTCTGGCGTGCCGCAGAACGGAGGAAATGGGCCTTCCAGGACCGCATACGGTTGAAACATGGTCTTGTTCATCGGGAAGGGTCTGGCGTACCGCAAAAGGGAGTAAACGGACTTGTGTTCGACTGCGTATGGTCCAAACGGGGTCCTGTTGATCGAGAGGGGTGTGGCGTACCGCAAAACAGAGGAAACGGACTTGTGTTGGAACGCCTACGGTTGAAATGGGCTACTGTTCATCGGGAGGGGTGTGGCGTGCCGCAAAATAGGACTCCATGGGCTACTGTTCATCTCCAATGTCGACCTACTCCAGCCTCCTCCGGCTAGTGTTCATCCACCGTCGACCTCCTCCAGCCTCCACCCATGACTGTTCATCCACGGGCTCATGTTCATCCAGCCTCCACCGCTCCTCCATCGGCTACTGTTCAACCGGCCCTCTCCACGGGGTCATGTTCAACCACCCCTCCATAGGCTACTGTTCATCCAGACCTCCACGGGCAATTGTTCAACTAGCCCTCCACAGGGTTGCCTATTCATCCAGCCCTCCACGGGGTCCTGTTCATCCACCCCCAACTGGCTCGATCGATTAGGGTCCTATTCATCCAGCGGCAACGACCTCTACTACCACTGGTCCTGTTCATCCAACCCCCACCGAGAATTGTTCATCCTGAAGGAAATATGCCCTAGAGGTAATAATAAAGTTATTATTTATTTCCTTAATTCATGATAAATGTTTATTATTCATGCTAGAATTGTATTAACCGGAAACTTAGTACATGTGTGAATACATAGACAAACAGCATGTCACTAGTATGCCTCTACTTGACTAGCTCGTTGAATCAAAGATGGTTAAGTTTCCTAGCCATGGACATGAGTTGTCATTCGATTAACGGGATCACATCATTAGAGAATGATGTGATTGACTTGACCCATTCTGTTAGCTTAGCATTTGATCGTTTAGTATATTGCTATTGCTTTCTTCATGACTTATACATGTTCCTATGACTATGAGATTATGCAACTCCCGAATACCAGAGGAACAATTTGTGTGCTACCAAACATCACAACGTAACTGGGTGATTATAAAGGTGCTCTACAGGTGTCTCCAATGGTACTTGTTGAGTTGGCGTAGATCGAGATTAGGATTTGTCACTCCTATTGTCGGAGAGGTATCTTTGGGCCCTCTCGGTAATGCACATCACTATAAGCCTTGCAAGCAATGTGACTAATGAGTTAGTTGTGGGATCATGCATTATGGAACGAGGAAAGAGACTTGCCGGTAACGAGATTGAACTAGGTATTGAGATACCGATGATCGAATCTCGGGCAAATAACATACCGATGACAAAGGGAACAACGTATGTTGTTATGTGGTTTGAGCGATAAAGATCTTTGTAGAATATGTAGGAACTAATATGAGCATCTAGGTTCCACTATTGTTTGTTGACCGGAGATGAGTCTTGGTCATGTCTACATAGTTCTCGAACTCGTAGGGTCCGCACGCTTAATGTTCTGTGACGATTTGTATTATGAGTTATGTGATTTGATGACCGAAGTTTGTTCGGAGTCCCGGATGAGATTGGGGACATGACGAGAAGTCTCGAGACGAAAAGATCGATATATTGGAAGGCTATATTTGGACATCGGAAAGATTCCGAGTGATTCGGGTATTTTTTGGAGTATCGGAGAGTTACAGGAATTCGTATTGGGCCTTAATGGGCCATACGGGAAAGGAGAGAAAGGCCTCAAGGGTGGCCGCGCCCCATGGACTTGTCCGAATTGGACTAGGGAAAGGGGGTGCCCCCTTCCTCCCTTCTCCTTCTCCCTTCCCTTTTTCCTATCCCATGTGGGAGGTGGAATCCTACTAGGACTAGGGAGTCCTAGTAGGACTCCACACTTTGGGCGCGCCCTATGAGGGCCGGCCACCTCCTCCCTCCATCCTTTATATACGTGGCCAGGGGGGCACTCCATAGACACACAAGTTGATCATTGATCTCTTAGCCATGTGCGGTGCCCCCTCCACCATAATCTGAAGGAAATATGCCCTAGAGGCAATAATAAAGTTATTATTTATTTCCTCATATTATGATAAATGTTTATTATTCATGCTAGAATTGTATTAACCGGAAACATGATACATGTGTGAATACATAGACAAACATATAGTCACTAGTATGCCTCTACTTGACTAGCTCATTAATCAAAGATGGTTATGTTTCCTAACCATAGACATGTGTTGTCATTTGATTAATGGGATCACATCATTAGAAGAATGATGTGATTGACATGACCCATTCTGTTAGCCTAGCACTTGATCGTTTAGTATATTGCTATTGCTTTCTTCATGACTTATACATGTTCCTGTAACTATGAGAAATATGCAACTCCCGTTTACCGGAGGAACACTTTGGGTACTACCAAACGTCACAACGTAACTGGGTGATTATAAAGGAGTACTACAGGTGTCTCCGAAGGTACATGTTGAGTTGGCGTATTTCGAGATTAGGTTTTGTCACTCCGATTGTCGGAGAGGTATCTCTGGGCCCTCTCGGTAATGCACATCTTTATAAGCCTTGCAAGCAATGTGACCAAATGAGTTGGTTACGGAATGATGCATTACGGAACGAGTAAAGAGACTTGCCGGTAACGAGATTGAACTAGGTATTGGATACCGACGATCAAATCTCGGGCAAGTAACATACCGATGACAAAGGGAACAACGTATGTTGTTATGCGGTTTGACCGATAAAGATCTTCGTAGAATATGTAGGAACCAATATGGGCATCCAGGTTCCGCTATTGGTTATTGACCGAGAATAGTTCTAGGTCATGTCTACATAGTTCTCGAACCCGTAGGGTCCGCACGCTTAACGTTACGATGACAGTTTTATTATGAGTTTATAAGTTTTGATGTACCGAAGTTTGTTCGGAGTCCCGGATGTGATCACGGACATAACGAGGAGTCTCGAAATGGTCGAGACATAAAGATCGATATATTGGAAGCCTATATTTGGACATCGGAATCGTTCCGGGTGAAATCGGCATTTTACCGGAGTACCGGGAGGTTACCGGAACCCCCCGGGGGGTTATTGGGCCTACATGGGCCTCGAGGGAGAAGAGGGAAGGAGGCAGGAGGGGGCCGCGCGCCCCTCCCCTTCCTAGTCCGAATAGGACAAGGGAAGGGGGGCGGCGCCCCCCCTTTCCTTCCCCTCTTCCTCCTCTTTCCCCCCTTCTCCTATTCCAACTAGGAAAGAAGGGAGTCCTACTCCCGGTGGGAGTAGGACTCCCCCCTTGGCGCGCCCTCCTTGGCCGGCCGCCTCCTCCCCCCTGGCTCCTTTATATACGGGGGCGGGGGGCACCCCATAGACACACAAGTTGATCTACGGATCGTTCCTTAGCCGTGTGCGGTGCCCCCCTCCACCATATTCCACCTCGGTCATATCGTCGCGGAGTTTAGGCGAAGCCCTGCGCCGGTAGAGCATCATCATCGTCACCACGCCGTCGTGCTGACGGAACTCATCCCCGAAGCTTTGCTGGATCGGAGCCCGGGGATCGTCATCGAGCTGAACGTGTGCTGAACTCGGAGGTGCCGTACGTTCGGTACTTGGATCGGTCGGATCGTGAAGACGTACGACTACATCAACCGCGTTGTCATAACGCTTCCGCTTACGGTCTACGAGGGTACGTGGACAACACTCTCCCCTCTCGTTGCTATGCCATCACCATGATCTTGCGTGTACGTAGGAATTTTTTTGAAATTACTACGTTCCCCAACAGTGGCATCCGAGCCTAGGTTTTATGCGTTGATGTTATATGCACGAGTAGAACACAAGTGAGTTGTGGGCGATACAAGTCATACTGCTTACCAGCATGTCATACTTTGGTTCGGCGGTATTGTGAGATGAAGCGGCCCGGACCGACATTACGCGTACGCTTACGCGAGACTGGTTTCACCGTTGCGAGCACTCGTGCTTAAAGGTGGCTGGCGGGTGTCTGTCTCTCTCACTTTAGCTGAATCGAGTGTGGCTACGCCCGGTCCTTGCGAAGGTTAAAACAGCACCAACTTGACGAACTATCGTTGTGGTTTTTATGCGTAGGTAAGAACGGTTCTTGCTAAAGCCCGTAGCAGCCACGTAAAATTTGCAACAACAAAGTAGAGGACGTCTAACTTGTTTTTGCAGGGCATGTTGTGATGTGATATGGTCAAGACGTGATGCTATATTTTATTGTATGAGATGATCATGTTTTGTAACCGAAGTTATCGGCAACTGGCAGGAGCCATATGGTTGTCGCTTTATTGTATGAAATGCAAACGCCCTGTAATTGCTTTACTTTATCTCTAAGCGGTAGCGATAGTCGTAGAAGCAATAGATGGCGTAACGACAACGATGCTACGATGGAGATCAAGGTGTCGCGCCGGTGACGATGGTGATCACGACGGTGCTTCGAAGATGGAGATCACAAGCACAAGATGATGATGGCCATATCATATCACTTATATTGATTGCATGTGATGTTTATCCTTTATGCATCTTATCTTGCTTTGATTGACGGTAGCATTTTAAGATGATCTCTCACTAATAATCAAGAAGTGTTCTCCCTGAGTATGCACCGTTGCGAAAGTTCTTCGTGCTGAGACACCACGTGATGATCGGGTGTGATAGGCTCTACGTTCAAATACAACGGGTGCAAAACAGTTGCACACGCGGAATACTCAGGTCATACTTGACGAGCCTAGCATATACAGATATGGCCTCGGAACACGGAGACCGAAAGGTCGAACGTGAATCATATAGTAGATATGATCAACATAGTGATGTTCACCATTGAAACTACTCCATCTCACGTGATGATCGGACATGGTTTAGTTGATTTGGATCACGTGATCACTTAGATGACTAGAGAGATGTCTGTCTAAGTGGGAGTTCTTAAGTAATATGATTAATTGAACTTAAATTTATCATGAACTTAGTACCTGATAGTATTTTGCTTGTCTATGTTTGTTTGTAGATAGATGGCTCGTGCTGTTGTTCCGTTGAATTTTAATGCGTTCCTTGAGAAAGCAAAGTTGAAAGATGATGGTAGCAATTACACGGACTGGGTCCGTAACCTGAGGATTATCCTCATTGCTGCACAGAAAAGTTACGTCCTGGAAGCACCGCTGGGTGCCAGGCCTGCTGCTGATGCAACTGACGACGTTAAGAACGTCTGGCAGAGCAAAGCTGATGACTACTCGATAGTTCAGTGTGCCATGCTTTACGGCTTAGAACCGGGTCTTCAACGACGTTTTGAACGTCATGGAGCATATGAGATGTTCCAGGAGTTGAAGTTAATATTTCAAGCAAATGCCCGGATTGAGAGATATGAAGTCTCCAATAAGTTCTATAGCTGCAAGATGGAGGAGAATAGTTCTGTCAGTGAACATATACTCAAAATGTCTGGGTATAATAATCACTTGATTCAACTGGGAGTTAATCTTCCTGATGATAGTGTCATTGACAGAATTCTTCAATCACTGCCACCAAGCTACAAGAGCTTCGTGATGAACTATAATATGCAAGGGATGAACAAGACTATTCCCGAGCTCTTCGCGATGCTAAAAGCCGCGGAGGTAGAAATCAAGAAGGAGCATCAAGTGTTGATGGTTAACAAGACCACCAGTTTCAAGAAAAAGGGCAAAGGGAAGAAGAAGGGGAACTTCAAAAAGAACAGCAAGCAAGTTGCTGCTCAAGAGAAGAAACCCAAGTCTGGACCTAAGCCTGAAACTGAGTGCTTCTACTGCAAGCAGACTGGACACTGGAAGCGGAACTGCCCCAAGTATTTGGCGGATAAGAAGGATGGCAAAGTGAACAAAGGTATATGTGATATACATGTTATTGATGTGTACCTTACTAATGCTCGCAGTAGCACCTGGGTATTTGATACTGGTTCTGTTGCTAATATTTGCAACTCGAAACAGGGACTACGAATTAAGCGAAGATTGGCTAAGGACGAGGTGACGATGCGCGTGGGAAATGGTTCCAAAGTCGATGTGATCGCGGTCGGCACGCTACCTCTACATCTACCATCGGGATTAGTTTTAGACCTAAATAATTGTTATTTGGTGCCAGCGTTGAGCATGAACATTATATCTGGATCTTGTTTGATGCGAGACGGTTATTCATTTAAATCAGAGAATAATGGTTGTTCTATTTATATGAGTAATATCTTTTATGGTCATGCACCCTTGAAAAGTGGTCTATTTTTATTGAATCTCGATAGTAGTGATACACATATTCATAGTGTTGAAACCAAAAGATGCAGAGTTGATAACGATAGTGCAACTTATTTGTGGCACTGCCGTTTAGGTCATATCGGTGTAAAGCGCATGAAGAAACTCCATACTGATGGGCTTTTGGAATCACTTGATTATGAATCACTTGGTACTTGCGAACCGTGCCTCATGGGCAAGATGACTAAAACGCCGTTCTCCGGAACTATGGAGCGAGCAACTGATTTGTTGGAAATCATACATACTGATGTTTGTGGTCCAATGAATGTTGAGGCTCGCGGCGGGTATCGTTATTTTCTCACCTTCACAGATGATTTGAGCAGATATGGGTATATCTACTTGATGAAACACAAGTCTGAAACATTTGAAAAGTTCAAAGAATTTCAGAGTGAAGTGGAAAATCATCGTAACAAGAAAATAAAATTTCTACGATCTGATCGTGGAGGAGAATATTTGAGTTACGAGTTTGGTCTACACTTGAAACAATGCGGAATAGTTTCGCAACTCACGCCACCCGGAACACCACAACGAAATGGTGTGTCCGAACGTCGTAATCGTACTTTACTAGATATGGTGCGATCTATGATGTCTCTTACTGATTTACCGCTATCGTTTTGGGGTTATGCTTTAGAGACGGCCGCATTCACGTTAAATAGGGCACCATCAAAATCCGTTGAGACGACGCCTTATGAACTGTGGTTTGGCAAGAAACCAAAGTTGTCGTTTCTTAAAGTTTGGGGCTGCGATGCTTATGTGAAGAAACTTCAACCAGATAAGCTCGAACCCAAATCGGAGAAATGTGTCTTCATAGGATACCCAAAAGAGACTATTGGGTACACCTTCTATCACAGATCTGAGGGCAAGATTTTCGTTGCTAAAATCGGATCCTTTCTAGAGAAGGAGTTTCTCTCGAAAGAAGTGAGTGGGAGGAAAGTAGAACTTGATGAGATAACTGTATCTACTCCCTTATTGGAAAGTAGTTCATCACAAGAACCGGTTCCTGTGACAACTACACCAATTAGTGAGGAAGCTAATGATATTGATCATGAAACTTCAGATCAAGTTTCTACTGAACCTCGTAGGTCTACCAGAGTAAGATCCGCACCAGAGTGGTACGGTAATCCAATTCTGGAAGTCATGTTGCTTGACCATGATGAACCTACGAACTATGAGGAAGCGATGATGAGCCCAGATTCCGCAAAATGGCTAGAGGCCATGAAATCTGAGATGGGATCCATGTATGAAAACAAAGTATGGACTTTGGTTGACTTGCCCGATGATCGGCAAGCAATTGAGAATAAATGGATCTTTAAGAAGAAGACTGACGCTGATGGTAATGTAACTGTCTATAAAGCTCGACTTGTTGCGAAAGGTTTTCGACAAGTTCAAGGAGTTGACTACGATGAGACTTTCTCACCCGTAGCGATGCTTAAGTCTGTCCGAATCATGTTAGCTATTGCTGCATTTCATAATTATGAAATTTGGCAAATGGATGTCAAAACTGCATTCTTGAATGGATTTCTGGAAGAAGAGTTGTATATGATGCAGCCAGAAGGTTTTGTAGATCCAAAAGGTGCTAACAAAGTGTGCAAGCTCCAGCGTTCCATTTATGGACTGGTGCAAGCATCTCGGAGTTGGAATAAACGCTTTGATAGTGTGATCAAAGCATATGGTTTTATACAGACTTTTGGAGAAGCCTGTATTTACAAGAAAGTGAGTGGGAGCTCTGTAGCATTTCTGATATTATATGTAGATGACATATTATTAATTGGAAATGATATAGAATTTCTGGATAGCATAAAGGGATACTTGAATAAAAGTTTTTCAATGAAAGACCTCGGTGAAGCTGCTTACATATTGGGCATCAAGATCTATAGAGATAGATCAAGACGCTTAATAGGACTTTCACAAAGCACATACCTTGATAAAATTTTGAAAAAGTTCAAAATGGATCAGGCAAAGAAAGGGTTCTTGCCCGTACTACAAGGTGTGAAGTTGAGTCAAACTCAATGCCCGACCACAGCAGAAGATAGAGAGAAAATGAAAGATGTTCCCTATGCTTCAGCCATAGGCTCTATCATGTATGCAATGCTGTGTACCAGACCTGACGTATGCTTAGCAATAAGCTTGGCAGGAAGGTACCAAAGTAATCCAGGAGTGGATCACTGGACAGCGGTCAAGAACATCCTGAAATACCTGAAAAGGACTAAGGATATGTTTCTCGTATATGGAGGTGACAAAGAGCTAGTCGTAAATGGTTACGTCGATGCAAGCTTTGACACTGATCCGGACGATTCTAAATCGCAAACCGGATACGTGTTTTTATTAAACGGTGGAGCTGTAAGTTGGTGCAGTTCTAAACAAAGCGTCGTGGCGGGATCTACATGTGAAGCGGAGTACATAGCTGCTTCGGAAGCAGCAAATGAAGGAGTCTGGATGAAGGAGTTCATTTCCGATCTAGGTGTCATACCTAGTGCATCGGGACCAATGAAAATCTTCTGTGACAATACTGGTGCAATTGCCTTGGCAAAGGAATCCAGATTTCACAAGAGGACCAAGCACATCAAGAGACGCTTCAATTCCATTCGGGACCAAGTCCAAGTGGGAGACATAGAGATTTGCAAGATACATACGGATCTGAATGTTGCAGACCCGTTGACTAAGCCACTCTCACGAGCAAAACATGATCAGCACCAAGACTCCATGGGTGTTAGAATCATTACTATGTAATCTAGATTATTGACTCTAGTGCAAGTGGGAGACTGAAGGAAATATGCCCTAGAGGCAATAATAAAGTTATTATTTATTTCCTCATATCATGATAAATGTTTATTATTCATGCTAGAATTGTATTAACCGGAAACATGATACATGTGTGAATACATAGACAAACATATAGTCACTAGTATGCCTCTACTTGACTAGCTCATTAATCAAAGATGGTTATGTTTCCTAACCATAGACATGTGTTGTCATTTGATTAATGGGATCACATCATTAGAAGAATGATGTGATTGACATGACCCATTCCGTTAGCCTAGCACTTGATCGTTTAGTATATTGCTATTGCTTTCTTCATGACTTATACATGTTCCTGTAACTATGAGAAATATGCAACTCCCGTTTACCGGAGGAACACTTTGGGTACTACCAAACGTCACAACGTAACTGGGTGATTATAAAGGAGTACTACAGGTGTCTCCGAAGGTACATGTTGAGTTGGCGTATTTCGAGATTAGGTTTTGTCACTCCGATTGTCGGAGAGGTATCTCTGGGCCCTCTCGGTAATGCACATCATTATAAGCCTTGCAAGCAATGTGACCAAATGAGTTGGTTACGGGATGATGCATTACGTAACGAGTAAAGAGACTTGCCGGTAACGAGATTGAACTAGGTATTGGATACCGACGATCAAATCTCGGGCAAGTAACATACTGATGACAAAGGGAACAACATATGTTGTTATGCGGTTTGACCGATAAAGATCTTCATAGAATATGTAGGAACCAATATGGGCATCCAGGTTCCGCTATTGGTTATTGACCGAGAATAGTTCTAGGTCATGTCTACATAGTTCTCGAACCCGTAGGGTCCGCACGCATAACGTTACGATGACAGTTTTATTATGAGTTTATAAGTTTTGATGTACCGAAGTTTGTTCGGAGTCCCGGGTGTGATCACGGACGTAACGAGGAGTCTCGAAATGGTCGAGACATAAAGATCGATATATTGGAAGCCTATATTTGGACATCGGAATCGTTCCGGGTGAAATCTGCATTTTACCGGAGTACCAGGAGGTTACCGGAACCCCCCGGGGGGTTATTGGGCCCACATGGGCCTCGAGGGAGAACAGGGAAGGAGGCAGGAGGGGGCTGTGCGCCCCTCCCCTTCCTAGTCCAAATAGGACAAGGGAAGGGGGGCGGCGCCCCCCCTTTCCTTCCCCTATTCCTCCTCTTTCCCCCCTTCTCCTATTCCAACTAGGAAAGAAGGGAGTCCTACTCCCGGTGGGAGTAGGACTCCCCCCTTGGCGCGCCCTCCTTGGCCGGCCGCCTCCTCCCCCCCGGCTCCTTTGTATATGGGGGCGGGGGAAACCCCATAGACACACAAGTTGATCTATGGATCGTTCCTTAGCCGTGTGCGGTGCCCCCCTTCACCATATTCCACCTCGGTCATATCGTCGCGGAGTTTAGGCGAAGTCCTGCACCGGTAGAGCATCATCATCATCACCACGCCGTCGTGCTGACGGAACTCATCCCCAAAGCTTTGCTGGATCGGAGCCCGGGGATCGTCATCGAGCTGAACGTATGCTGAACTCGGACGTGCCGTACGTTCGGTACTTGGATCGGTCGGATCGTGAAGACGTACGACTACATCAACCGCGTTGTCATAACGCTTCCGCTTACGGTCTACGAGGGTACGTGGACAACACTCTCTCCTCTCGTTGCTATGCCATCACCATGATCTTGCATGTACGTAGGAAATTTTTTGAAATTACTACGTTCCCCAACATAATCCACCTCGGTCATATCGTTGCAGTGCTTAGGCAAAGCCCTGCGTCGGTAGCATCATCATCAATGTCATCACACCGTCATGCTGATGAAACTCTCCCTCGACACTCTACTGGATCGTGAATTCGTGGGACGTCACCGAGCCGAACGTGTGCGGATCACCGAGGTGCCGTACTTTCGGTACTAACATAGGTCGGATCGTGAAGACGTACGACTACATCAACCGCGTTGTCATAACGCTTCCGCTTATGGTCTATGAGGGTACATGGACAACACTCTCCCCTCTTGTTCCTATGCATCACCATGATCTTGCGTGTGCGTAGGAAACTTTTGGAATTACCACGTTCCCCAATAGTGGTATCAGAGCCAGGTTTATGCGTAGATGTTATATGCACGAGTAGAACAGAAGTGAGTTATGGGAGATAATAGTCATACTGCTTACCAGCATATCATACTTTGATTTAGCGGTATTGTTGGATGAAGCGGCCCGGACCAATATTACACGTACGCTTACGCGAGACCGGTTCTACGGATGTGCTTCGCACACAGGTGGCTGCCGGGTGTCAATTTCTCCAACTTTAGTTGAATCGAGTGTGGCTACGCCCGGTCCTTGTTGAAGGTTAAAACATCACATACTTGATGAAAAATTGTTGTGGTTTTGATGCGTAGGTAAGAACGGTTTTTGCTCAGCCCGTAGCAGCCACGTAAAACTTGCAACAACAAAGTAGAGGACATCTAACTTGTTTTTGCAGGGCATGTTGTGATGTGATATGGTCAAGACGTGATGAGATATAAATTGTTGTATGAGATGATCATGTTTTTTTCAAGTTATCGGCAACTGGTAGGAGCCTTATGGTTGTCTCTTTATTGCATAAGATGCAAGCGCCATATGATTGCTTTACTTTATCGCTATGCGATAGCAATAGTTGCAAAAGCAATAGTTGGCAAGACGACCATGTGATGACACATTGATAAAGAATAAGATGATGGAGATCATGGTGTCATGCCGGTGACAATGGAGATCATAACGGTACTTTGCAGATGGAGATCAAAGGCACAAGATGATGATGGCCATATCATGTCACATATTTTGATTGCA